>NC_086321.1:58933462-59539176 GCF_036172605.1 Pelobates fuscus
ATCACATACAGGAGGCTCTTGCAGGGTCTTAACATAGCAAGGGATAAGAAAATCTTAATTAAACAGAACTTGCAATAAAGAAAGCCTAAATAGGGCTCTGTTTACAGGAAGTGTTTATGGAAGGCTGTTCAAGTCACATGCAGGGAGGTGTGACTAGGGTTCATAAACAACTTAACTCCTAAATGGCAGAGGATTGAGCAGTGAGGCTGCAGGAGCATGTTCTATACACCAAAACTGCTTCATTAAGCTAAAGTTGTTCAGGTGACTATAGTGTCCCTTTAAAAAGCTCCGCATGTCCACCATCAACAACACGTCTTTAAAGCGTCCTGTCCTTGCCGGCATGGTCGGAGGAGGATGATTTTCACCTCTTCCCCTGTTAGATTCCCGTTGTGCTGTGACATCACCCTTATACGCTGTGTAAAGCATACTTTTTAATTTATTTTGCAAATGCTGCATCCTTTCCGACTTGTTGTAATTTGGTAACATTTCCGCCACTTTCTGCTTATACTGGGGGTCTAGTAGCGTGGACACCCAGTACAGGTCGTTCTCCTTCAGCCTTTTTATATGAGGGTCCCTCAACAGGCACGACAGCATGACAGACCCCATTTGCACAAGGTTGGATGCCGAGCTACTCATGTCCCGTTCCTCCTCCTCAGTTATCTCAATGAAGGTATGTTCTTCCCCCCAGCCACGTACAACACCACGGGTACCAGATAGGTGACAACGAGCACCCTGGGATGCCCGTTGTGGTTGGTCTTCCTCCTCCTCCTCAAAGCCACATTCCTCCTCTGACTCCTCTTCCTCACAATCCTCTTCCAGCGTTGCCGCAGGTCCAGCAAGCGATGCTGATAAGGCTGTTTCTGGTGGTGATGGTGACCACAACTCTTCCTCTTCCTCTTCACGCTCATCTATAGCCTGATCCAGCACTCTTCGCAGGGCACGCTCCAGGAAGAAAACAAATGGTATGATGTCACTGACGGTGCCTTCGGTGCGACTGACTAGGTTTGTCACCTCCTCAAAAGGACGCATGAGCCTACAGGCATTGCGCATGAGCGTCCAGTAACGTGGCAAAAAAATTCCCAGCTCCCCAGAGGCTGTCCTAGCACCCCGGTCATACAAATATTCATTAACGGCTTTTTCTTGTTGGAGCAGGTGGTCGAAGATTAGGAGTGTTGAATTCCAACGTGTCGGGCTGTCGCAAATCAAGCGCCTCACTGGCATGTTGTTTCGCCGCTGGATATCTGCAAAGTGCGCCATGGCCGTGAGGAATGCCTGAAATGGCCACACACCTTCCTGGCCTGCTTCAGGACGTCCTGTAAGTCTGTGTACTTATGCACAAAGAGTTGTACGATCATATTACACACATGTGCCATGCACGGCACATGTGTCAACTTGCCCAACTTCAATGCCGCCAACAAATTAGTTCCGTCACAAACCACTTTGCTGATATCCAGTTGCTGCGGAGTCAGCTACTTTTCCACCTGTGCATTCAGGGCGGACAGGAGTGCTTGTCCGGTGTGACTCTCTGCTTTCAAGCAAGTCAAACCCAAGACGGCGTGACACTGCCGTATCCGGGATGTGGAATAGTAACTGGGGAGCTGGGGGGGTGCCGTTGATGTGGAGAAATACGCGGCAGCAGAAGAGGACTCAGCCGAGGAGTTTATGGAAGAGGATGGAGTAGGAGGAGTAGAGGAGGTGGCAGCAGGACTGCTTGCAAGTCGTGGCGGTGTCACCAACTCCTCTGCAGAGCCACGCATTCCATGCTTGGCAGCCGTCAGCAGGTTTACCCAATGCGCAGTGTAGGTGATATACCTGCCCTGACCATGCTTTGCAGACCAGGTATCAGTGGTCAGATGGACCCTTGCCCCAACACTGTGTGCCAGACATGCCATTACTTCCTTTTGTACAATCTAGTACAGGTTGGGGATTGCCTTTTGTGCAAAGAAATTTCGTCTCAGACTCCACCAGCTTGTATGGTAAAAGCTGGTAGACTAATAGTTCAGAAAAGCCAGCTGTCAGACACTGGGCAAGGGGGTGACTTTCTGACATTGGCTTCTTACTCTCAAACATGTCCTTGACAGACACCTGACTGTGGGCAGATGAGCGGGAACTGCTCAAGGCGAGAGACGGTGTGGCGGATGGTTGAGAGGGGGCAAGGAGGACAGCAGTGGTTGATGTGGCTGAAGATGCTGGACCAGGAGGAGGATGGCGGCTTTGAGTTTGTGTGCTGCTTGTAGACATGTATTGATCCCATAGGCGTTTGTGATGTGCGATCATGTGTCTACGCAAAGCAGTTGTACCTAGGTGGGTGTTGGACCTCCCACGACTCAGTTTCCTTTGGCACAGGTTGCAAATGGCATCGCTGTTGTCAGAGGCAGACACACAAAAAAAATGCCACACTGCTGAGCTCTGCAATGACGGCATTCTGGTGGTGGACACAGCATGTGTTGATTGGCGTGCTGTCGGGCTGACCCCGGGTGCCGATGCATGCTGTCTGACTGTGCCACTAGCTCTTTGCGACGACCTCCCCCTGCTTCCAACTCGTCTCCTCCTCCTCTCTGTCTCCCCATCTGAACTTTCGCCCTGTTCTTCTTCTTGCCGAGCGGGCACCCACGTGACATCCATGGACGCATCGTCATCATCAACCGCTTCGCTTGTATCTGACAACTCAGAAAAGGAAGCAGCAGCGGGTACAACATCATCATCATCACACCGTACGTCCGTGTGTGTAATGCTGCCTGCCTGAGACATATCCCTGTTATCTACATCCTCTGGCAAAAATTGTTGCGCATCACTCATTTCTTCAAACGGATGTGTAAATAACTCTTCTGACACACCAAGTGAAGCGGCTGTGGTGCTAGTGTTGGTGGTGGCGGCAGGCGGGTGAGTGGTATCTTGAGAGATGCCCGAAGCTAAGCTGGAGGAGGATGGTGCATCAAGGTTCCGAGCGGAAGCTGTAGAAGATTGGGTGTCCTGTGTTAGCCAGTCAACTATGTCCTCAGAACTTTTAAAGTTCAGGGTACGTGGCCTCTGAAAACTGGGCATTATTCTAGGGCAAAAGGGAATCACAGCACCACAACCATGATGGCCCCTGCGGGGTGGCCTACCTCTGCCTGTCATTTTTGGGGGGATTAGTGGTACTATACATGCAAGCTACTGTGAGACCAGATATGAGTGGCAATGTGCACTTGCAGAGGTTGGCAGAGTACACGCTGTAGGCCTGACACCCGCTTGAAGACAACTAACTGCTATTCAATCTATAACAGTGGAAAAAGTTTTTGGGTTTTAAATGCACGCTATAGTGACACCAGATATGAGTGGCACTGTGCACTGGCAGAGGTTGGCAGAGTACACGCTGAAGGCCTGACACCCAGATGCTTGCAGACAACTAACTGCTATTAGCTTACAGTGAAAACCTTTTTTTTCTTTTTAAAGGCACGCTATTGTGACACCAGATATGAGTGGCAATGTGCACTTGCAGAGGTTGGCAGAGTACATGCTGTAGGCCTGACACCCGCTTGCAGACAAGTAACTGCTATTCAATCTATAACAGTGAAAAACGTTTTTTCTTTTTAAAGGCACGCTATAGTGACACCAGATATGAGTGGCAAAGTGCACTTGCAGAGGTTGGCAGAGTACACGCTGAAGGCCTGACACCCGCTTTAAGGACACTGACTGCTATTAGCTTACAGTGAAAAACTTTTTTCTTTTTAAAGGCACGCTATAGTGACACCAGATATGAGTGGCAAAGTGCACTTGCAGAGGTTGGCAGAGTACACGCTGAAGGCCTGACACCCGCTTTAAGGACACTGACTGCTATTAGCTTACAGTGAAAAACTTTTTTCTTTTTAAAGGCACGCTAGAGTGACACCAGATATGAGTGGCAAAGTGCATTTGCAGAGGTTGGCAGAGTACATGCTGAAGGCCTGACACCCAGACGCTTGCAGACAACTAACTGCTATTAGCTTACAGTGAAAACCTTTTTTTCTTTTTAAAGGCACGCTATAGTGACACCAGATATGAGTGGCAAAGTGCACTTGCAGAGGTTGCAGAAAAAAACTTTTTTCTTTTTAAAGGCACGCTATAGTGACACCAGATATGAGTGGCAAAGTGCACTTGCAGAGGTTGGCAGAGTACACGCTGAAGGCCTGGCACCCAGACGCTTGCAGACAACTAACTGCTATTCAATCTATTACAGTGAAAACATTTTTTTTGTTTTTAAATCCAAGCTTAAGCTATTGTGACACCAGATATGAGTGGTGGCACTGGGCAAGTGGGCACAGTATCCACTGTGAGCCTGACACAGAAGCTGGCAGGCAGGCAATTGCAATTACATTACACAGGAAAAAAAAAAGCAGACTGATGTTCTAGCCCTAAAAAGGGCTTTTTGGGGTGCTGTCCTTACAGCAGAGATCAGATGAGTCCTTCAGGACTGTAGTGGACACTGAATACCCTAGCCTAGCTTTCAATTTCCCTATCAAATGAGCAGCAGCTACACTTTCCCTCCTCTATCTAAGAATGCAGCTTCAGAATGAATCTTAAATGGATGCTGTACAGGAGGTGGGAGGGTCTGGAAGGGAGGGTCTGCTGCTAATTTGCTGGAATGTGTCTGCTGACCGTGAGGCACAGGGTCAAAGTTTACTCAATGATGACGAATAGGGGGCGGATCGAACCGCGCATGTGTTCGCCCGCTGTGGCGAACGCAAACACGCTATGTTCGCCAGGAACTATTCGCCGGCGAACAGTTCGGTACATCACTACTCTTCACATCTCAATGGTGCTTACATACACTGGTGCACACAGAACACTGGGCAATGACAATACAATTTTACCATACCATAGAGATAACATAGAGATGTAACTCTGTGTCCGCCTGAATATCCTCTCATTGCAAAACAAACCTATTGCTTGTCTCCCTGCAGCTCAGCTAAGGGTTCAGTGCTGTCAGTGACTGAACTGGTAGGGAATGAGCTAAGGCAGGATGTTTGTTAGAATCGGAGGAGTGGCTGAAGAGACAGGCTAATATGGCTGAAAGCTAAAAAAAAACAACAAACATTTCTATTATTTTTGAAAAAATAAAATAAAACAAAACTATCCATGAGATTTTAAGAGGAAGTGAGAGTTTAACAGCGTAGGACCTGCTAGTCTGAAGAAACATAGATGGAAGAAAATATTTTTTAAAATGTAACAAAATTATTTATATAACCTCAAAGTAGTGATGAGCAGGTGCCAAAAGCCTATAAACTATAAGGGGGAAACTCTAAAATACCGATAATGGAACTGGAAATATCATGCCAAAATAGCTAAGACAAAGATAATTGATGTATTTTTCATATTCCTCCATCTTGGTCTAGTATTTAGAATTCTTATGTTAATTCTTCTCAAATCCTGTTCGCTGAGTAAATCAAAACAGTGCTAATTTGTTAAAGTGAACCTGTCGTGACAGATATTGGTTTGCAGTTTTCTAACAACCTGGTATGAATCATGTTATACAATAAATAAACAAGAGTTTTTCCTCTGAATAATATTTTAATGTTCTATTATTATTCCTTTCAATGGGTGTTATACGTACTGTAAGAACCAATTCTCCTGCATGCTCCTGTTTGGGAAGCACAGACTTGCTTTCCATAACAGGTTAAAAGTCACCAACACTTGACTTTGTATAAATATAACTTGTCTGTTCCCTCATTGCATTCTAGGATTGCGGGTCAAACGCAATAAATAATTCTGGCTGTTTCTCTCCTCTCTCCGTGCTGCTGATTGTACCACTCTGACACAGAGCCTGCCCTTCTTTTATACATCCCCTTGCAGGCATTGCGTTTCCTTAGGCCTAATGTAAGCAAAAGAGACTCCAAGAGGAGGGATCCCCAAATACAGATATGCAGAGCTCAAACTTTTATCTCTGTGCTGAAAGGCACAGATTTGGCACAGGCTGAACTTACTGAGAGAAGGGGATAAGAGCAGTTTTTTATCCTCTTGTTTTAAAGAAACAAGAGGAAACAATCCTGCCAGCACAATGTATAAATTAAATCTGATTCTTTATCAACTAAGATTTGGTTGTATTTGTCATGACTGGTACCCTTTAAAAGAGTATAAAGGTTAATATTGAATTATATATTTTATAACTTCAGGATATGACATTAAATTCAGGATATGTTTAATTAGCTCTCGTCAGATAAGAAGAATTATAAATCTAATCATTAGTGTTAGGAAGTTAGTAATTAGAATGAAGAAACCATCAATTAACAGTTACAAGCCAACATAAATTGCACAAACTTCCTTAATAATTACATTAGGTTTAACCGTCTATTTTTATATTAACTCTTTTCATTCATAAACCAGCATATTTGATACCACTGAAGCCTGGTATTAAATTAGTTGTTCTGATTTCTAAGCAGAGATAATTTTATTCACTTACATTAAAGAAAAACTCAAATGGAAACATTTGAGTTCTATTTTTCTAACAATTTAGTTGTAGTTATATCCCCAATGAAAACATGAATACATTTAATTATGCATTTTTCAATTTCCGGTATATCAACAAACAGCTTACAGAAGCTACAAATCTCTTGCAAACTCTTCTCTTCTAACCCTGCCAGGAATTGTATGTGACTGTCCAATCACAGACTTCCCAATGCAGCTCAATGAGAAGTCTTTACAAGGCAGGTGCTCTAAGCAATTGCTGCCTCTTAAGTTTAGCTCCACTGAGCTAACCAAACCAAGAAGTAACAGGACCAGGAAGTAGCAGGCTATGTGATTGAACAGAGGGGTCAAACAACTGTCAGTACAAACAATTACTTAATTTTGTTTAGTTGAATAGGATTGTATGAAGTTTTGATTAGGAATCATATGACAAATGACAATTATGTACGTATCACTTATATATTAACAATAGTCTGTAGTTAAGAAACACATCAATTTATATAAATTTTTATATAACTCATATAATATATATATTCTAATTAAGTATTTATATATATATGCAAGTATATATCTATATATATATATATGTGCATATTTAGAGTTAACATAAGACATGTGTCCATCAAGTTCAGCCTTTCTAACATCTGTTTTTGCTGTTGATCCAAAAAAAGACAAAAACACAGTTTGAAACCCTTCCAATTTTGCAACAAACTAGGAAAAAAATCCTCCTTGACCCCAGAGTGACAGTAAGATTTATTCTTGGATCAAAATTTATGGCAAGACAGGAGGCTTCATATTTGCTTTAACTTCATTTACTGATTCATCCCAGCAAGCAAAGAAACAGTTAAACAATTGAAAACAAAATCAGCCAATCAGAACAAATCTAGACAGTAATATGTGGCTGTGAGACTTCTCCCAACTCCTTTTTCTTTGCTGCGTGCCTCCCAGGTGAAGCAATTCTGATTATATTCCTATTTGAATATATATGTTTAGTGCCTTCTTATTTATTTACCTCACATTGCTGTAATTTTCTTTCAATCTAATTGTATTTTATTATATTTATTGTTTATGTTATCCTTATTATTGATATATATATATATATTGTTTTGCTTATCTCTCTGGGCTGACCTTTGTTAGCCCACAGGGCTTGGGTTTCACCCCTCAGACTATTGAGGCCGCTCTGTCAGTGCTTTCTGACCACCCCCTTTCATTTCTGGCCCTGGGACTCTAACGACCGTGATCTGATCACAGCTTTTTCCTGCTTGTTTGCGCTGCACGACTGCGAGTGCTTCACGGCCTTACCTCTCATCTTTCCTGTGACGCAAGCGTTTACAAGGATAAGTCAGACCCTTTAGAGGGTTCTTCTTTCCAAAACCTTCAAGTGATAGACACACATTGCACTAATTATTCAGATGAGGATGTCCCGGCGTATGTGTCAGGATTCGAACCTGGGACCTTGGCAGCTCTGGTGCTTTGGCTTACCTCTGAGCCATCTCTCCGCTTCTGTTTCCTGTATCTAGCCCTGTCTAGTATTTAGTACTGAAGCTGGACATTTGTTGGAACTTCTCCTGTCACTCAAGTTACACCTGAGCCTGATGTCTCGTTAGCCAGGTATATAACACTGCCTCTCCCAGAAGGCAGTGTCAGTTCCTTGACTCTGGTGATCATCCTGCTGTTTCCTGTTCTCCAGTTTGTTATTGACCTCTGGCTTGGTACACCGATTATCCTGACTTCTGGCTTCCTTTGACCCTTGGCTTCCTACGACTATTCTCCTGGTTTATTTTTCCTGTACCGCGTTTTGGATTTACCCTGCACAGCCCCCGTGCACCGACTCACAGGTCAGGTGAATTCTTGCCTGATCACCTTGGCCTGTGTTTTCTTGCAAGGGTGAGCATACTTCTCTGCCTGCCGGACTCCCACACCCAGGTAAGCCCTGACAGTATGTGCATCGAGATTCCTCAACATCAGAATTTGTCAAAGAGTCCTATATTATCAATCAGACAAACTATTCCCTAATAAGGAAATAGAATATTATGTTTTGCAAGTAAGCATCTAGTTGATGTTTTTAACATCTGTACAGACTCTGACAAAACCACTTCTTCAGGCAGAAAATTCCACATCCTGATTGTTCTTACAGTAAAAAAAACCTTTCCTTTGCCTTAGACTAAATCTCTGTTCTTCCAGTCTAAACATGTGACCTTGTGTCCTATGTATAGTCCTGTTTGTAAATAGATTACCAGACAATGGTTTGTATTGGTCCCGTATATATTTGTATAACATTATCATATTCCCTCTGAGGCCCCATTTTTCTAAACTAAAGAGGTTTAAATTTGTTAACCTTTCTTCATAGCTAAAATGTTCCATTCCTTTTATTAATTTTGTAGCCCGCCTCTGCATGTTTTCCAGTGCCATAATATCCTTATTCTTGTTTCTACCACATTCACCTACGTGTAAGTCGTTTCTTAATTTTGTGCATGTTGAAGACTACATTGGAGGGATACGCATCTAGAACAGATCCTCAGTTATTGATGTAATTAAAGAGGCATATAAACCTTGTGATCTCTACCTAGGTGACAAAATATTTAATAAAAAAAAACAAAAAAAACGTGAGTTGATAAAACCTGCTCCCTTTGTTATATTAATTTTTATATGTACCAATTTGGACTTTATGTAAGATGAAAAAGAGAAGACACACTGTTCACATAAAGCACTTCAGCAGGCCTGAAAGGCTTTAGGTCTGTGCGTATTGTCCATATAACATATGGCGCAAAACTGGTACATCTTTTACAAAACGAATGGATAAACCCTCATGTATATTAAGGAAATGATTAAATATTTGTTAACACTAATGTTATCTAGATAGTGTCATGCCCCAGCTACCGGTAATTCCTGTCTCTTCCGGGTTGACGGAGTTTAGCCACACCCCCTCTCTGACGCGGTCTCTCCACGCTACATAATGCGACCGCGCCAGATACAAGACACTGGATTAATGAACAGCGTTACCGCGATATCAACCCGGCTGAAAGTTTTCTCTGCAAACCTACCTGTGTACCGAACCGGACTGGAACTCAAACTAACCTCCTTTTCCTCTCCTCGACCACGGCTTTTATCTGGACTTCTCTCATCCTGTCTCATAAAGAACCTCCCCAGAGGAGAACTCCGGAACCTGAATTCCACCCTCTGGAAGCTAAGTTAATCGTTTCATCTGTGATACGAACTTCTTTCTCTCAAGACTGCTGAGCATTCCTTCCATAGTCTGCTCTCAAGTTCTCCAATCATTTCTGCTACAGCCTGCTCTCAAGCCCGTTAAGCATTCTGGCACCAGCTGCTCCCTAACCTGCTAACTTTAAACCTAAAACAAATCTCTGCTGTTACAACTTCATTATAGCTTTCTTCATTAACCTAAAACTTGCAAACACCAAATGTGCTAGATTGCATGTATATAGGAAGCTGCTTACCAACAGCGAAGTATTTAAAGATACAGTACCTGTATTTTCCTACAGCGAAGTAATTAAGGATACAGTACCTGTATTTTCCTATATTGAATAGACAATTCCTATTTTATTCTCTAATTTTCTAATCATCAATTTAAATCCTAAGAAATCTGCAGTTGCGCTCCATCTCAACCTATGTAAACGTGACAGATAGGAACACAGCACATTATTATAACAGAGATGGGAGGTAAGGCTATGAAGCACTCGCGGTCGTGTGGCTTCACTGTAGTGCAGCGCGAACAAACAGTTAAAAGCCGTGATCACATCACGGTCGTTAAAAGCAGGAGACCCGAGGCCAGAAATGAAAGGGGGTGGTCAGAAGGCACTGGTCAGAGCGGCCCCAATAGTCTGAGGGGTGAAACCCAAGCCTGTGGGCCAACAAAGGTCGGCCCAGAGAGATAAGCAACACAGCACATTATTAGAATTGCTCTGCTGTAACTCTACCTCTGTTACTGTGTAAATTCATACTAATGAACAACAAATAATCCCAGTGCAAAGTAGCCAACACTGGGTCTACAGCAATCAAAGCAAAAGCAATATTTGAACCTTTTCAATGTCATTGTCAAGGCAAAGGTGAATGGACACAATTAGTGCAATTAAATAGAAAAATCCCATGTATGTCACTAGTACAATATGCCTAAAATATGCATTGACACTAAAGGTAAACAAATATGCTACAGAAAAATATAGTTGCTTGGTAACTAAAGCGTGCATATCTACATCTACTACCGAACATTTATTAGTTAACCAAGCTGCTAAAAAACTTTCAGTCAAAAAACAATATTTTAAAATAGAATTTGATGAGGTTTTTTTTTTTTTCCTCTTATTTGTATTTGCACTGATTCTACAGTGCTGTAGTGGTTACGGTGTCAGGAGTGAACCGGTGCCCCCTATTGTAAGTAATCAAGCCATTTTATAACAGTTCGAGTTTTTACCTGGGGTTCACAAGATGCTGCTCCCCAATTCCTCATAACTAGGAGATTCTATTAACTCTTCTGAGCTAAGATTTGCAGTGCACGGCTAACATATTTGCTGAGAACATTAGCTGATCACCTATAGCCAATGAACTAAGCCCTGTCAGTCTAGCAGACCCCAGATAAGAAGCCACAACATTCTAAAACAGCTTGGCGTTTTTCAAAGGGTTCCCACAAGGGTACTCTTGGCACCATAACCACTGCCTGGTTGTTTGCCAGGAGTGTCCTGCTGCTCTTCCATTGTAACACATCAAACCATTTTATCTGAGACATCAGGCTTAGCTAAGACTAAGTCTAAAATAGTGAAGATGGGTTAATGTAAGGGTAAGCAGTTTTACTACTTATAATGGAGGGGTTTCGGGGGACTCCTGACATTATAATCACTACCGCATGCTTTAGTAGTTACGGTGCTTGGAGTGTTTCCTAACTAGTAAAAGCTGTCTCATTTCAGGGCTTACAGAACATCAAAATGGCTACTTTCAATCCTTGTGTTCTTTGGTTGATGTGCCAGAGGAAAGATTGCATTGAGAACACATATAATTATATTTTTTCTCAATTAAATCTGTTCATGGTAATTGAGTGAATGTTATATGTTGGTCTTTGCAATATAATAGGATAATACCAAAGGAATATACAACAAGCTGGAAAAACCGAACTAGTTGAATATGTGACTGGAAATCGTCATTCATATATTATAATAACTGTACAAACTGAAAAAATAATAATAATAGTACAAAAATTAGAGTAAATAGAATCACATCTAATTCAAAGTGCAATCTTGCCTTAATGGCTCACCTCTAGATGTGTCTCTCCAATGAATACCCTTGTCCTACTAAACCCAGCGCAAGCCGCTATCTAGTGACTTTATTGAGGCTTAAATGCAATGTCAAGGTTAGTGGCTTGTGGATCTATTTGGTAGGCGTCATGCAACTGACGTGGGTGTTCAACTTATGGCTCACACTCGGTCCTTTGTAACAAAATCCGAGCTGTTGCTGGTTAAAGTGTTGAATAGCCTGTAAAGTTCGCAGACTACACCATATTGAGTTCACCCTAACTGATAAGTGGGGAACAGCATATAAATGGTAGCCGTGATAAGCGTAAATCTTGGCCACTGTGGAAGATATTCATATACTTCACAGAGCTAAAGTTAGATAATGGTGCCTTTGCTAGGTAGATATTAAGCCCGATATGCATAAATACTGGATATAGTTGTGTACCCCCTAATTGGTAAATAGGGGATGGTATATGAGTAATATCCAGAGTGTGGTATTCAGCCGCTATAGATGGCTAATTGAGTACCTCTTAAGATATACACATCTAAGTAATTCAGACTCCAAGAGGTATAGAGTTTGAAACTGCGAACTAACAATTAATCTACATATATACAGAGTTATTCAAATAAGGCATACCAAGTATAACCGTCAGGAGAGAAAGTAGAGGTGAATAATAAGGATTAAAGTGCCTCTATGTGCAGAACCATACTTAGAGTGTTGGTTGCCTGCACATAGTGATAGATAACCTAGTGAGGAAAGCACACAGTGAGGAAAAAGTGAGCCCAAAAGAGCCCGACGCGCGTTTCGGTGCTGAGATGCACCTTCGTCAGGGGCTAACTGGAGACTGCGTCTCGGTCTCCTTTTACAGGGGTTTAGGTCCCAGAGTCTCTAGTTCTGACCAATCAGGAGGTTGCTGACATGCGCACTAACGCTCCCGGCCATCATGTGATCATTATGCTAATGGTGGTATTGATTGAGCTCATAGGAGCCATTTTAACCTTCGTACGTCAGGGATACAAAGCAAATTTTGAAAATACTGGACGACCTGACAATACCCATTGGGGCCAAACTATGCAGTCTTGACGTGGAGGGACTATATAGTTCCATACCCCATGAAACAGGTCTCAACAATATAAAATGGTTCCTTCAAACACGTGACCTATCCCTCCGTGACCATAATCAGTTTGTGCTGAAATTACTACAATTCGTCTTAACACACAACTATTTCCTCTTTGAGGGTATCCACTACCACCAGGTGAGAGGGACTGCGATGGGGACAACTTGTGCCCCCTCGTATGCAAACCTCCACCTGGGGTGGTGGGAACAGAATGTAGTGTTCAGTCCCAAATTTGCTGCCTACCAGGACTACATCAGTCTCTGGAAACGTTACATAGATGACGTACTGATCGTATGGACAGGATCGACAGAGTTGTTTGAGGATTTCGTCAAGGCTCTTAATCTTAATGATCAGAACTTAAAACTGACTCACGAGGTGGGAGATAATAAAATCAACTTTTTGGACCTGACTTTACAAATCTTGGAAAGTGATAATAAACATATCTCTACCACTCTATTCAGGAAGCCCACAGCCACCAACAATCTATTGAACTGGCAAAGTTACCATCCAACACCATTAAAGTATGGAATACCAGTTGGACAATATCTACGTGTAAGAAGAAACTGTTCCACCACGGAGGAATTTAAAATCAAAGCAAAGCTGTTAAGATCTCAGTTCAAGATCAAGGGATACTCAAATAGATGCCTTAAAGCGGCATACTTAAGAGCACTTACTACTGAGCGCAAAGACCTACTACAAGACAACCCTCTCAACGAAAAGACCCCAGGTTTGATTAGATGCATTGGCACTTTTGATGCAGGCTGGGATCCAGTCAAGGGCATTTTGAATAGATACTGGCCCCTGATCTACCAAGATCAGCACCTTAAGGAAGTTCTGTCACCACATGTATCACTCACGGCCAGGAGAGGCCGTAACCTAAAAGATCTACTGGTACCGAGCCACCTCTCCTCACCCAAAGCGGATAATACATGGCTAAAAACACCAGCAGTGGGCACGTTTCAATGCGGCCGCTGTAAGGCCTGTAGGTACATTCGGAGAAAATCTAAAACGTTTCCGAACTCCACCAATACACAGATACATGAGGTTAACACTTTTTTCAATTGCAAAACGACAGGTCTTATTTACCTCCTTACCTGTAGCTGTGGCCTCATGTATGTGGGGAAGACCTTTAGGCCATTCAAGAAAAGAATTCTTGAACATGTAAATTCGGTAAACCCCTCCAGACATATAGACACTGTCATCTCGAGACATCTGAAACTGAGACATGAAGGCACAGCCCAGGGCTTAAGGTTCAACGGGATCGAAAAAATCAAACTAGGACCGAGGAAGGGTGACATAGATATCAAACTACTCCAAAGAGAGAGCTATTGGATTTTCACATTAAAAACCCTTTCCCCTTCTGGTCTAAATGAAGGATTTTCCTATACCTCGTTTATATAAACTCACCTGAACAACATCGGTGTCTATATTCACCAATTAGCCAGAATATGTTTTTCTGACTTACAGTTCATACCACATCCCATATGCATAACTACTATGATCTGGGGTGGCTTCCCCTCATAAACATAATTGATTAATGCCATACACATTCGAGCTAGCTTTAGTTTATCTACCATATATCAAGCATCATATGCAAAATGTACATCTTTGTAAATATGTTAATATGTATATAGAATTTGTATTCTTTTTCTTTTTATCTATTGATTACTGTTCCCTATACCAAGTCTCTATGAGTATATGGACCTTCTGTCCTAATACCCATTGTTCAGGTTTCACTTCACTTAACCGTGGTCAAGATACCCAAACCTATCACAAATATTATGGATATCCAACACTAAATATGAGGGTAGACACGAATCAAATATAGGGCATTATTGCCCGGTACCTAGCCTTGGACCGGGATATAGCTACTAACGCTATGCCCTACGATTTGTATATTATCCCAGCACCGAACGGGTTAATGTTAAACCGACATCACCGCGTATCCATTTGATACAAGGCAACTTGGCGATATAATGTGAAACCGTGATCACAGTGTATCCACTTGATACACTGCACCTTGGCGGTATACAGCCGGCCCTAACCTCCTGAGCTGACGGAGGATATAGGACTTGCTTGAAGCTTTCCAGCACGGAACCGGTTAAAATGGCTCCTATGAGCTCAATCAATACCACCATTAGCATAATGATCACATGATGGCCGGGAGCGTTAGTGCGCATGTCAGCAACCTCCTGATTGGTCAGAACTAGAGACTCTGGGACCTAAACCCCTGTAAAAGGAGACCGAGACGCAGTCTCCAGTTAGCCCCTGACGAAGGTGCATCTCAGCACCGAAACGCGCGTCGGGCTCTTTTGGGCTCACTTTTTCCTCACTGTGTGCTTTCCTCACTAGGTTATCTATCACTATGTGCAGGCAACCAACACTCTAAGTATGGTTCTGCACATAGAGGCACTTTAATCCTTATTATTCACCTCTACTTTCTCTCCTGACGGTTATACTTGGTATGCCTTATTTGAATAACTCTGTATATATGTAGATTAATTGTTAGTTCGCAGTTTCAAACTCTATACCTCTTGGAGTCTGAATTACTTAGATGTGTATATCTTAAGAGGTACTCAATTAGCCATCTATAGCGGCTGAATACCACACTCTGGATATTACTCATATACCATCCCCTATTTACCAATTAGGGGGTACACAACTATATCCAGTATTTATGCATATCGGGCTTAATATCTACCTAGCAAAGGCACCATTATCTAACTTTAGCTCTGTGAAGTATATGAATATCTTCCACAGTGGCCAAGATTTACGCTTATCACGGCTACCATTTATATGCTGTTCCCCACTTATCAGTTAGGGTGAACTCAATATGGTGTAGTCTGCGAACTTTACAGGCTATTCAACACTTTAACCAGCAACAGCTCGGATTTTGTTACAAAGGACCGAGTGTGAGCCATAAGTTGAACACCCACGTCAGTTGCATGACGCCTACCAAATAGATCCACAAGCCACTAACCTTGACATTGCATTTAAGCCTCAATAAAGTCACTAGATAGCGGCTTGCGCTGGGTTTAGTAGGACAAGGGTATTCATTGGAGAGACACATCTAGAGGTGAGCCATTAAGGCAAGATTGCACTTTGAATTAGATGTGATTCTATTTACTCTAATTTTTGTACTATTATTATTTTTTCAGTTTGTACAGTTATTATAATATATGAATGACGATTTCCAGTCACATATTCAACTAGTTCGGTTTTTCCAGCTTGTTGTATATTCCTTTGGTTCTCTCTATATTTAGGGGTAAAGCCCCAGGACATTTCTGGAGTGTCCATCAAGGTGATTATTCCCACCGGTGAGACGGTCCCATCAATTTGGGCCCTTCTCATAGGTGGTAATTCTTCCATAATAGGATAATAACATAACAAAAACACATTTAAATAGGAAATATTAACAGAAATAATATTACATAACATATATAACTTTAATAAAAATAATACATTATTATATGTAATTATAACAAATCCCATAATTAGTTGGTATAATTAAAGCAATCTTTGCTTATTTTCCATATCCATTAAAAAACAAAGAATAAATAAAAGTTCTTCTTTGTTATAGATATTTGAAGAAGCCAGCATTTTTTTTTACCAGCTAGATGGCGCTCTGAGCACACTATTCCATTTTGAACAGTGATTAGGCTTCAGCAGATGGTTCTTAGAGGGGAATTAACAATTATTCAATTAATGCCCACTGTCTCAGCCGGAGCCTGGAAAATATGTTCTACCCCAGAAACTACACAGAACATAAATTGCTTTAAGCATAACTGCTGCCAACTTTCTCTATGCCAGACAAATTCATCCTTAGTCATGATCAAATAATGGCCCCATGAGTCCGCAAACAAAAAAAAGCAAAAGGGTCATTGTGGGTGTGCAAAAAGATTTATCAATATATAAATACATACATATTAAAATAATAATGTAAAAAAAGAAAGTAGATGTCATGATATTATTATTAATATTATTATGATGATGTACTAATGCATAGTAATGAATAATTAAACCTAAAGAAAAAAATAGCAATATCTGCAATGTGCATGAACAGTTGAACCACATGTATGAAACACAATGGTATCATTACCAGTCTTACAATGGAGTAGCATGGCTTACCAATGTGACTGGACCCCCTCGACATGACGGCTCCCTTGGTTCTAATTTGCCAACATAGTCTACCTACGAATTCCTGTACGGACTATCTTGTATGGGTTGTATCTGCTGTGTGTTCTGACACTTATGTTCCCATTGAAGGCAGCCTCACACTGTGTGTTCTGACACCTTTCTATCATCGCCAGCATTATGCTTTTTTTTTAGCAATGTGAGCTACCCTGTGCATCAATAAGCCTTGGGAGCCCATGACCTGATGCTGGTTCACCAGTTGTCCAACCTTGCAGAACTTTTGGTAGGCATGTACCTCTACATACTTGGAACACCCCACAAGACTTGTCACTTTGGAGATGCTCTGACCCAGTCGTGTAGCCATCACTATTTGTCCCTTGTCAAAGTCACTCAGATCGTTTTGTTTTGCCATTTCTCCTGCTTCCAACACATGAAATTCAAGAACTAACTGTTCACTTGTTACCTTTTTTCCAGCACTGCACTGGTTTTGCAGAAGCTGGCTTTGCCTCGCTCTGCCTCCTTTGCTGAGTTTGTCAAATTTGAATCAATGCATTTCTATGAGGAACATTCAGCGTCTCCATGCAGCACTGTTTAGTACTGACCCAAATGGCACCTCTAGTGGCCGTCTGAATGACTGCCACCAGAGGTGTTACTAGGCTGAAAAGGCAGTGTTTACATTAAAAAGCCTGCAGGGACAAACTATATTCACTGGAACAACTACATTAAGCTGTATTTATTCTGGTGACTATAATGTTCCTTTAATGTTGTGTCTGATTAGTGTATGATTAAAGGTACTCTGTCGGCACCCAGACCACTTCAGCTTATTTAAGTGGTCTGGGTGCACTGCCCCATGTCCCTTAACCCTGCAATAGTAATTATTGAGAAATTGCAATAATTACTATCCAGGGATAACTCCACCTCTGGTGGCTGTCTACCAGAAAGCCACTAGAGGGCTTCCTGGTTTGAAACAAACCTTTGGTCCATTATCTGAAGCCGGACTACCTCACGCTCTGCATGAGGACCTCCAGCGTCAGACTTTCCCCCATAAGAAAGCATTGAATAATGCTTTCCTATGGGGAAATCCTAATGCGAGGGCGGCTATTGCTGACGTTGGTGGGGGAGGAGCGTGGGCGGAGCCTGACCCAGCACTGAGGGACATTGGTGCTGGATTCAGGTAAGTGACAGAAGGGATTTTAACCCCTCCATCACGGGAGGAGAGAGGACGCAAGGAAGGATTCTATAGTACCAGTAAAACAGCTTTGTTTCCCTGGTACTATAGAATCCCTTTAAGTACGTTCATGGTCAAAAAAAGTTCTAACTTTCTGCCTTACTTTCTCAGTTATTCCACAACAAAAATGTAATAAATTTTAAAAAAATATGCAAAACTAGACAAGTCTTATTTACTGATATGTTTAACAAACCATTAATTTCTTACATGATTTTATTTCTGGAAACCATGGAGCTATAACTATAGCTATAATAGCTATGATTTACATATAATTCAAAAGATGGGGCACTGAAATAATGCATGGTTTTAATACCACGATTTACCAAAACAAACTTAACCCGTTAAGGACACAGCTTCAAAAGCTTGTCTTACCCTTAAGGACACAAGCCATTTTTGCATTTTTTGCTGTTTGTGTTCAAACACAATTTGCATCTCTGTCATTTATTGCAACAACACATATTATATACCGTTTTTCAGAGAGCAAACAGGGCTTTAATTTTATGTCACATATACATAGATACATTCTCATTAATTCTAAAAAAAAGTCCACAAAATGGGAAAAAAAACAACCTTTTTTTTTTTTTTTCCACAGTTTTGGCAATAATAGCGTGTGCAAAATATGTCCAGCTTATAAAAAGTAATTCAAAATAAATTCAATTATGTGTCTTGATTTATAGAATAC
The DNA here is from genome assembly GCF_036172605.1 of Pelobates fuscus. NCBI lineage: Eukaryota > Metazoa > Chordata > Amphibia > Anura > Pelobatidae > Pelobates > Pelobates fuscus. Next base: position 58,952,288 of record NC_086321.1, read on the forward strand.
ATTATTATATGTATAGGATTTCAGCTTATTTTGAAAGTTACAGGTCACAAAATACAAGGACTAAAATAAAATTTTAATGTGAAACAATTTTAGAATTTGGTTTGTTTGTCTTGTAGGTTTAGTAGCCACCACAGAAAACAGAATTGCCACACAAAAGTATATATTTTTTATAAAGAAGACATCACAGGCTATTTAACTAAAGTTATTTTGACACTTTTTACGTAACCATTTCATCGCCAATCTCTGCTAAATATTGGAGTAAAATTGTGTTTTTTCTCTATTTTGGCATATACACATATAACAAAATTTTTGTAATGTGTATTTCGTAAAGCTGGAGTATGCTATTCCTGCATTCAGCTACATCTGCTGAGTATAACGATACCCCCATTGTATGCCTTTGGCACTATTCTGTGAATCTACAATGCCATATAAGAGACAAGGCTATTTCAGTTTTTATAGTTAGAATTTTCCGAGATGGATTTGATGGGCCTATGTCTCATTTTAGGGTATTATAGCAGTGTGACTGTTCAAATAACCCCACAAAGGGCTTTCATTTGATAAAGCAGACACCCCAGGGTATCTATTATGGTGTATATTGTGCCTTAACTTGTCACCATTTTTTCTCCAATTTATGTCAATGTTTGTGGTGAGGGGGGAAATAATTGCATTTTTACATATATGTTGCATTTTTCCTGAGTATTTCTTGCATTTGATATGTACCACTGTCATAAAAATCCACAAATTATGCTCAGTTGCATCTTCTGAGTAAAACAATATGCCCAATGTATGACCTAGACACTATTTTGTGAAGTTACAGTGCTGTAAAAGAGACGTAACAAGTTCAGGTTTTTAAGTGTGAATTTTCATGGAGGGTTTTGATGCGTCCATGTCCCACTTTGGAACACTTGAGCAGGCTACATATTACAATTACACCATAAAGGCATACTATTTCTTAAAGAAGACATCCCAGGGCAATTCAAAAGGCATATTTTGAACCTTAGCATGGGATCATTTTTCCGATAGCTTGTACCAAGTGTAGTGGTAATAAGCATTTTTTCTGCCTTTTTGACACACAAAGTGAGTTTGCGCAGTATATTTTGCAAACCTTAAGTGTGCTATGACTGTATAATACTTCATATGTTGCTCAGCTATGTCGGCTGAGTACAACAATACTCCTGTATGTACCTTTGCCAGGTATATGTGGACATGGAAGGGGAACATTTAAGAAACAGCCATTCCAGTTTTTTTTCAAACTTTGAATTTTTATGCTGTGTCCATGTCCCATTTTAGAGTATTCTACCAGGCTATATGATCCAATTACCCCATAAATGCATACCATTTCTTAAAGAAGACATCTCAGGGCAATTCAAAAGGCATATTTTGAACCTTAGCGTGGGATAATTTTTCCGCAAGCTTGTACCAAGTGTAGTGGTAATAAGCATTTTTTCGGCCTTTTTGACACACAAAGTGAGTTTGCGCAGTATATTTTGCAAACCTTATGTGTGCTACGACTGTATAATACTTAATATATTGCTCAGCTATGTCAGCTGAGTACAGCAATACCCCCGTATGTACCTTTGCCAGGTATATGTGGACATGGAAGGGGCACATTTGAGAAACAAACATTCCAGTTTTTTTCAAACTTTGAATTTTTACGCTCCACGTGTCCATGTCCCATTTTAGAGTATTCTACCAGGCTATATAATCCAATTACCCCATAAAGGCATACCATTTCTTAAAGAAGACATCACAGGGCAATGTGTGCTATCACTGTATAATACTTCATATGTTTTATGAAACATATGTCCATGTTCCATTTTGGAGTAGATTAGCTGGCTGGTTATTCAAACTTCCACACAAACACATACTATTTATTAAAGAATACACCATGTGGTAATTCAAAAGGAATATTGTGAACCTCAGCGTGGGATAATTTTTTCGCTAGTATGTTCCAAGTGTAGTGGTAATATGAGCATTTTTTATGTATTTTTTTTTTACTTTGCAAAACTTTTTTACTTTGTAAAACTCCTTTTTAAACTTTTTTTTTACTTATTAAATGTTTTAAAATTTCTTAACTTTTTTACACTTTTACAATTTTTTAGAACTTTTCTTTTACCGTTAACCCCTAACTAGCAGTAAGCAGCACTAACAGTAAATTCCCCACTTTCCCATAACTCCCACCCACCCCAGCTAGCAAAATATATAATTATAAAATATTTAAATCAATGAATTAAATAAATTGAACCCCTGAGGGTTAAAAAATAAATAAAAGATAATCCTCAGGGGTTGAAAAAATTAGATCACAGTATAATACTGTGATATGTATTTTGATCACTGTAGGCAGTGATCAACTGGCAGGGAAGGAGTAAATTTTTATTTGGACTGGGTAAAGGGGGGTGGTATTTTTTTTTTTTACTTAAACGTTACTAAAACAGTTTTAAAAAAAACTTTGTTTTAACTTTTTAAGGCTTATTTTAAAACTTTTTTAACGTTAACCCCTAGTTAGCCTAACACCGAATTCCCCAATTCCCCACTTACTTCCACCCATCCCAGCTAGCTAAATATTAAATTTTTAAATATTTAAATTAATTAATAAAATTTATTTAACCCCAGAGGGTTAATAAAAAAAAATCAGATGACAGTAAAATGTAATCCCTGACAATTGATCACTGTAGTCAGTGATCAATTGGCAGGGAAGGGGTTCATTTTATTAATGCAGGGGAAAGGAGGGGTGGGATTTAACTTAATTTTTTTTTTACAGGGAAAAGACGATCAGCACTGATCCGTCTCCCTGCACTTCACAGTGAACCCGGAAGTGCAGGGAGGCGGATCATGAGTCCCTGCAGCACATGTGCTCGCTCTGACAGCCTGTCAAAGCGATCACTGCTGCAGGGGCAGCACGATCTGGTGCTCCCCGTCTGCCTCGGATACCAAGGCAGAACAGGCGAGCGTTAACCCCGCGATTGCAGCCATTGATGCAATCTGGGGTTAACCTTAGTAAATGACGGAAATTTTCCATCAACGGTCCTTAACTGAAGGACAAGGTTGACAGAAAATTTCCGTCTCCGGTCGGGAAGGGGTTAAGCACCTCAATATGTATGCCTTTAGAGGGTATGCTAGAAACTGGTAAACATATTAAAGGATTAAGTTTCATTAAATACTGAAGAGTTTTTTTAAACCTGAGAAATAGAAAAACATTTTTTTGGAGGTCAGTGGGAGATGAAGGGTCCTTTACAGAAAAGGTTCCATATACCTAAAATAATATGGTGGAAACAGTAAAAGTTATGGGAAATCTACAGTTACAGTAAGCAAGCGGGATAAGTAAGCCGATGTAAGTAGCTAAGCTAAGGCTTACACAGACACGGAGTTCAACACTGCTTAGTATTTAAATAATCCAAGAAGTCAAATCAATCAGATATATTGTTCCTTATCCAAAAGCACAATCTATGTTTTGTTTTTACTTCTGCATATAAATAATAGTTTGAAAAGTTCTGCACAATTTGAGATCTTTCTAGAAACACCTTTGCACTTGTATTTAATGTTGATTTTTCTTTAAAATCTTTAACTCTACACAAAGAAACCTGCTTATGCGTGTATTATCATTATTAGTATTCATATAGTTCTAACATGATCCACAGCCCAGTACAAAAAGGAAATGATACATATAGTATGAGTGCCAAAACAAGTTAGGTGAATAGGACCAGGAGATGATGAGGGACCTTACTGTGTAAAGGATGTATATCGTAATTATAGAACAAGTAAGATGCAATCTTCCAGATATCAATGTTGAAATCTGTTATTTAAAATGTCTTAAAGTATATTGGATAGTTTTAAACTGTGCTAATGATATAGATTGAAGCTCTGTTTTATGCTCAATTAACTATTGTAAAGTTATTTTATTTGACAGGTTTGTTTTACCTTGAAACAAAGTAATATAAATCAAGCAGCCATTTACGTGTAGAGGTATCTGACTGCAATAAATAAGGATAGCAATATGCCTGTTCGAAGACGCAGCTTCATAGATTCTCAATACTAAACAGTGGTGCATGTTTCATAGATATTTCTGTAAGACAACAAGTGGATCAGTCAAATCCTCACACATTCTCAGTAATCAATGTTGCGTACTTGCTTTTATACATCTTTTGCTCTGATTTCTGTTGCTCCTCACATCTTATCTCATGGCATAGACATTAAATCAAACCATGGTTTATGTCTTATTATATCTAGATTGACTTGGGCGAGGATGATGACATACTGAAGTTAGCATCTTTCAAATTAATGAGTCGAATCCCATATGGTAATGCCATATTACCTATGTTTTTATTCACCCTTCTCAATCATACCTTCCAAGGAAGGCTTGGAGATATGGACAGGCTCCTAGGTAGTCTGCGTTAACATTTGGGATTAATTACATTGAAACAGAAGAAAGTAAATACCAGGAACCATAATGTCAAGGCTGGGAGTCAGCAAGCAAAAGGCAGGGCAATTCCAAAGCCAAGAGACAGGGCAGCCAGCCAAGAGTCTAAAGTCCAAAAGATAACCCAAGGGTCAGAATCTGGGAGGTCAATACAACAAACAGGAGGTCAGGAAATGGTGGAATGGAATCGAGCAAAGAGACAGGCAAAACAGGAAAAAAACATAGGTTGTGGGCAGTGGCATACTAAGGGGGGCACGGTGGGGGCGGTCTGCCCCGGGTGCCCCGGGCGCACTTACATATGTAAAGGGACCAAGCTGCTTGCAGGAGTCTCCACTTTTGCTTCACATCCAGCAGCAGCATGTCCTCTGTTCTCGCAATGCGAACACAATGGATGCCGTAGCATTGCCACGGGAACCCGCAACAACACTCTTGCGGATCGGAACAGAGGACATGATGTTGCTGGATGTGAAGCAAACGTGGAGACTCCTGGGCCCCTCTTCACCGGACAACCAGGGAATGTAGTGTGTGTCCCCTCCCTGGACACAGGTAAGAGTCAGGGAGGGACACACACACACACAAACAATACACACTGCTCACTACACACACACACACACACACACACACACACTATACAGACACACACACACTATACACACAGACACTGTATACACACATACACACACACATAAACACACACACTGTATACACTACACACACATACTGCCTATACTACACACACTGCATACAGTACACAAACACATACCCTACACAAGCACACACTGCATACAATAAACACACACACTTATACCTGTGTGTCTGTGTTTGTATCTGTGTCTGTGTTTGTATCTGTGTGTATGTCTTTGTATCTGTATGTGTGAATCTGTATGTGTGTCTGTGCCTATGTGTCACTGTACATGTGTGTCAGTGTGTGTCTGTAAGTGTGTGTCTCTATCTGAATGTGTGTCAGTGTTTGTCTGTATCTGTGCATGACTGTGTTTCTCTGTATCTGCAAGTGTATACCTATTTGTCTGTATACCTGTATGTGCCAGTTTGTGAATCTGTGTGTCTATGTATTTGCATGTGTGCCAGTGTGTGTATATTTGAGTATATGTGTATATGTGCATACATCTCAGTATTTCGCCAACACTACACACAAATACACCCTTGCATCCGAATATCAACAATACATAAAAACACACCACATATTAAAAAAACACACTACACAAAAATACACGCCTGCATTCAAATGCCAAGACTACGTGCAAACACACCCCTACATTCACTCACACATACTTCTTACAAAAACATGTTTACATTCAAACACACAAACACTGCCCAATGGGGGGTGGGGGGGGGGGGCAAATATAATATCTGTCCCAGGTGCCAGAGGCTCCAGGTACACCCCTGCACACATTAAAGCTTAATTTGTACGAGCAAGGAAAGACTTACACTGACAGAGTTCTTCACTAAATTTCAAATGGCCTCGTACAGAATGGGGCAAAAACCATCTGGTACTGTATAGGGTTATTCGGACTGCAAAATCTGGCGTTGCTTACAGTATTTAACAATATCTGGATTTTGCAGAGCAGACTTCAAATGAGCCTGAATTTGGTCTGGATCTCAGCTATATTGAAAACAATCCGATGACTGAATTTCAGACCAGAATTGTTAACATTTAGGCCCTGATGCTTCATGTCCAGTCTCAGATTTTAAAAAATCAGAACTATTTCATGCCTCCCAGCATTTCTAATGGACAAAGAGGGACACTTTCATTTCAGAGGTGTGAGCGGGTGTTGCTTGGGGCGGAGTTGTTCTGAGAAATTTTCGATAACTTATGCAACTGAAAATGTAATTTAGAACAGAAACAATGTATCTTGTTTACACAAAGTGATTTCTAAATACACTTTATGTAATTTAAACATGCTATACTGTGAGTATTATTGCTGTGGAGCTCTGTTGTACACTTAGACACACCAACAATATGGAGCTCCTAGAAATGAGTGACATTATGATAGAAAGAGAGACAGAGGGATTTTGGACAAATATAGGCACTGTCCCACCTAAATAGGGACACTAAGGAAGTATATTATTTGTCCGCTGGCAGCAAATAGTTATATAACCCTTTGCGCTGCAAGGCTTAATAAAAAATAAATAAAAAAAGGTTTGGGGGTTAATAAGCCAGCTGTTAGCAAGCTACAACCTCCATTTACAGAGTCTCTGCTCTGATTCCATTCTGTAGTTTGTATAACTCCCACAAATCTTTGATAGCCAAAAATGCAGGATGTGGTTACCAGAGGGCCAGGGAAGCTGTAATTTGTGAACTTCTGCCTTGTATTGGGCAATACAATGAATGCACTTAATAATGAACAACCATATAAAATCAAATACTCAATAGACAGTATTTATTAATTAACACAAGTAAAAAAGTACTGGGAAGAGATCCATATGTACACTCATGGTACTGTTCATTTTTTAATATTTATGCTTAACGTTGTTGGCGTGATTGACACATACAAAGAAAAACTCCACAGTTTTAAGGGCAAGCAAGTTTATTTGATGAAGTCAACATTTTTCTTTACAATAATAAATATGTCATTTTACAACACATTTAAAACGTGTGGTTGATTTATTTAATTCACATCAAACGGTGACCGTGAACCTCACTTCAGCTGAACCTGATTTCCAACTGTCTAAGGTCATCTTAGATTTGTGAGAGTTCAATTTCAGCACTATTAGCCAACCAAAATCATTCTTCAAATTATTTGTTACAATGATTAGATATGTTGGATTTTTATACTTTGTGTTAATACATTGTGTTGATAAATACGTTCGAGTGAAATATAATAAACAGTGTTTTATTTTCCTTGTTGATTGCTCTTTGCATTGCCGACCACCTGTGCCAATTGTCTGTTCGTATAATTGATCTTTTTTAAGCGGAACAACATCCAAAAGAGTCACACCTCTGTATGAATAAAGTGACCTGCACAGTGGGCATGAGGTTTTCTAATCTCTAAACAGAGCACCAGGTGTTATCACAGAATGAACACATGCTGGGAATTAGATGGAGATGTATTAATTCTACTCATTATGACCCCAACCTTCAATCATTCTCTGTAAAGCTTAGCCATTTACTTTACTGAAAAGTCTAGAAAGCACATGTTGCATAAACATGTCTATTAACGTTAATAGGGCTAATAATTTGTTTAAAAGGAATGCTTACTAGAATTTAATCTCTTAATTGTTACCTTAACATTATAGCAGTGTCAAATAGGGCCTTACCATTTGATCTATCGATCTTCTGTGTCTGTCCAGACACAAGAAAATGCACAAATATACTATATGTCAAAATAATGTTCTAAATTTGTTATTGTTTTGTCAAATTGCATTTCATTTCATATTTATTGTCACTTTTTTTTTATTTAAATGATGATTAAAAAAATTTACTTGCAGAACTTCTGGTTAGATTTCTAGCAAAGACGTCTCAGCCCTTTATCATTCTGAGGTTGATTAAATAATTATCATTGAGTTGAGTAATAATAATAATCACTTTTCCCTGAGATACTTGAGAATCTGGGAAATATTTTGTTTGTAGTTGAATATGTTGATGATGTAAACAACATTTTCAGATGTTTTTTATATTTGCACACATGCTCCCCTAACATTGTTATAGTCAGTTTGTTTTACTAATCTAATATAATTATTATATTGCTATCTGGACTAATGTATTTTATGCCAATTTTAAAATTATGTTTAAAGGAGTACTATAGGGTCAGGAACACAAACATGTATTCCTGACCGTATAGGATGAAAACCATCATCTAGTCACCCTGTCCCCCTCATGCCTCCCTAAAAATAGTAAAATTTTACTTGTATTCAAGATTGCAGCTGTAACTCTGCATGCTGTTTGCCTCAGAAAAACAAGCTGTCTGCTGACATCATTAGAAGTGGTAGTCTGATCCAATCACAATCCTTCCCCATAGGATTGGCTGAGACTAACAAAGAGGCAGATCAGGGGCAGAGCCAGCACAATTCAAACCAAAGCCAATCAGCATCTCCTCATAGAGATGAATTGAATCAATGAATCTCTATGAGGAAAGTTCAGTGTCTGCATGCAGAGGGTGGAGACACTGAATGTTTGGATGCATTTTAGGCAGCCATATACCAGGAAGGATCTCGAACAGCTATCTGAGGAGTTGCCAGTTAAGTTATAACTAGGCTGTAATGTAAATACTGCATTTTCTCTGAAAAGAAGGTGTTTACAGCAAAAAGCCTGAAGGTAATGATTCTACTCACCAGAAAAAATTCAATAAGATGTAGTTGTTCTGGTGACTAAAGTGTTTTTGTTACCCTTTTAAAATCACCATCCTAATTCTTTAAAATAATTTATTTTGGGGCGGGGCCTGAGATTTATTGCAGTCAGACATATCTCAAGAGTGCTCCTCAGCTAACCATTATGCATTCTGCAACATAATCAATCTTGGACACTCTCAATTAGCACCAGGTGTGACTTACCTGCCTTATGAAACCATCGAGACCCCATGGCAGATTTTACGAAGTGCCTGCTGTTAATTTTACACTGAGCTCCAGGTGAGGCCTAGTGCAGACATTGGGAGGGAGAGGCGGACGCTCTTCTAATCCTTGCAGCACTGCCTCGGCACAAGATTCTCTTGCTTCTTCATCCCCCCCATCTGGATTGGGTCATCCCGGTCCCCACTGTGCCAGTATACATACCTCTGTCACTGTTCACCAGCTACTCCCACTTGCATTCTCTGGGAACCAACCCAGCATTGCTCCATCAAAAGCTCCTTGTTGAAGCTAGAAGCAATATTCAAGCGCTTCTGGGAAGCATTGGAGGCACGGGTATCAGCATCACAATCCCTGCCTCATTGAGATGACCGAGGGAAGGAGAGGCAAGGAGGGAGGGATCCTCCTCTGGGCTCAGAAGTCCCACCAGCACCAGTCACCACCCATGCTGGCTCTCCTAGGCTACCGATGACAAGGGGTCAAACCCTGAAATATCATCCACACAAGTAGAAGACTGCTCACCATCAGCGACAACAGAACAAAGGAGCCTTCTGCTATCTCCCAATTGGGAAGGACTTGGCATTGAGGATTTCCCAAGTCCATGACCCAACGATGCCAGCCTGCATACTGGCCTGGGGCTGTGAGGATGTCTCACCTAGCTCCTGTTCCGCTGTCTCCCCTGATAATCACCCTGCAGGTCTTTCACGCTTCCCGATGTCAGTTGTCGGCTGATTGTGGACTTCCTCTCCTATACAGCCATTCTGCCTAAGTCTCACATCCACAGGATCTGAGTGGACTCCATCTTACCCACACATCTTGTTGCATATTTTTTTTTTTCTGAGATATTCTACTCCCTTTCACTTTTATTTTCCTTAACTCTTTTAAGGGCAGCGTTTAAATAGTAAGAGCGGTCTTTTTTCCCACTCTTGTTTAGTAAGCATGTTATAAAGCAGCATTACTCAAAATCTTCGACATATGTGCCTAGCCTGTATTGTTATCACCAATACTACAATTAGTCAATCTTTATGTCAGTTAGTGTAACCTTGTCTAGCTATAGTTCTACAAAGCCAGTCAACTGACAATGCTGTTCTTCTCTTTTACTTACAAGCAAAAATGTGCTGTATGCATGACTGCCTTATAGTGACAAGTTTTTTTTTTTATTCAATTGCCTGGCTAATGCTGATGGGGCTTCGCTAGAATGTTTGTTACTCTCAAGCACAGCTAAAATAAAGAATGTAAATTTTTTGTAAAATTTTTTTTTTACATTTCTACTTCACAGATAATTAATAGGACGATTCGATTCCAAGCACCATGTCTAAGCTTGCCCTGACGGCCTCACAGTCTAAGAACTCAAATGATTCGCCAACTTACCTGGGTAACATCACCAGAGCTTCTGTTAGTTCGACTGAACTAAGTTCAGGGCTAGCTCGTGGCCAACCTTAGTGCAGCAGAACAGTTCGACTAAAAGGTTTGACTATTTACCCTGATAGAATGCCTGAGCACTCCTGGCACCATAACCACTATATAAAGCTACAGTGGTTATGGTGCTTGTATTCTTCTTATAAATCATGTTGCTCTGCTTTGTGCCTGTGTTCACATCAATCACATTTTGTAAACCTATTAGTACATTGCATTTAGTAGGCCCATGTTTCTTTGTGATTGCTGATCGATACGTATATCTGTTTAGTACATTGTACATTTTTTATTGCCATTTATGTCTGATTTATTTCCTTCTTTGGATCTTTGGATTCTACTATTGTGAACATGGGAATAGATTATTCTTTTTTTTTCCTTTACATGTTGCTGTTGTGCTGATGTTTCATTGTCCATGTTTGATTTTCCTTCTTATCTGAATGGTGACATCATCAACATCATCAACATCATACATCAATTTCATCAGTGAGTCTATTTATAGTCATGATAAACGTACCATGAGGACTGAAAAGTTGATGATTATCATAAAAACTCTGATGTAAAGCTTGGAAAATGAAAACAGCGAGAAATCACAGTGTACTCTTCCTGGTAGAACTCAATTTAGAGAAATACATACAAATAAATGGAATCTTAAATGCGATTTCACAAAGAAAATCTTTGTTGGCCATGATCAAGTACTGGATAGCTACGAATGTGAGGTTCTTGAAACTGTATTTCAAGATTAAAAAAATAAAAGTAAAATTCACAGGTTTTGCAGTTACATTACAGGTTAAAGTTATTAGTGGAAATAGTGATAATAATGAGTGAAAAGTGTGGAATTAACCTATTTGTTTCAAATTTACATTGATTTTCATGAAGGACATTTAGGATATAATGACCATGTGTATATTAGACTTGTTGGGCTGAAATGATGGTTTAAAATTCGTCCATGCAATAATTTTAGGAAAACCTGTTTGGATGAACCAACAGGGTGGAAAAATTGGCAAATCAATATACTGCAAAATATATACATAATATAAATATCATATATAGAGAAGCAGTGAAAAAATATATATTTATATATTATATATCTATTAAATATATAATAAATACATTTATAATTTTTACAGCTTCTTTTTTATTTTCCTCTAATGATCGGTCACTTCTCACTGAATAAAACCAACAACTTGTGGCTGTCCCTTTAACTTCATATTTTTCTCTTCATATATCCATTTTTTTTGCAACACAGGTGGAAGTCATATTGTATCACGAAACAAACCAACATGTTCATTGATTTTTTTCTGTTGTTTGATGATATGTCCATATGTCGCTTCGAAGTTACAAAATTTGGACCACCCATCAGTTGCCCAAAATTCTGAGAAATCGCAATTTATTTTAAATCGAATGCACAAGTCTTGTGCATATGGTTTGTAATTGAAACATAGAAACATAGAAACATAGAATGTGACGGCAGATAAAAACCATTCGGTCCATCTAGTCTGCCCAGTTTTCTAAATACTTTCATTAGTCCCTGGCCTTATCTTATATTTAGGATAGCCTTATGCCTATCCCACGCATGCTTAAACTCCTTTACTGTGTTAACATCTACCACTTCAGCTGGAAGGCTATTCCATGCATCCACTACCCTCTCAGTAAAGTAATACTTCCAGTGGCGTACTAAGGGGGGGGCGGGGGGGCGGTCCACCCCGGGTGCCATCCAGTAGGGGGGTGCCACACTCTGTACCTCCTGCTGGTCGTCCTCTCCCTCGCGGCTCAGGCGCTCAGTGAGTGAGTCAGAGCACAGGGAGGGGATTCCCAGCCTGTGTTCTGAGTCATCACTGAGCACCAGGGAGGTTGTTATGGAGTGTGCCAGCAGGGGGCGCAGAGCGTGCATTCTGCAAGGTTTCTCCCCTGCGGCCACTCTGCCTGCACCTCCTGCACTGCCTGGGCTGGGATGGAGAGAGACCGCCCCTGAATCATGGTAAGATAATATTATTATTGTAAATTCACCCTCACCCCCTCCCTCAGTCACCCTGTCATCCCCCCTCAGTCACCCTCTCACCCCCTCCCTCAGTCACCCTGTCACCCTCCCTCAGTCACCCTGTCACCCTCCCTCAGTCACCCTGTCACCCCCTCCCTCAGTCACTCTGTCACCCCCCTCAGTCACCCTGTCACCCCCCTCACCCTGTCACCAGTCACCCCCCCCAGTCATACTGTCACCAGTCACCCTGTCACCCCCCTCAGTCACCCTGTCACCCCCTCCCTCAGTCACCCTGTCACCCCCCCTCACCCTGTCACCAGTCACCCTCCCAGTCACCCTGTCACCCCCCCAGTCACCCTGTCACCCCTCAGTCACCCTGTCACCAGTCACCCCCCCAGTCACCCTGTCACCAGTCACCCTGTCACCCCCCCTCAGTCACCATGTCACCCCCCCTCAGTCACCCTGTCACCCCCTCCCTCAGTCACCCTGTCACCCCCTCCCTCAGTCACCCTCTCACCCCCTCCCTCACTCACCCTCTCACCCCCTCCCTCAGTCACCCTGTTACCCCCCCTCAGTCACCCTGTTACCCCCCTCAGTCACCCTGTCACCCCCTCCCTCAGTCACCCTGTCACCCCCCTCAGTCACCCTGTCACCAGTCACCCCCCCCCAGTGACCCTGTCACCCCCAGTGACCCTGTCACCCCCCAGTCACCCTGTCACCCCCCTCAGTCACCCTGTCACCAGTCGCCCCCCCCCAGTCAACCTGTCACCAGTCACCCTGTCACCCCCCCTCAGTCACCCTGTCACCAGTCACCTCCCCAGTCACCCTGTCACCCCCCTCAGTCACCCTGTCACCCCCCCTCAGTCACTCTGTCACCAGTCACCCACAGTCACTCTGTCACTCCCTCCCTCAGTCACCCTGCCATCCTCCCTCAGCCACTCGGTCACCCTGTCACCCCCTCAGTCACCCTGTCACCCCCCCTCAGTCACCCTGTCACCAGTCACCCTGTCACCCCCTCAGTCACCCTGTCACCCTCCTCAGTCACTCTGTCACCAGTCGCCCCCCCCAGTCACCCTGTCACCAGTCACCCTGTCACCCCCCCTCAGTCACCCTGTCACCCCCCCTCAGTAACTCTGTCACCAGTCACCCCCAGTCACTCTGTCACTCCCTCCCTCAGTCACCCTGCCATCCCCCCTCAGCCACTCAGTCACCCTGTCACCCCCTCAGTCACCCTGTCACCCCCCTCAGTCACCCTGTCACCAGTCACCCTGTCACCCCCTCAGTCACCCTGTCACCCCCCTCAGTCACTCTGTCACCAGTCACCCCATCCCCAGTCACCCTGTCACCAGTCACCCCCTCCTCAGTCACCCTGTCACCCCCTCCCTCAGTCACCCTGTCACCCCCTCCCTCAGTCACCCTCTCACCCCCTCCCTCAATCACCCTCTCACCCCCTCCCTCAGTCACCCTGTTACCCCCCCAGTAACCCTGTACCCCCTCAGTCACCCTGTCACCCCCTCCCTCAGTCACCCTGTCACCCCCCTCAGTCACCCTGTCACCAGTCACCCCCCTAGTGACCCTGTCACCCCCAGTGACCCTGTCACCCCCCCAGTCACCCTGTCACCCCCCTCAGTCACCCTGTCACCAGTCGCCCCCCCAGTCACCCTGTCACCAGTCACCCTGTCACCCCCCCTCAGTCACCCTGTCACCAGTCACCTCCCCAGTCACCCTGTCACCCCCCTCAGTCACCCTGTCACCCCCCCTCAGTCACTCTGTCACCAGTCAACCCCAGTCACTCTGTCACTCCCTCCCTCAGTCACCCTGCCATCCCCCCTCAGCCACTCAGTCACCCTGTCACCCCCTCAGTCACCCTGTCACCCCCCCCTCAGTCACCCTGTCACCAGTCACCCTGTCACCCCCCCAGTCACCCTGTCACCCCCCTCAGTCACCCTGTCACCAGTCGCCCCCCCAGTCACCCTGTCACCAGTCACCCTGTCACCCCCCCTCAGTCACCCTGTCACCAGTCACCTCCCCAGTCACCCTGTGACCCCCCTCAGTCACCCTGTGACCCCCCTCAGTCACCCTGTCACCCCCCTCAGTCACTCTGTCACCAGTCACCCCCAGTCACTCTGTCACTCCCTCCCTCAGTCACCCTGTCACCCCCTCAGTCACCCTGTCACCCCCCCTCAGTCACCCTGTCACCAGTCACCCTGTCACTCCCTCAGTCACCCTGTCACCCCCCTCAGTCACTCTGTCACCAGTCACCCCCTCCCCAGTCCCACTCCCACTGCCATAATCCCCTCCCTGCTATATACCTCCACCGTATCATAATACACACCCTGCCATACACCCTGGCCCTGCCTTGACATAATATCCTCTCTTCCATATAACACCCAATCCCATTGTTCCCACCCGTGACATAAAACACCATATACTCACCACCTCACCTGCAGTCACCTCCTTCAATCCACTGTGTGCAATGGCACACACTTTCATAGTATCCACCACACTGTCCCACCCTGCCATATACCTTTCTCCTGATAGTAATACTCACCCACTTACATATACATCCACGTTGTCACATTCCCCCAGACAGATAGGACAGATATATACTGGAAGGCAGTGAGATTAAACATTTTTATGGACCATATAGGAGTTTGTGTACGCCCTGCAGTAAGCCGGCAGCCGGGGTATGACGTCATCCTGGCATCGGCATCACTACTGGTCGTGCAAGTGAGCTGTGAAGGAAGAGCACAGAGTCCCAGCCCAGCAGCAACCGCTTGTCACTCCCAGAGTAAGGTAGGGAGGTTGGTTGGACCTCTTAATAACTAAATGCGTGTGTATATCTGTGGTTGTGTATATGTTTAGTAGATAGCTCCCTAATTTGGTGTCCTTAAATATGTCAATCCCACATAAGCATAACAAATAAGTGAGTTATCTACTAAACAACCTAAAGATTAAAATTAAGAAAAAGGCTTTTTTAAATTTTGATCTTTTAGCTGTTTAGTAGAGAATTCCCTAAATTGGTGCCCTTATGTGAGATTCCATATGTAAAGATACCAAATTAGGGTGCTGTTTAGCAGATAGTTCCCTTATTTGGTGTCCTTAAATATGGCAATCCCACATAAGGATAAGAAATAGGGGAGTTATCCGCTAAACAAAGATCAAAGTTAAGAGGTGTCAGCCATCCCAGAAATCTAGGTGGCTAATGTGAATTCTATGCAAATGTGTTGTCTGATGCCAGCATGCACAACATGCTGTCGTCAGACAGCCAATGGCAGCACATTACCCCATTACCTAGTGAAAATTATTAATGCTTCCAGCCCCCACTGTTGTGCGCTGTGGTGCTTTAATGCTGCGACCAGGCTTCTGTAATAATATAATGGCAGCCCTGGGGGAAGTGAAATTCAGTCACTTCCTCCCAGCTAACACTGAGACACACAGGATGGAGGGCGGCACTGATTGGGAGAGAACTAGAGCCCAACTCCCAACAGCCTCAGCCAGCAGGTACTAAACAGGAGGATGGCATTGTGTCTGTGTAGTTGCATGTGTGTAAATGTGTGTCTGTATCTGCATGTGTGTCAGTGTGTGTATATATCTGCATACATCTCAGCATCTTGCCAACACTACACACAAACACATCCCTGCATTCCAGTGCAAACACTACATACAAACACACCTCTGTATTAAAACATCACCATTATATATAACCACACCACTGCATCTCGCCAACACTACACACAAAAGCATGCCTGCATTAAAATGCCAACACTACAAACAAACACACCCATTCATTCACTCACACTTACTCCATACAAAAGCATGCTTACATTGAAACATGCAAGCCCTGCTCAATGCTACATACATTAAAAAAATTGTGGGTGTTTTGTACATTTTAACGTGCCTGGGGGGGGGGGGTGGGTGCCAAAACTAGGACCCGCCCCGGGTGCCATATGCTCTAGGTACGCCCCTGAATACTTCCTGATATTATTTTTAAACCTTTGTCCCTCTAATTTAAGACTATGTCCTCTTGTTGTGGTAGTTTTTCTTCTTTTAAATATAGTCTCCTCCTTTACTGTGTTGATTCCCTTTATGTATTTAAATGTTTCTATCATATCCCCCCTGTCTCGTCTTTCCTCCAAGCTATACATGTTAAGATCCTTTAACCTTTCCTGGCAAGTTTTATCCTGCAATCCATGAACCAGTTTAGTAGCCCTTCTTTGAACTCTCTCTATGGTATCAATATCCTTCAGAAGATATGGTCTCCAGTACTGTGTACAGTACTCCAAGTGAGGTCTCACCAGTGTTCTGTACAATGGCATGAGCACTTCCCTCTTTCTACTGCTAATACCTCTCCCTATACAACCAAGCATTCTCCTAGCATTTCCTGCTGCTCCAAGTCCCAGGTTTACGTGTCTTTTATTTACTTTAACTAATCATCAAGTAATTGTTAGTGTTAGTTCAGTGATGCTGCTTCCAAATATCATCAACTCGGGAAATTTTTATCATGTGTTCTCTTCTCAAGCTCAAAACAGTTTTTCGATCTTTTGGAAATTAGTTAATTAGTCGAAAAGTGTTATCTGTGAGTTTTCTTGTCCTTTATGCTGATGACTTTAGCAACTGTACTGTATTTAATGATCGTGTTGTTGGAGCGATTGTGATTGCGTAAACGTAACTATTTATTTATCTGTCCCTTTTTTCGCAAAACTGGTAATAGGAATAGTTTTGTTGAAACATATTGGACATGGCTTTTCATCAGCCGTGAATATGTGATGTTGTGTTAAACTCCTTGGTTTGAAAATTGCTCTACAGCGCGATAAAATTTTTATTGCTTTTTTTTTGTTTTAATTTTATTTCTGGAAATAATTAAAAAAATATTTATTTGCTAACTTTAACTATCCAACTTCACTGTATTTCTCTCAATGACACCATACTGTATTTTGGAACTGCATAAAAATCTAATTAATATTTTGGTGCACGGATCCATAAAAGCAAAATAAAAGCATATTACATTAAGGTAATATGTCTAATTACTCATGAATTTACACATTTGAATAACACATTAAAAATCACCTAAAACCCATGTTAACCTTTCTTTTCATGAAATACTCAGTTTTTTAAATTTATATTACAAATTTAGCAAGGGACTTCATATTTCAGTTTAGACAACAAAAAGTCAGAGTAAACATTGCAAGCGAAGAGGAAAAATATAAGAAGCATTATTTCATTTCTTTTCTGCCCTGGAAACTTTCTCTATGCTGGCTGCCAGGTGCAGAGCACAGAATTTATATACATGATTGACAGGGCGCTAAAATGGAGGTGCCCAGTTGCAGTATAAAGAAGTGGGAATTTCTACATCTCATTTTTTTTTTTACACCTAACAAATACATATTTGTTAAATATAGATATAAGTGAACATAATATAAAAATACAGGTAAGTGATAGTTCCCCTTTAAATAGGCACTTTGAGCGCCATAACCACATCTTATTGTAAGGGTGATGACACAAGGAGGGTGTTTACTCATTCTGTTATTTTATTGGACTGCTTTTAAAGCTTTCTATATGTATTTTTTATCAGTAAATTTGCATACCCCTCATTTGTTTAATTTTGCTACTTTGTTTAAATTCTGCTTAAATCTAAAGTAAAATTGCACAAAGAAACATAGAAACATAGAATGTGACGGCAGATAAAAACCATTCGGCCCATCTAGTCTGCCCAATTTTCTAAATACTTTCATTAGTCCCTGGCCTTATCTTATAGTTAGGATAGCCTTATGCCTATCCCAAGCATGCTTAAACTCCTTCACTGTGTTAACCTCTACCACTTCAGCTGGAAATCTATTCCATTCATCCACTACCCTCTCAGTAAAGTAATACTTCCTGATATTATATTTAAACCTTTGCCCCTCTAATTTAAGACTATGTCCTTTTGTTGTAGTAGTTTTTCTTCTTTTAAATATAGTCTCCTCCTTTACTGTGTTGATTCCCTTTATGTATTTAAATGTTTCTATCATATCCCCCCTGTCAGGGCCAGATTAAGAGCCCAGTGGGCCTGGTGCTGACAATTATGATGGGGCCTAATTACAGAATCGTATCGACAAAAAACACTAAAACAATCATACCTCTCAAGCGTCATGTATCTGATGGAGATGGTGTTGGAGGGAAACTCAAAGGATCTTTCAAGTAAATCCATATGTTCTAATAGCAGTGTCCAGTGAAGCAGGAAGTCAATGGGTGGGGTAAAAGGGTGGGCCACTGACGCAAATCACGTGACCAAAACTGCCAAAAGGGGCGAACATGCCCTAAAAGGGGGCATGTCTGTCCAAAGAATTGGAAGGCCAGCCTGGCATCAGTGTCCCTATGTATCACAGTGTCCCCATGTCTCCCAGTGTCCCTATGTTTCCCAGCCAGTGCCCCTAGTGTCTCTGTGTCTTCATGTCTGCCAGTTTCTGTGTCCCCATGTCTCCCCAAATGTATCAGTGTCCCCATGTCTCCCAGTGTTCCCTTGTCTATGTCCACAAGTGCCCCCGTGTCTCCCAGTGTCCCCAAGTGTCTCAGTGTCCCCATGCCTCCCAGCCAGTGTCCCTAGTGTCTGTGTCCCCATGTCTCCCAGTGTCCCTAGTCTCCCACGGTCCCCATGTGGCTGTGCTGGTAAAATACCAGTCAGGTGGCAAACCTAAGAGTAGTGTGTAAAAAAAAAAGTTAAAAGAAATAAAAAGTAAAAAAAAAATATATATATATATTTTTAATGGGCCTATTCAATGGGCCTGGAGCTGTAGCTCCATCAGCCCCTATGTTAATCTGGCCCTACCCCCTATCTCATCTTTCCTCCAAGCTATACATGTTAAGATCCTTTAACCTTTCCTTGTAAGTTTAATCCTGCAATCCATGAACCAGTTTAGTAGCCCTTCTCTGAACTCTCTCTAAGGTATCAATATCCTTCTGAAGATACAGTCTCCAGTACTGCGTACAATACTCCAAGTGAGGTCTCAACAGTGTTTTGTACAATGGCAGGAGTGTTTCCCTCTTTCTAGTGCTAATACCTCTCCCTATACAAACCAAGCCCTTTTTTTATTGCGCTTTCTCCTTTTTCTTCCCTTCTATTGGTCATTTGTCCTGAAATCTGCTAATAAAAATCAACATTTAGGCTGTCCCCTAACCATCAATCATTTTTTTTCGTGCCACAGAATCAAGAAACAAACAAAACAGTTTTGTCCATTTAGTTTTTTTTCTGATTTTTCCATATAGTTTTTCAGAGTTCGGAAATGTGGGTGAACCACTGATAAATCGCATATCATTTCAAACCAAATGCACACTTTTACTAAATATCAGGATGTGCTATAACTAAAAAAAGGTCATCTTAAAAAAAGTGCAATTTATTTAAAAATCTGACCAGTAGAGAAAAATGCCAGGACGGACTATAAACAAGTAGAGCTAAGGAAATCACGTATACTTCATAGAGTTTGGCCAAATAGCCAAACTGAAAATTTTCACAATTAAGTCAGCAATATTTAGTTTGGATATTCTGGCCTATACTATGAACTGCTAAATTTAGTTTGCTATCTTTAGAGAGTGGCATAGTCATAAGTATTAAGAGGTACACATTGTGTAATTTTTAAATATTGTGTTTACTTATTCCCTATATTCAAAAATGTGTGTTGAGTCTGAAAAATATAATAACATTTTGAAATCCTCACCTCTGCATTTACCTCTATCTGGGATCTGAGTGACTCTTGGCTCCTTGTCAATCATGGTCATAAAAATAGCCTTTTGTACCTGTCATTCGCCGTAGAGAGATCAAATGGAAACCATACATTTTCTTCACCTCTACCAATGCATAATGTACCCTTGCTATGCCAGGATGGGGTTAGTTACTAATTTTCTGTGAATAATAATACACTTTGCCTATATACAATGCTTAGTGACCCAAGGCTCAAGCTACAAATGACCGGATGTCCAGCCTGTTTAAAATTGGCTAACTTGCTATTGGGAATAATACTTTGTCTATATACAATGCTTAGTGAATATACCCCTAGATAGAGCTATAAACTATCCTGTCTCAGAGCATTGGTCTTAATTCCTGTTTTCTATTTCTGTAAGTCTAACTGTGCAGTAACATATCTATTTTATGAGTGCGTAGTAACTTTTTATTTCAGCTGCGTAGTTAAACTGAAACTATAATGAGTACTTCCCCATTACACCTGCAAGCTAGCTATAGGATAAGATATGTTGAGATAAGATTGATGAATAGTGATGTCGCGAACATGAAATTTTCCGTTCGCGAACGGCGAAAGCGAACTTCCGCAAATGTTCGCAAATGGGCGAACCCGGCGAACCGCCATAGACTTCAATAGAAGGCAAATTTTAAAACCCACAGGGACTCTTTCTGGCCACAATAGTGATGGGCCCCCACCCTCCTGAGCGGTGGGTGGGGGCCCTAAACAAGAATAAGGGGAGGACCTAATGTCCTCCCCCCTGGCCCCCACCCCTGAGCGGTGGGTGGGGGCCCTAAACACAAATTGGGGGTGGGACCTAATGTCCTCCCCCCTGGTCCCCACAATAGGTCCCCCCCTATTGGTATTTAGGGTTCCCACCCGCCTCTCAGGGGTGGGGGCCGGGGGGGGACAATAGGTCCCCCCTATTGGTATTTAGGGCCCCCACCCGCCGCTCAGGGGTGGGGGCCGGGAGGGAGGACAACAGGTCCCGCCCCATTTGGTATTTAGGGCCCCCACCTGCTGCTCAGGGGTGGGGGCCGGGGGGGAGGACAATAGGTCCCCCTATTGGTATTTAGGGCCCCCACCTGCCGCTCAAGGGTGGGGGCCAGGGGGGGAGGACAATAGGTCCCCCCCCTATTGGTATTTAGGGCCACCACCCGCCGCTCAGGGGTGGGGGCCAGGGGGAGGACATTAGGTCCCCTCCATTGGTATTTAGGGCCCCCACCCGCCGCTCAGGGGTGGGGGCCGGGGGGGAGGACAATAGGTCCCCCCCATTAGTATTTAGGGCCCCCACCCGCCGCTCAGGGGTGGGGGCCGGGGGGGAGGACAATAGGTCCCCCCATTAGTATTTAGGGCCCCCACCCGCTGCTCAGGGGTGGGGGCCGGGGGGAGGACAATAGGTCCTCCCCCCTTTTTTTACTTTAGGGACCCTTTTTTTTTTTAACAGTGAGCAGCCAAAGGCTGCTCACTGTTTAATAGACATGCCCCTACTCGCGGTATTGCGAGTAGGGGCACAATTTACTGATACTAAGTAATTTTTACTTAGTATTAGTAAATTTGGCTGAAAGACCACAAAAAAAAATATAGGGGGCGGACCGAACATCGCATATGTTCGCCATCCGTGGCGAACGCAAACACGCTATGTTCGCCAGGAACTATTCGCCAGCGAACCGCTCGGGACATCACTATTGATGAATAATGTTATTATTGGATAATGTTTATAAGACCACCCCTGTTTCCTCTTGAATATAACCTGTTACACAGCCTATTAAACGTTAGAAGTCACCTTGAACCTTACATTGTCCTGTCTCCTTCATTGGCCTCACCAGCTGGTCTGGGGACAAGGAGAAATACAGAGAGTTCCAAATTGATTAAAAGTCCATGGCATGACAAAAAGGAATATTCCTGATGCAGGAAATCTTCACTTACATGAGTAATTATTGAAGTTCAACTTCTTTCGAACTTTCAAGTTCTCACTAATTCCGAAAAATATTAATAGTCGTCTATTAAAATGGTTGCTTAAATATAACTACTACTCACTGTAGCTTTATTTGTTTCATGATTACAGATAAGCTTACTAAATCTATAATTCTCTGCAAAGGTATACATTGCTAATACACCTAATTGCTTAAGAATCATATCACCAAAAATGTATACAGCTCAATCTGTTTTAAACCAAGCTTTTGCAGTGCGAAATAGCATTTTGTTTTCGTATAGCTGCCAGTTTATACCAATTTCTGTGTATGAGCAAATAAATCCATCTATGTTTCTTTGGTACATATACACTAATAACTATAAAAAAAGAAAGAAAGGAAAAAAAAAAGATGTCAGCAAATAATTACTGTTTTTATGGTATTTATCTCAAGCGGTAATGCATTATTCATGCAGAGTTGCTTGTAAAATGTTATAATTACACCGATACATTCTTAAAATAGGGCTAATTTAACATTTTTCCTGATCTCATGTTAAAATAAATGATAATGTGTTCATTTAACGTACTAATTCTTGTGAGTGCTCTTCTTCATGTGCAAATGTAATTTTATTTCAAGTTTTGGCAATTAAATTACACATAAAAGAAATGAGATTAAGTGTTTTTATTGAGGTTTTTGTGCACATACACACAGTTATTCTCTAAATTGTGCAATGTCAAGAATAGTCCCACGGCGTTATTTACCAAACACTGGATTTTGTCCTGATGGACAAAATCTGGTGAAAATGACTGAATTCTGACTGCACTGCCAATTCTCATTCTATTGTCCACTCCCCAAAATAGTGACATGTACACCCCCTCCACTCCCTGCACAAAAAAATAAAAATCAGTTAAAAAATGTAAAACGTAACGCAATAAAGTGAAATCTCATGGAAAGTCCTGTCAAAGGCTTTCCCACACTACGTAATATCTGTTAGAGTGCTCTGATTGGCTGTGATTAGTTGGCTGTCATTGCTGATATGGCATGGAAAAGCCTTAGGCGTCCCCCTGTAATGAGAGCTCAGTCTACGAAAAGCCCTCACAAAGATTTTTATTTACCCTTTTTTAGGGCTGAAGAAAGAAGACTTCTGATGGTAAGTTTTTTTTTTTGTTTAATTAAATCTCAAAAGGAGGTTTACATTATATGAATACGTATGTATAACCAATTTGTACAATACATAAACACATGCCTATAAAATATGTGTTATCATAGAAATAAGCATCATTTTAGAAGTTAGAGCTAAGTGGTACACACAATGTGCTGATTGTATGCTTTCTCTCTTGGAATCTAATCAATACAACATATATATATATATATATATATATATATATATTATTAAAGTATAAGAAGAGTCATACACCCAATATACAAGGCAAACTCCTTGAGAGTTTGCAAGTGAAAAAAAAACTATTCGGACTAATTTCGGGCAATTCTGACATTCGGATACTTCAGAATGTCCGAATAGCTGAAGTTCCGAAGTTCCGAAGTTCCGAAATTGCAGAATTTCCGAAATGTCGAAGTTCCGAAGTTGCCGAAGTTCCGAAGTTTCGAAGTGCCGAAGTGCCAAAGTTCCGAAGCACAGTATTGTCGAAGTACTAATATACCTACCCAGTGGAAGAATGAAGAATGTTACACTGTATACAAGTTTAAATAAAAAGTATACAAACATAGCCAGGATTCAGCTGTAAGCATTTGCAACACTTACAACAATCAAGTAACACACATTCATATAAAATGTAAGTTACTTAGCCAGTCAATGGAATGACAGGAATGAATAAGTAGATAACTCCTTAATTCCCACGGTATTAGGGAGCTATCTACTAAAAGGCTGAAAGATCTAAATTGGTCTTTCAGCCAAATTTACTAATACTAAGTAAAGATTACTTAGTATTAGTAAATTATGCCCCTACTTACTGCGAGTAGAGGCATGTCTATTGCCTGTGTCTGCTTACTGTAAAAAAACAAAAAAACAAAGTTTCCCCCCTTCCAAGTCCCCACCCGTGCCACGCAAGTGGGGGCTTCTAACCTAAAGGGAGGACCTATTGCCCCCTACTGGCCCCCACCCCTGATCGGTGGGTGGGGGCCCTAAAGTAAAATAAGGGGGGACCTATTGTCCTCCCCCAGGCCCCTACCCCTAAGCAGGGGGTGGGGGCCCTAAATAAAAATGTAACCCCCCAGGTCTCCAAACCCCTAGTCACCCCCCTCTCAAAAGAAGTTACCCCCTACCTACCCCCCTCACCCTAAAAATAATGAGGGGGGACCATTAACTACATGTAAAAAAATACTAAAAAAAAACTTACCATTTGATGTCTTCTTTTTTGTAAAATCTTCTTTTTTCAGCCCCAAAAAAGGCCAAATAAAAATCCATAATAACCGTTGCACTTTGAAAATAAAAAACCAGAGCGCAAAACAAAAAAAATCCATGTTCACCCATTGAGGGCACCGCGCAGACTGAGCTCTGCAGGGCGGGGGGAGGCTTATAAAGCCTTTCCCCGCCCTGCAATACGGCTTAGAGCACTCTGGTTGGTTGGTTTAAGCCATCCAATCAGAGTGCTCTGACAGGTAAATTAGGAGACTGACAGGTAAGTCTCTACATATACCTGTTACAGAACTCTGATTGCTTAGCTTGAAATCCAGCCAATCAGAGTGCTCTGTGTCATTTTACACAGCGTGGGAAAATTCTTTGGAATTTTACCACGCTGTGTAATTTGACTCATAACAATACTGTGATTGGTTGATTGAAAGTAACTAATCAGAGTTCCACCAAATGCAATAACAGTAACAGAAGTATGGGTTTCTTTTTATACTACTTCTATGCACACTGCACTATACAGAACTTGGTTTGGAGAAAGGGGATCTATTTCTTTATAGCATGAAGGTAAAGGAAACATTGACAGGTGCACTATAGTCACCAAAACAGCTTAAGCTTATTGATGCAGTTTTAGTGTATAGATCAGGTCCCCTTAAATCACTTTGTTTATGCAGAACTAACCACACTTCCCTGAATGTATCCTGCACAGCCTTCCTAAACATTTCCTGTAACAAGACATCTAATGTATCTAATGTATATCCTGCTCTGATAATAGCCTGCTAGAGTCTGCATATGCCTTGTGTGTGATTATAGTTCAAGTAAGAGAGTTGAGAGATTAAAATGTATGGAGTAAGAGCGATCCAAAACCTTTTTTATTTTTCATGTAGGCTGTGTGAGTCACATCTAGGGGGTGAGACCACACGGGCATGAACTATACACCAAAACTGCTTTGTTAATCTAAAGATGTTTTGGTGACTATAGTGTCCTTTTAATGTTAGGCTGACTGGAACTTTTTTCTTTGTTTCTCTATTTGTTTACTTTCGGGCAGCTGAATTCTGCCAATGGAACGCTTCGCAGTATCGTTCATCAAGAACAGCAGGCTTGAAATGCCAATATAAAGAATGAACCTGGCTCAATCTTCCAATTTGGATGTAGGCTGGATCTTTAATGATAGTCAGCTTGCTTTAATTGTAATTACAGAGAGAACCAGAATAGATGTTTAGGGATGTATCCACTAAAACTGAATGAAAACTAGAGGGAATTGCAAACATAAACGTAAATATGCAATTTTGCACCTATCTGATTTAGATTGTGCCAATATATTTGTGAGTTTATTTTATCTCACTATTAAATTTTTTTAAAGAATTCACCATCTCTCATTCTATATCCTTATAGTATCTGCCAAAAAAGATATCCCCTGCTTATACATCTGTCTGTATCTGTTAGTGTGTACACTTGTAATATTTTGTATTGTATAAACGTATGTGTGCCACTTTTCACTTAATATATTAACCTTATACTAACTTTAACGCTTACACCAGGGGTGCCCAAAGAGCTAGATCCCTAGATATTATAAAACTACAGGTTCCATGATGCTTTGTCATAGTAAAGGCATTTTAAAGTCATGCAAAGCATCATGGGAGTTGTGGTTAAAAAACATCTGGCGGTCTACCTTTTGGGCACCCATGGCTTAGACCAGCGTTTCACAATTTGTGTTCTGCCAAAAGTAAAAAAAAAATGGTCGTGGGCGGCGAGGGAGCAGTGTTCTCCCTGCTCAGCTCCCTCGCGCACACAGCAGTGATGCTGGAGCAGGAATATGACGTAACTCTGGCTCCGGCATCACTAAGAGGCGCGCGAGGGAGCTGAGCAGGAAGATCACAGCTCCCTCGCTGCCCGCACCCCAGCCGCATAGCAGCCCCACTGGACCCCAGGGACTCCATGCCAGCACTCTTAAAGGTAAGGCGGCTGTGTGGAGTAAAGTGTAAAAAAAAAATTGCATGTGTGTGTGCTAGGGAGTTTGTATATGTTTGTGTGTCTGTCAAAGAGTATGTGTGTTTGTCAGTGAGAGTGAATGTGTTCTTGTCAGTGAGTGTGTGAGAGTGTATGTGTTTGTCAGTGAGAATATATTTGTTCTTGTCAGTGAGAGTGTATATGTGTTTGTATGTGTGTCTGTAAAAGAGTATGTGTGTTTGTCAGTGAGAGAGTGTGTGTCTGTCAAAGAGTATGTGTGTCTGAGTGTGTCAGTGTGTGTATCTGTGGGTCAAGGTTTGTGTATGTGTCACTTTGTGTATCAGTGTGTTTGTATGTGCATGTGTGTGTGTGTGTCAGTGTGTGTGTATGTATCTGAGTGTGTCAGTGTGTGTATCTGTGGGTGTAAGTGTGTGTATGTCACTGTGTGTATCTGAGTGTGTATGTATTTGTGAGTCAAGATGTGTGTGTCAGTGTGTATCTGAGTGTGTGTATCTGTGTGTCAAGGTGTGTGTCAGTTTGTATCTGTGTGCCACTATGTTCCAGTGTGTGTGTGTATCTGTGTGTCAGATACATACACACACACACACATACACACTGACACAGAGATATACACACTGGCACATACAAACACAGATATACACACCTTGACACACACTGGCACATACAAACACAGATACACACACTTTGAAACATAGATACACACACCTTGACACACAGATACATACACACACACAGATACACACAGTGTGTCAAGTTGTGTATCTGTGTCAATGTGTGTATCTGTGTGCCACGATCTGCCAGTGTGTGTGTATCTGTGTGTCAGATTCATACACACTGGCACATACAAACACAGATACACACACCTT
The DNA here is from genome assembly GCF_036172605.1 of Pelobates fuscus. NCBI lineage: Eukaryota > Metazoa > Chordata > Amphibia > Anura > Pelobatidae > Pelobates > Pelobates fuscus. Next base: position 58,979,453 of record NC_086321.1, read on the forward strand.
GATACACAGACACATACAAACACAGATACACACACTTTGACAGACGGATACATACATATACACACACACAGATACACACTGTGTGTCAAGGTGTGTCTATTTGTGTTTCAGTGTGTGTATTTGTGTGCCAGTGTATGTGTGTGTGTGTGTGTGTGTATCTGGGTGTCAGATACACACACACACACACACACACACACATTGGCACATACAAGCACAGATATACACACCTTGACACACACCGGCACATACAAAAAAATTGCACAATTTTGTATTTTTTTTCCAGGGGGATGGGGGGCAGTTCCACGTTGATACACTATGTCAAAGGGTTCTACTGGAAAAATTAATTGGGACCCCTGGCTTGGCTAACTCAACCCTAGGGTAAGGGCTAGCTTACCTTAACCCCTTAGCTAAAATTAACACTTATCCTAAAATTAACCTTAGAATCAGCTAACCCTAATACTCCCCCAGTATATATTTAAATTTATATTTCATGAGAGAAATTCTCGACATATACTTTACAACAATGGAACACAGTAGACCTGGCAGCAATGTGCAATGCAAGTAGCTGTAAGGCAGTAAGATATCAAAGTGTTTAAAATGTGTATTAAATCATGGGAAGACATTATAGGTTTATCTCTTCATAAATCAAGGGTAAGACCTCACCTAGAATATTTAATGATGTTTTCCTCATCAGTTTGCAAAAACAAAACAGTGTAAACCAAACAAGTATCAACAGAAATTGAAGGAAACAGAGAATATTATTCATGAAAAAAAATGCAAACAAAGATGCTTTGTTTACTCTTAAATGCATCTTAGAACTGATATGAAAATATTATGCAAACACATAGAGCTTAAATAACAAAACAACTCTCTAATAACCAATGTTTAACAAGACAAATCATTAAAATTCACATAAATATGCTGTGTCCTGTAGCAGCTCAATAGATTTGTCTAAAATGATCTTCCTAGAGACGCAGATACTGTTAAATAAAACAGATTGCTTTGTAAATGAAATTATATATATAAAAAGTCGTGAGCCTGGAGTTGTGGGAGGGACTTTCTCTGCCTATAAAACCCCTTACAGGGAATATCTCACTTACCTGACGTCGCTTTGAGAAGTTAACCCAGGGGTGTCCAAAAGGTAGATCCCCAAATGTTTTCAAACTACAACTCCCTTGATGCTTTGCATGCCTTTAGAATGCTTTTAGAATGATAAAGCATCATGGAAGCACATTGAACACATCTTGAGATCTACCTTTTGGTGGGCACCCCTGATTTAAACATTAAATCTAATTTGCTGTTATTTTTTTCTGTCTAATTTATTTTTAATTACAGATCTTCATACAGAGCAAGACACCATGTGTGCATGGTCTATCTTTAGATGCACAAGCACATAAGGAATATACAGTGCATCGAGAAGAGCTTTTCACAGAAAACTAAGGTCACGTAAGACGATAAATAGACAAGTGACATTTGTGCTTTTAATAGTGTGCCTTATCATTAGTAGTGAGCTTACTGGGGTCGTAATGTTCTCCCTGAACTAATACATACCTGTGATTGTAAATGGATTTGATGATAGGCATTAGAGAGTCATTACCATCTGGCATGAAATCATGCTAATGAGCCACTAATATTGATGTTAACGAGTTGTAATATTGATTTTCGACTCTACATCAACCTTAATAAGGTATAATGGTTCCAGAATAATATGGGCTGTGAGAACATTCCAAAATGAACTCCATGTCTCTCTGAAAGTTGGTCTGTCTGTCTATCTCTTTTTAAAGGAAAAAAATCGTTAATGTGTTGATGTTATTTAACCCCTTAAGGATTGGACAGTTTTTGCGATGTTGTACATTTGCGACCAGGCCTCTTTATACACTTTTGTGGTGTTTGTGTTTAGCTGTAATTTTCCACTCTCTCATTTACTGTTCCTATACAAATTATATATTGTTTTTTTCAAGACAAAAAAGGCTTTCTTTACATACCATTATTAATATAATCTCATGTAATTTAATTTTCAAAACAAACAAATATGATGAAAAATTTAAAAAAATATTTTTTTTTTTTACTTTTACTTGAAAAATCTTTTACTCATCTACAAAAGCGAATAAAAAAACTGCTAAATAGATTAAAAATATTGTCCTTAGTTTTAAAATGCCCAGTGTTTACATGCTTTTTTGCTTTTTTTTGCAAGTTATAGGGTTATAGGTACAAGTAGGATATTGCGATTTCAAAACATATATTCTTTCAAATTTATCAATAGTGACATTGTAACACTATTATCTGCCAAAAGTCTCTGAATAACACCCCACATGTACATATTTTTTTTAAAGTAGACAAACCAGGGTATTCAATATAGGGTATGTCCAGTCTTTTTTAGTAGCCACCTAGTCGCAAACACTGGCCAAAGTTAGCGTTCATATTTGTTTTCTGTGTGAAAAAACTAAAAAACTAAATTGAATGCTAATTTTGGCCAGTGTTTGTGACTAAGTGGCTACTAAAAAAGACTGGACATACCCCATTTGCAATACCTTTTGTTGTCTTCTTTTGCAAATGGTATGCCATCATGGGGGTAATTCTCATTCCTGGGCTACCATACGCTCTCAAAGGCAACATAACCAACCTGGCCATTTTCAATGTAAAAATATTTGACCCATATATTTGAGCTTGTGACTTTGACAAACGCTATAAAATCTGTACATGGGGGGTACTGTTATACTCGGGAGACTTTCTTGAACACAAATATTAGTGTTTCAAAACAGGAAAACATATCACAACAATTATATCATCAGTAAAAGTGCTGTATGTGTGTGAAAAATGCGAAACAAAGTCACTTTCACTGACAATATCATCGCTGTGATAGGTTTTGCTGTTTTGAATCACTAATATTTGTGTTCAGTGAAGTCTCCCGAGTAAAACGGTACCCCCCATGTACAGGTTTTAGGGTGTCATAGAAAGTTACAGGGTAAAATACAGTGCTAGCAAATTACATTCTCTGGAATTTCGGCCTGGGTTGGCAGGCAGGTCCCTCAAATTGCAATTAATAAAATTACTTAATTATGTAAAAATATTACATACATATGCACGTAGAATTTAAATATATATGCATATTTATATATTTGAAGTCTATGTGTATATTTATATAATTATTTATGTAATTTTGTATATGGACATATGTATATTTCGTATTATTTTTATTTATTTATATATACATAGATATATATACAATTTCATTCTGTGTATTTTAATATAAATATATATATTTTAATATCAAAATACAGTTAGAATAAAATTTCATATAGATATGTAATTTTTTAAAATTTTTATTATTATTTTTAATTTTTTAATTTAATTTAATTTACTTATTTGTATTTTATAATATATAATAATAATAGTTATTATATATATTATATATATATACGTGTGTAATTTAATTATAAGTGTATTTTTATATTAATAGTAAAAAAGGAAGCCCTACCTTTAATAATACTAAGGAAAAAATTAAATAAAATAAAAAGATGTATATACCAAATTAGTGGAAGGGGGTAGCCCCAAACCAGGAGGCTGCGATTAGCCAGTGAATTAGACTGCTAATGAGGCTACAGCGTTACTGGAGATATGTCAGCCGGCTCTCAGTTAAAAAAGGCTAACTGGGAAAAAAGGAAAAAATCCTGATAGGCAAAAAGACGGAGAAAATCCCAATTCCTCCCTTACTGCACCAAACCCCACACAGCCACCCATAATCTGAGTAGCTAGGCTGACCCTAAAATACCTCGGCACAGTGGGACATCCACTAGTGCCTACAAGAGCCCCTGTCCCTTTCTCCACTAAAAAGAATCACACACTAAACTAACTAAAATACGTGCATAGTGCTACCTAGTGAGTAAAGTGAAAATAAACAAATAACTAGACGCGCGTTTCGGCGTGTAAGCACGCCGTCGTCAGGAGCATTCAATGTGGTCTGGAAAGAACGGAAAATATATACCCCTCCTTGATTACAAAATTCAGCGCTGCTGTGTATGGTAAAGGGTTGAGATTTAAAATTGGGATTTTCTCCGTCTTTTTGCCTATCAGGAGTTTTTCCTTTTTTCCCAGTTAGCCTTTTTTAACTGAGAGCCGGCTGACATATCTCCAGTAACGCTGTAGCCTCATTAGCAGTCTAATTCACTGGCTAATAGCAGCCTCCTGGTTTGGGGCTACCCCCTTCCACTAATTTGGTATATACATCTTTTTATTTTATTTTATTTTTTCCTTAGTATTATTAAAGGTAGGGCTTCCTTTTTTACTATTATCCTCCTCTCTGGACCCTTGTCCGTCTGTCTCTTTTTCTAATAATTTTGCAGTGGGTTATTCCCACACTAGAGGATAATAGGTGGGTGTTTGTGGAATTATACAACATATCCCCTATTTGTGGGGATCGTTTGGTATTCTTCCCTTCGTTCTTCATTATAGCTCCTTATTTTTATATTAATATATGTACATATTAATATAAAAATACACTTAGCATGACATTATATATATGATATATAGACGTATATTATATAGGTATAATATATGTCTATATATCATATATATATACACATATATAATAATTTTTTTTTTTTATTAACTTTAACTTTAATTTTTTTTTTATGATTTTACAGTTGCAGGGAGACTGCCTGTCAGCACAGACAGTCCCCTTGCAGGCAGACACTAGGACACCTATTGTGACCAAGTGGTCGCCCTGTTGAGCGATCACATGGCCCCAGGGGTCCTAATCCGCCATGGGGAGACTGTCTGGGCTGCAGGCAGTCTCCCCACACCGGGAGCACCGCCGATCGCCGCCGGGGGAACGACGGCAATCGGGTAAGTACATTGCACCGTTAGGACGGTTCAGGACCGTCATCGGTCGGCAATGCAAAAATGCTGATGACGGTCCTGAACCGTCCTCGGTCGTTAAGGGGTTAAAACTATAATCAATTTAGCTGGGATTACCACTTGAAGATCTGTCTGTGTTTCAGTGTGTTTTAGTTCATCCAAGAGTTGTGTCACAATTTTCAGAGATAATAACAAACAAGTTAAGCATAACAAAGTAAAGTTCTGATTGTGTACTGTACCCACCTCGGTGCAGACCACAAGTTCCCTCTGTACAGTGCGGTGGCACAGGGAGTGGCTCTGGAAATTGTTTAATGTCAGTTTTGGATTGAGGTTTTGCAGGGCAGTCCATCAGAGCTGAAGCATCCGGGAAAATGCCTAATTCACCTAATGGCAGTGCAAGCCCTAATATCCAGGTACAGAGGGAAGAGAGGTTGGGTCTGAACGTGACATGGAGTTTTTTGGTTAATCAAAAGATATGTTTATCGAACCATACCACATTATTGTCAGTATTAGTGCAATCCAAAGTATCGCTGTTTACACTATCAGCTTATCAGCCGTGCCCAAGGGAAACTTTTCTCTATTGGAGACAGGAGTGGAGGAGGGAAGAGTGAGGCTGAATGAATGGGTGCCATCGAGATGACTCTGGAGTTAAACTATTTGAAAATGTAATTAAGTTGTTATAGTGTGAATAAGTTCTGGGGGCTGGTTTATCTGAAGGGGTTAAACCTTTAATGAACAGTTTAACCTCAAAGTCTTCATGCTGGTCGTTCACTGTGCCCTACACTTCTGCTTAATCTCCAAGGCTAAAATAAGAAAGCCTTGGGCCAGTGCCAATGGGAGGATCAGCTGATATCTCTACACTAAGAAAAGAGGATGAAAAAGAAACCTATGTTTCTAAATTGGGAACTACTGATAGGTGAGAATGTGATATTAAACTGTTCATTAACAGTTTAACACCTTCAGGTAAGCCAGTGCCCAGGACCTCCTCGCACCATAACAACTTCATTGTGATGAAGTTGTTATGGTGCCCATAGTGTCTCCTTAATTCATTATTAGGCTAGAGTGGACCTTTAATCATGCTTATGTTTAACAAAATGTTCCTATATTTTTTTGACTACATTTCCCACAAAGCTCACCTAGAGGTGGGAAAGGGATGCCATATTTAAAAGGAGTAGACTGTGTAAGAAAAGTGGCTTCTTATGGGTGTCAAAAAATCCTGCATTCGGGGGAAAGGGGTTTTGTTGCTGTATCAGGCTATTGGGATGTACTTGCCCACTGGGCCAAAAGTTGCCAGTACTCCCCTGGTAGCACTGTTCAACAATTACAACACATTCACATTTGTATCCAATATGACTTTTAAAGGGGCAATATAGACACCATAACCACTTTATTTTGATGTAGTTGTTATGGTGCCATAAGGCTGTGAGTATCACCTCCTGGTTTTTGGTAAATAAATAAATGACCCCAGAAACGAGTGCACTCAGATTTAATTTCAAAGTTTTTACTTCAGATTTAATTCATACAAAACACAAAAGACAATCAACATTTTGGTCGATGCAGGTATTCTTATCAGGATATACAAAAGTGCAACAAAAAGTTCAAATAGAGTGGGAAATGAAAAAGAGTGTAAAATAGAACAAAAAGACACCTAGGTGATGTGATACTAGCACAGGACGGATTATCCAACACAGGTAAACATTCAGCAAATGAAAGAAAAAAGATCTCTGAATGACAGCCAAATAAACCACCATTGAATAAAAGAGGAGAGAGAAATAGAGTGTAAAATTCCAAATACGAAGCCTTCTGTCATGTGGTAAAATTCCAATTCTGGAGTATGCTCAGACCATGTGTGGGTAATGACTGAGTTACAAAAATGTAGAAAATATATAGCATCGCTTTGGTGAAACAATGCCTCAAAATACTAACAAGATACATCTCACTGGCTAAAAATGGCCAAGCTGGCTGTAAGAAAAGTGGATACTGCACATGGGATCTCATTACTAAACAAAGATACATACTTTGCAACAAAAAATAAATATAACCAACTGTGAGTAGGTGGGCTCAACAATGTCACATAGTGCAATCAAGAATATAATGGCATATTGCAGCATCACAATAACCACTTTTATTACTGCTTTGAGTCTAGCACCGAGGTATCTACCTGCCAGAACCTGTCAAGTGCAGAGGTTTCTTGGATCGAGATACATAAATAAAAATATACAATATATTATACATACATACTAGTTGTTGCTAATTAATACAACATACAGAATTTGGCGCACTCACTCATATAGTTACATAGCTGAAAAGAGACTTTGCGTCCATCAAGTTCAGCCTTCATCACATTTGTTTTTTGTGGTTGATCCAAAAGAAGGCAAAAAAACTCCAGTTTGAAGCACTCCCAATTTTGCAACAAAATAGGAAAAAAATCCTTCTTGACCCCAGAATGAAAGTCAGATTTATCCTTGGATCAAGCAGTTATTGCCCTACATTGAAAAATTATATCCTTGAATATTCTGTTTTTGCAAGTAAGCATCTAGTTGCTGTTTGAACATCTGTATGGACTCTGATAAAACCACTTCTTCGGGCAGAGAATTCCACATCCTTATTGTTCTTACAGTAAAAAACCTTTCCTTTACCTTAGACAAAATCTTCTTTCTTCCAGTCTAAACGCATGACCTTGTGCCCTATGTAAAGTCTGGTTTGTGAATAGATTTCCACACAATGGTTTGTATAGGCCCCGAAAATATTTGTGTAATGTTATCATATACCCTCTCAGGTGACGTTTTTCTAAACTAAAGAGGTTTAAATTTGTTAACCTTTCTTCATAGCTGATATGTTCCATTCCTTTTATTAATTTTGTAGCCCACCTCTGTAATTTTTCTAGTGCCATAATATCCTTCTTTAGAACAGGTGCCCAAAATTGCACAGCATATTCAAAATGTGGTCTTACCAGTCATTTATAAAGAGGGAAAATTATATCCTCATCCCGGGAATGAATGCCCTTTTTCATGCATGACAATACCTTACTGGCCTTAGCCACTGCTGATTGACATTGCACATTGTTGCATAGTTTGTTGTCTATAACAATTCCCAAGTCCTTTTCGTGTGTTGTTATCCCTAATTAGCTTCCATTAAGAGTATACGTTCCTTTTGCATTCTTTATGCCGAAGTGCATAACTTTGCATTTTTCAACATTATATTTCATCTGCCATTTGAGTGCCCAGCCCACCAGTCTATCTAAATCCCTCTGCAGCAAAGTAATATCTTGCTCAAATGGTATTACTTTACAGAGTTTTGTGTCGTCTGCAAAAACGTAAACATGACTTTCAATGCTTTTTTCAAGATCATTTATAAACATGTTAAATAGAAGGGGTCCAGAACAGAACCCTGACGGGCACCACTTGCCACCTCAGACCAGCTTGAAAAAATTTAAGCCAATGTTATACCCAAGAACAAGCATTTTCATCTAGACCGATTTCCTTGAGTTTGAACACTAATCTTTTGTGTGGAACTGTATCAAATGCCTTGGCAAAATCCAAATAGATCACATCCACTGCAACACCCTGATCTATACTTCTACTTACTTCTTCGTAAAACGCAAACAAGTTAGTTTAACATGACCTGTTCTTTATAAAACCATGCTGATTTTTGCTGATAACCATGTTCTTCTCAATGAATTCTTGAATATTATCCCTTAACAACCTTTCAAATACTTTTCCAGCCACAGAAGTTAAGCTCAAAGGTCTATAATTTCCAGGCAAGGATGTTCAACCCTTTTTGAATAAAGGAACTACATCTGCCTTACTCCAATCCCCCGGAACACTTCCTGAAAGAAAAGAATCTTGAAAGATTAAAAACAGAGGTTCACTTATTTCTACACTTAGTTCCTTAAGTACTTGTGGATGAATACCGTCAGGCCCTGGAGCTTTGTTTATGTTAACTTTATTTAGTTGCTGCAGCACATTGTCTTGAGGTAACCAATTACAATTATACTGCATGTTTTTAGCAGCAATCATTTGCACATCTATTGCCATGGGTTCTTCCTTAATATATACGGAGGAGAAATTGTTATTTAAAATTCCTGCCTTTTCCTGGTCTTCATTAACTAACACCCCCATTCCAGTTTTTAGTGTACCTACACTTTCATTTTTCGGTTTTTTAGAATTTATGTAAAGAAAAATGCTTTGGGGTTGGTTTTGCTCTCTTTGGCTATCATTTTTTCAGTTTGAATCTAATCGCCTTTTCGCACGCATTATTGGCTTCCTCATATCTTTTATAGAATGCATCTGATTTGTCCGATTTAAATGCTTTAAATGCTTTTTATTTTTTAATCTCTTGTTTTACTTCTCTATAAAGCCACATTGGTTTCAATTAGTTTTTCATATTTCTTACCCAATGGTACATACTGGGAAATGTACCTTTCTAATATTTGTTGGAAGATGTTCCATTTATCCTCAGTGTTCGTTTCACTAAAGAGTTTATGCAAGTCAATACATTGTAAAGCTGCACAGCATATTCAAAATGTGCTCTTACCAGTGATTTATAAAGAGGGAAAATGATATGCTCATCCCGGGAATGAATGCCCTTTTTCATGCATGACAATACTTTACTAGCCTTTGCCACTGCTGATTGACATTGCACATTGTTGCATAGTTTGTTGTCTATAACAATTCCCAAGTCCTTTTCGTGTTGTTATCCCTAATTTTATTAAATACACGGAGGCCCCTATTATGCATATCTCTTTCTTTATTACTCTCAGCAGCAAAGATAGAGAAATATAAATATATCAAAATGAAAGAAAAAACTGTATAGGCACACAGGCAACCAATCACATAACAGAGGAAGTGACTATAAAAGGCCTGTGTCTCCCAAAATCCCCCTCTTTCTTTGCTGCTCTCAGACCAGATAAGTACTCACTTGCTCTGCTATGCTGGCTATTGTATATTTATTATATATTTTATTGCATATATTTTACTGTGCTGTTTGAGGCTTTTACTTAACTTGTTGCCCTATCCTATGCCTGTGTGGTGTGCCCCGCTGGGATTCTCCCCTCCTGACCGGTCAAGCCTTTTCCCTGCTGTTTTTCCTCTCCTCTACCCCTCTCCTCGGGTCGTGGGTGGCCTCCTGTGGGTGGCCATGTGGGTTTGCGGTCGGGCAGGCACTTGCGAGCCTCCGCTCATTTCAGCGGTGGCTCCCTGATGCAGATGGGTCGGCCGCATGGGAAGTGTGCACGCGACCTTCCCTGCTGTTTGCTCTCCATGAGGTGCTCCTCCATACCTCGTGCGGCAGCCATCTTGGACCAGAGTTTTTTGCCGCGATTTTACAGCGAGCTTGCAGGGTTCCCTCTCCCCTTACCCGGCCCTCCTCCTCCTCACCCTGCCAGCCTCTGAGTCTTTTCCTAGGCACACCACCGTTCGGGTATTCTGTGTTGCTATTATTTGTATGCCTATTAACCTTTTTCTCTCCTGTGGGTTACTCAACCCTGTCCTGTGAGTTTATGCTTTGCCATCTATAAGTAATATAGTAAAATGCATATGTGTGTCCAGATCACATGGCGTTTTATTTTGCAAAGTTAACTTTACTTGCAAGAGAGATCTGATCTTACAATGTATTTCTGACTGTTTATTTTATTTGTTTAAAATTTCTTAAAATATTCTCCTTTAGACCTATATAGGTTATTACAGGCTTACAAGTCTGTTTTGTCAAATAGACATTACTTTTTATCTTTTATATGTTAACCCATCTTGCTCTGCAGGCTGAGGGTGATGAGCCTGAGGGCAATTCTGATGATTTTCCTCAGGTGCAACTGGGGAGACTGTGACCTCTGGGAAGTTTGTCAGGCCTTACTAGTCTCCAATATAGCATATTCCATGCCAATGAGCTTTTTTACCTCAGCCCTGGGAACGGAGTCATCTTCGCTTTCCCAGTTTTTTTGACGCAAGCTCCCTTAGTGCCTCCTGTGGCTAGCCCTGCTCTCCTGGGTATGGGCACCCCCCCTTCTGCCCTGCCTCGCCCAGGGCCCGTAAAGCTATGGCGGAGGCTTATCTCCTCGTCTCCCACTCCTTGATGCAGGTCCTGCCTATTATGACGGACTCGCTGAGGCAGTCAAAGATGGCATGCTCCCACCGCGCAAATGAGCCCCTGGTCGGGCATAAAAGACCAGACTATGAATACGGGCTAGTCCCTGTGATAAGAGGTCGGTCGCCGATCGGAGTGAGGAGAAGGATTCTGAGGTTATGGTAGGATGGTTCCCCCACCATGGCGACCCTTACTGGGGCTACTGCCCACGTTCAGGTACTCCCGCTCGGGCGGGTGTTAGGGGTCCGACCCCTTTTGGGTCCTCGGGGTAATCCCCAGTTCTTAAACGAATCAGGTTGGTAACCGCAATAGATCTGACTTCTCCCTGGAGAATTTCAGTTTTACTTATGGACACGCTGGGGCCCCCACCCCCTTTCTTGTACAAGGTGTATGTACTACTTGATTCCGTTACGGCGGGGAATCTGAAAGGCCAGGTGCATCAACTATTGGCACTAGTGCCAATAGTTGTATGGCCGTAATGGCCGAACGCCAGAAGGCGATTCTTTTGAAGGTTGGCCCCAATTGGTGAATATGGCCATCTCTGAACCGGTCCCTCAGCTGAAGGGCTGCTGTTCGGGAGCAGAATTTTGTTAAGGAACTGGGCTCCTACTGGGAGACATTCACAGCTATTGATAAACCCCAGGAAAATTGGAATGGATTTTTTCTCCAAAGTTTGGTGAGGCCGGACGTGACAGGAAACGCACATCTGGCTGTGATTTTAGGGACTTGTTCCGAACATGTCAAGGCTCCTTCTCCTCCCTTTACGGGATTTCCATGAACCCTAGCCTCCACACTCCTCCACATCAAGGGGGGAAACATTAAATCCCTACCACCCTCGTGGAAACACGTCGGGCAGATGCCCTTCTGGTGGATACCCATTGTTCCCCTCATCCTCGAGAATGGGTGGTGGGCAGGTTTGGCCCAGATTTTTATTACGGATGGGCTGCCTTGACTATAGGCTCATGGTCTCTCAGAGCGGTGCGGGGCTACCGTCTAGAGTTTTTTCTATCCTAACCTGTTCAGCATTTCTGTCCCCATAGCACTTGCCTGTCAGGGGGACAGGAATTGTTGCTCTCCATGGAGACCTGCGATCTGCTCGCGTTAGGGGCGATCCAAGAGTTGCCGTGCGAATACCGAGCTTCAGGTCAGCTTAATCTTGGTACCTTAGCAGGGAGGGTTTCACCCCGCGCTTCTTCCCTGACCTCTCTGTTTTTCCCTTGGTACCAACACTTCCATATGATGGGTATCCACTGCCTCCGGGATCATCTCTGGGCGTCAGATTGGTTGGCCAATCTGGAACTGAAGGACCATCGCCAGGCCCGGACTGGCCATCGGGCACACCGGGCAAATGCCCGGTGGGCCGCGGTGGCCAGGGGCCGAGGCCGGCAGGGGAAGGCCCAGGATCTCCCCTGCCGGTCTATGCAGGGCCGGCACTATCCGAGCGCCGGCCCCGCTGTTTTCAATGAAGGGCCGGTGAGGAGATCAGAGATCTCCCTCACCGGCCCACTTGGAGAGACATGCGGCTGGGGGGGGAGGGAGAGGACCCGGCGGAGCTCTATCTTGCAGCTCCGCCGGGTTCCTCTCGCGAGATCCGGCGCGTTGCCATGGCAACGACCGGATCTCGTGAGAGTGAACTCTAGCCTCGCAGGCTAGAGTTCACTCACCCACTGGACCGCCAGGGAAGATACCAGCGTGCCGGTCCCCCCCTCTCACTCACCAGCGTGCCGGTACCCCCCCACCTCCCAGGCTACAGGTAAGAAGGGAGGGGGGGCATAATGCTACATTTTATTTTACCCCCCCAACACTCAATCCCTTCTAACATTCACACACAGCACACACAGCACTCTCACTCCCATCACACACAGCACTCTCACTCCCATCACACACAGCACTCTCACTCCCATCACTCTCACTCCCATCACACACAGCACTCTCACTCCCACCACTCTCACTCCCAGCACCCTCACTCCCATCACTCTCACTCCCATCACACACAGCACTCTCACTCCCATCACTCTCACTCCCATCACACACAGCACTCTCACTCCCATCACTCTCACTCCCAGCACTCTCACTCCCAGCACTCTCACTCCCAGCACTCTCACTCCCATCACTCTCACTCCCATCACACACAGCACTCTCACTCCCATCACTCTCACTCCCATCACACACAGCACTCTCACTCCCATCACACACAGCACTCTCACTCCCATCATTCTCACTACTATCACACACAGCACTCTCAAACCCATCACAGCACTTTCACACACAGCACTCTCACACACATCACACTCAGCACTCACACACATCACTCTCACACACATCACTCTCAGGATTCACACACACATCACACTCAGCACTATCACAAAACACATCACACTCAGCACTATCACAAAACACATCATACACAGCACTATCACACACATCACACTCAGCACTCACGCACATCATACACAGCACTATCACACTCAGCACTCTCACACACATCACACTCAGGACTCACACACACACACATCACACTCAGGACTCACACACACATCACACTCAGCACTCTCACACACATCACACTCAGGACTCACACACACATCACACTCAGCACTATCACAAAACACATCATACACAGCACTCTCACACACATCACACTCAGGACTCACACACATCACACTCAGCACCCTCACACACATCATACACAGCATCCATCATACACACATACTGCACCCCTCACATACACACAGAACCTCCCCAACACACATACACAATACTTCCAAACATACACACACACATATATATATATATATATATATATATATATACACACACACACACACTCTGGATCCCCTATACACACACTAGATTCCTTGTAAGCAAACGCATACTACACCCCTAAACACACACTCTCTACAAACACTACATCACATATATACACACACCCACACACACACACTATAGCCTGTATGCACACACTTGCTACATCCCCTATACACACATTCTCTACAGCCCCTAGCCACATATGCATTACATTACACCACAAACACAACACGACTAAAACCGACCTTATTACACAATACCACACCACAATCAGCTCACACTATACACACACACAATCCCACAAGCAAGCTCCAAACACATGCACAATACTCTTTCCTGGCATTTTTGTCTCCTGGTATCCATTTATAGAGACACCAGAGACAAGTTGCAAGGAAACTTGTTATAACATGTTATTAAATTTGCTTGCACTGTGCAGAACAAATACAGGGCTTTTTTCTCATGCTAGAGATCTTTAGCAGAGCTCTGCGCATGGTCTGCCCTGGCCTGCACTTTGAGAAGGGGGCGTGTTTGTCGTTAGTGATGACAAAACACACCCTCTCTGCCCCGACCCTTCTTAGTGGGCCGCTCTGATAAAAAAATGCCCGGGCCGAATTTTTATCCCAGTCCGGCCCTGACCATCGCGTCACGGTTCCTATAAACAAGGAATCCAAGGATTTTTTCTCTGTTTCTTTGCCTGGAGAAGGAAACGTTCAAAGTTTTCAATGGCTACTGTACGGTCTCTCATCAGTTTCTGGGCGTCCCACCAAGGGGTACTAGGGGTATCCGTCTGAATATCTACCTAGACTACATCCTGGTCATGTCCCTGTCAGGGTACCACTTACGGTTGCATGTTAACTAGCCGATTACGGTGCTTCAGTTTTGGAGTTTTGTTTTTTCTAAGCACTTGGGAAGTCAGTTTCTGTATCCCTCACAGGCGGTGAAGTTTCTTGGGTTTCACAGTGTAATTATATCAGGCAGTGCCTGTTCCTCCCTAGCTCCAGGATGAAAGCCATGACGAAAGTAGTGATATGGACTCTTAGAGCAGTGGACCTGCCGATCAGGCGTTTAGTGAGGGTACCCGACCTGCCTACGACTTCCATCCAGGCTACATCTCTAGGACCGCCTTACTTTCAACCCCTTCAAGGCAGAAGGATTCCTCTCTCTGTCCAGGTCACTCTTATGTGGCAAGGCGTAAGTTGGACGATGGCTCCAGAAAGAGATTGATCTGATGTCTTGGCTCATAGGGAGGCCTGGATCAGCAGGACCCTCTGCGAGCCGTGAACCTTTTCTTCCAGAGACAAGTGGTCCGAGTTTGAGAAGATGTTGCACATCGACTGCATGTAACTCTTGGCGGGAGCCTTTTGCTTTTCGCCATGTTGCCCCGGTCACGCGAACAGCTGCGTTATCCTCTGGGTGGACTATATGTCAGCGATGAGTTCCATCAACCATCTAGGGGGCCTGAAGCCGCGCATGTGGCTAATCGCGGCATAGGACCTCTGGCAATTTTGTCTTCACAACGTCCCGGTGACAGCAGAACACATTCCAGGCCTTTACACTTCTAGGGCCGATTGGAGTCCACGATTATTCAAGAGATTCTGGAGACTGACGCTTACACGCTTTGGCGTTTTTCCAGGTTTGGAACGGTTGTGGAAGCTGTTCGAGGTGGATCTGTTGGCATCTTGCCTTAACACCTAGTTGCCAAAGTTTTACGGCTGGAGGATGGTACCTATCGACTGTAGCGATTGACTCATTCATTCAGGATTGACCGGATACTTGGATGTATGCCTTCCCTCTGTTCGATTTGGTTGCTCGCAGGCTCTTGCAATTGGCCCAGCACTAGGTTGCGTTGGTGTTGATTGCTACTCAGCGGAGGTCGCGCCCATGGTTCCCTCGATTACTGAGAATGGCGATAGTTTGCCCAGGTTTGATCCCAAGCATTCAGAGCCCTTCTAGACCGAATGGGAACACTCTTAGTGTACCAAGGCCTTCTACACCGGATGACGTGACTCCTTTAGTGGTGCTTGGATTATCTTGGATGTTCCGCGATCAACTCCCCATCTCCTCTGTATCACATGGACACCGGGTAATCGATCGGCCTTCGGTCATCATGACAAGTGTAGTCCGGTGGATGCGTGAGACTAACACTGGTTTCCATATCTAACCCTCGACATTGGATTTTGGGAATTGCGGTCGACATCCTTCGTAGGTCATCTATGTAGAGGATTCACCTTGCTAGGCCATCTGGAGCTGGAATGTTTACACTACGTTCAGGACGTTTTTGACACTATTGCCGGTGGAGTGTCTGAAGACTTACCTGGAGGTTACGCAGCCACTACGTTCTCCGGACCGTGCACTTTGTTCATTTCCTTCCACGCTCCCTACCTACCGGTGTCCACTCCTACATTGGTGCAATGGGTTTTATGACTGCCTTGTTGGCCGGTATTGACATGTCATTTGTTACATCCCACTTGGTACATGGAGGTATGATGTCCAAGGCCTCGGAGGGCAGTTGTCGTTTGGAGGATACCTTACGGGCTGTTGTCCGGTGGCAAGAATCCAGTTTAGTGATTTTCTACTTCAGGCCGATTGATCACATTGCATCTCATATGGTGGCTCATCTTTGAACTTGCATAATAGGAGCCTCCGTGTCTTTAATAAAATTCCCAGATTTTACTATTAACATGACGTAAAGTCATGATTTTATTAAAGACACAGAGGCGAGTATTATTCCCACCCACCCTCGGTGTTGGGTTTTGGGATGAGATGCTGTTGGACTTTCAGGTATGCTGCAATCCAGTCTGTTTATTATATATATTTATTGTGTATATTTTCTGATGAGGTTTCAAGTTTCTATGGATTGGTACTAATGGTAATTTTCTATATTCTAGGTTTGAGTTCCTAGACTGCTCCTGACTAATTTTATTTGGTGAGTTTCAGTTTGGAGTTTGGATTTTACCATATTTCTCTCTCTTTTGTAGCTTGAAGTTAAGTTTGTTGCTGTTTCCTGTTCTTACCGGTGTGTGATGACGTTCATGTTTCCCGGTCTTCGGTTCGCAAAAAGAGGGGGATTGTGGGAGACACAGGCCTTTTATAGTCACTTCCTCTGTTATGTGATTGGTTGCCTGTGTGCCTATACAGTTTTTTCTTTCATTTTGATATATTTATATTTCTCTATCTTTGCTGCTGAGAGTAATTAAGAAAGAGATATGCATAATACTCGCCTCCGTGTCTTTAATAAAATCATGACTTTACGTCATGTTAATAGTAAAATCTGGGATTTGCTTCCATTAAGAGTATATGTTGCTTTTGCATTCTTTACGCCGAAGTGCATAACTTTGCATTTTTCAACATTATATTTCATCTGCCATTTGAGTGCCCAGCCCACCAGTCTATCTAAATCCCTCTGCAGCAAAGTAATATCTTGCTCAAATTGTATTACTTTACAGAGTTTTGTGTCGTCTGCAAAAACTTAAACATGACTTTCAATGCTTTTTTCAAGATCATTATAAACATGTTAAATAGAAGGGGTCCCAGAACAGAACCCTGAGGGGCACCACTTGCCACCTCTGACCAGCTTGAAAAATTTTAAGCCAATGTTCTACCCAAGAACAAGCATTTTCATCTAGACCGATTTCCTTGAGTTTGAACACTAATCTATTGTGTGGAACTGTATCAAATGCCTTGGCAAAATCCAAATAGATCACATCCACTGCAACACCCTGATCTATACTTCTACTTACTTCTTCGTAAAACGCAATCAAGTTAGTTTAACATGACCTGTTCTTTATAAAACCATGCTGATTTTTGCTGATAACCATGTTCTTCTCAATGAATTCTTGAATATTATCCCTTAACAACCTTTCAAATACTTTTCCAGCCACAGAAGTTAAGCTCAAATGTCTATAATTTCCAGGCAAGGATGTTCAACCCTTTTTGAATATAGGAACTACATCTGCCTTATTCCAACCCCCCGGAACACTTCCTGAAAGAAAAGAATCTTGAAAGATTAAAAACAGAGGTTCACTTATTTCTACACTTAGTTCCTTAAGTACTTGTGGATGAATACCATCAGGCCCTGGAGCTTTGTTTATGTTAACTTTCTTTAGTTGCTGCAGCACATTGTCTTGAGGTAACCAATTACAATTATACTGCATGTTTTTAGCAGCAATCATTTGCACATCTATTGCCATGGGTTCTTCCTTAATATATACGGAGGAGAAATAGTTATTTAAAATTCCTGCCTTTTCCTGGTCTTCATTAACTAACACCCCCATTCAGTTTTTAGTGTACCTACACTTTCATTTTTAGGTTTTATGAAATTATGTAATTAAAGAATGCTTTGGGGTTGATTTTGCTCTCTTTGGCTATCATTTTTTCAGTTTGAATCTAATCGCCTTTTTGCACGCATTATTGGCTTCCTTATACCTTTTATAGGATGCATCTGATTTGTCCGATTTAAATGCCCTTTTCTTATTTTTTTAATCTCTTGTTTTACTTCTCTACAAAGCCACATTGGTTTCAATTAGTTTTTCATATTTCTTACCCAATGGTACATACTGAGAAATGTACCGTTCAATTATTTGTTGGAAGATGTTCCATTTATCCTCAGTGTTCGTTTCACTAAAGAGTTTATGCCAGTCAATACATTGTAAAGCTGCTCTTTACTTATAGAAATCTGCCTTTTTAAAATTACATGTTTTAGTATACCCCGTGTGCTTTAGTTTTTTTGAGTTTATTTTAAAGGACACTATATTATGATCACTATTTCCCAAGTGCTCACCTACTTGAACGTTGGTCAAAAGATCAATTTTCACTCACTTACTAAACACCAACTTCAGTATACAATCAGTATATGATCATATGTTGCATAGGCTTGTGACATCACCAATGAGTCTAATTTATGGCAGGCCCTATTCTAACAACCCAATACCTGCTCTTATAAGATGAATCTACTTACTTGGGAAACCATCCTTCTGGGACTCTCTGCAGTGCAAGTTTAAAGTGGAATAAGATAACTAACAGGAAGGGGTGCAAATCCAAGTGAGTTGGCCTGGACTTTTAAATATATTTACATATAAAACCAAGTAAGCTGCACTCATGTACACATACAAACATTATAAGGATAATGCTGGGACCAGTTGTTGCAACATACAAAAGACCAGTTGATATAACATACATAGTCCAATGTGTAAATACCATCATCTATTATGAGTACGCTGGATTATGTGTACACACATACACATGCATGCATACATACACACATGCACACACACACACATGCAGAAAAAGATATATATAAAGAGATGTTTCCCATTAAAAACAAAATTCAATCAACTAAGTGAACATATAAATATTTAGAAATTTTATTTTTTGTTTTATATCTATTTGCAAAAGCTGTAAAAGCTGCCTAATACTTCTCCAAAGAAAAATTTCAAGTGTTAACTAATTCACAGTGGTGTTTTACCTCTCGCCAGCTCGAGATGACACTACCATATGCTTTCCCGCTATTTAACTACATGATAAGCAAGAAAGAATTTTAAAATTTCCAGCATTGTTCAATGGGCCCAACGAAAATGAACAAGTCCTAACAGTATAATCCATGTTAACTGCTGCATATCCAGTAGTGTTAAGCCTTAAAAAAAGATTACAAATATTAAATCCGTCAAAACCATAACTTTCAGAGATACGACGACAGCAGGAGATATCCTAAAAGACGAAACAATTATGAAGGACTGTTGAGAATAGATTATAACACATTAGATAAAGCAGTGTGTGTTGCACAAACAGCTGAGCAAACAAGAGAGCAGATGGAAATCTTGCAGTAAGCCTCCGCTGTTTACCCACTGACAGATATAAAAATGACACGTTGATTTGTTCTGGCAAGAGTAGTATAGGAAGAGGAATCTACAAGGCAGAGAGAATAACTGCTTTCCAGCCACTGGGCAATCACTTTGCAATGTACAAAGATATGCATGTGTGATGCTCTGCTACAGGAAAATCAGAATAGGAGTTGGAACGTGGTTGAGAAGGACCTTTGGATGGTTTGATAGAACCTTCAGAGCAAGGAAGGATATCCCTTCCTCACTTAACACTCATTGTATGAAGCATGGGCAGGCTTAAAATGGTGCCCTGGCAGCTTTTCACTCTAGGTACGTCTCAGTTCATACCTGGATGGCTAGCTTAGATTTACTATAAATGGTGTTTCCATAAGTGTTGTGTTCAAGAGGTTTAGGATTTTCAAATCTGTTCTCAAAGAACGCTAATGATCAAGGTTTTATCAAATTCCTCATTGGTATAGAAAAAGTTAAAACATCTCTGTGTGCCAAGTGGAAAGAAGGCTAAAGAGTAGGCTGGAGAACTAGTAGCCTGTGTGACAGTATCTTGAACACATTTTCTGCATAGGAGCTCACTGTGAAAGGATAATACATTTGTCTCGAACTGTTGCATCACAAATACTAAACCAGAGAATGTCTATACGGATACACTGCTCACACGGTACCCCTCTCTTTGTAGGATCCCCATTGGTTTCATATCTTCAGACACCTCTGCCAGCCTATGAGACGTTAGGTGCTCTAGTCCTTCCCCCTTTTGACGTGACATCATGATGTCAATGTCATGCCAACTTACATTTTGGGGGCATGGCTATCAAGTAAATGCTCCAGACCTACAACTACTAGGGCTTCATATTTATTCAGTACCCTGCTGTAGTCTCTGTTGTACCCAACAGTGCATTTTACTGTTTTCTTTGATCCTTTGGTATTTGATCCGGCTTGTCTTAACTGTACTGCTCTCTGTTATCTCTACTGTCTGTGAACTCGGCTAGTATTTTGACCATTCTCTTATGTGTCCTAGTGTTAAGCCTGGTCATCTTAAGGACCGGTAATCCACCTTCTATCATATCATTTTACTTTATAGGTTAGGTGTTGCTTAAAGTACTGTATGTTGGTCTGCATCCCAACAGTGACAATGTCTAATCCAATCCTGGGTCTTCTCCCCAATCCCTCTCTGTTGGTGTTCCCCAAGGGTCTGTCCTTGGTCCCCTATTGTTTCTCAATCTACACTGCCTCCCTTGGTAAACTCATCAGCTCCTTCTGCTTCCAGTATAATTTCTATGTGGATGACACACAAATTTATCTGTCCTTCCTTGATTTCTCACCACCCCTCTTGACTCGTGTCTTGGACTGCCTCTATGCTATTTCCAGCTGGATGGCTGCTCATTTCCTTAAACTGAACATGTCCAAAACAGAACTTCCCTCCCTCAAGTGTTGCTATCCCTTGCCTGGGTCCCTCCAAGTCAATGGCTACCATTTGCTCTACCTCTAAGGCTTGCTGCCTAGGTGTTCTCTTTGACTCTGACCTCTCCTTCACCCCTCATGTCCAATCAATCGCTAAATCCTGCTGCTTCCATCTCAAAAACAGTGCACGCATCCAGTGGTCTTACATGTTCCCAACTTGCCCCATTACAGTCTATAAAGAATGCAGCAGCAATAAATATCTTCCTGTCCGCCCGCACCTCCCACGCCTTCCCACTTAGTCAGTCCCTCCATTGGCTTCCCATAAGATATATGGCTCAATTTAAGATCCTGCCACTTGCTTACAAATCTCTACACAATGCTGCTCCCACCTACTTATACACAAATATGTCCCGTCTAGGCACCTACGCTCTGCCGGAGACCTACCTGTTCGTACTCCTACCTCCGATGCTCACCTTAAAGACTTCTCTAGGGCTGCACCGTTCCTATGGAATGCCCTTCCCCTCTCTGTTAGACTTTCACCCAGTCTCCATTCCTTCCAAAAAACTTTGAAAACTTACTTCTTTAGGAAAGCATATCAATTAAACTGTGAACATCTTTCCCTCCTCGCACCCTGATTCCTCTCCTGAAACTGTCATCAAAACAAAACACTAAGCCTTCAATTAATACTATCCTAGCAACCTACTTTCCTACCCTACGCTTACCTTTTGTGTCACTATACCCCACTCCCTCTTGCATGTAAGCTCACTGAGCAGGGCCCTCAATCCCTCTGTTCCTGTGCGTCAAACTTGTCTGGTTACAATTATGTGTCTCTTAGTCCACCCATTGTACAGTGCTACGGAACTTGTTGGCGCGTTATAAATAATAATAACAAGCCAAGTCCTTAACAATTAAAGCTATTATGGAGTGTTCATGCAACTTGCCCACAATATTCCAATATAATTAGAAAAAAAAAAGAATTATAACATACAACATATCATCCATCCTATTGCCAAACTACCTCTAAATACACATACCAGTAGAAAAATAACACACGTGAGAAAATTCTTATTTTGGAAATCTAGTTTTATTATGAACACATTGTAACCTATAAATTACAAAGCTGAGTGTCTGTAAATGTATTTATTTCATTTTCCAGTATGTATCATTTTCTGTTCCACTATATTTAAACCAAATAAATGTTTGTTTACTAACTGAAACATTGATATTGATAAATGGCACGATGATCTAATTCCTTAAAAATATAATAATATGGATTATTTTTAAATTATAGTATGAAACATTGAGCCTGTGGTAAATACAAAATCTAAAAGTCAAATGAAAATTAAAGCAGATATCAGCCAAAAACAATATTATATATTAAAGCAGAACTTTCACTTCTCCTGAAATAAAAGTTGCTATTTCTCCCACCCCTTGTGATGGAAGGCACCTCAAGCTACAGATGACCGGATGTCTGGTCTGTTTTTACTTTCATATTATGATTTGAACTCTTAGTCTAGTTTCAGTGTCTGACAAATAAGCATAAATTCTTTACTTGTGACATTTTGTGGTTTCTGAGGAGACGATTGCAGCTTCACCCTCTGTGGGGATATTTATGGGATAATAATAGTAAACAGTTGAGAATTGCCCACTATTTCAATTCTCAGATCCCAAAGATTGTTATCGTGTAAGTGAAATGTATTCCATATAAATAAAATCACAATTTGTTGTAAAAATAGATACAATTTATTGTGACAAATTAATAATAATAATATGTAATATATGGCAATACATTCCAATGGCTAACACAGCTTCAATTGTCAAGACAAGATTTATGACGGTGTTTCACAGAGCTTGCAGCATAAGGCCATAAAACTTTAACTAACAGTTAGAATAACCCTTTCAATGCTGGCTAGACCTCCTAGGTAATTAAGATCTATTCTCATGTAATTTTAAATAAAATAACATCTAAACCAGCTCATTAGTCATTTCCTGGAACCATCCAATAAGAGTAATCTACCATGTTATATAAGCAGAATTTTAACTTGCCTAAACAGATATTTTATCTTATTTTAGAGCAAATCAATACACCTGGATAAATATCACGATATGCTAACATGTGATATGTCACATTAATACATAATTATTATTTTCCCATCTGCAGAATGGGATGTTATAACTATATATTCTTTAGTAACTAAGATTTCTAAATATCGAAATCTGATCGTGATTTATCCAGTCAAATATCATGCTATTAGAAAATGTTAATTAAATTAGATTAATTAAATGAAACCAGTATAATTACCAGTTGAGTAGACATTCTCATCTGATGAGTAGGTAGTCTCAGGAACTGAATGGATGTGTGATTGGTGTGTAAGAAATTCTGAGTGCCCTGGAGTGGATATCTGTTATGGATTTCTCTGCATAGCCAAATCTGAAACCCCTTCTCCTTCCTCCTTTGCTTCCTTTGCATCTTTCTCTCTTCCCTTTGTCTTAACTTTTTTAAAGGGAAAAATTCTCTGTTCGTCACTAGGTGATAGACCAATAGAAAACTGGAGGTGTGGTTACCTTCCAGATAGCAATTTAAGTATTTGGTCTATAGAGGGCAGTCTCGTCCCACTAAACATACATATCCAGGAAAGAGTTAACTTTTCCCGGTGGCTATTTTGACGTCATTTAGCTTATCTTTATGGTTATCTATAACTTAAGTTTTCTGTCAGTTCAAAGAGTTTCTTTGGGCTTTCTTCAGACTATGTGTCTGGCAAATTCTGCTAAAATTTCTAATATGACAGTTATAACTAAATATGACCTCTAAATTACAATGGGATCTTGTACAATATTGAAAGTAAAATTAAATTATTTAATCTTCTCTGTCACAAATGTCTGGGTTTAGAATTAATTCTATTCCATTAGCATTTAGACAGCCTGTCCATCCCCCGTTCTCATTTCGTATCACTTGATTTGTATATACAAACATTCCTAAGCTCCCAGCTCAGTAGTTAGCGTTACAGGAAGGATAGAAATCTTGTGTCTTTTGTTAGCTTGAAAATAACAAAATGGAGTCTGCTCTGTTCAGAGTGACTCTGACAATATACATTTTAATTTCTATCATAGCACAAAATGTCTGCCGATATAAATACCCTGACACCTCAGCCCTCATTCTTATGTCCTAATGTTTTTTTAATATATATATATATATATATATATATATATATATAAAAATATATTGTACCTTGCACACAAGCTAACCTTTCTTAGTAGATCGAAACCGGGTGCATTACCAGGGCCAAATGTCCATAAATCCAAAATAGATGGCTGCACTCACGGAATTTTCGTTTAAAATATAACTTTTATTCCATCTCCATAAAAATCGACGTTTCAGTCCCTCTTGTGGACTTTCATCAGGATTCTGATGAAAGTCCACAAGAGGGACTGA
Source organism: Pelobates fuscus (assembly GCF_036172605.1). Classification (NCBI taxonomy): domain Eukaryota; kingdom Metazoa; phylum Chordata; class Amphibia; order Anura; family Pelobatidae; genus Pelobates; species Pelobates fuscus. Next base: position 59,003,867 of record NC_086321.1, read on the forward strand.
AACTTCGATTTTTATGGAGATGGAATAAAAGTTATATTTTAAACGAAAATTCCGTGAGTGCAGCTATCTATTTTGGATATATATTATATATATATATATATATATATATATATATATATATATATAACCATTGAAATATGCCTAGTTCTATAAATTCCTTTTATGGTACAAAGTAACTTCAAGCATCCTGTTTTTGTTGCGCAAGTCACAAAGCTGTTTTACCAAGTACTATATAGTCTAAAAGAAAACCAATAAAAGAGGAAGTCATCTTTGAATCACAAAATGTCTGGTGTTTCTGATTTGATTGCTTTACCGAGCGGCTCAAAGTATAAAATATGGTTTCCCCTGAACATATCTCCGGGTAACTTTATATCCGTATCACCCCTGTAAATGCTACTGAAACATTTACTGGGGCGAGATGTACAATAGAGATAAGCAAAAATCCCCTTAACTACATAGTACTTCATATTCAGAGTCACATCATAGCTTGATGACTGACATGCTCATATACACTTATACTATAGAGAAATCCAATGCTGTAGTTGTAACTAGTCCCTTATACTGCCTCTCTTGGCAAACTAATTACCTAATTTGGCTTCCAATACCACCTGTACACTGATGACACTCTGATATACCTCTCCTCCCCGGACCTCTCCCATGCCGTCCTACAACGTGTCACTCCTTGCCTTTCTTCCATCTCTGACTGGATGTATTCCTGCTTTTTGAAACTCAATCTCTCTAAAACTGAGCTCCTTGTCTTTCCTCCTCCAAATACCGATCCTCCTCCTTCGCTCTCTCTTCAAGTTAATGGTACCCACATCAGTCCATCCTTGAAAACGTGCTGTCTTGGCATTATACTTGATTCTGGCCTCACATTTGAGCCTCACATTCAGTCTGTTATCAATCCTGTAGATTCCACTTTAAAAACATAGCCTGCATCTGCCCCTTTCTTACACAAGATGCTACTAAGGAGCTTGTCCATGCTCTAGTAATCTCTTGCATGGATTATTGTAACTCTCTCCTAATAGGTCTTCCCACAAGTTGTATTGCAACACTACAGTCTGTAATGAATGCTGCAGCTAGACTGATTTTCCTCTCATGTCACGCCTCACACACCTCTCCCCTCTGTCAGTCCTTGCATTGGCTTCCTGTATCCTATAGGAGTCAATTCAAGGTACTAATCCACACCTATAAAGCACTGACCAATACTCTCCTATATCTCTTCACTGATCTGCAGGTATGCCCCCTCTTGATCTCTCCGCTCTGCCCTTCACCTTCTCCTGCCCAGTGCTCGCACAGGTACAGCCAACTCACGCTTGCAGGACCTCCTATGGGTGGCTCCTTTCTTTTTGAATAACCTGCCTATGCTCATCAAGCTCTCCCCTAGTCTTCAATCATTTAAAAAGTGCCTCAAAACCCATCTCTTTAGGAAAGCTTATAGCATCCCAGAGTAACTTCCACCTCATGTACCTGTTCCTTGCTCTCTCCTAAAGGGGAGCACTATATTCTCTCCTCCAGCTCTGCTTCACTCCACCTTGTTTGATTGCTATTTCCTGTCCTGTTGTTTTACGCCCCACCTCCTATAGACTGTAAGCTCGTTTGAGCAGGGCCCTCTTCAACCTGTAAGTTTTTGTAATTGCCTCATTTATTGTTAAATCTCCCCCTTTGATAATATTGTAAAGCGCTACGGAATATGCTGGCTCTATATAATACCAGTAATAATATAAATACCAGTAATAATATTAGGCTTTGCCTATGATTAGATTAATGAACAGGACATGTTTAGGCTGTGTCATGAAGCAAGGAATGCCATGAGAGATATACATATAATGAATACAGAATACAAATGTGGAGTCTTTACTGTAGTGTATCAAAAGAAACCCCTAAAAAAACACCATAATATGTATGGGTGCACTATTGGGTGAAATATTGATATTTGGTCACAAAAGCATCACATCTCAAAAGAGCCTTGGTCTTTAAGCGGTTGATATGTATTACACTATATTCCAAGCTATTTTTTTTTCATAATTTACATATAGAAAGAAGTATCATCAGATAAAAAAAGAAAAGTATGAGAACAAGAGGGTGTGATTTGATGAGGACTGAAGATGCATGATTAATCTGAGGAAAGATTCATTTTCAGAAATGGTAGAGGATACCTGGAATGTCATTGCGCAAAAGTATAACACAGTAAAGAATTTAAGAATTGGATGTGTATAATTCTGAATAACAAGTAATACAATTATTCTAAGAGTTTATAATGTGCAGACCAGATGGTCCAATTGGTTTTTACTTGTTGTCACAAGCTGTGTTCCATAGATGTTGAAAACAAGTATTAGAATAACTTCAATTATATATACTTGTAAGATAAAAAGGTTCTCTTCATTAAACATTAAGCTGGTATGCGTGAAAAACTAAAATGCGGAGAAAACATTTTTTTTTATAAAACATAACCAAAGAAAAGAAAATTATGGTAAGCATGAATAGATTTCCAAGTCCCTAGATAAATAACATGGTAGCATCATTAAGGATAATATTCAAGTGTATTCAGGAGGGAATGTGAACTGCAAGCAGCATCCTGACCTAATAGAAAGGTCAGCTTGTCCAAACCTAAACACAGAATTAGAGGTTACTTTCAAACAATAATACTACACAATAGTATGATGAGATGACAATGCCTTTTCAAGATTTCATCAGGATGGACATCAGCCCAGTTTCGCATAATGTTGAACTTGCTCTAATCATACTAGATTTTATCACGAGAAGAACTGGATCTCCTTTGCTATTTTTTAGCCTCTAGAGAGGACCAAAGAAATAATGTTCTTCTAGTAGAAATAGATGTTACATGACCCAGACCATAGTCTATATGAAAACAAGTAGCCATAGAGATCTCCTGAAGGTCTTAGATTTCTAAGTGATCTAACAACATCAAGTTTATTCCATTTTAATACTTGTACTGATGCCAGGTTTGGTACAAATATCAGAAGAACATGGTGGATTTGAGTCTTTTGTTCAGTCTATATTACTATGTAATTATGACTATGACTATCAAATGTCCACATTTATAAGGAACTTTTAGACTAGATTTGGGAAAAAAAACTTTGATAGTGGCTAGAGTACTACCCTATCTTCATAGCATAGAATGGAACATTGTAGGATAGAGTTTAACATTAAGAAGCTCTTTTAGCTGAAGTGATTGTCCCCACGACAAGGTATTTAAGAGTAAAAAATAAATCTACAATCATTTCCATTATTTTAAAATTTTCTTTTATTGGAGCCACTAACATGAAAGGAAATTTAAAATTTGGACTCTTCAGTTGAATTTTTATATACGATCACCTCATTAGAATCTTCTTATTGCCAGTTCAGCAGGCCATCCTTTCTCATACTTGGACACTCAAAGTGCCTATACTCAATCCTTGGTTCATTTATTTCTGAAGGAATTCTAAGGTTTCTGTTCTCTGAGGATAGAGAAATTATACTCTTGCAGTTGCCTGTCTATAACCATAAGACCTTCCATCTAAGTTAATGAGAAGACCGGTCGGTTCTGAAATGTCTGTCTTTTCCTTCTGCTCCAGGCTCTGCTTTATTTAAAAATATATATATACCGTATATACTCGAGTATAAGCCGACCCGAATATAAGCCGAGGCCCCTAATTTTACCCCAAAAAACTGGGAAAACTTATTGACTCGAGTATAAGACTAGGGTGGGAAATGCAGCAGCTACTGGTAAATTTCTAAATAAAATTAGATCCTAAAAAAAAATATATTAATTGAATATTTATTTACAGTGTGTGTATAATGAATGCAGTGTGTGTATAATGAGTGCAGTGTGTGTGTATGAATGCAGTGTGTGTATGAATGCAGTGTGTGTATGAGTGCAGCGTGTGTATGAGTGCAGCATGTGTATATGAATGCAGTGTGTGTATGAGTGCAGTGTGTGTGTGTATGAATGCAGTGTGTGTGTATGAATGCAGTGTGTGTATGAATGCAGTGTGTGTATGTATGAATGCAGTGTGTGTGTATGAGTGCAGTGTGTGTGTGTGTATGAGTGCAGTGTGTGTGTGTGTATGAATGCAGTGTGTGTATGAATGCAGTGTGTGTGTATGAGTGCAGTGTGTGTATGAGTGCAGTGTGTGTGTGTATGAGTGCAGTGTGTGTGTATGAATGCAGTGTGTGTGTGTATGAGTGCAGTGTGTGTGTATGAGTGCTGTGTGTGTGTGTATGAGTGAAGTGTGTATGTATGAGTGCAGTGTGTATGTATGAGTGCAGTGTGTGTGTGTGTGTGTATGAGTGCAGTGTGTGTGTGTATGAGTGCAGTGTGTGTGTGTGTATGAGTGAAGTGTGTATGTATGAGTGCAGTGTGTATGTATGAGTGCAGTGTGTATGTATGAGTGCAGTGTGTGTGTGTGTGTGTGTGTGTGTGTGTGTGTGTTGCAGAGCCTTGGTGGGGGGTGGGCAATTTTTTTTATTTTTTTTATTATTATTTTTTATTTAATTTCATTATTATTATTATTTTATTATTATTTATTATTATTTTTTATTTAATTTCATTATTATTATTTTTTATTATAATTTAATTTAACGATTATTATTAATATATATTTTTTTTTCGTCCCCCCTCTCTGCTTGATATATGGCAGGGAGGGGGCTCTCCTTCCCTGGTGGTCCAGCATTGGCAGTTCAGTGGGGGGGAGAGGGGGGCTGGCAGAGAGTTTACTTACCTGTCCTGCAGCTCCTGTCAGCTCCCTTCTCCTCCGCGCCGTCAGTTCAGCTCTTCTGTCAGCTCACACTCTAAGTCTCGCGAGAGCCGCGGCTCTCGCGAGACTTACACTGGGAGCTGACCGAGGTGCTGAACGGACCGGCGCGGAGGAGAAGGGAGCTGACAGGAGCTGCAGGAGAGGTAAGTAAACTCTCTGCCAGCCCCCACAGCCCCTGTCTGTATTATGGCAATGCAAATTGCCATAATACAGACTATTGACTCGAGTATAAGCCGAGTTGGGGTTTTTCAGCACAAAAAATGTGCTGAAAAACTCGGCTTATACTCGAGTATATACGGTATATATTTATTTTACTTGTTGCTTCTACCAGATGGTCGATTTTACTATTTACTGGAAGACTTCTCTGCCTTACATTGATTCACCTCCCTTTTCTATGCAATCTACTGTGATGAGTAGGTCTATATCCATCAAACCTTCTAGAAGCATCTTTACCTCTTTAAATCTTTCTACAAATAATGTCACCCATGCTTTCTTGGTGTTTATTTCTGCTCCCCGGAAGAGGATTCTGTTTAAGAGTTTTCTTGAAGTTTATAATACAACTATGTTCCTGAAAACCGTAATTACTTTATCCTGATGTGTGATCACCTTCTGGTCAAACGTATTTTATGAAGCCTACCTAAATTCTCTTTGGCCTTAACTCTTCCTAAAGACCCCTAACAACTCTAGTGCAATCAATGACTGAATATATTTAGTTTTAAGTGAATACATGTCAGCTGGATCAAAATGTGGACTTATGGGGTAAGGTGGAGTGGTTATCATAAACTTTGCTGCAGAGGGACTTTGCTGCAGAGGGATTTAGATAGACTGGAGGACTGAGCACTCAAATGGCAGATGAAATTTAATGTTGAAAAATGCAAAGTTATGCACTTCGGCGTAAAGAATACACAAGCAACGTATACCCTTAATGGAAGCGAATTAGGGATAACAACACACGAAAAGGACTTGGGAATTGTTATAGACAACAAACTATGCAACAATGTGCAATGTCAATCAGCAGTGGCCAAGGCCAGTAGGGTATTGTCATGCGTGAAAAAGGGCATTCATTCTCGGGATGAGAATATCATTTTGCCTCTTTATAAATCACTGGTAAAACCACACATTGAATATGCTGTGCAATTTTGGGCACCTGTTCTAAAGAAGGATATTATGGCACTAGAAAAAGTGCAGAGGCGGGCTACAAAATTAATAAAAGGAATGGAACAGATCAGCTATGAAGAAAGGTTAACAAATTTAAACCTATTTAGTTTAGAAAAAAAATATATTCGAGGCCAATACAAACCATTGTGTGGAAATCTATTCACAAACCGGACTTTACATAGGACACGAGGTCATGCGTTTAGACTAGAAGAAAGAAGATTTCGTCTAAGGCAAAGGAAAGGTTTTTTTTACTGTAACAACAATCAGGATGTGGAATTCTCTGCCCGAAGAAGTGGTTTTATCAAGGATATAATCTTTCAATGTAGGGTAATTGCTTGATCCAAGGATAAATCTGACTGCCATTCTGGGGTCAAGAAGGAATTTTTTCCTAGCTTGTTGCAAAATTGGAAGTGCTTCAAACTGGGTTTTTTTGCCTTTTTTTGGATCAACAGCAAAAAACATATGTGAGGAAGGCTGAACTTGATGGACGCAAGTCTCTTTTCAGCTATGTAACTATGTACTATGTAACTATGTAACTCTTTTTAAAATTAATTATGCTAATTCCTGTCTTGTCAGCTGAGAAGGAAGGTGCTACCAATTATTGATGCTGTCATGGTTACTAGGAAAATAATTCTTTATAAGTGTAAAGAAAAAGTTTAAAAGTTGCAAAAGAATACACTTTAGAATTCAATTTATTGTATGACTAGAAAAGACGTATTCCACAAGTCTAACTAAATAACTGAACTGCTTTAATTATCTTGTCTTCATCTAAAATGACCCTTTTTATATTTGTTACTTGACTGCCTAATGATGAAACATTGTGACAGATCTTAAATTGGTCTTTTCCTGCAATGTCAACATTACATTTGATTGTTGAGTAATTCTTATTGACTCTTTAAGGGCACGACTGTAAATCCAAGATAATATGCTTAACACGTATACGTAAGTAAATAAGCATAAACGAGCTGTCACAATTTATACATTAACTGGATCTTGAATTAGTAACCTGTCAGCGAAAAATTTCACAGAGACATTGAAATGCTGATACTGGGCATGATGCCTATTGTGACACAATCTGTCACAGAATAAATTAGATAGAAATATCAGTATTAAATCAATATTTTTTTTTATATAGTTTTGTTATATACTAGTTTTCTTATATTCTAAAGTTGCCTGCCTTAGTAATTTTCTGTTTTTTGTTATGATGATTCATTTACCCCTACCTGCCTCCTTCTTCCTAAATTGCCCACTGTTCATACACCACCACACAATCAGTGGTTACTTTATCATGTACAGTTATGCAATAATGAAAATTAGTGAACTAATAGTATGGTAGTTTAATGCATAAATGCATGCAGTCAAAAAGAACAGGATTAATCATAAGGCAACCTTAGGTAGCTGACTAGGACCCAGGGTTTAGACTGGGGTCCCAGAAACACAAATCTACTTAGCTCCTTTCATCATCCTGGTGTAAATAATGAAGTGGGGACTACACAAGGCCCTGGAATCCTACACAAGGCCCTGGAATCCTAAGCCTTCTCTGTATAGTTAATTTTGTTGACTACCAATTTTAGTCAAATTTTAGCCAACAACATTTTTTGAGATTTAGTCAACTAAAACTAGACTAAAACTAAAACAACTAAGATGACTAAAATGGCATTTTAGTTAAAACACTATGACAAAAACTAAATTAAAATTTGGCGCCAAAATGAACACTGCACAGAGGGGCTGTGGGAGGGGCAGAAGAGGCTTTAACTAAACCCATTAGATTTTAGTCATGTTGACTAAAATCTGCTGGAGATTTAGTCGACTAAAATCCACTGGAGATTTAGTCAACTAAAACTAGATTAAAACTAAAATGGCTTTTTAGTCAAAAGGCTATGACTAAAAGTTGTTTTATTCAAACAGCAAACGGGGAAGAAATTTTACTTTGATTGGCAAATGGATTTTGGTGCCACATGATGTTTGAGTAATCCAGAAACAGCTTATCTCCTGGGATTTTCTTGCACAACAGACTCTAGAATTTACAAAGAATTGTGGCAAAAAAAAAAATTTAGTTAACAGAAGTTCTGTTCGCAAAAAACTTTATTAGTCAGAAGAGAATTGTCATTTTAGTTTCAGGAAGGCACCAAAAACTGAAAAAAAAAATAAAAAAAAAAAATATGCACAGTACAGTGATGCTATGCTTTCCAAAATGTACAACTCCTAAAATCGTGAAGTAGATACTCTACAGAAAACAGAAGACCACGTTGGGTTCCACTTCTGTCAACTAAGAACAGAGAACCCAAGCTACATGTGGCTTTGTCTGAGTAATCTCGATTCTGCTTTGACGTGCACAGTAGTGTCAGCACAAACAACGTGATACCACGGTCCATCCTATTTTCTGTTAGTAGCAACAAATTATATATGGGTTTATTTATTAAAATGAAAGTATGCCCTTGTTGCTTCTCCTCAATTTCTAGTCTAGTTAATAAGCCCAGAGCTCATTAATTTAACACCTCTTCTACCCCTGACATATTCAATTCTTATCAAACATTTCTATAATGAGCATTGGTAATAAATAATATAAAAGCTGTAAGTGCTTTGATAGCCTACAAAAGCTTTTCAGAAGGTTAAAGAAAACCATTACAGGGTTTACAAATAAAAATAAAATCAAAGTTAATCTAAAAGAAACATCAATGAATTGGCACCATGTCAAAAATAATAATCACTCTGACAATAGGTCTTAAATATCAAATGGTTTAAAAACACAAGAAAATTGAGAAAAAAAGACTGTGTTAAATGTATCTGAATATATAGATATAGTTAGTGTAGGTGTGCATAATTTACTCACTGTGGTCTGAAATTATAGAGGAAAAAATATGTTTCACAATAACATTTCTGATTCAGTTTAGTAATGTAGGGTTTAATAACACAAAATATCCTCTTTTTGCTGTTGTTGAAAACATCAGATTGAGAGACGAGAGAAAATAGTTTTGCGATGTTCTTGATCAAGGGTGGGGAACTTCGGCCCTCCAGATGTTTTGGGCTACATCTCCCATAATGCTCTTACAGTCATAATGTTAGCAAAGCATGAAGGGAGATGTAGTCCACAACATTGGGAGGGTCGAAGGTTCCCCACCCCTGCACTAGATGAAGCAAAAACGGATTAGTTAATAATGACTCTGAATGATTGCAAGATTCAACAAGGTTTTGTACCAACAGGAGGCAATAGCACTGCTACTGTGATGTGTCATAAGCTTTTTTAATATACCTTGCATTGAAATTATCTACTTGTTACAACTAAGGCATAACACACAGCAAGCAACCAGCAAAGCTAAATTATTCCAGAATATGATGCCAAATAGGGAGCTTACAGGGTTATTCACTAAAGTAAGAATTGCCGAGAATCCAAAGTGAATTTTATATTTGAGTCCAAAATAGCCATACTGGAGACCAAATAGACTTTTATTATGTGACTATTTTGTCTATTCCCTTTAACCGATGCTGGACGGAAAATTTCCGTAATTTACTAAAGTTAACCCCAGATCGCAGCAATCGCAGCGATCGCAGGGTTAATGCTCCTCCAGTCTGCCTTGGTATTCGTGGCAGACCGGAAGCACCCGATCGCGCTGTGCCTGCAGCTGTGATTGCGCTGACAGGCTGTCAGAGCAGGCACATGTACTGCAGGGACTCCTGGTCTGCCTCCTTGCGCTTCCGCAGTCAGTGTGAAGTGCAGAAAGATGGATCAGCAGTGATCTTCTCCCTGTAAAAAAACAAAAACAAAGTTAAATCCCACCCCTTTTCACCCATCTTTATTAAAATTAACCCCTTGACTGCCATTTGATCACTGACTACAGTAATCAAAATACAGATCAGGGTATTTTGCTGTGATCTTTTTTTTTTTTTTTTTTTTAACCCCTGAGTGTTAACTTTTATTTTTTTAACTGTCAGGGGTTACATTAATTATATTAATTAATTTAAATATTTTAAAATTATATATCTAGCTAGCTGGGGTGTGTGGAAGTTAGTGAGGAATTGGGGAATTTGGTGTTAGGCTAGCTAGGGGTTAACGGTAAAAAAAGTAAAAAAAAATTGTTTTAATAATGTTTAAAAAAAGTTTTTAAAAAATCCCACCCCTCATTTACCCAGTTCTAATAAAAATTAACCCCTTCCCTGCCAGTTGCTCACTGCCTATGGTGATTAAAATACAGATCACAGTATTATTCTGTGATCTGATTTTTTTTTTTTTTTTAAACCCTGAGGGTTAACTTTTTTTTTCTAACTCTCAGGGGTTCAATTTATTTAATTAATTAATTAATTAAAATATTTTAAAATGATATATTTTGCTAGCTGAGGTGGTTGGGAGTTATGGGAAATTGGGGAATTTACTGTTAGTGCTGCTTACTGCTAGTTAGGGGTTAACAGTAAAAAATATATAAAAATTTTAAAAGTGTAAAACATTTTTAAGAAAGTTTAAAAAAGTAAAAAACTGAATAAGCAAAAAAAGTTTAAAAAAGTTTTAAAAAGTAAAGTTTAAAAAAGTAAAAAAAATACATAAAAATGCTCATTAACACTACATTTGGAACAAACCAGCAAAAAAAATTATCCATGCTAATGTACAAAATATGCCTTTTAAAATTACACGGGTTGTATTCTTTAAAAATTAGTATGTGTTTGTGGGGAAGTTTGAATAACCAATCAGCTAAACTACTCCAAAATGGAACATGGACACAGCATAAAACGTCAAAGTTAGAAAAAAAACGAATGACTGCGTCTCAAATGTGCCCCTTCAACATTATTATTATTATTATTATTATTATTATGCCATTTATATAGCACCATCAAATTCCGCAGCAATTTACAATGGGTGGACGAACAGACATGTAGTTGTAACCAGACAAGTGGGACACACAGGGACAGAGGGGTTGAGGGCCCTACATGCTAGAGGGAGTGGGGTAAAATGAAACAAAAAGGTTAAACAGTTTAATTGATACGCTTTTATGAAGAAGTGGGTTTTTAACGATATTTTAAAAAGGAGTGGAGACTGGTTGAGCATCTAAAGGAGGCGGGAAGCGAGTTCCACAGGAACGGTGCAGCCCTCGAGAAATCTTGAAGGCGACCATCAGAGGTGGGAGTACGGACAGAAGATAGACGTAAGTCTTCAGCAGATCGTAAGGGACTAGACGGGACATACTTGTGTATAAGGGAGGATAGATAGGTGGGAGCAGCATTATGTAGAGATTTGAAAGCAAGAACCAATATTTTAAATTGAGCTCTATATTTTATAGGAAGCCAATGTAGGGACTGACAGAAGGGTGAGGCGTGGGAGGTGCGGGTGGACAGGAAGATGAGCCTCACCCCCGCATTTATTATGGACTGTAATGGTGCAAGTTGGGAGCACGTAAGATCACTGCGAAGTGGATTACAGTAGTCAAGGCGAGAAAGGACAGTGGAATGGACCAGCACTTTAGACGCATCTGGCATTAAGTAGGTGAGGATGCGCTCAATGTTTTTGAGATGGAAATGACAGGATTTGGCGATAGACTGAACATGAGGCTTGAAGGAGAGGTCGGAGTCAAAGAGAATACCTAGGCAGCAAGCCTGCGTAGTGGAGCTGATGGTAGCACCGTTGACTTGGAGGGAGGCAGACACAGGAGTAACAACACTTGAGGGAGGAAAGACAAGAATTTCAGTTTTGGTCAAGTTTAGTTTAAGGAAGTGGGCAGCCATTCAGTTAGAAACAGCAGAGAGGCAGTCAGAGACACTAGTCAAGAGGGACGGGGAGAGATCAGGAGAGGACAGGTAGATTTGCGTGTCATCTGCATAGAAATGATATTGGAAGCCAAAAGGAGCTAATGAGTTTACCAAGTGAGGCAGTATAGATGGAGAACAGTAGGGTACCAAGGACTGAACCTTGAGGGACACCAACAGAGAGGAGTTGGGGAGAAGAAGCAGAGCCAGAGAAAGAAACACTGAAAGAGCGCTGGGAGAGGTAGGAGGAGCACCATCCACTTATACCTGGCAAAGGTGCATGCAGGGGTATTGTTGTACTCAGACGACATAGCTGAGCAACATATGAACTATTATACAGCCGTAGCACACATAAGATTTGCAAAATATGCTGTGCAAACTCACTTTGTGTGTCAAAGAGGCAGAAAAATATGCTTTTTACCACTACATTTGGTACAAGCTAGCGGAAAAATGATTGCACACTAAGGTTAAAAATATGCCTTTTGAAATACCCTGGGATGTCTTCTTTAAGGAATGTTATGCCTTTATGGGGTAGTTGGTATATATAGCCTGATAAAATACTCCAAAATGGGACATGGACACAGCAAAAAATTCAAAGTTTTAAAAAAACTGGAATGGCTGTGTCTCAAATATGCTTTTCAATGTCCACATATACCTGGCAAGAGTACATACGGGGGTATTGCTGTACTCAGACGGCATAGCTGAGCAACATATGACATATTATACAGTCATAGCAGACATAATGAAATGCAAAATATACTGCGCAAACTCACTTTATGTGTCAAAAAGGCAAAAAACATGTTTATTACCACTACACTTGGTACAAGCTAGTGGAAAAATTATCCCATGCTAAGGTTCAAAATATGCCTTTTGAAATAACTTGGGATGTCTTCTTTAAGAAATGTTATGCCTTTATCGTGTAATTGGAATATGTAGCCTGCTCAAGTGCTCCAAAGTGGGACACGGACGCATTAAAACCCTCCATGAAAATTCACACTTAAAAACTTGAACTTGTCACGTCTCTTTTACAGCACTGTAACTTCACAAAATCGTGTCTAGGTCATACATTGAGCATATTATTTTACTCAGAAGATGTAACTGAGCATAATTTGGGGGATTTTATGACAGTGGTACATAACAAGTGTAAGAAATACTCAGCAAAAATACAACATGTATGTAAAAATGCAATATTTTCCTCTCGTCACAAACATTGACATAAATTGGTGAAAAAATGGTGACAAGTTAAGGCACAATATGCATTAAGTTAAGGCACAAGATACCCTGGGGTTTCTGCTTTATCAAATGGGAGCCCTTTGTGGGGTTATTTGAACAGTGAAACTGCTATAATATCTCAAAATGAGACATAGGCCCATCATATCCATCTATGAAAATTCTAACTATAGAAACTGAAATAGCAATGTCTCCCATATGGCATTGTAGCTTCACAGAATAGTGCCAAAGGAATACAACGGGGTTATCGTTATCCTCACCAGATGTAGCTGAACACAATATGGGGTTCTGTGCAGGAATAGCAAACACCAGCTTTACGAAGTACACATTACAAAACCCTTGTTATATGTGTATATGCCAAAATAGAGAAAAAACACAATTTACCTCCAATATTTAGAGATTGGCGATGAAATGGCTACTTAAAAAGTGAAAAATAACCTTAGGTAAACAGCTTTCTTTGGTTTTTAAATATCTTGTGATGTCTACTTTATATAAATATATACTTTTGTGTGGCAATTTTGTTTTATGTGCTGGCTACTAAACCTACAAGACAAACATACCATCTTCTAAAATTGCCAAAACGGTGAAAAAATTCATTTTTTTGTTTTTTTTTCTCCCTATTTTTGCAATTTTTTTTATACTTAAAGAGAATTTATCTATATAAATGTGACCTCAAATTAAAGCCCTTTTTGTCCTCTAGAAAACGGTATATAATATATGTTAGTGCAATAAATGACAGAGATGCAAATTGCGTTTGAACAATCTAGTTCTGTGGTTCTACTAAGTCCAAAACTTGGGATCTAGAAAGATTAACCCCTTAAGGACACAACTTCTGGAATAAAAGGGAATCATGACTGAATATTTCCATCATGTGTCCGTAAGGGGTTAAACTGTATTTACATAATGACAGGAATGCCTTGAGTCTCTGGTTGTAACATAGATATACAGAAGGTGTGTACTATAGCGTTAATCCAACAGTAGAGATAGAAAATGTGCTATCACCGAGAGTGTACCTCACTCACTCAATAATAGGTAATATAGAAACAAAAGATAGCAGATATGGCTAAACAAGCAATATACGCTATATAAAAGGGATAGCACGTAAAAAATTGAGGATACAACCTTATGATAGGGTGGGATCTTGTATCAGATCTAAAACATAAATATAATAATATGGTGAAGTATGAATGGACAAAAACACAAGTATCCAGGAGGTAGAGAACTTACAACAGGTATAGTCGTTCTGCGCTTATCTCCCTTTGAGGGTATTTGTAGCGATTCGCTATGTGGCATACACGTTGAAATTCCTCCAAATGTTAAATCCTCAAGATAGGCAAAAAAGAGAGATACATAGAGTAGTACTGTATAAAACAGTACTACTCTATGTATCTCTCTTTTTTGCCTATTTTGAGGATTTAACATTTGGAGGAATTTCAACGTGTATGCCACATAGCGAATCGCTACAAATACCCTCAAAGGGAGATAAGCGCAGAACGACTATACCTGTTGTAAGTTCTCTACCTCCTGGATACTTGTGTTTTTGTCCATTCATACTTCACCATATTATTATATTTATGTTTTAGATCTGATACAAGATCCCACCCTATCATAAGGTTGTATCCTCAATTTTTTACGTGCTATCCCTTTTATATAGCGTATATTGCTTGTTTAGCCATATCTGCTATCTTTTGTTTCTGGTTGTAACATGGAGTGAGAAGCTTGATCAGGATATCCCATCATACTCTGTAAGCTCTTTCTTGGATACTAGGCAGATAGAGTAGTGTGGTTCCTGTAGGGTTCAGAAGCAAGTGAATCAGTGTAGCTGTGGTTCTGGATATGCTACATAAAAAGAACCCTTAGATGGCCAAAAAGCCTCCCCTTCACAGAAAAAATGCAAACCCTTGCATTCAAAAGTGCTACTTTTATAATGTTTGTTACTTTGATACTTAATTTTTTTTACCTTTTATAAATAATGTTACAATATATTACACGGTATTGCTATACACATTGCCAAATGAAATGATCTAATACTTTGTTAAAATGTCTGAATTTCTAAATATCTATGGATGATGGAAATTCACTGTTGTTTCAAACTCACAATTTGAACTTTGTAATTTAAGTACATCTTCCCCATACAATCATATGCTGCCAGTTTACATATCTGCCCTTTAGATTTAATACCGGTCTTGTATTCCATTAAATGTCACAGTTCGCACGCAATGTGATCAACTTACAAGTTGGCACTCATGCGTGACAGTTGTTGAATTCCCCAAATTACTATTATGTAACATTAGCAGAGAAATTACATAAGTGGGTTATGCATAAGAGCAAATTTGGGGTAAAGTTCTAAAATTTGAGCAGTTACCATGGAAACCAACAAAATATTCCTGCTGATTTAATTAGCATATAAATTTACTCTAGATTTTCCACTTGCCCAAAAATGCTGGCTCTGACTTGTAATTATGTTTTTAAATCCATTTTTTCCTCTCTGCACGTTTTATTGGTTTCCCATCATTATTTAGGTATAATTGACCTTGATGAATAATTAAATTCACTAGTCATGCTTTAACACTTAAAGCAAAGTGATAAATACGCAAAGAGCAGACAAAGGTACATTCCCTGCTATTGGATAGGCATCATGGTAACCACTACAAAGTATGTAGAACAATCCCTTTAACTACCTTTAGTGACTCCTGGGCAACCTTGACAACCCAGACAAGTCCCATTCAATTCACAATGGGACCACGTAGAATGATCGTGGTACAAACATAGAAAATATCTGTTTGTGGTTAAAATATAGCTGTAACTTATTTCCTGTGACCCTATGTATAGTTGAAAGGGAAAATAAACAGTTGCTGGTGGTCCAATCTCTTCAGCCATTTACCAACGGGCAATTTGCCCTTGTATGCCACCAGTAATAAACCTATCATGTCATGCTATATTATATAAAGGCTTGTAACCTTTTTATATTATTATTATTTACTTGTCATGTCCCAACTGAGACAGCTACTGCCATTCACAGCATTGCAGGCATAATAGCCTCATTATAATGCATACAGACACAGAACAGCTGCTACACACATAACATCTATTTAAAACATTCCCTCGATCCCCTAATGCTACTTCTTCTAACAGGGTTCAGATGTATTGAACTCAGGATTCCATCTCTCCAAATACTCCTTGTCTGGAATTAAGAAGAAAGACAAAGTCTGTCCAAGTGCAAATACCTTTAATTGAATATTGTGGTGACTTGATCAATGTATAAAATGTAGCAAAAAGTATAGAAGATAGAAAACATCCGGTTCAAATGACTTGGCTGTCAACAACTCAATGTTTAGTAACTAAACCCCTAATGTTGTAAAAATTTAATCAAGATTGCCATCCTAACGGAAAAATAGCTAAGGGAATTAATGGGAATGAAATGGTTATCTTGAAATTTTGAGCTAAATTAAATATGATTTTTATGTGTTGTCAGGGGATGTTTCTCTGCATTTATTGTCTAATTATTACTAAAAATAATAAAATACCTTGGGGAAAATACACTGACCTTACATTTAATCTATTTATTTTAGGACGTTTTGAGAAAAAGTATGCATAGACAAGTCATTAAGCATTTGTGCTGCAGCAATAAAGGATACTGGATTGTTTATAATGGAATTGTATTCTTATCCTGGACCAACTCAGAATAGTGTTTGTTATATATATATATGTAGAAGAAAAAAAACTAAATAAATAAAAAAAGGAAAATACCAAATATAAGTGAAAGACTCAAGTCCTGTGCATATATTGTGTGTATATTGCATATACCATAGTAGTACCAAGTAGAGGTTAGGTTTATTATCTGTCAGTTAGCCTAACTATCTCTGTATAACAACATTCCAATGTGAAACTCTGCACATGTAGGTTCCTTGCACCATGATCACTTCACACCACAGAGTCTCCAAGCTCCTTATTTCTCTTTGCAACCTTACTTTTCAACTCCAATCTAATCTCACCAGCATTTTACCATCATTATCTTTGAGCATCCTTCGTCTTCCTAAATTCCTCATTAATACTCTCACCCAGTGGTGTATCCTGGTTTTGTGCTGCCCTAGGCAGGACAAAAATCAGGCGCCCCCCACCCCCAACCCAACCCTTCCCCCCGCCCCACCTTCTAAATACACACACACATTAATTGACAGATACGCATACATTAGCTAACAGACACACACACTTACTAACAGACACACTCACACTCACTAACAGACATACACACACACTCACAGACATACACACACACTCACACACTAACAGACACACTCACACTCACTAACACACACACACACACACACACTAACAGACACACTAACTGACATACATACACACACACACACACACTAACAGACACACTCACACTCACTGACATACATACACACACACTCACACACTAACAGACACACACACACACACACACACACACTAACAGACACACTCACTGACATACATACACACACACTCACACACTAACAGACACACTCACTGACATACATACACACACTCACACACTAACAGACACACTCACACCCACTACCAGACACACACACACACACACTAACAGACACACTCACTGACATACATACACAAACACTCACACACTAACAGACACACTCACTGACATACATACACACACTCACACACTAACAGACACACTCACTAACAGACATACACACACACACTAACAGACACTCACTGACATACATACACACACTCACACACTAACAGACACACTCACTAACAGACATACACACACTAACAGACACACTCACACTCACTGACATACATTCACACACTCACACACTAACAAACACACTCACACTCACTGACATATGACGTCATATTCCGGCTCCCAGCCTCACTCTGCAGCGCGCGAGGGAGCTGAGCAGACAGCTCAGAGGAAGTGCTCCCTCGCTAGCCGCCCTCCTGTCAGTGCCACCCGACTGCCCAGCAGCCTGCCTTTTCAGTTAGCCGCAAGGCTAACAAGGCATTTGCCCTGGGCATTTGGGGGCGGCTTTTTTTGCCGCCCCCTGGAAAATGCCGCCCAAGGCAAATGCCTTGTTTGCCTCGCGGCTAATACGCCCCTGCTCTCACCCCATCTTTAACCTCTTCTTATCTTTCCCTCTACTTGTTTCATCTCTCCCCCTTTTTCCTTATTCCATCAATTTCTCCTCTCCTCCTTTAATCTGTTTAATCTCTTTCTCTTTTCATCTATCTTGTCGACTCCTCATTGCATCATCCTTTCTCCTCATTATTCAGTCTGCTCTCTTGACCTCAGTCCTGCTACCTATATTCTTCTTACTCTTCTCTTAATTCCATTTCCCTTGTCTGTTCATTCACTTCCCACTTCGTTCCTCATTCTTCTACATTCCCAATATATTCCATTTCATGTTTTAACACCTCCTTCCTTATTTCGGCTCCTCTCCACAGTCTAGTTCCTCCTCATCCACTCATTCTCTTTTATTATTATTACTATATTTTTACAATGGGTGGACTAACAAACATGTAATTGTAACCAGACAAGTTTGACACACAGAAACAGAGGGGTTGAGGGCCCTGCTCAATGAGCTTACATGCTAGAGGGAGTAGGGTAAAGTGACACAAAAGTTAAGGGAAGGTATTAGGGAAGTAGATTGGTAGTATAGTATTCTAGACTTGGTGTGGGGTTTTGGAGCCATTAACAGTTTAATTGATAATGCCTTTGTGAAAAAGTGAGTTTTTAATTATTTTTTTGAAGGAGTGGAGACTAGGTGAGCATCTAATGGAAAGGGGAAGGGATTTCCACAAGAACGGTGCAGCCCTAGTGAAGTGCTTTGATGTCTAGTTGAGAGGAGAGGGTGGAACTGTAGAAGGAGATTGCAGAGCTATGGCAGGTGAGGTTTGATATATGTAAAAGGAGAGTTTGAAGGTTAGTGGAGAAGTGCTCTAGGTCAAGACCTTCTGTGATATTGGTGTGCCGAGGGTGGTGTCAGTTGGGTCCTGGGTGTGCTGATGTCAAAGGTCAGCAGATGGTGGTCAGGTAAAGGAAAGGAATATTGGAGAGATTAGAGGTGGTACAGAGGTTGGTGAAGGTGAGATCAAGAATGTTTCCAGCTGTATGGGTTGCTGAATTGGACCATTGTTTGAGGCCAAAGCAGGAGATTACAGAGATCAGACGAGATGCATCAGTGCAGTTGGGGTTATTGATTGGGATATTGAAATCCCCAAGTATAAGGGAAGGAGTGCTTCCCTTATACTTTCCCTTTTTTCTACCTTTCCCTCACCATTTTCCTTTTTCTTGCATTCTCTTGTTTCCGTTTCAATATTTTTGCTATCGCTCCCTATTCCACCTCTCCTCCCTTATATCAGTTCTCCATTATTTCCCCTAGCTTATATCACTTTCAGGACTTACCGTTGGTGTTATTCTTGCTGTAGCAATGACAGGTCTATATTATGGTTGCATGTCAGTGTGACTTGTGGTCTGACTGCAAATGTATTGCGATTTTTACTTTGAATATGTAATGTTTCATTTTTATCGTAAGACGCTTGATATTAATAGATGGTGCCCTGATCTCACTGACGTACCTTAGTAAACCTTTCCCCAATGTGCTTAATTTGCAGTGTCATGTTTTAGACGAGTCTGGGCAGCCTTGGCTTCATAGCTGCACTAGAATTAAATTATTTCTAAAGTACTGTGGCTGCCAGCACTGTTGCATAAGTTGACTTGGAGGTTGTTGAAGCTGAATTATGCCAACAAGTCATTAGAAACACGAAGCAGTAAAAATATATGACTTTTAGCTCCGTGAGGCATTTTAGGATCATTGCACAGCTGCAGTGTTACGTTACTAAAAAAAAAAAAAAAATACAATAGCACTCAATTGTCTTATTTTCATGTATTCATGATTCTTGTGATTTCTATGTCTCAGCCAAGTAATATTTAAAGTTACAACTTTCATTGTTTTGTTAGATTCATTACTTTTCATGCTGAAATATAAATTGGATTTCTGAATACAATGAATAAAATAGCGCCTCTCTACATGTTGCTCATAAAACTCCTAATAAGTTATAGAATCATAAAGGCATGCATACTCAATTAGCTCCTTTCACAAATAGACATATTTATACTTAGGTGAGTGTAAATGATCACTAGTCCACATTTATACATAGGCACATGAATGTGGACAACTGATCATAGGCTTTCTAATGATTCACTACTGTTATAAAAACTTTCCAAATGATATATGCTTAAAAATTCTTCGGTAGATAAATCATTTGTAAAGTTTTTGTAACAGTACTGAGCAGTACTTCTTTTTCTAATTCACATACAAATACAAAAACATATTTAAAGGGGAACTGTCACATCCCAGGATTGTTAATATGCTTTTTAATTATGCTAAATCTTTGCTAATATGTAACAGAAAATAGAGCATCACATGAAAACAGGTTAACACAAGTTAAGATTTTCAATGTTTTATTCAATAGTGTTATTTCCAGTGAAATGAACGCCCACCTTTAATTTAAAAACGCATACATGACATGCGCACAGTCGGATCTACGGCATAGGCGCTAACCTTACCCTGAACCCCATTAAAACACTGACACAGGTTTTACTGTTGGAAATATTAGTCCACAGCTTTATTAATTATTAATTAATTAAGGTATAACAATTAGGATTATTGCATACAAATATTTTATTAAAACCAACATACCCTATTAGAAATGGGACGCGACAGGGATGCCCTCTGGCACCCCTGTTATATATCCTTTCTATAGAACCGTTGGCAGCCGCGATCAGACAGAACGAAGACATCAGCGGGCTAAAAGTGAATAAGATGGAGAACAAAATTGCACTATATGCAGATGATGTTCTATTGACCCTTGTAGATCCTATTAGATCTATCCCAGCCATATTTCGGCTTATTAACGTGTTTGGCAAACACTCAGGGTATAAAATAAATATAAAGAAAACACAAATCCTGATAAAAGGCCTAAGTGGACCAGGGGTAGACAAACTCAAAAAAGATTTTAAGTGTGACTGGGAAGTAAGGAACATAAAATATTTAGGGGTAAAACTATCTCTAGATTATAGAGAAACTGGAGAACTTAATTACACAGATATTGCCATCCAATTCAGGAACACCTTAAAAAATTGGAAGGGATTGGAACTTTCTTGGTTGGGTAGGATTGAAGCAGTAAACTTCTATCTCCTTCCCAAGTTGACATTTTTATTTAGTAACTGTCAGGGTACCTGAGGTCTCTACCTCTAAAAGAGGTAGAGACTTAGTAGTTTATCCGTCCAAACGAGCTGTTTCCTTCGTTCCTCGCGGTTCATCCAGTCACTTAAACACCGACCGCGAGGAATCCACGTCCTTTTCTAGCGGGACGCTCAATACGTGACGTCATGACGCTATCACGAGCGACCTGCCACTCAAGTGTCCGATATCCAATCGGTACTTGTCAGAGGCGTGTCTACCATCCGGAGCCAGGGTATTTAAGCTTACTTCTTACTTCAGCTCATTGCCCTGTCGTGGTTCTAGCTTGTCTAGTCACTCAGTGCTCTGGTATTCTAGTTTGCTCTATTGGTTTTGACTCGGCTTGTTGTACTACCCTGCTTATCTCTGTTATCCCTTGACCCGGCTTGTCTCTCGCTTATCTGTCTTCTCGTTCCCTCGACCTCGGCTTGTCTCTGACTATTCTCTATTACTCTCGGTACGTTAGTCGGCCATTCTAAGGCCCGGTATACGTACCTTTCCACTCTTTGTACTCTGCGTGTTGGATCCCTGTCCCGATCCTGACATTACGACAGGGCCAATGGATCCTGCAGGTACAAACAGTCAGCTTGGTTCTTCTGATCCCAGGTTTGACGCCATGGAGCATAGGATGGATCAGATGGCTCTAGCACTACAGGCACTTTTGTCTCGTGCTAGTAACCCACCTGAGGAGACACGTACTCCTTCTATTTCTCCTGCAGTCTCAGGTCTAGAGGTAGCCACTGTAGGTGCTTCTTCCCGTATTACCCCACCAGTACGTTATGGCGGGTCACCGGAGAAGTGTCGTGGCTTTCTGAACCAGATTAGCATCCATTTCGAATTACAACCCCGCTCTTATCCTACAGATAGAGCGAAGGTTGGATTTGTTATTACTTTACTCATTGAGAAAGCTCTGAGATGGGCCAATCCTTTATGGGAGAATGATAATCCACTAGTCTATAATTATAATGCCTTTGTAGCTGCGTTTAGAAGAACTTTTGACCCTCCTGGTAGAAAGGTCAATGCAGCTAGATTACTGTTGCGCCTTAGACAGGACGATCGAACACTTGTGGATTATGCACTAGAGTTCAGGTCCTTGGCGGCAGAAGTTAAGTGGAACGAACAGGCTTATATAGATGTGTTTCTGAATGGGTTATCAGATGTAATTCTTGACGAGGTCGCTACTAGAGAACTCCCTGAGAATTTGGAGGATTTAATTTCTTTTATATCTCGTATTGATGAACGCCTAAGAGAGAGGCAGAACACTCGAGATAGGACCCGTAGACCCTCCTTTAAACTAGCGCCTACCTTTCAAAATTCTGAGTTCGAGGACTTACGTATTTCTGAACCTATGCAGATAGGCAGTACTCATCTCACAGAGAGGGAGAGACAGTACAGAAGAAGGGAGGGTTTATGTATGTATTGTGGAGTCAGAGGTCATTTACGCCTAAATTGTCCTAATCGTTCGGGAAACGCTCGCACCTAAGTTTCTCTAGAGGACAGGCCTTGGGTGTTTCTACTTTGTCCTCTATTCACAACTACAAAGAGTTCAGGCTTCTGTTACCCGTTTCTTTAAAGTGGGAAAAGGGAGTAGTAAAGACTATGGCACTAATCGATTCTGGAGCTGCTGAGAGCTTTATAGATCAGGGTTTTGCTGCCAAGCATGCTATTCCATCCCAGTTAAAAGAGACACCACTGGCTGTTGAGGCCATCGATGGTAGACCGTTACTTGAGCCTGTTATTTTCCGTGAGACCATACCGATTAACTTAACTGCTGGCATCCTACATAGAGAGGACATATCCTTACTGCTCATTTCTTCTCCGTCTATTCCCATAGTCCTGGGGTACTCCTGGTTGAGGAGACATAACCCTACTATTAATTGGGAGTCAGGGGAGATAGTTTCATGGGGACAGAATTGTCAAGAGAAATGCTTGCGGAAGGTCTCACCTCTCTGCTTAACCAACACCTCGGCTAACTCTGACAATCCTACAGAGACACAAATTCCGTCTCAGTATCTAGATTTAAAGGCAGTATTTGACAAAAAGAAAGCCGATACCTTACCCCCACACAGGTCCTTTGATTGCAAAATTAACCTACTCCCTGGTACCATGCCGCCCAGAGGTCATGTATACCCGTTATCTACGAAAGAGAACTCAGTTCTAGAGGAGTATATTCACGAAAATTTAGACAAGGGATTCATTAGGAGGTCCTCCTCTCCTGCCGGGGCTGGATTTTTTTTTGTTAAAAAGAAGGATGGTTCTTTAAGACCTTGTATTGATTATCGAGGCCTAAATAAGATAACCATTAAAAATGCCTACCCGATTCCCTTGATCACCGAACTCTTCGATCGTTTGAAGGGCTCTACAATTTTCACCAAGTTAGATCTCAGAGGGGCATATAACTTGGTGAGAATCCAGCAGGGACATGAGTGGATGACGGCATTCAATACTCGATATGGCCACTATGAATATACAGTTATGCCTTTTGGGTTATGCAATGCACCAGCTGTATTCCAGGATCTGATAAATGAGGTTCTTAGGGAATTTCAGCAAGATTGCGTCATTGTATACCTAGATGATATACTCATACATTCTAGTGAGATTGAGACTCATCACAAGCAAGTCAGGAGGGTTTTGCACAAGCTTCTCCAGCATGGCTTGTACTGCAAGTTGGAGAAATGTAGCTTTGATCAAACCCAGGTAACCTTTCTCGGTTATGTGATCTCTGGGGAGGGATTTAAGATGGATCCGGATAAGCTCCAGTCCATTCTAGAGTGGCCTTTACCCAAAGGTCTTAAAGCCGTACAGAGATTTATTGGTTTTTCTAATTATTATAGGCGCTTTATTAAGGGTTATTCTTCAATTATCGCACCTATCACCAATATGACCAAACAGGGGGTTGATACTAAGAATTGGACTACTGAAGCTCTTCTTGCGTTCAAAACTCTCAAGGAGCTTTTCGCTTCCGCTCCAATTTTAGTTCACCCCGACACTTCCCTGCCTTTTCTACTTGAGGTAGACGCATCAGAGACTGGTTTAGGTGCTGTCCTATCTCAAAGGTTGGGTGTTGATAAACCATTACATCCATGTGGATTTTTCTCTAAAAAATTGTCTGGTACAGAGAGCAGATATGACATTGGTGACAGAGAATTACTAGCGGTTATCAAGGCTTTGAAAGAGTGGAGACATTTATTGGAAGGTACATTACATCCTGTTACCATTCTAACGGACCACAAAAATTTGTCTTATATCGGAGAGGCCAAGCGTTTGTCCTCCAGGCAGGCTCGTTGGTCGTTATTTCTTACCCATTTCAATTACGTTCTGACTTACAGACCTGGGTCAAAAAATTCTAAAGCCGATGCGCTATCTCGCCAATATGAGCCTTCTGCTTCAGTTGAACCACTTTTGTCCTCCATTGTACCCAAATGCAATATTATTGCTAATACCAGTCTCAAAATCCATTCTCCGCTACTTGACCAGATCTTGAAGTCACAACATCTGGCACCCGGAGACACTCCTGAGGGAAGAAACTTTGTCCCTCCTGAACTCCAACTGGAGCTCTTACAATGTTTTCACGAAAGTAAAGTAGCTGGCCATCCTGGTATTCGCAAGACATACTCTCTGATATCCAAGGATTTCTGGTGGTCTTCACTACGAAAAGATATTGAGGAGTTCGTCGCAGCTTGTGAGACTTGTGCCAAGACTAAACAACCTCATACATCTCCTTGTGGTCTGTTACACCCCTTGGACATTCCTGAGAAACCTTGGTCCTGTTTGTCCATAGACTTTATCGTAGATTTGCCTGCTTCCAAGAGACAGACTGTTATTCTCACGGTGGTGGATAGATTTACTAAGATGGCCCATTTCGTGCCATTACCTAAACTTCCGACTTCCCCTGAATTGGCAGAGATTTTTGCGAGAGAAGTTTTTCGCCTACATGGGATTCCTTCGGAGATTGTTTCTGATAGAGGTTCTCAATTTGTCTCACGTTTCTGGAGATCCTTTTGTTCTCAAATGGGAATCAAATTGAACTTCTCCTCTGCCTATCACCCTCAGTCTAACGGAGCTGCTGAACGTACCAATCAAAAGATCGAGCAGTATCTACGTTGCTTTGTTTCCGAACACCAGGACGATTGGGTCGGTTTGATTCCTTGGGCGGAGTTCGCACACAATAACCTTGTTTGTGATTCAACTCGCTCTAGCCCTTTCTTCATGAACTATGGCTTTCATCCTTCAATTTTTCCTTCGGTTTCCTCTTCTCAGGGGATACCGTCGGTTGATGATCATGTCGCCAACCTGAAGAAATTATGGGATCAGACTCGGCAAATTCTGTTACATAATTCCTCGTTGTTCAAGAAACACGCTGACAAGCATAGAAGAGCGGCTCCTGTCTTTGTTCCTGGGGATAGGGTGTGGTTGAGTACTAAGAATATTCGCCTAAAAGTTCCATCTATGAAATTTGCTCCTCGCTACATAGGTCCTTACAGGGTTCTCACTCGTATCAACCCGGTTGCGTATCGCCTTGCTCTGCCACCTGCCTTACGTATTCCTAACTCTTTTCATGTCTCCTTGTTGAAACCTCTTATTTGCAACAAATTCTCCTCTAAGGTTTCCTCACCTCGTCCTGTTCAGGTGGAGGGTCGGGAGGAGTACGAGGTCAGCTCCATCATTGATTCCAGAATTTCAAGGGGAAAATTGCAATATCTGGTCAACTGGAGGGGATATGGTCCTGAGGAGAGGAGTTGGGTACCTCAGGAGGACGTTCATGCTTCTCGCCTTCGCAGAGCATTTCACCTCCGCTTCCCATCCCGTCCCGGTTCCTTCCGCCCGGTGGGCGTATCTGAGAGGGGGGGTACTGTCAGGGTACCTGAGGTCTCTACCTCTAAAAGAGGTAGAGACTTAGTAGTTTATCCGTCCAAACGAGCTGTTTCCTTCGTTCCTCGCGGTTCATCCAGTCACTTAAACACCGACCGCGAGGAATCCACGTCCTTTTCTAGCGGGACGCTCAATACGTGACGTCATGACGCTATCACGAGCGACCTGCCACTCAAGTGTCCGATATCCAATCGGTACTTGTCAGAGGCGTGTCTACCATCCGGAGCCAGGGTATTTAAGCTTACTTCTTACTTCAGCTCATTGCCCTGTCGTGGTTCTAGCTTGTCTAGTCACTCAGTGCTCTGGTATTCTAGTTTGCTCTATTGGTTTTGACTCGGCTTGTTGTACTACCCTGCTTATCTCTGTTATCCCTTGACCCGGCTTGTCTCTCGCTTATCTGTCTTCTCGTTCCCTCGACCTCGGCTTGTCTCTGACTATTCTCTATTACTCTCGGTACGTTAGTCGGCCATTCTAAGGCCCGGTATACGTACCTTTCCACTCTTTGTACTCTGCGTGTTGGATCCCTGTCCCGATCCTGACAGTAACCTCCCGTTGAGGGTGCCATGCCAGACGATACGCGGTCTCCAAAGGCAATTATCAAATTATATTTGGCAAGATAGGAGACCTAGAGTCTCATTGGAAATACTACAGAGAGACTGGAAAGAAGGGGGGATCGGTTTCCCAGACATACAGAAACTATATATGAACAATATGGTAGCACACCTAATTAAGTGCGATGATTTTACAATGGCTAGACCAAATTGGTTAGACATTGAAAAATCAGATCTCGGTGACATTGAACCTCTATCGCTCTGGTGGTGCGACAGTGAATTTCTAAAAAATATAAGATCTAGTAATCCGATTAACAATACAATGATTTACATCGTTAAATACTTGAAAAAGAAATATGGAACAAAACACATATCATTAAATGCCCCATTAACAAGCCTAAAACTTTACATAAAGGATATAAATATCCAAGAATGGGAAAACTGTGGAATAGTAAGAATAGCGGAACTTTTAAATAATAATAAAATGTTGCCATTTCCAATATTACAATCTAAATATAACCTCCCTTCGAAGGAAATATTTAACTATTTAAGAATAAAATCCTTTACTATGGGAAAAGTCCTTTCGGAAACTTCTCCAATTGAAAAGTTCGTAGAACTTCATTATAAAAAAAAAATTGCTTCCAGATATAATCAATTCTTAAGAAGCCAAAGGCAAATAGAAAAAGCGCCAGCAATGAATAAATGGGAGCAAGAACTTCATTTTTCATCCTCGGTTGAGGACTGGTTGTCGGGCTTACAAGCAGTAAAAAGATATATACACGGGGTGAATATACAGGAAGTGTACTTCAAACTAGTATACCGTTGGTACTTGGTGCCTACTCGCCTTCATAGGTTTCAACCCACACTCCTACCAGATTGTTGGAGATGTGGCAGGGAGTTAGGTTCATTCTCCCACATCTGGTGGGACTGTGAGGAGTTGAAACCTGTGAAGGTAATCCTAGCGGAACTGGTAGACTTTATGTTTGAGGTTAGGACTGTGATTACGCCTCAAATGTTTTTGTTTCATCTAGATTTACCAAAAAGTAATATAAAACTAAAAATTCTTATGATTCACATCTGTATGGCAATAAAAATAGTTATGGCTAGAAATTGGAGAAATATGGGTGCGTTAAACTGGAATGATATATGCACACAGATAGATTACCAACGCAGCATGGAAGCTGGGATAGCTCTAAACAAGATATCTAGAGAAAAATATAACGAAGTCTGGGTCCCTTGGGTTAGATATACTAACCACAAAACTCAAACTCAAATCCCCCTGCCCCCCTTATAGATAGCTATCCGTAGGAAGTAGTGATAATGGGATATGGATAAGATGGAATGTATGTATGGTATGTTTGTACGACTGTAGATACAGCAGAATTTGGTATATCTATATTGCTATTTAAAAGCACGGTCCTACCGCTATCTACACTTTATTGTAACATAACTTTTTGTACTGTGTTTACAATTATATATCTGAAAATTATATAGCTGAAAGTTGTATCTGTACTTGAATGAACTTTAAAAAAAAAAAAAAAAAACGTAAATAAAGATTTATATATATATATATATAAAAAAAAACAACATACCCTCTTATACATAATATACCCCATGCAGTGACTCCACAATAATAACAATCAATAACAATATAACTTGTTATAGCAAAATAACAGATAACACATAAACTGGCTGTCCAAAATAGCCACATTTCCACTGGATTAAATTGTAAGGGTGTACCATGACACCCATACGCCCCCAGATTCGGAGCCACTGACAAGCTTGGACCTAGGTATGGAACTGTAATAATCATGCATAAAGTGTAGTGGTACCTGCTGTCCCTACCTCGTTTACTTTGGTACTTTAGAGGGCTAGGTTCTAGTTTGTAGGGTGTGCAGGGGAGCATGCCTATCGGTCGGTGTGTCAAGTATCACATAAAGGAAGTTAGATTAAAGTAAGGTAAGGTAAGTTAAGAAGTCCTCTGCTGAAAAACTTATCCATCAAATTAGCTTACCTTAGGGTTGCAGCCATCATGTTAGTTTGCCTTAGGGTGCGTTTACACCTCTAATGACAGTGCTCCACCGACAAATTAAATAAAACAATAACTTTGTGGGAACAAAAACACAATGCACAGAGTGTCTGTGGAGCTTGAGATTTCCCCAGTTGCATGGGGAGTTCTGTTCCCCTGAGGAGTCAGGTAGTGACTGCAACATATGGGTCTGGTGTGGACTGCCGTGGAATGAAAGGGGTGATCCTTTCCGGGTCCCATGATCTGTACGTGTGTGTTGACGCTGTCTCTTCCTGCTGGTTGGGGAGGTCCATTGGGAGAGCTAGGGTCTGCAGTAATGTAGTGGATTCCTGGGGATTGTGTATCGTATGCTTAGTGTCCCCCTGTATGACAATGAGCATGCTGGAGGAGTGCCACTGGTATCGAATGTCGTGCCTTTGCAGGAGTGAGGTAAGTGGTCTGAAAGATTAGGCCAATGTGTCTCCAGAAAGGTCGGCGTAAAAGGTTGGCATATTTTTAAAGGGGTAAGGTGAGCTACCCCAAGGGTATTCTAAACAGCAGCCTTGTCTGACCCACACCGGCTATAAGATCTCTTGGAGCAGTGGTTGGTGCTCTGGATGGTTTAGGGACCCGGAAGAGCCCGTCTAGTATCACTGATTTGCCTGCCGTGGCGGCAGCAAGGCCCCCAGTAAACGCCTCATGAAGTGCAGTAATTCCGCCTTTGGTATGTCTTCTGAGACTCCTTGCACTTTTAAGTTGTTCCTGCGTTGGGAGTCCCCTTGTCCCGCAAAGTGCCGTTCGTAAGTGTGATTTTGCTGTTTTAGCTCCTGCACCGCTTGTTGGAGCGACTCGAACTGCTGAGTGTGTGTTTTTGATGTGCCCTCTAGATTTCCAATGCAACCTGTTAGGCCTCTCAGGTCTCCGCGGAGTGCAGCCTTGATGTTCTTTGAAAAATCCTGTAATACCGGTTTAGTAGCCGGGGAAGAGTCCGCTCCCGCCTTGCTCCATTGAGGCATCGATGTGCTCCGGTATCGGACAGATAGGCTTTCATCCTCTGCCTCCAAAGATAGGTCGTCCCAGAACAACCACCAGTGACACAAGAGGCCATCTTGGGCCCAGCAGCACCTTGCACCTGCCGCCACAAAGCTCCAGTCGTGAGCCCCATGCTAGGTTTACTTGGGCTTCATTTTTTCATTTTGTGCCCCATGAAGGTCGAGTTTCTGAGGGAGGTCCACAGGGTAGAAAGGGTGCGAGTGTGTGGGCAATAAAGCCGGTTTATTATATCTTATTGGAGCTTGTGTATCGTGCAACTGGTCGCTTTGGCTGTCAGGCTTCGTCCCCCATAATGATCCATCTATACACATGGATTTTAAACTAAAATCTAAGTTTTATCCCGCTCAGGATAGAGGAAAATATTTACAAGTTTTCAGCAATATGCTTCTCAAAGAGTTCGAAACTAAGAAGTTTTGAGAACAATCTGAACAGTAAGGAGCGGATCACCTTTAAGAAATTATGGGATGTTGTCTTCAAGGAGGCAGATAAGGGAGGTGCAGTGGCTATATACTGGAAAACCTTTGAATTTACTAAATGAGGGTAAGGAACAGGAGATTCTGAGTACAAATGAGTTACATTTTTTGTTTAACTCACATCCTTGATTGGCCATTTTTTATTATTTAAAAACCAAAGAAAAGAAAATGTTACTTGCGCTTTTTCCTTAATCCCTATGTATATTTAGACAAATGGAGGTCATTTAGTTGCTCCAATGGCCATTGGAGGGATGCCCGCCTGCCAACGTCAAGGCAGACCCCCCCTAAGCGGGTCCTAACACTGACCCTTCAGCCTGCTTCCTTGAGCTTCTGGCAAAGATATCTCTAATGAGACAGAAAGGGGTATTTTTTATATACACCCCTTTACTTATTAACTCTTAATAGGGAACACATGGGATGGGTAGCAGCATTGTAACCAGGCTGTGTGATACAAAGTAAATACAAATACAAAAAGAGAAGTCCTGCGCTTAAGCTGCAAGGACTACAACACACATCAGCCCCAATATATAGTAAAAACCAAAGAAAAGAAAATGTTACTTGCGCTTTTTCCTTAATCCCTATGTATATTTAGACAAATGGAGGTCATTTAGTTGCTCCAATTTGGAGCAACTAAATGACCTCCATTTGTCTAAATATACATAGGGATTAAGGAAAAAGCGCAAGTAACATTTTCTTTTCTTTGGTTTTTACTATATATTGGGGCTGATGTGTGTTGTAGTCCTTGCAGCTTAAGCGCAGGACTTCTCTTTTTGTATTTGTATTTTTTATTATTTACCTAAGGTTCATAAATCCTTGGTTAAACCACCGGGTAGACCAATTGTGAGTGGTATTGGCAGCCTGACCGCTAATTTATTCCAATATGTTGATTATTATTTACAAAAAAATGTGCCTAAGGCCATATCTTTCATTAAAGACACGGGACACATTTTGAATATTATAAAAGATATTCAATGGAAAGACAGTTACATTTGGGCTACTGTCGACGTGTCATCCTTATATACGGCTATTGACCATAAGAAAGGCTTGACAGCCATTAGGAAGGTGTTAGAAGAGGATGAGGATATGGACGAGAGACAAAACAAACATTTTCATTTTAAATTGTTTGCATTTTATATTAACTAATAATTATTTTACATTTGAAAAACAGTTTTATATTTAGATATGGGGTTCTGCTATGGGCACCAAATTTACGCCCAGCTATACCAATTTATTTATGGCAGCACGGGAAGACACCCAGGTTTGCGTAGAGCATGTATGGACGTCAAACTTGGTGCTCTGGAAGAGATTTATCGATGATGTAATTATCATTTGGGATGGTCCACACCACATGCTGAAGTATTTAATTTTTTAACCTTTTTAAATATTAATGATCAAGGTCTTACATTTACCCAAGGCATTCAGAAAACCAGTATAAATTTTTTAGACATATCCTTTTTTATTGAAGAGAACCACATTTGAAGAAAACCTTTTTTAAATCCACAAATAAAATGAGTTATATTGATCATAGAAGTTGCCATCACCGTCAATGGTTAACTAATATAGTAAAAGGACAATTTACTTGCATTAACCGAAACTGTATTATGAATGAGGATTTTGAAACCCAGACAGGATTTTTTGAAAAAAGATTCATTGACAGACATTACCCTAAGGGCAAACAGATCTATTAGAGGTAGTACATGTGATTTTAACCTATCCTTCAATACACAGTTTAATTGTAAACCCAAGTGCATAGAAAAAGCACTTAATACATGTTGGCCAGTATTACTGCAGGCTGATGTCCTAAAACAAGTCTTACCTTCAAAACCCAAGGTAATTTACAACAAAGCGAGGAATTTCAAATCTTATTTAGCACCAATTGATAAACAAAATACAAATTATTTCCCTAAACCTAACTTTTTTTAATGTGGTCATTGTGTAAACACCTTCCAAGTTCCATAAAAATTGTTACTAGTACCATTACTAAGAAAATATATGAAATCAAACATTTTATTAATTGTTCCACGAAAAATGTTATCTATTTATTACAATGCCCCTGTGGGGCACAATACATGGGGCGTACCATTAGGATATTGAGAGAACGCATTTTGGAACACCAATGGGCTGTAGCAAACAAGGACACTAAACAAAGTGTACCAAGACATTGCAAGAGCTGCACCCTCTTTGACCCTAAAGGTTTTTATGTTTAGGAATAGATGTAGTTAAGTAAGCTATAAGAAGAAAGTATGCCGACATGAGACCCAAATTGATATATAAATTGAATACCTTGGGGAACATGGGCTTGAATGTTGATCTTGACATGATGACCTTTATATAATTTTATTGTGATTTTATTAATCTTTTGGGATTTTTTTTTTGGATGATTTTTTTGGGATGATATGTCATGTGAATATTCCCTGTAATTTTTATATTTTTATTAGATATTTTTCATGATAAATTTAGAGAATTGAATGTGGTTTTTAATAAGTATTCATATCATGAATGTATATATTATGCAGGATTGATTTAGCATTGTTTTGAATGCCTTTATTTGTGGTATCTCCTTATGATGTGGTATCTTTGAAGGTCTATCACTTTTGTTTGGATAAATCAGCTATTATTACTTTAGATTTTTCTATATATTTGGATTTTTATTGTGCTGCTGCTGGCCCTTTAAGAACCATCTGGGGACTTACTGTGACTTTTGGGAACAATGCCCCTTTAAGACTGTGTCCCCTGTCCCCTAAAATACTTTGTTTGTGCCCTTTTCCCACTTGGTTCGGTAAATGGGGCTTACTGAACCAAGTACCACACAGGCGGACCACCAAGAACTGGAAGTGTTCAGGCAATTTACCTCCCAGGCTGGGGGGTTGCTGTAGGTAAATTGCCGACCTCTGGGTGGCCGCCGTTCATACAAACGAACACGTACCTTCTCCACCACTGAGTTTTCAGCCACAGAGTCCCGTTCTGCTATTTGAACTCACTGCTATACTAAGCTAAATGCACGAACCACCCCATTCGTGCATTCGAATGGGAGTTAGCCATTTTTCAGTGTGAAATTGACCGATCATAAAGGGACCTCCACCTAACTTTTTAACCCCTGAACCGATTGCCTCGATTTTTGAGTATGTTTATATTTCAAGAATGCTGATTCTGAAAATGTTTTATGTGAACGGCAGGGGCGTACCTAGAGCATATGGCACCCGGGGCGGGTCCTAGTTTTGGCACCCCCCCCCTCCCCCCTGCACTTTAAAATGTACAAAACACCCACAATTTTTTTAATGTGTGTAGCATTGAGCAGTGCTTGCATGTTTCAATGTAAGCATGCTTTTGTATGGAGTAAGTGTGAGTGAATGAATGGGTGTGTTTGTACGTAGTGTTGGCATTTTAATGCAGGCATGCTTTTGTGTGTAGTGTTGGCGAGATGCAGTGGTGTGGTTATATATAATGGTGATGCTTTAATACAGAGGTGTGTTTGTATGTAGTGTTTGCACTGGAATGCAGGGATGTGTTTGTGTGTAGTGTTGGCAAGATGCTGAGATGTGGGATTGCCATATTTAAGGACACCAAATAAGGGAGCTATCTGCTAAACAGCACCCTAATTTGGTATCTTTACATATGGAATCTCACATAAGGGCACCAATCTAGGGAATTCTCTACTAAATAGCTAAAAGATCAAAATGTAAAAAGCCTTTTTCTTAATTTTAATCTTTAGGTTGTTTAGTAGATAACTCACTTATTTGTTATCCTTATGTGGGATTGACATATTTAAGGACACCAAATTAGGGAGCTATCTACTAAACATATACACAACCACAGATATACAAACGCATTTAGTTATTAAGAGGTCCAACCAACCTCCCTACCTTACTCTGGGAGTGACAAGCGGTTGCTGCTGGGCTGGGATCTCTGTGCTCTTCCTTCACAGCTCACTTGCACGACCAGTAGTGATGCCGATGCCAGGATGACGTCATACCCCGGCTGTCGGCTTACTGCAGGGCGTACACAAACTCCTATATGGTCCATAATTTTTTTTAATCTCACTGCCTTCCAGTATATATCTGTCCTATCTGTCTGGGGGAATGTGACAACGTGGATGTATATGTAAGTGGGTGAGTATTACTATCAGGAGAAAGGTATATGGCAGGGTGGGACAGTGTGGTGGATACTATGACAGTGTGTGCCATTGCACACAGTGGATTGAAGGAGGTGACTGCAGGTGAGGTGGTGAGTATATGGTGTTTTATGTCACGGGTGGGAACAATGGGATTGGGTGTTCTATGGAAGAGAGGATATTATGTCAAGGCAGGGCCAGGGTGTATGGCAGGGTGTGTATTATGATACGGTGGAGGTATATAGCAGGGAGGGGATTATGGCAGTTTGGTATTATATGACATGTTAAAGGGGTATATGCCAGGGTGAGAATTATGACCATAATGGCGGGGGTGTATGTGGCGGGGGTGTATGTGGCAGAGAGGGCAGGGGTGTTGAAATTTAAAAAAAACAACTACTTGTCCAGGGACTAAAGTGTTTGCCCAATCTACTTGTCTGCCGTGACAATCTACTTGTCCTGATACAAATCTTTATTGATAGTAATTTAGGAGACAGACCTGGTGTAGGGGTGATAGGGATGTAGTATGGGTAAGACACATAGTGTGGGGGTGGGATGTAGTGTGTGTAGGGCATTGTAAGGCACATAGTGTGCTGTGGGATAGGGTTAGCAGAGTGAGGAGGGGACAGGTGGCAGAGCGTAGGAGGGAGGGGCTGACAGAGCGTGGGAGGGAGTGACAGGTAGCAGAGTGAGGGAAAGAGGGAGTGACAGGTGGCAGAGTGAGGGAAGGAGGGAGTGACAGGTGGCAGAGTGAGGGGGTGGCAGAGTGAGGGGATGACAGGTGGCAGAGTAAGGGGATGACGGATCGCAGAGTGAGGGGGTGGTTAGTGACAGAGTGACTGAGGGAGGGGGTGACAGGGTGACTGAGGGAGGGGGTGACAGGGTGACTGAGGGAGGGGGTGACAGGGTGACTGAGGGAGGGGGTGACGGACAGATTGACTGAGGGGGGTGACTGGTGACTGAGGGAGGGGGTGACTGGTGGCAGAGTGAGGGGGTGACTGGTGGCAGAGTGAGGGGGTAACAGAGTGACTGAGGGAGGGGGTGACTGGGTGACAGGGTGACTGAGGGAGGGGGTGACTGGTGACAGGGTGACTGGGGAGGGGGTGACTGGTGACAGAGTGACTGAGGAAGGGGGTGACTGGTGACTGAGGGAGGGGTTGACTGGTGACTGAGGAAGGGGGTGACAGGGTGACTGAGGGAGGGGTTGACTGGTGACTGAGGGAGGGGGTGACAGGGTGACTGAGGGAGGGGGTGACTGGTGACAGAGTGACTGAGGGGGGTGACTGAGGGAGGGGGTGACTGGTGACTAGGGGGTGACTGGTGACAGAGTGACGGGGTGACAGGGTGACTGAGGGAGGGGGTGACTGGTGACAGGAGACGGGGTGACTGGTGACAGAGTGACTGAGGGGGGTGACAGGGTGACTGAGGGGGTGACAGGGTGAATGAGTGGCTTAGGGGGGATGACAGGGTGACTGAGGGAGGGGGTGACGGCGACTGGTGACAGAGTGACTGAGGGGGGTGACAGGGTGACTGAGGGGGGGTGACAGGGTGACTGGGGGGGTGACTGGTGACAGGGTGACTGAGGGGGGTGACAGGGTGACTGGGGGGTGACTGGTGACAGGGTGACTGAGGGGGGTGACAGGGTGAGGGGGGGGTGACAGGGTGAATGAGGGGGGTGACAGAGTGACTGAGGGAGGGGGTGACAGGGTGACTGAGGGGGGTGACTGGTGACAGGGTGACTGAGGGGGGGTGACAGGGTGATTGAGGGGGTTAACAGGGTGACAGAGTGAGGGGTGACAGGGTGAGGGGGGGTGACAGGGTGACTGAGGGGGGGTGACAGGGTGACTGAGGGAGGGGCTGACTGGTGACTGAGGGAGGGGCTGACTGGTGACTGAGGGAGGGGGTGACAGGCTGACAGGGTTGTCTGGGGGGGTGACTGGTGACAGGGTGACTGAGGGGGGTGACAGGGTGACTGGGGGGGTGACTGGTGACAGGGTGACTGAGGGGGTGACAGGGTGGGGGGTGACAGGGTGACTGAGAGGGGTGACAGAGTGACTGAGGGAGGGGGTGACAGGGTGACTGGTGACAGGGTGACTGAGGGAGGGGGTGAGAGGGTGACTGAGGGAGGGGGTGAGATGGTGACTGAGGGAGGGGGTGACAGGGTGATTGAGGGGGGATGGGGGGGTGACTGAGGGTGGGGATGAGAGGGTGACTGAGGGAGGGGGTGAGAGGGTGACTGAGGGAGGGGGTGAGGGTGAATTTACAATAATAATATTTTCTTACCATGATTCAGGGGCTGTCTCTCTCTATCCCAGCCCAGGCAGTGCAGGAGGTGCAGGAAGAGTGGCCGCAGGGGAGAAACCTTGCAGAATACACGCTCTGCGCCCCCTGCTGGCACACTCCAGAACAGCATCCCTGTTGCTCAGTGATGACTCAGAACACAGGCGAATCCCCTCCCTGTGCTCTGACTCACTCACTGAGCGCCTGAGCCGCAAGGGAGAGGACGACCAGCAGGAGGTACAGAGTGTGGCACCCCCCTACTGGATGGCACCCGGGGCGGACCCCCCCGCCCCCCTCTTAGTACGCCACTGGTGAACGGCATGTATATTTTGGAAGTTATTAATATTTTGTAAAAACTGTATATTTTCAGCCTGTGATAATTAAGTTAATCTATTGTGTTGAGATTATTGTATCACAGGGAGAGGGGAGGATTT
Organism: Pelobates fuscus; assembly: GCF_036172605.1. Lineage (NCBI taxonomy): Eukaryota > Metazoa > Chordata > Amphibia > Anura > Pelobatidae > Pelobates > Pelobates fuscus. The sequence goes on from NC_086321.1 coordinate 59,040,791, forward strand.
CTGATGGAATGAATAGGAGTGTTTAGCTGTGTTGTAATGTTTTGATTGGTTGTTCTTCAAAACCCTATGGGCAGTACTATGTTTGTAAAATGGGCATAAAAGCAGAGTGTTGGATTAAAACTTCAGTTCTTCTTCACCCTCAATCTGAGTCCTGTCTCTTAATGGGGGAACCTGCTACAAGAGATTGCTATGCTTGTCATACTCTCTTGCTATAATCACTGAGCTCTTGCAAGAGCTGTTCTTGTTCCGGCTACGCTCTCTGGAGCAAGAGAGGTCTGCCCACTGGAAGCTGGATCCTGGCCTTGGGTCCAGGGTGGGTGAAGGACCGCGAGACCCCGGCGCAGCTGCATCGCTGGAAGTGGGGTCTGCAGTGCTGATGGTGTCGGTTGGAGTGCTTGGAGTCCTCGGCAGGCACTAGGAGCATCGATTGGCAGAGGTACTCGGTTGGAGTGCCAGTGTTCCGTCACACAGTGATTCATCAGTTTAATTCTCCTCATTTGATGGACCGCCTGGGAGATGAAATGCCAGTCCAGACGCGGGGAAATTGTTCTGGGTACCTGGACTGAATGGCTTCTTTCTCAGTCACTGAACACGATTCTGGTGGCCATCTTTTTGGTGGGAATAGTAGTCTCCACATCAGATTCATCACATTGATCCCTGATTGGTTGGGTTTATAAACCCCAATGATGGACATTGTACACAAGCTCTTTCTTGAGAAAGTCCTGAGGACAAAACTGATAGCATTCAGTGACTGTTTACCACTACAACTGGGACATGACCCCATTCTGAAACTGTGACATCCTTTCCTACACTGTCAGGGAAACCAAACCTAAGTGAAGTGGAAGGAGGATTACTTTCAAGAATACTGTGGAGTCTAATTTTGGAGGTCCAGTTGACCTATCTATGTGCCCTTTTAGCCACTTTTAGTGGCAGATTGTTTGAGTGCGATATTACCCTCTTTTTATCTTGTTATCTTGTACGTTTTTACACTATGTTATGTTTTCTATATTTTTTTTTAATTTGTATTTTATTGGGTTTTGTACACACATTGTACATTTTTCATTATATGGGTTATAACATGAACAAGTATCAATGCGTTGGGTTCACAAACACAGCAATACTCAGTAATCACGGTATTAGTGACACATGTACATTGGCATTGAGTGGTATCGGGTTGCATATTTCTACATTTATGTGGAGGGTACTGCTTAGTGAGGCTACTTAACTTTGATATCTTTTGTTGCCCTGTGCTGTGTATGTGAGGTCAGGTAGGTGTTTAGGGCGCTTGGTATGGAGTAGTGAGGTAAGATTGTGGAGAAACTCCTAATAACAATATATACATTTAAAATAGCAGTGGGTGAATGTGGGTCAGTGGTGGTGGCTCAAAAGGTCAGCGACATCCAGCCTTTAGGGGTCGTGGTCAAGGTGTCCACTTAGGTATTTCGTTTCTCAGTTCTCTTGCCGTGTTTGGTGGCTGTCATGCCCAGACTTTTGAGGAGTGTCTTTGGATCATCATCGGGGGTCAGAGTGAGCACATCAGTGCCCTGGTTCACCACAAGTGAGACAGCTGTATCCCATCGGTAGCGGACAGAGTGCTCTCTCAGTCTTTTAGCGACCGGTGCCAGTTGTCTCCGGGCGGCAAGGACAGAAAAGGGGAGGTCCCCTTTAAATTTCACTGACCCCAGGGGTCTAGAGCTGGTCATGATGGTGGCTCTTGCTGCTATGTCTCTGATTGTGGATGTCGTGTCTCTGGGTGCGCCTGCAGGTGCTGCTGGCGATTTGCGCACCCGGAAGGCGGTTAAAATTAGTGGGGTGCCTGAGGCCCATTGAGGAGGTAAGTTTCCAGACGAAGGGCAGTGGGTCTTCTCCTCCCACTGATTCAGGGATGCCCCTCATGGGTATGTTGCGGCGACGGTGTCTGGACTCAAGTAAAACCACCGTTTTGTGTAAGCGCTGGACCTGTTCAGTAAGTACGTCTAGTTGTTGCTTGGTGTCTTAGAGTTGAGTGTCTCTGGATTTCTCTCTGACCTCCACCTCCTGTACTCTCTGTTGTAAGACCCCAATTTCAGCTTGGGTCTCCTTTAGGTCGGCCTTCCAAACTTGTCTTAGGTCTGTTAGCAGTTTGTTGATGTCCCCATTTGTGGATGGGGAATCATCATCCTCTGAGTCAGACATGTGTAGGGTGTCCCTGGGTTGCGGTGAGGCTTGGGAATCCCTCTCTGCTTGGGATTCGTCAGAGGTCTCCAACTCACTTGCGGTTCCGGCGCCAACTTGGCGGGCCGCTTCTGTGTAGGCCTCTGGAATGCAAGCCGAATGTCAGGTGCCGCGTGTCGCTCCATGTGGAGTTGTTTTCTGTGTCTGCGCCCCATATTGTCGGCTGTCGGGTGGCAGGTAAGTTGTGTGTTTCTAGAGCTGATTTCTCTGTTTAGGTTCTTTATCTGTGAGGCCAAAGCGGAGCTCCACAGATTCGCGACCGTTCAACTTCGTGTTTTCAATATGTTTTTAAAGTGATTAAAGCGTGAAATTATCTCCATTCCTGACAGGGATTATTGTGAGACCAGCATTTTATATTTATTTAAATGGTGTTTTACATGCTTTTGTGCAGCACACCACACCAATCTTGCTTGTTGTTTCTGTTATCACGGTTTTGGAGTTAACCAGCGTGTAGGTGTTGTTTTAGGGTATACACTATTATTTCTGTGTTCTCTCTCATTTGACCACACTAGGGCTTTGATATGCTGCCCATACACCGCTTGGGCCGAATCCCTGCCATCAGGGCTCAGATCCTGCCTACTGGGCCTGCCAGGCACCTCCCTGGCCACAAAACTGCCATGTCCCATTACTTCCTGGCTGTCTGAACCTGAACCAGCCGCCTCCCATGCTGACCTAGCCCCAGAAGGAATAGGGAGTGAAATGGACCTCCCCCTCATGGTAGAATCCACCTCAGCCGACCTGGCCCCAGCAGGGGCTGTGGCTGCACCAGACTCCCCCCTGCTGCCTGAACCCGTCGTGGCCCGTCTCCCTCTGCGCCCAGGGGAACCCCTGTCCTGCCCCACACTCCCCATGTGTACAAGGTCATGGGGCCTGACTCACCAGGAGCAGCAGGGGCATCTCTAGTGTAGGCCGCAGTCCCGGCAGCACTCCTCGCACCATCCCCACCGCCATCACCACCTGATCTCTTCTGCCAGCCGCCTTCTGACGAGACGCATTCCATCCTGGGAGACGTGGACGTACTGTCACTCGCTCCAGACCCGCTCTGAATACACCGCCTGGTGCAGGCCGACCTGCTGGATCCTACATGGCCGATACATCCTGTGATGGTGAGAGGGAGTGGGGGTGATGGTGTGAAGGAAGGGGGGTGTTGGTGTGAGTGAGGGAGTGATGGTGTGAAGCGGGGGGGTGTTTGTTGGTGTGAAGAAGGGGGGTTATGGTGAGAGGGGGTTATAATGTGTGGGGGGGTGATGGTGTGAGGGAGGGGGGACTACGTACCTTCTGTCATTCCCTGGTAAACCAGTGGGCTCCTTGGTGGTCCAGTGGTGATATCCGGGCTGCAGCTCCACAGTGTGCAGAGCTCTAGACCATATCTTGCGAGACCCGGTCAGAGCGTTGCCGTTTAACCCACGGCAATGCTCTGATTGGCCAGATCCTGTGAAACACATGGTCCGCAGCTCTGCACGCTGTGCAGAGGGCGCTCTCGGGTAGCCTGGAGGGACCTTGCACCCGGTGGCATACTGAACAAGTCGCTGGGCCCCCTGGTGGTGTCGTGTCCTCGGTCACTGACCGAGGATCCCACACAGTCTGCTATAAACTGCTTAATTAGAGAGCCACCTGCGGCCGTTTTTAATAATTTAGGGCGACCTGGGGGGCAATTGCCACCCTGTCCCTGTCCCACCCAGCCCCTGCTCCTGGCTCTGTCAAGGCCCACTCCCCTTGCTGTGCTGTTCCATGGGCTACATAACTAGCCACATCTACCTACAGTTTGGTCCAGAAATATATGAACACTGACACAAGTTTTGTTATTTGGACTGTTTATCAAAATAAGTTCAAATTATTATTAGTAATGAATATGGGCTTAAAGTGCAGTCTCTCAGTTTTAACTTTAAAGGATTTAGGAATTACGGCTCTTTAATATGTAGCCCCCTCTATTTCAAGAGACTGAAAGTAATTGAACAATTACCTCAAAAGCTGTGTCACGGACAAGTGTGGGTTATTCCTTTGTTATTTCTTCATCAATTAAGCAGGTAAAAGGTCTGGAATCAATTCCAGGTGTGGCATTCATATTGGAAATGTGTTGCTGTGAACCCACAACATGCGGTCAAAGGAGTTCTCAGCGCAAGTGAAACAGGCCACCTGTAGGCTGCAAAAAAAGGAATGATCCTTCTTATTAGGAGAGGAAATGATCCTTCTCATGACGAGAAACCCGAGCAACAGCTGGAGGGAGGTCTCTCCGGATTGGTTAATTATGAAAAAAGGAGGAGTTCCGTCAGCATTCAAATTGGAACCGGGAAACTTGAAAATCTACACCAACTGAGAAAGCCCTTACCAGCGAAACGCGTCTTGGATTGAAAGAAGGACTAAAAGAAGGACTCATTGCCTATTTGTATTTTTAACTTGATTTTATTTACTATTTTGTTTTATTTGTAATAAATTATACTTCTTAATTTAAAGTCCCCTTTTTACCTTCATCCTGAACTTCCGGTTCCAACAGGGAAGTGCCACCCTAGGAATTTGACACAAAGTGAAAATTTTGGAGCCAGTTATCTAACAGGCTCCAAGTAAGGTGAGCAGGCAATTTTATACCAATATATATTGATTATTGAAATAGCCACACCTAGATTGTTTCTTTATTCTGCTTTATCTCCATATTGCTGCTGGGAGAAAATATACAGAAGAAGGTTCCCTGGTGCCACCTAAAAGGCCCAGACTCTCCTTTTGTTTAGAGCCAATATTGAAAAAGGCTCTAAAAATGTGAGTTTATCTATATACTCACTTTAATATACACCTGTAAAGTAACATATTACACTATTATATATTTTTTTATTCCTTGCATGTGGAGAAATCCCCTATATGTACTGAGGGGGTAAGTGTAAATACATTTATAGTGCTGCACTTTTGGACACTTGTTTATATTCTGTGTTTTAATGGATTTTTTGGGATATTCATTAAGTGTGTAATAGCTGCTGATATCACAGCAATCACTAGTATCACTGTTAAGCGCCTTATATACAATGCTCTATCCTTTTTTTTGCAAAAAAATAAATAAATCTACAGTGAGATAGCGGGAACATTAAGAGTGGCGAAATCAACAGTTTGGTACATTTAGAGAAAAAAAACGCACTGGTGAGCTTTGCAACACTAAAAAGCCTGGATGTCCACAGAAATAACAGTGGTGGAAGATTGTAGGATCCTTTCAGCCAAGTGAAAAAGATTCTCTACAGGCTAGGCATATTATTCTCCAATTCTACCATAAAGACTTCACAATAGAAATACTGAGGGTTGGGTTCACTACAAGGTGCAAACCCTTCATAAGAATAGAAAGGCTAGATTACATTTTGCCAAAAAAAATCTAAAAAAGCCAGCCCAGTTCTGGAAAATAATTTTTTGGCCAGATGAACTTAAGATCAACCTGTACAGAATGATAGGAAGAATAAAATATAGAAATATAGAGGAGGCTAGTAATGGCTCATAAGCCGAAGCATACCACATCATCAGTAAAGGCAGTGTGATGGCATGGGCAGGCATGGCTTTCATTGGCACTGGGTCACTAGTGTTGATTGATGATATGATTGATGATGTGACAGAAGACAGAGGCAGCTGGATGAATTCTGAAGTATATAGAGATATATTTTCTGCTCAGATTCAGCCAAATTCAGAAAAGTTGATAGGATGGTGCTTTGCTTTACAGCTGGACAATGACCCAAAACATACTGAAAAAGCAACCGATTAGTCATTTTAAAGCAAAGAAGTAGATATTCTGCAATGGCCAAGTCAATCTCAATCACCTGATCTCAGCATTTCATTTGCTAAATACAAAACGTAAGCAGAAAGACCCACGAGCAAACATCAACTGAAGACAGCTGCAGTAAAAGGTATGGCAAAGTATCACAAAGGATAAAACCCAGCATTTGTGGATGTCCATGCGTTCCAGACATCAAGCAGTCATTGCCTGCAAAGGATTCTCAGTATTAAAAAATAACATAAGGGGACTGTGTATAAAAATGGTTGCAATTCCTAAATGTTTCATAATATTTTTGTTCAACCCCCTTGAATTAAAGCTGAAAGTCTGCACTTCAATTGCATCTCGGTAGTTGTCTAGTGACAGGTACCTGCTACTCCACTGTGGAGTAGAGCATGAACATGGTGAGAGGGGTCTTGCTATGTGTCCTGTTCACAATATTGGAAGCAATTTACGCTTCTTTTGCCCATGGAGGTCAAGAGATTAATATATGAAGATTTGGATATGGACAAGCCTGCTCATTTAATGTTTTCCATCTGTTTTCTCTAATTGCTAATTTTGTCTCAATAGAAGATTTGGATTGTAATTGTTTGTGATACATGCACTTGTCTTTCACCTTTATTGCTGTATATATTCTACCTGATTTGGAAAACATTGAATAAAAAAATTGGAAATTACAACTGTTAATTACACCCGCTGCTTCTGTTGGCTCTATTGAGTTATCAATCGTTAAACATTATTAAATGTTATATTTCTTCGCCTAAATTCAATTTTTTTAATGAGAAATACATACGTGAAAAGCAAGTTGTTTCTGTTATGTTCTGTAAGCAGTTTTTAGATGTATTAATCAAATCAATTAGACGTGGTCTTTTATTTCCTTATAGCTGCAGCCCATATGCCATCCCACTAGGCCTTGACTGGCCATGGGGTAAACCGGGCAAATGCTCAGTGGCCCACAATGGCCATAGGCAGAGGCTGATAGGGGAGATCAGAGCATCTCTCCTGTCAGCCAATGCAGAGCTGGCACTATCCAAACACTGGCCCTGCTGTGTGCCGTGAGGGCTGGTGGAGAGATCAAAGAAGGACCACTGGGAGCTGTAAACTGCAGCTCCTGAAAGTTCCTAACTGGGTCCTGAAAGTTCCTCTTGCTAGCTCGGAGCATTGTCGCAGTTACCATGGCAATACGCAGAACACAAGTCAGAGGATGTGTGGGCTATAGTTCACTCAACACCAGACCACCGGGTTTACAATGTTCACACTGCCAGGCCAAAGGTAAGAAGAAGGGTATATAATGTTTATATTTTTAATTTTAAAAAACAAAGTATGTATGTACACAGACATATATTCATACTGACATACATTGATACTGGCATACATGCATATATACATACATACAGATATACTGACAAACATACATACATACATACATTCATACATACTGACATGCATTCATACAGACAGACATACATGCATACTGACATACATGCATACAGACACTGACATCCATACACACATACATACATACACACAGACATACATTCATAATGACATGCATACATACATACATACATACATACATACATACACTGACATCCATACACATATACATACATTCATAATGACATACATTGATACATTGATACTGGCATACATGCATACATACATATATACATACATACTGACAGACATACATGCATACAGACATACACACACACACACACACACACACAGATCTCATTTTTCAGCCACCCTCCTCTTTCTTACCTTTTCTTTGCAGGAGGGTGGCTGGGGCTGATGGGAGTCGGCGCGACTCTCCCTCTTCAAGTCCATGCTGACTCTCCTCATGCGCGGAGTGAGCTGGGAGGAAGTGACCACTTCCTCCCAGCAGCACTTGCATTGCGACCAGGGCCGGAGCGCTGGCCCCCCTCATGCTGCAGCCGCCCGAGCGCTCTGCAGAGAGCCTCAGGTGGCTGCAGCTCTGCCCGGGCTGGTGCGTCCATGAGGGCGCACCGCCCGGGCGCAGTATGAGGAGAGGGGCTGACAGGAGGGAAGCGTTCAGCGCTCCCTCCTGTCACTCCCTCACTGTAGCGTGGCCGAGCCCTGTATGGTCCGCGGGTACAGGGAGAATTTGTCTCCTGTACCTGGCCGGACTAACAGGAAGTGCACACTGAGTGTTCACTTCCTTTTAGTCCGGCCGGGTACAGGAAACCAAAGCTCCCTGTACCCGCGGACCATACAGGGCTCGGCCACACTACAACATAGGTAGGGGAGGGGGATAAATTGAAAAGGGGGGGGGGATAAATTGAAAGGGAGGGGGGAATAAATGGACAGGGAGGGGGGTGGGAATAAATGGACAGGGAGGGGGGAATAAATGGACAGGGAGGGGAGTGGGAATAAATGGACAGGAGGGGGAATAAATGGACAGGGAGAGGGGTAATAAATGGACAGGGAGGGGGGGAATAAATGGACAGGCAGGGGGGTGGGAATAAATGGACAGGGAGGGTGGGAATAAATGGACAGGGAGGGGGTTGGGAATAAATGGACAGGGGGGAATAAATGGACAGGGAGGGGGGTGAGAATAAATGGACAGGTAGGGTGGGAATAAATGGACAGGGAGGGGGCAATAAATGGACAGGGAGGGGGGTGGGAATAAATGGACAGGGGGGGAATAAATGGACAGGGAGGGGGGGATAAATGGACAGGGAGGGGGGGAATAAATGGACGGGGGGTGGGAATAAATGGACGGGGGGGTGGGAATAAATGGACAGGGAGGGGGTGGGAATAAATGGACAGGGAAGGGAGGAATAAATGGACAGGAAGGGGGGTAAATGGACAGGGAGGGGTTGGGAATAAATGGACAGGGAGGGGGATAAATAGACAGGGAGGGGGGAATACATTGACAGGGAGGGTGGGGGGAATAAATTGACAGGGAGGGTGGGGGGAATAAATTGAAAGCGAGGGTAGGGGGAAATAAATTGACAGGGAGGATGGGGGGAATAAATTGACAGGGAGGATGGGGGGAATAAATTGACAGGGAGGGTGGGTGGAATAAATTGAAAGGGAGGGGAAAGAAATTGACAGGGTGGGGGGAAGAAATTGACAGGGAGGGGAATTGGCAGGGTTGGGAGGGGGAATGAGAGTGGGGAGGGGAGAAGAGAGTGACAACAGGGGAGACGAGAGTGACAAGGGAGGGGGGATAAGAGAGTGACAAGGGAGGGGGGGAGAAGAGAGTGACAAGGGAGGGAGAGGGGGAGAAGAGAGTGACAAGGGAGGGGGGAGAGATTGACATCCATCACACACACACAATGCACCCCTTGCACACAGAAAAACACACAATGCATTACACACACAGACACACACAGACAAGCAATGCAACCCTTACACACAATGCATTCCTTACACACACTCAATGCACCCCTTACACACACTCAATGCACCCCTTACAGACGCACACACTGCATCCCATACATACACAGAAACACACCTTGCAGCCCTTACACATACAAACACAGATTCACACAATGCATTCCTTACAACATATCAGGAAATCCCCTACTCCACCTCCTGTGAACAAACTCATTGGTGGAACATGAAGGTGGATGCTGGGACTCAGACCTTAAGCTGTGTAAAGGGCGTTAAAAAAATGGAGCTGCTTCCCGTTCTCCCAGAACATTGATTTTTGTGACCACAGTCACAAACAGCCTCCAGAGAGCCTGTTCTACAACAGACCAGTGGAGCCAGACTGCAGCTAGAGCCCATCATCATCCTCATCTGGTTGTAAGTAGGCAATCTAGTATATTATTCGTGGCACTAATCTCTAATTTACCTGACATTAAAGAAACACTATAGTCCCCAAAACCACTTCAGCTTAATGTAGTGGTTCTGGTGTCTATAGCCTGTCCCTGCAGGCCTTTTAATGTAAACACGGCGGCACTCCAGCACTGGCATTAGTTAACATGGCAGATCATATGGGTGGGGCATTGTGATGTCATATGGGGGGGCGGCAAACTTTACTTTTGCCTAGGGCGCAAAAATCCTTGCACCGGCCCTGGTTGCGGCTGACCAGGCCCCTGAAGATATAGGGCCCATCGGGTGGCAATAAGTGCGTGGGCCACGCGATAGGCCCCATCCGCCGCTACATGTGGGGCACGGGCGGCAAGCCCCCCCAAGGGCCGCCGGGTCCGTGACAACCGTCATGGTTGTCACCCCCTGATGGAGGCCCTGCTCACATATATGCACACCATCAAACACACAATGTGACATATCACCAACATAAGTCCACAAGCAGCCCCATACAAAGCACACATTCATAGGTTTCATACAAAATATCACAAAATACTTATGAACATATACAATATATCTGCCCACATACATCCAAACACAATTATGCAAAGCAGCTGCAGAACCCATAAATAACACAAGCAGAATATGGAAACATACACATCTCAATTTAGAAAAATAGTCTGCCACGCCAAAGGACTGCAAGATCTTGTTTTGGTACAGTACTACAAAAAGGTTGCCTACCCCTGCCCTAGACTCTAATATGCCCAGTACTATACACAGCCATCTATCAATTATTGCTAATCAGTAAGCAATCTGTCCTCTGCAGAGAAAGAGGAGGGGGAGACTTAAACTATTAAAGAGAAAGTGGTAAAAAAACAAAAAATAAATAAAATATATATATATTATGTTTTTCTTAAAGCCCTATCATCACAAAAATCATTATTAAGACATATTTTTTATGAATAGGACAAATTTTTTTGTAAAATACATGATTGGTGAATAGCTTTTTGCCTTTAAAAACTCAGCATGTGATATGAGTTATAATGACAGCATTATCAGCATTACTACCACCTGGCATGGCTGAAATATAACAAATCCTAGCAACTCATTACAAGTCTTGACCCAATTACATGCAAGTGAAATCTACAGACTAATGGCTTGCATTGCAAACTCCAATTTATTTTGTTCCAGCTGAGATGCATGGCTTATTTTAATTGTTCCATTCTGATTGTGAAATGTGGAAGTATGCTTGATGCACTGTAATATAAACAGTCTCAAACACATATCTCTTTAGGCACAGTTTGGAAATATAACTCTGTACAGGTAAAGTGAGTTCAAGATTAATGTTCAAAGACTTGTTTTAGAGGGCACATAGAAAGCAAAATGATATTTTACTCAGTAGACACAAAAAAACATCATAATTGCAAATAGTGTTTGAACTGGTGCAGTGCCCCGCTGAATTATTCTTGTACTATGAGGAAAGATAGGACAGAGCACAATATAAAAGTTTGAACATTTGAAATTGCAAACACCCCCCATCCATCACAGCTTAAATTAGTGTGGATTCATGCCTGCAATGCAGGCGTCAGGGCAAACGATACATGAAGAATTACAGAGACTTTAAAAACCTGGTGCTTTTGTTTGTGTCCAGGATAGCTGCAATTGTGTGCATTATTAGTTGCTTTTTTGTTTTGTTTTTCTCTCTTTCAGTCAAACAAAATGTTATGTCCCCAAATTAGGTTTATTATAAAATTTTATTGGTTAATAAAATTCAAACAATGCGATATTCAGTAGAGGAGAACATCCCCACCCCCTGGTCTCCCCTGCTTCATTTTTGTTTTTTAAGGCAAATTTTAGAATAAAGGACATTTCTTTTGGCAGAGACATAAAGTAAATCAGTACTAAGTCACCACTAACTTTCCTTTCTCCAATCATTTCCTCTTCTCTTTTTCAATCCTTTTATTGTAAAACTTGTCAAGTCCCATTTTCCCACAATTCTAACCTCCCCATAATGTCCCTCCTCTGCATTCTCTCAATCTATGTCAACTTCCTTAAGCGTCTCACATGCCCAATGCCATAGAGAGTGGACATGCATGAAATCAGGAAAGGGGGAGGGGGAGGGAGGGGGAGAAAGGGCAGAAGAAGACAGTGACAAGACATCACTGTCAGGTTTCTGAAGATGTGCCAGATTGCAAGAAGATTCGTATCCAAAGAGGTTTTCTGAAGCAAGAATGGGGACCTCTGCCAAACAAAATACACAGGGTGTCTGAGAATAGAAAAACATACAGGTTTAGGGGGGGCAATAAAAAAATAAATAAAAATTTGCCGATGATGGAGCTGCTTTAAGCCTACCGGTTTCTTATTTATCCCATCACAATTGTACTGAGAACTTCTGTTACATTTAAAGAAGATCATCAAACATATATTGGTTCCAGTAAAAGGTAATGTACGCGAAACACCCAATTTTCATGATACTGTGGTGGAATCTCGGTAAAAATAAATTTAGTAGGCCGAGATTACCACGTGGCATGTGTACGTGCATATGCTGACGTATCGATCAGTTGGTTGCACGAGGCAAGATACGATCAGTAGTGTACGGAGCATGTGCGAGAATACAGGATGTAGTATTCCCCTCCTCCATTGTGCTGGACAAGCCATGCGGTCAAGCAGGAAGTTAATTCTTATTTGTATTGATTGGTCAAGAGAATGTGCGGGTGGAGCTTAATATGGGAGGAGTTATATGTCTATATAAGGAGCCTGCACTATTGTCCGGGGCTCAGAACTTGCTGTATTTTGGTGACATTAGTCCCTCTGAGTCCCGATCGGTGATCCGAATAAAGAATCTCTTCCTTCCTGAAGAAACCTGTGCCCATCTCTCTGTGCTTGGCTTCCGTCAGTTTCTCCGGTATCATTTGGTGCATTGGCCGGGAAGCTCATCGTTCAACGGTAGCTGAGAGGCAGAGGCGTGAGACGGTCTATCTTTGCCCACGTTCTCTACGGCTGCACCCCTGAACTTCTGCATGGACCTCCCTTCATCTCGGCGCCACTGGTCTGTTGTCCAGGAGATCATCGGCCTCTACGTAAGAAGTGCTGGGGTGTCCCCGTCGATGAGTGTGAACTCAGGTTCAGGAACGAGGAGGTAAGACGACCGCTGTTTTAGACGGCGGACCCACTAGGGGTATACCGATTGTGCGGTAGGCCCATAAGGGGTTTAAATCTGTGTATGGAATCTGCCCCCTCTGTCGGAGGGAAGGAGCGAAGGCGCACCGCTCAATCGAACGCTCTTTAGTAAGACCGTTTGATTTGGTTTGGAGTCAGGCGGGGTTCTGTGTAAATAGCCCTAGCCGGACACCGGTGTCTTGTCTAGACTAGCGTTCTAGGGTGTATATTACGTTCGCTAGGTCGGAGGGACTGGGAGACTAAGCAGACTCTGATGTACATTATCGTTTGCTAGATCTCAACCTATCTTGGCTAAGTGGGAAGGCGTGTAAATTTGGAACCCAGTAGACTATTGATAGAGTAGAAAGACTAAAAGGGTTCTGTTGTAAATTCCGCCCTCTAGTTCGCTATATGTGGTGCTTGGGCAGTGTGGCTAACCAAAACGGATGTAGATAGTTTTAGGTAGTCCATCAAGGTACTGGCCAATAGTTTAGTTGGGATTGTATATGTGTTAAAGATTGTTAGTAAAGTGTATATATTGTTAGATAGCGCGAGCTCAGCCGTCTAGCGAGAGTGTTAATAGTGTGTTGCTGTATTATAGTGCACGGTACCATAACCATGTATATTTACTGACATTGTATATAAGTACTAATCATTGTCGTCTATTGCATGTTTAACACCATAACCACTAATAATTGTATTGTGACCTTAAATTGTACTTTGACCTATGCTAACCGTACTGTAACTACTATTTGTAAAAGACGATGTTACTGGGGTGTGTTATAGACGGGTAATTCATATATAGAGAATTATAGCGTGGGTGACTGTATAGTTTCGCCAAAGGGCATAATATTGATTACTTAGTGACTGGTGTAACAGCTGTGGGTGTACGGGAATTCCCTGAGTGTTTATTGTGTTATTGTGTACGTTTCACTTGGTAACTGTACCACGTGGTGCTGTTGCCGGAAGAAACGGATGTGACTGTTGAATAGAACGTGTGCATAGTATTCGTTGTCAACGACGCTCCATTGATAAGTATGGGCGCGTCGGAGTCGACGATTTTGGATCCCTTAGGTTGTATGGTAAAGAATTTTAAAAAGGGATTTACAACATGTGATTTTGGGGTTAAAATGTCCCCTGTACGTTTGGTCACTTTGTGCACTAGGGAGTGGCCTACTTTGGTTGCGGCATGGCCGCCACGTGGCAGTTTGGATCCAAATCTGGTACAGCGTGTACACGTGGCTGTATCAGGTAGGCCTGAACTTTACGGACAGTTTCCATATATTGATTGTTGGAGACAGGCGGTAAACGACTCGCCAAGATGGATTCGGATATGCCACGAGGAGCAATGTCGCCTCATGGTGGCCAGAACTTGTTTGTCCACTAGGACTACGGTTAGGCCCATTTTGGACACGCCCCCTGAGTCCGAGATCCCTATGCCGCCCCCTTACTTCCCTGTAGAGGGAAGTGATACAAGTACAGGAAGTTCCACCCCCACTCGCCCATTGTCCCCATCCGCTTCCGCTTCCTCCTCCAGTTCAGAATCCACCCCTCGTCGTACTAAACCTCCCCTTCCGGAACCAACCCCTGTTAAACCCAATTATCCTGATTTGGCGCCACTTCAAACTTCCGGTCAAGCTTCTTCTAGCTCGGCTCGGAATATTTTATTCACCGGCCTTCCCCACAATAGAGCCTCTACATCCCCACGCCTTATTACCCCCCGACCAGAACCCATAACCGATGCCCCTCCACGTAGCCCTATACTAACCCGACAACTGACCGGTACCCAACCCAGATGCCTCTTCGTTTGAATCCTGGGTCAGCCTATCTTGATGCCACAGGTCAAATGGTGTATGCTGACCCAGTCTTCGTATATGTCCCGTTCACGACTACCGATCTCTTGAATTGGAAGACCCACAATTCCTCGTACACTGAGAAACCACAAGCTATGACCGATCTGTTCACCTCGATAGTTCAGACACATAATCCGACATGGGCTGATTGCCAGCAGTTATTAATGACATTGTTTAATAACGAGACGAGGACTAGGATTAACCAAGCGGCCATTAAAGCACTAGAGGAAGAAGCCCGTACTTTGAATCAAGCCAATCCAGCAGCATGGGCCGCAACTCATTATCCTAATACTGATCCCGAATGGAACGTTAATGGCGCAGACATGCGTCAACTAAAAGCCTATAGAGACGCTATAATTGCTGGCATGAATGCCGGAGGGAAGAAAGCCATTAATAAGACAGTTGAGGTGATTCAGAAAAGTGATGAAGTGCCCAGTGTCTTTTATGACCGATTATTGGAGGCATACCGCTTGTATACCCCCTTTAATCCGGAAGACACCGAGAATTCCCGAGTGGTAAACTCCGCCTTTGTCAGCCAAGCCTACGGGGATATTAAGCGCAAGCTACAGAAGCTAGAAGGGTTTGCAGGAATGTCCATCACCCAACTAATGGAGGTAGCAAATAAGGTGTACATGAATAGGGAGTCAGAAAGTAAGAAAGAGGAAGAGCGCAAGATGCGTAAAAAGGCTGATATGCTAGCGGTAGCAATCGCAGGCGTAGATAGACGGGGCCCAGATAGAGGTGATAGTAGGTGGAATAGGGAGCCCCTGAGTAGGAATCAGTGCACGTATTGCAGGGAAGAAGGGCAATGGAGAAGCGAGTGTCTGAAAAGAGAGCAGTACGAGAGAGACCCACCCAGGGCAGGTTATGGAAACTTTAGAGGCAGAGCGAGAGGTAGAGGAGGTCCCGGAGGGAGTAATGGTAATAGAGGGAGTGTAAGAGAAGATAGGTACTATCCCGCAGCGCAAAGGTCCCGCGATAGAGAAGGTAGGGACTTTGTAGGATTGGCTGACACGGTCATGGAGGACTATTGATACCGACCGGGCTCCATCCCCCTTGGTCGAGCGGAGCCTATGGTCGATGTATCAATAGGGGGAAAAAGGAGTGCATTCATGATCGACACTGGTGCTGAACATTTGGTGGTGACTAACCTAGTTGCTCCTTCATCTGGAAGAACTATTACCGTAATAGGAGCAACTGGAAGAAGTGCTGCAAAACCGGTTCTTAAAAGTCGACTCTGTACATTGGGAGGCCACGTAGTAAAACATCAATTCCTTTACATGCCTGAATGTCCAGTCCAATTGTTGGGACGTGATTTGCTTTCCAAATTACAAGCGCAGATTACGTTCCTACCAAACGGAACAACATCCTTAAAGTTTAATGGACCTTCAGGTATTATGACATTATCCGTACCAAAGGAAGAAGAGTGGCGACTTTATACAGCGTTGACTAGCCAAAACCCTAGGAGTGATGGATCCTTATTCAACATACCAGAAGGATGGGCCTCTCTCCTTTTGAAATCATGTATGGGCGACCACCTCCCGTACTTGGTAACTTAAGGGGGGATTTGAGTCAGTTGGGAGAAGGAATTACCCAGCAGCAGGTTGTAGAGTTGGCAATAAAAGTGGCCGAAGTGACTCCGTGGATACATCACTCCAGGGTTAAACCAGCAGCGGTCGATTCTTGGCAAGCTACAGCAGATCCAGAGAATCCCTGCAAGATCCGGTTAAAGCGCACGACTCAGTCGAAGTGACGAGGAACCTTGTGGATTACAAATTTTATTGTTTCAGGGATTGGTAAGTGAGTGAGAAGGCCATAATAAAGCCTGTCCGCTCACCGACGTGTAGTTTAAAAGTCAGGAAAAGTCTCGAAGAGACCCCTGTGTAGACGAGCAGAACTCCATTCCCTGCAGCCCTTACATCCTGGAAGCTGAGGTGCCATCGCACGGACGAAGACTGAGGATGACGACGAAAGATGTGTTTCTGATAATGTTTTTATATGTGTATTTTTATATTCAGGAAGGTAGAGGTACCGACACTCCTAGCTGTGAGGTATGCATTAACCCCTTAAGGACCAAACTTCTGGAATAAAAGGGAATCATGACGTGTCACACACGTCATGTGTCCTTAAGGGGTTAAGACTACAAGAACAGGTAACCATATTTCCCAGACCCTAATTTGGCATTCGCAATACGAGTGTAAAGGAGATGTATCAAGATGTAGATACTTAAATATAGAGTATAGTGTGTGCCATTTAGGAGTAGGAGAACCTAAGTGCTTCAGTCCAGAGTATCAACCCCGTACAATTTGGTTGACTCTCAGGAATGGAGATCCTCAGGGGACCCTAATTAACAAAACGGTATTAGAATCCGTACATTCTTCGGGTGTTCTGCTATTTGATGCATGTAAGGCGATATCAAGTGGTAGAAAGCCGTGGAATGTATGTGGCGATCTTAGATGGGAGAGAACGTATGGGTCTAACGATAAATATATTTGTCCCAGCAGTAAAAATAAGTATGTGAGTCCTAGATGCCCAAATAGAGATTATAACTTTTGCCCATATTGGTCTTGTGTGGGGTGGGCAACTTGGGGACAGACAGCAGACAAAGACATGATTGTGACTAAGTTGCCTATCAATCCATACTGTAAGTCTATGGAATGCAATCCAGTCCATATACTTATAAATAACCCCGACAAGTTCTTAGATAGATATGGTAATTTATTTGGGTTTCAAATATATGGGACGGGTTTAGACCCTGGGACAGTATTGTTTATAGGGATAGAGACCGATACGGTAACCTCCCAAACTCATCAGGTATACCATTCCTTTTATGAAGAAATGAGTATAGATAATAAGATCCCCCATAACGCTAAAAACCTGTTCATTGATTTAGCTGAAAGTATTGCCGGTAGTTTTAATGTTACCAACTGCTATGTGTGTGGAGGTACTAACATGGGAGACCAATGGCCTTGGGAAGCAAAGGAGGTAATGTCTGGTTCTGAGGCAGTTGAACAATTAATATCTTCACAAGCCGATTATCATATGAGTGTTAGAGGTAAATCTGAGTGGAGATTAAAGACCTCCATCATAGGTTATGTTTTCATAGCGAGGAAAGGAATGATGTATAATACTTCTGTAGGAGAGTTAACTTGTCTAGGGCAAAAAGCTTATGATGATGATACAAAGAATACAACTTGGTGGTCGGCTTCAAATGTCTCAGAACCATCCAACCCGTTTGCAAGATATGCCAGTTTAAAGGACGTATGGTTTGATTTATCCATCACATCTAGTTGGAGAGCCCCAGCAAATTTGTACTGGATCTGTGGTAAGAAAGCCTATTCGGAGTTGCCACAGGACTGGGAAGGGGCATGTGTGTTGGGTATGCTCAAGCCATCCTTCTTCTTGTTACCTATCGAAACAGGTGAGACTTTGGGAGTTAAAGTGTATGATGTGAATCATAGGAAGAAAAGGGGACCCATAGAGATAGGCGCTTGGGAAGATGATGAATGGCCTCCCCAGCGTATTATAGAGTATTATGGGCCAGCCACATGGGCAGAGGATGGTACCTTTGGTTTTAGAACCCCAATTTATATGCTCAACCGTATTATAAGATTACAGGCGGTGGTTGAGATTATTACTAATGAGACCTCACAAGCGCTCAATCTTCTAGCGAAGCATAATACCAGGATGAGGACAGCAGTATACCAAAATAGATTAGCCTTGGATTACCTATTGGCAGTAGAGGGAGGTGTATGTGGGAAGTTTAACCTGAGCAATTGCTGTCTTCAAATAGATGACGAAGGGCAAGCAATAGCTGAGCTTACTAGCCATATGGTTAAACTAGCGCATGTGCCTACTCAGGTATGGAAAGGGTATAATCCAAGTAGTTGGTTTGGTAGCTGGTATGAGCAGTTTGGAGGGCTTAAGGCATTGGTAGGTGGAGTCCTACTGATTTTAATGTTGTGTCTACTCCTGCCATGTCTTATACCCTTAGTAGTTAGGTCTGTGCAAAGCCTGATAGAAAATATAGCAGAGAGGAAGGCTGCTGCACAGATAATGGCAATTTATAAATATAAGGCTCTAGATCAGGGAGAACCGATGCAGGAAGAGGAGTGTTGAGAGATTCACATCATAGACAAGTCTGGTCTGGTTCATGGTAACTTGCGGTGTATGCAAACCAAGGTTAAGTGATGCCTCAAGTAATTGTGAAATATCAAGAGGCATCAAAGGGGGGAATGTGGTGGAATCTCGGTAAAAATAAATTTAGTAGGCCGAGATTACCACGTGGCATGTGTACGTGCATATGCTGACGTATCGATCAGTTGGTTGCACGAGGCAAGATACGATCAGTAGTGTACGGAGCATGTGCGAGAATACAGGATGTAGTATTCCCCTCCTCCATTGTGCTGGACAAGCCATGCGGTCAAGCAGGAAGTTAATTCTTATTTGTATTGATTGGTCAAGAGAATGTGCGGGTGGAGCTTAATATGGGAGGAGTTATATGCCTATATAAGGAGCCTGCACTATTGTCCGGGGCTCAGAACTTGCTGTATTTTGGTGACATTAGTCCCTCTGAGTCCCGATCGGTGATCCGAATAAAGAATCTCTTCCTTCCTGAAGAAACCTGTGTCCATCTCTCTGTGCTTGGCTTCCGTCAGTTTCTCCGGTATCAATACAAACTGCATGAATAAAATTATATTCCAGGCCAAGGGTGTGATAGGAAACCGATATTTATCAATGGTTAATAAATTGATAATTTAAAGTATATATTAATTGTCCTCCAAAGATGTAGTTAAACTGTTCAGTCCCAGATTTCTGACAATAGACTGGAAGACGTTGTACAATACATCTCAAATTCTTGATGTTTACTTTTTTTTTTTTTTTTTTTATGAAGCGGCTCTGTCACCTTCTGTGGTCTTTGCATATTTTGGTCTTCAGTAGCTCGGGATGCAGCAGTGATGCTTTCCCTCCTTGGTACCACCATCTTCTTTCATCAGCTCCTGGTGTATCAGCTCGCATCAGTGAGAGTAAAGCACTAATATCTTTGGAGGATTCTGCAAGACTGGGGGAGCCTCCAAAGATATCGTCTTGCAATGAGCAAAATCAAATTTTATTCCCACAACCATCGCTAGTATCGGCTTGGGAAGTGACAAAACTTGAAAGATGGCTGTCAAGAAGAGGAAAATACTTAAGGCAAAATAATACTTTACCTTATGTATTGCAGGAGAAAATGAGTGAAAAAGAAGAGATCAGGAGTGAGGCACAGAAGAGGAACAAAGCAACGTAAGTTAAGAGTGACAGAGCCACTTTAAAGGATCACTATAGGGTCAGGAACACAATCATGTATTCCTGACCCTATAGTGTTAAAACCACCATCTAGCCCCCCCGGGCCCCTCATGCCTCCATAATTATAGAAAAATCTTACTGTATTCAAGCCTGAAGCTGTAACTCTGCATGCTGTTAGACTCAGAAAAAAAAGCAGTCTGCTGACATCATCAGAAGTGGGGCCCTGATCCAATCACAATGCTTCCCCATATGATTGGCTGAGACTGACAAGGAGGATCATGATTCAAACACAGCCCTGGCCAATCAGCATCTCCTCATAAAGATTAATTGAATCAATGAATCTCTATGAGGAAAGTTCAGTGTCTGCATGCAGAGGGAGGAGATACTGAATGTTTGGATGCATTTTAGGCAGCCATGACACAGGAAGGATTTCTAACAGCCATCTGAGGAGCGGCCAGTGAAGTTATCACTAGGCTGTAATGTAAACACTGCATTTTCTCTGAAAAGACAGTGTTTACAGCAAAAAGCCTGAAGGTAATGATTCTACTCACCAGAACAATCTCAATAAGCTGTAGTTGTTGTGGTGACTATAGATTCCCTTTAAGTATTTTTATTGGAGAATATTCATTCCTGTACACATTTTCTGCATACACAGGTATCTGCTTATATCCATATTATTATCCACATCTTGTGTTCCTCGGTTACAATGTAAATATGCATCTCACTTAGTCCTTCAAAAATGCCAAAAGTATTTTGTTTCAGTGACTCATTTGTCAATTTACTTCTGTATTTAGGATTATTGAAATGTGCAATCCACATACACCGTTATTCTCAGAAATATAGCACTGACTGTAGGTAGGTTGAATAAGGGACACCCCACTGCCAAAATACAAAACAAAATAAATAAAAATCGCTGTTTGGTAGATATTCCCCAATTAAAACATGCATGCATTTAATTTTGCATGTATAATACTTCCTTAAACTTCCTTAAACTAAACTTGACCAAAACTGAAGTTCTGGTCTTACCTCCCTCAAGTGTTGTTACTCCTGTGTCTGTCTCCCTCCAAGTCAATGGTGCAACCATCAGCTCCACCACGCAGGCTCGCTGCCTAGGTGTTCTCTTTGACTCTGACCTCTCCTTCAAGCCTCATGTTCAATCTATCGCCAAATCCTGTCATTTCCATCTCAAAAACATTGTGCGCATCCGCCTCTACTTAACGCCAGCTGCGACTAAGGTGTTGGTTCATTCCACTGTTCTTTCTCACCTTGACTATTGTAATCCGCTTCTCAGTAGTCTTACGTGCTCCCAACTTGTGCCGTTACAGTCAGGGCCGGACTGGGAACTAAAAGCAGCCCTGGAAAAAAATATTTACCAGCCCCATAATGCGTCGCGCCAGCATAGCGTGCAGATACAGCGTTAGAAAAGATCATTTAAGATTAAAAATTATTACTCCAACGTGAAAAAAAGCACATATAGGCTTTTTTAAGCAGACGTGTCTTTGCATATAACCAATGTTTCAGTCCAACTACCATGACATATTAAGGAAAGCTTGGTAATGGGACTGAAATGGTGAATGTATGTAGGGCACAACTGTAAAAAATTACGTTATCTTGTTTATTTTGAGGTCCTGTGGGTGCACTCTTCACTTTAAATATGTTATTGTGCTGGAGTATGTACCTAGCAACAAGACTGGGCCAATATCTGCTTATTACATATTGTACATATCAATGACATTTCTCTGTGTATTACGGATATATATATGTACATTAATACATGTGTAAATATAATAGGCATAATTCTATATATATAACTAATACACACATAAATATACATGATATATATACACACACACACACACCAGTGGCGGATCCAGAGCCTGACATTGGGAGGGGCACTTATAGATTTAAAGAAATAATCCATGCACAATAACCACTACTGCTCTGTGTAGTGGTTATGGTGCCAGGAGTGCCGGGACCCGCTCCCAGAGTAAGTAGTCAAACCGTTTAAGAACAGTTTGACAACTTACCTGGGGTCTGCTGTGATATGGGGCTGTAGTAGGGTATAGGAGCAGTGGTGCAATGTGTG
Source organism: Pelobates fuscus (assembly GCF_036172605.1). NCBI lineage: Eukaryota > Metazoa > Chordata > Amphibia > Anura > Pelobatidae > Pelobates > Pelobates fuscus. Next base: position 59,062,914 of record NC_086321.1, read on the forward strand.
AGGGGTGCAGTTTGTGTGAAAGGTTTGGTGTGTGGGGCTGTGTGTGTGGGGGGGTCTGGGTGTGTGTATGGGGCTAGAGGTCGCAGTGGTGAGAGTGAACTCTAGCCCGTAGCTCCAGCGCTAGAGTTAACTCTCGCGAGAGCTGGAGCGTTACCACTGTAACCGCGGCAACGTTCTGTACTCGCGCAAGAAGGACCCGGAGGAGCTGCAGGCTGAGCTCCCGGGTCCTCTCTTCCTCCCTCCCCTGCTGGCTGCCTGCATGGTGCCTCCAGAACAGGGAGGGATATCTCTGATCTCCCCTCCGGTTCGTGAAGGCACATGGTGCTTGGACAGTGCCAGCCTTGCATTGGCCAGCAGGGGAGAGCATCTGGGGGGGAAAGGGCAATTGCCCGTTGCCCCCCCTGGATCCACCAGTCATATATATATATATATATATATATTTCTTTCTCCCCCTCACTGCTCCTCTGTGTCCATGTCACCCCTCTCCTTCCCAGTCACTCTCTTCCCCCTCTGCCTCTTTCTCCCCCTCCCCTTGTGTATCTCTCTTCCCCTCTGTCTCTTTTCCCCCCTTTTCCCTGTCTCTCTCTACCATCTCTCTATCCCCCTCTTTCTCCCCTTGTGTCTCACTCTCCCTCCCTTTGTGTATCTCTCTCTTCCCCTCTGTCTCTTTTTCCCCCTTCTCCCTGTCTCTCTCTCCCTCTCTACTATCTCTCTATCCCCCTCTTTCTCCCCTTGTGTCTCACTCTCCCTCCCCCTCTGTCTCTCTCTATTCTCCCACTGTCTCTTTCTTCCCTATCTCGGTTTTATTTCCCCCCCTCCCCTTGTGTCTCTATATTCCCCCCCCTTTTGTGTCTCTATATTCCCCCCCCTTTTGTGTCTCTATATCCCCCCTTTTGTGTCTCTATATTATCCCCCCTTTTTTGTCTCTATATTTCCCCCCCTTTTTTGTCTCTATATTCCCCCCCTTTTGTGTCTCTATATTATCCCCCCCTTTTGTGTCTCTATATTATCCCCCCTTTTGTGTCTCTATATTATCCCCCCCTTTTTTGTCTCTATATTATCCCCCCCCTTTGTGTCTCTATATCCCCCCTTTTTTGTCTCTATATTATCCCCCCCTTTTTTGTCTCTATATTATCCCCCCTTTTGTGTCTCTATATCCCCCCCCCTTTTGTGTCTCTATATTCCCCCCCCTTTTGTGTCTCTATATTCCCCCCCTTTTGTGTCTCTATATTATCCCCCCTTTTGTGTCTCTATATTATCCCCCCTTTTGTGTCTCTATAGTCCCCACTTTTGTGTCTCTATATTATCCCCCCTTTTGTGTGTCTATATTATGCCCCCCTTTTTTGTCTCTATATTATACCCCCTTTTTTGTCTCTATATTATCCCCCCCTTTTGTCTCTATATTATCCCCCCCTTTTTTGTCTCTATATTATCCCCCCCTTTTTTGTCTCTATATTATCCCCCCTGTTTTGTCTTTATATTATCCCCCCTTTTTTGTCTCAATATTATCCCCCCTTTTTTGTCTCTATATTATCCCCCCCTTTTGTGTCTCTATATTCCCCCCTTTTTTGTCTCTATATTATCCCCCCTGTTTTGTCTTTATATTATCACCCCTTTTTTGTCTCTATATTATCCCCCCTTTTGTCTCTATATTATCCCCCCCCTTTTGTGTCTCTATATTCCCCCCTTTTTTGTCTCTATATTATCCCCCCCTTTTGTCTCTATATTATCCCCCCCTTTTGTCTCTATATTATCCCCCCCCCTTTTGTCTCTATATTATCCCCCCCCTTTTGTCTCTATATTATCCCCCCCCCTTTTGTCTCTATATTATCCCCCCCCCCCTTTTGTCTCTATATTATCCCCCCCCCCCTTTTGTCTCTATATTATCCCCCCCCCCCCCCTTTTGTCTCTATATTATCCCCCATCCCCTCCTCTCCTCCATTTACCTGAGAGGAGTCAGAGGGGGCCGGCCGCTTTCCACGCTGGTGCCGCCGGGCACTTCTAATGCTGAGGACGGAAGGAGGAGGAGGAGGAGGGAGGAGCATGTCTCTGTACCATGCTCCCTCGCGGTTCCCACAATTCACAGCACAGGAACCGCGAGGGAGCATGGTACAGAGACATGCTCCTCCCTCCTCCTCCTCCTCCTTCCGTCCTCAGCATTAGAAGTGCCGCCGGACCGGCGAGGCTGCCACCCGGCCCGGCGGCACCAGCGTGGAAAGCGGCCGGCCCCCTCTGAGTGTGCCACCGGACCGGCCACCCGGTGGCACATACCTCTGCAGCCCCCAGGTGCCGCGGCCCACCGGGAAATTTCCCGGTATCCCGGTGGGCCAGTCCGGCCCTGGTTACAGTCCATAATGAATGCAGCAGCGAGGTTGATCTTCCTGTCCGCCCGCACCTCCCACGCCTCACCCTTCTGTCAGTCCCTACATTGGCTTCCTATAAAATATAGAGCTAAATTTAAAATTCTGGTTCTTGCTTTCAAATCTCTACATAATGCTGCTCCCACCTATCTATCCTTCCTTATACACAAGTATGTCCCGTCTAGGCCCTTACGATCTGCTGAAGACTTACGTCTATCTTCTGTCCGTACTCCCACCTCTGATGCTCGCCTTCAAGATTTCTCGAGGGTTGCACTGTTCCTGTGGAACTCGCTTCCCTCCTCTGTTAGATGCTCACCCAGTCTCCACTCTTTCAAAAAATCATTAAAAACCCACTTCTTCATAAAAGCATATCAATTAAACTGTTAATAGCTCCTGACTGATTCCTCTTCTGCAACTTTCACTAGTCTAATACTATCCTTACCTTTTTGTGTCATTTTACCCCACTCCCTCTAGCATGTAAGCTCATTGAGCAGGGCCCTCACCCCCTCTGTTCCTGTGTGTCTAACTTGTCTGGTTACAACTACATGTCTGTTCGTCCACCCATTGTAAAGCGCTGCGGAATTTGATGGCGCTATATAAATATCATAATAATAATAATAATAATAATAATATCTAAAAACAGCTTGCAAAAGCTGCAGATCTCTTGTCTGATGCCTTTGCAAACCCTCCCAGGGTTTTAACCCCGCCCAGACTTTCTGTGACTGTCCAATCACAGACTTCCCAATACAGCTCCATGAGAAGTATTTATAAGACAGGTACTCTGGGCAATCGCTGCCTCTTGAGTTTATCTCCACTGAGCTAATTAAACCAGGAAGTAACTGTTGTCTGTTTGAACAGCCAGCCGAGTGCAACAAGGCTAACTTATACGAGCACTAATTTCTATTGAAATCTGTTCTCTTTTGTAAAAGGATAAAAGAGGACACACTCTACTCACATCTTCTGCTGCTCTCAGGGCACTAGGACCCTGCAGATAACACTAAAACAGTGTTCCCTACAGGTTCTGCAGTTCTGTTCTGCCTCAGTGGGCTGGCCATTGTCATTGGCAGGCAGCTTGGCATGCATTCATGCCAGACGGACCTGTAATTAATTTGAGTGGATCCATCCTCTTTCCAGGTGGGTCCACCCCCCGTCCACAGAGCTAGTGACGCAATTACCCCCTCTCACATCTTCTTTGTTGAAATATTTTCCAGGTCCAAACAGACAGAAAATAACAGACAAGAAGTTCCAATCAGGCAGACACTCTTATTTAGAAGCTTAAAGAAACTAGTAGAGACACTGAACACACTGCTGGTTAAAAAATCTACTTTGTCACATGTTCACAGTTTCTCTTGTGGTCAACAGATGCTCTCAGTAAGGAGTTAACTCAGGACAGCTAACAATTTCCTGCATGGAGCTGCACCCTGCCAACCTCATGTATGACGTCAAACCATTCAAAAATGGTTTGACTCCAGGGGCGTGGCCTGGCAGCGCGCAAAGATGGACGCGTGAAGTGTCGGCTCCTGTGAGGGTGAAAGCCACACAGCAATTTGTAAAGCGAAATTTACCGTAACTGACCCCACGACCAACTCACAGGTGACTCTATTACACCATGTCACAAAAGGTCCCTAAAAAGACGAAAATGCGCCCGGCACAAACCCATATTTCCCCGCTCACTCCGCCGCGCATCACCTCACAAGATGGCGCCGGTGGCGCCGTCGGCCCGACATCACCGACCTCCTGCTCTGAAAAGAGCGACAGCACATCCATCTCGATGAGAACCACTGAACCTGCGTCTGAGCATGTCATTCATTGCATGCTACAAAAGCTCCAGCAATCCCTACAAGCGGATTTTACCAAATTGGCACAAGACGTGCGCTCTGACATCAGAGAAATTACTGAACGCACAGCCTTACTAGAGGAAAAAACGGAGGAGCTCATAGATGCACACAACAAGCTGGCTGCGGCCTGTGATACAACAGAAGCTAGACTGACATATTTAGAGACCAAACTTGCTGATCAGGAAGACAGAGATAGGCGAAATAATGTTCGCCTTAGAGGGATATCTGAAGAAATTAAACCATCGGAATTGCAAGATTATGCTACAGGTCTGTTTAAAGCCCTATGCCCAACTCTCACACTGGAAGAACTCAGGCTTGACCGCATCCATCGTCTCCCGAGGCCTAAGTTCCTGGCAAATACAGCTGCCAGAGACGTATTCACGCGCATGCATTATTACACCTCCAAAGAATTGGTTATGAGAGCGGCGAGAAACCCGAATAGCATTCCTCCAGAATTCCAAAAAGTCAAGCTCTTCGTTGATCTATCTGCGGTGACGCTCGCTAAACTCAAACATCTATCACCTATCACGAAAGCACTCCGTGACGCCGAAATCCCCTATAAATGGGGCTATCCTACACGCATTATACTGAGAAGAAATGGGATAGAACATCAGATCCACTCGGTATCAGACGGGACCAAAATGCTCAATGATTGGGCTGTGCCAATCACCGTCCCAGATGCAACAACATCATCCCGAAACCCGGACCTACCACTGATGAAAGTCAATAAAGACTGGTCCACGGGACCCAAACGCTAATAACTAAGATCTGGCATTCCTCTCGCTATCCCAGCTGGATTCGTGAGCATGATCTCTATATCTCTATACATATCACGATAACGTACATGTTGTGTTATTAGTTTGTTATTATGTATTATTTGTTATACATTGTTTTTTACGTTGCCACTTGCTAAAATTAATTGTGACACAAGGTTGTTAGGATACCTAGCGAAAGAAGAAAAATGGTAAATGTCTATAGCAAGGCAGTTAACTTAGATGATTGCGTTTATGTTTATACCCGAACCGGATTACAAAAATAGGCTTTTCAGACCGGCCCAACATACTTAGCCCGATTATACGGTCAGTTACGCCTTTTAAAGGTTCCACCCTCCCCCCACTACGCTCCATGGGGCTCTTTAAAAAAAAATATTTTCTTAGGCTGGATGACCTCTATCCGGCCCTCTCCCTGTATATAGTTCTCTTTTCCTTTTTCTCCCTTATTCCCACCCCACCTCTGTTCCCACATCCTCACACATGCATACCATGTGCTACAAGAAGATATAAGGTTCGACCACTCCTCTACATCTCATTTATGAAAATGATATCGCTCGGTGTAGAGTCGTCGACCAAGCGGCACCTCAGACATACCCGATATAAATGGCAGATTCTAATATACCTACCTTGTACGACAACACACTTAGAAACAGAGAGGTACGCACAGACAACACGAAATAACTTAAATACAATACGCAGCGATACAGTCAGCATCTATACTATAAGATTATGGCATTAATTATTCTATCACTGAACGTTAAGGGACTGAATTCTCCACATAAAAGGAGAATGGCCCTAGAAGAGGCTCGTAAAGTGAAAGCCTCTATAGCTTTTTTTCAAGAAACTCACCTTCTACAATCCAAGATGCCCAAACTCTTCTCAAAACAATACCCCCTAAGTTTCCACTCCGGATACCTGAAAAAGAAGAGAGGGGTCTCAATCCTAGTCAGTAAGGATGTCACTTTTTCACTGCACAGAAAAAGGGGAGACAGGGAAGGCAGGTTTTTACTCGTCCAATGTCACGTCAATTATGAGCCCTACACCCTCCTAAACATCTATGACCCACATGACAACCAGGCTACATACCTCAACAAAATCCTAACGATGGCAGATGCTCACAAATTTGGAACAATCATAATAGGAGGGGACACAAACTTCATATTGGATAACACCTTAGACTCCTCCTCAAGTCTCAGAGTATCCCGCAAAACCCTTGCCCAACGCACCTCCTCGACTAGTGCCATCAAACAGCACCTTCACGATTCAGGTTACGTAGATATTTGGAGGATACTCCATCCAGCAGAGAAAGATTTCTCATTCCACTCCCAAGTCCATAATTCATATTGAAGAATTGACAGGTTCCTCATACACTCATCAGTAATACCCCGCATCCAAGACACAATAATCGGTCTCATAACTTGGTCGGACCATGCCCCAATCACGCTTACCATATCCACCCAATACCCCAACAGAGGGGGAGGCTCCTGGAGACTGAATGACTCCCTACTGAAAAATCCTGACATTGTAGCTCAACTCAAAACAGAAATAGACACATACTTTCAGAATAATCCGAAGGAAGACACCTCCATCCCGATAACTTGGCAGGCACACAAAGCAGTAATGAGAGGCGTATTTATAAAAGTAGCTAGCTATGCTAATAAGAAAAGACAAAAAACGTACAATGACCTACTCCAACGGATAAAAACCCTAACGCACACAAATAAAGAAAACCCATCTCCGACGATCTACGTAACTCTCAGGCAATTACAATCCCAACTTCAAGATCTAGAATTAGATAAAACCAATTTTATCTTACAGAAATACAAACACAAATTCTTTGCACAAGGAAATAAAGCAGGAGCGGTCCTAGCATCTAAATTAAAATCTCGGATGGCTAACTCTAGGGTGGCCTACTTGCTACGACCTGACAAAACCAAAATTATCAACCCACAAGACATTGTTGAAACGTTCGCAACATACTATAGCTCCCTCTACAACCTATCATCAGACAAAGGCACACACACACCCTCAATACCACAAATACAAGAGTTCCTTAGCACGGTACACCTCCCTACATTAACTCAAGCAGAAATAGACGCACTCACCAAACCATTTTCGGTAGAAGAACTGAAAAACGCGATCAAGAAATTACCCTCCCACAAATCTCCAGGGCCGGACGGCTTTACCAACTTATACTACCAAACTTTCTCCGACTCCTTAGCCCCACACTTCACCGACCTTATCAACCACTGTTTTTCCACTGGTGTGATCCCGACGGAGATGTTACAAGCAAACATGTCTACGCTCCCCAAACCGGGTAAACCAGCAACACTTTGCCAAAATTTCAGACCCATCTCATTACTTAATTGCGACACCAAAATTTACGCCAAGATAATTGCAGACCGTCTCTCACTCATTCTCACACGAATAGTACATAACGACCAATCAGGATTTATCAAAACTAGACAGGGCTCAGATAATACGAGGAAAGTACTAAATATCCTAGCTCACATGGACTCACACAACCTGGAAGGCCTTCTACTGGCGCTGGACGCAGAGAAGGCCTTCGACAGGCTTAACTGGGAATATATGAACCAAGTACTGCTCAAATTCGGATTCCCCCAAGTCTATATCAAAGGAATTATGGCACTATACAAGACTCCCTCAGCGCGGGTCTCCAATGCAGGATTCATCTCAAACCCTTTTTCTATCACTAATGGCACGCGCCAAGGTTGTCCCCTGTCTCCCCTGTTATTTGTGTTGTCCCTCGAACCATTAGCATGCAAAATCCGACAACACGACAATATTAAAGGCATATTCATTAATAACATTGAATATAAATTGTCGATGTTCGCGGATGACATACTTATCTCCATGTCACAACCGGATATATCTCTACCGCATATTCTCCACACACTTGAGGAATATAGTTACATCTCCTACTACAAGCTCAACCAAACGAAAACCCAGGCTTTACCTATACGTCTCCCGACTACAGAAATTGCAAAAATGAAACTTAAATACACATTAGATTGGAGACAAACTTCCCTCACCTATTTAGGGGTGAAAATCACAGGCACACTTAGAGGCATTAGTACATGCAATTTTTCAACCTTGCCGCATACCTGTAAACTGATTTTGCATAAATGGAAAGATGTCATGTTGTCCTGGCTCGGCCGGATAAATGCCATCAAAATGATGGTCTTACCAAAAATATTATACATTTTCCGAATGCTACCAATACCTATTTCACCTACGTTACATAAACAAATACAATCTATGTTGACAGCCTTCATATGGAACTCGAAAAAGCCCAGGTTACCCTTAACCCTCCTACAAACCCCAAGCAAGGAGGGGGGAATGGGATTCCCTAATGTAGCAGCCTATCACAGAGCAGCCATGCTGGAATACGCTGTGAAAATGCATGCCCCGAAACACACACTACAATGGGTCGACATTGAGAATGGGTATGACCCCAAAGGCTCAGTGATTGACTACATGTGGACCCCCAAACACCTCAGAGACAAGCGCAAACCTTTACTGCCACTAACCAAGTACACCGTCCAGACCTGGGACTACGTTCACCGCTCCAGCGGTAATGACACTAGGTTTTCCCTCTGGGCACCTATCACATCTTTCAACTCGGTGTCCCCATGGTTGTCCCTGGGAGGGTGGGGGGAAAGGGGGATCCTCCGAATTGCAGACCTATGTACACAAGGTTCTATAATACCATTCCCTGAGCTCAGAACAAAACACCATCTGCCCCCATCATTTATCTTCCCCTATATTCAGCTGAAAAGTTTAATTTCTGACAGGGTATTTACACAAGACACACCTGATATCCAACGCATGCTCCTTTACAACAAATGTCATTATACTCCGATCAGAAACAAAACCCTGACGAGTTGTTATTCTCTACTACTAAACCAAATACCTAAACCAGAATATAAATACCAAACAAAATGGAGGGACGGATGCACCCACTCCCCCTCAGACAAACAACAATGGTTGACATCACTCCAGGTTCTGAAAAGCATCACATCTTGTTACTCCCACATTGAGGCTCATAGAAAACTGATTTACCGATGGTACTACACCCCTGACATAATTCATAAGATGTTCCCCCAATCCTCATCCAACTGTTGGAGATGCGACAGGGATAAGGGTACAATGACTCATATCTGGGGGTGTTGTCCAGAGATACAGCCACTGTGGAAGGAAACACAGCATATATGGGAACAACTGGGGATTCAAACCCCCCGCTAACCCCTATGATGGCCCTTTTCTTATTAATCCCAAGCAAAGTGTCCCGTGCAGATGCCCACCTACTGCTGATGACAACTTTAGCTACGAGAAATGTAATTGCAGGCCACTGGAAACATTCTGGTTGCCCACTTCCAGTCTTGATATGGCACAAAACCAGACATTTTCTCAGATATGAGGTATTATCTGCCACCACACCAAGCCAGACCCAGATAGCTCGGTCAAACTGGCAAAAATGGACAGATCTAGAAACAAACAAAGGCTTACACAGCGTACCAACAACACTCCCCTCTGACTAAACTTAACTACGAGGAAAAATTGCATTAGTTCAAGAATTTTTAACATAAGACTTTGTCATGTTTTAATTGTATATACCTGTACTCAGGGAATTGATCCCACGATAATGATTTAATATATCACAAAATTGTGATAGCGTAAGACGACCATGTAGCACCACACCATACCATTGATAACTGACCACATTTCCTAATATCTCCACCCATGACAAAAATTCCAAGTGGCCGAATGACTGAGGACTACACTACACTGAATGATACCCTCAGGAGTTGGAGACGACCCTTAAAACGTCTATGTTTTTGGTGAACCTCTTTACCATTAGTATACCTAAGAATGCAACCATGTTTACTCGTCTGACTGTACTACCACACTTGATAAGTATGTAGTAATGACACATTGTATATGCTACAATATATTTTGGATGTATATTTCCCTTGTTCCCCACCCCCCCCCCCCCTCTTCCTTTCTGTATCCCTCCCCATTTTGAAATCTGAAAATTCATTCAATAAAATACTAATTACAAAAAAAATAAAATGGTTTGACTCCTTACAATGGGGGACGGCAGTGCACTCCTGGCACCATAACCACTACAGCAAGATATGGGATTATGGTGCTTGGATTGTTCCTTTAATTAATGCAAGTAACAAAAACACTAACCAGAACAGCTTGTTTTAGGTCACTAGAAATAGCTATTATTATTCTTTAGCGTAAACTGTATTAATCACCTGCCATATTTACTATATTTAGGTTAGCAGCTGTAAAGCAATTAGCAAGCTGTCAGCTATACTTTGAATCCAGCATTTACAAATTTACATTATCTTCTATGAATATTAAAGCAACGTTTGCACCTGAAACTTGCTTTCTTTACATTAAAACATTATACCAAACAGATTCAAATATTTTTCATCTTAAAAAGCTTGAATTGAAAATCAGGAAATGTCATTGCGGAGGTGGCCAGCTGAATCACAATTAACAACATTTCATTGACAGTAACTGGTTTGAAAGAGGGATCTGGAAACATGATTAACTGTGAACATCTCAATGTAGATCAGAAGAAATGCATTTTTGAATGACCTCTTGATGCCACATGCCCTTGAAGCACAAAAAAAGTAGCTAGAGATCTTGTATAGAGATGTCGCGAACATAATATTTTCCGTTCGCGAACGGCGAACGCGAACTTCCGCAAATGTTCGCAAGCAGGCGAACCGGGCGAACCGCCATAGACTTCAATAGGCAGGCGAATTTTAAAACCCACAGGGACTCTTTCTGGCAACAATAGTGATGGAAAAGTTGTTTCAAGGGGACTAACACCTGGACTGTGGCATGCCGGAGGGGGATCCATGGCAAAACTCCCATGGAAAATTACATAGTTGATGCAGTCTGGTTTTAATCCATAAAGGGCATAAATCACCTAACATTCCTAAATTGTTTGGAATAACGTGCTTTAAAACATCAGGTATGATGTTGTATCGATCAGGTAGTGTAAGGGTTACGCCCGCTTCACAGTGACAGACCAAACTCCCCGTTTAACGCACCGCAAACAACCGCAAACAGTCCATTTGCACAACCGCAAACTCCCCATTTGCACAAGGTTGGATGCCAAGCTAGCCATGTCCTGTTCCTTGTCCTCACTGATGTCATTGAAGGTCTCTTCCTCCACCCAGCCACGTACAACACCAAGGGTCCCCGAAAGGTGACAACAAGCCCCCTGTATTTTTTTTTTAAATGTACACTACTGTTACACCAGATATGAGTTGCACTGGTGTGACACTGTGCCTTGGCAGGCCCTGAAACGCACACGTGTGAAGGAAACTGACTGCTATAATTTCACAGTCAAATTTCTAGTTTTTTTTTAATGTACACTACTGTTACACCAGATATGAGTTGCACTGGTGTGACACTGTGCCCTGGCAGGCCCTGAAACGCACACGTGTGAAGGAAACTGACTGCTATTATATTACAGTCAAAAAAGTTCTTTTTTTTTTTAAATGCAAGCTATTGTGACACCAGATATGAGTGGTGGCACTGGGCAAGTGGGCACAGTATACACTGTGAACCTGACACACACGCTGGCAGGCAGGCAACTGCAATTAGATTACACAGAAAAATAAAAGCAGACTGATGTTCTAGCCCTAAAAAGGGCTTTTTGGGGTGCTGTCCTTACAGCAGAGATCAGATGAGTCCTTCAGGACTGTAGTGGACACTGAATACACTAACCTAGCTATCGATTTCCCTATCTAATCAGCAGCAGCTACACTGTCCCTCCTCTCACTAAAAAATGCAGCTTCTGGGGGGAGGGGCCTAGCTGTCATGGAGGAAAGACGCACTTCATGTGAGCTCACTCAATATCTCACTTTAAGCAGCTATCAACAAGCGAATTTCACCCCAGAAGGGGATGACCCAGCAATGTTGCTCCTACCTGACCGACCCAACATGCTTAATAGCGGTCAGCAACTCGACAGAATCTTACTTACCTCCGCATGGCAAGGGTGGCCTGGTGCTCACCGGGCGGGAGAGACGGCCGATCTCCCGATCCTGCAATGCCCAGGAGCAGCTACTTCCCGGCAGGGGCTCCGTTTCCCCCCCCCCTCGGACCGGTGGGGGTTATCCCGGTCCACCCCTGAGAGGCTGTCTGGAGCTAATGGACGCACAGAGCTCAGCCACCCAGGCTGACATACTCATCTGCGACTCTCCCAATATGGCGGCAGCGGCGTTTCCTCCTGGTACCAGAAAAGCATGGGAGGATATTGAGTCTAAGCTGGACAGACTCTTTAATCAATTTTGGAAGCAAAAAAAATGCAGAAAGCCCCAACAAGCTCCACCACAGCCTCAACAAGCTCCACCACAGCTAAGCGAAGCAGTCCCCATTAAAATCCACCAACGCAAAAGGCGTCGAAGACGGGACCGGAGGCACAAACAGAAATGCAGAGCCTGCCCCACGTCAAGCACTGGCCTCCACCTTAAGCCACCACAATCCCGGACCGGACGTGAAGATCCGACCACCCGACAAAACAAGCTTCCACCACCTCAAGCCGCGAACCCGGCACTCAGCCAGAGACTTGCCTTTGTTGTTACAGGTATCAGGGACTCCCAGGGTCTGCACCTGGCGCCCAGAAGGGATCGGATGAGCACAAGCAGTAAACAGCAGCCTGCCAAGCATGTTCCACTATAACCGATCCTCCACACCATGCCTTTGATCACATGAACTGCTCTCTGCACATTAACTAATCGTAAAGTAGCAAGCGTTTAAACATGTCATTATTTCACCTCCTAAAGAGTTTATTGTCGTAGTTCCTTACATGCCTTTACCTTAACCCTTCATGTATTATGTTATTCACTAGTCTCATCTCATGGGGCGACTCACACTTGATTTATAACTAGTGGTGGAGCTGCTGATATAAATACACAGTTGATAACGTGCAAGCTACACCCTAAACATGATAGCCATCTTTCACAACATTGTACTGCTATATACTCATACCCTCAGTGCAACTAGCCATGATATACGCACGTTCAGCCTAGCATGCTCAAATATAACACACTTCTGTATAAAAAAAAAGAAAAATAATAATAAAAAAAAAGAATGCAGCTTCAGAATTAATCTAAATTGTATGCTGTCTAGGAGGTGGGAGGGTCTGGGAGGGAGGGTCTGCTGCTGATTGGCTGGAATGTGTCTGCTGACTGTGAGGTACAGGGTCAAAGTTTACTCAATGGTGATGAATAGGGGGCAGACCGAACATCGCATATGTTCGCGATCCATGGCAAACGCGAACAAGCTATGTTCGCCAGGAACTATTCGCCAGTGAACTGTTCGGGACATCTCTAATCTTGTATTTAAATATTATAATTCACAACAACTGAAGCTTTTCCATTTAAGTTATCAACACATTTTTATATGTAGCTGTTAATTGCCGTGGCTAGGAGATATAGTGAATAGCTATACAGATTCCACAGGGACCACTATATATATATGGTAGCCAAATACAGGTAATCCTCGTTTTGCGACCTACCTGTTTTACAACGGCACGCACTTACGAACAGCTCTCTTGCTAGGTGGTAAGTGCAAGCCGTCGTGGGAATTAGAGGGATTCCCTGCTCTGCTGTGTTCTTCTATTTTTTGGGATATTTTCCCGAACATAGACGAACGCAACAGAGCAGGGAATCCATCTAATCCATGTTCAGGGAAATTTCCCGGAAAATAGATTAGAGGGATTCCCTGCTCTTGTGCGTTCGTCTATGTTCGGTGAAATGTCCCTGAACATAGATTAGATGGATTTCCAGCTCTGTTGTGTTCTATGTTCAGGGACATTTCCCCGAACATAGAATAACGCACCAGAGCAGGGAATCACTTAAATCTATGTTCGGGGAAATGTCCCTGAACATAGATTAGAGGGATTTCCAGCTCTGTTGTGTTCTATGTTCAGGGACATTTCCCCGAACATAGAATAACGCAGCAGAGCAGGGAATCCCTTAACTCCTCACTTACCAATCAATTCATTCTACGACCAGGTCGTAGGAATGGAACCCGGTTGGTAATTAAGGAGTGTCTGTATGGTTATTTCTATGTTTATTTCAGTGTGGCTTTGAAAATGTTACGTTAGTTGTGCCTAAACAGGTTTTTCATATAAAGTGAACTTTTACAAGGAGGCCATTGCCCAAATAGTGGTTTTTAATGCAATTTATTGATAAAAATAAATAATAAGGAAATAAAAACATTCTTAATTAAATTCGTAAATCCACTACACTCTTACAAGCAAAGTTTCAACAACCGACACTTACTCTGGTGTTTGGGGTCTTTTTCTACTCTCATAAACCTGTCTAACGGGGGTTTTTATTTTTTTTAAAGGTTTAAGGAACACTATAGTGTTAGGGATACACACACACACACACACATATATATATATATATATATATATATATATATATATATATATATATATATGTGTATTCTGTACAGTACTGATGTCCCTTATCCATTTGCCCCCTATATGTCCACAAAAAAAAAAAATATATATATATTTTTATAAAAACAAATTACTCACCTTTTCTGCAGTGCAGAGTCTCGTTCAGTGCTGATGCGACGTCCTGCTCGGGTTGCCTCAGGCCAGGGACATTGGGGATCATGGGCATATCCGTGGTGCTGCCTTGATGCACCTACAGTTCCTCCATAGATAATCGCTGTACTCCATGATTCTCTATTGCTAACTGTAACTGCTCTGTGCATGCGTGCATGTCATTGCTGTATGTTCTGGTATGAGAGCTGGGAAGTAAGCCACACTTCCAAGCCTTCTATTTAGTTTCATATTGGGTTTTTGCAGGCATAGTAACAACATAAATAAAATGAAGTTGTTAAATTGCCTACAGTGTTTAAGAAATTACTTTTTTTTGTCATTGAGCTATTCGGTGGCAGAGTTGGACTCTATGTCTTTCCCTTACTCCCTGTGAATGTAATTGGAATAAAGAGGCTCAGCAGGGAATCTAGTCACTGCCCTCAAACCCTAACGCCTCCACTTTTTTTCTCATTTAAATATTTTTTTAATTATATTGCAATAAAGGTGACCCACATCTCTGTTACTCACAGTAATTGTAAGAGTGATGGCTTGAAGGTAAGTGCGGTCTTCATCTCAAATAAAAATAAATCAATAAATAAATCAACCGACCCTTTGCTATCCTATCCAACAGTGTTAATTTTGACAGCAAATTTCAGTTTAGTTTTAGTCATAAATAGCCAATTTAGTTTTAGTCGTATTTTAGTCATCTGAATTTTTTAGTTTTAGTCTAGTTTTAGTCGACTAAGTCTCCAGTAGATTTTAGTTGATTAAATCTCCAGTAGATTTTAGTCGATTAAATCTCCAGTAGATTTTAGTCGACTAAAATCTAATTGGTTTAGTTAAAGCCTCTATCTGTCTCTTTTGTACCTTGCCCAGCCCCTCTGTGTCTCTTTGTGTCCCCTAGCCCCTCTGGGTTTCTCCCCACCAATCCGCTGTGTGTCTCTTTTACCTCTTCCCCAGCCCTTTTGTGGCTTTTTGTCCCCCTCCTAGCCCCTGTATGTGTTTTTTTTCTCCATAGCCCCATTTGTGGTTCTCTTCTCTTCCCTCCCAACACCTTGTCTTTTTCTTCTCAAGCCCCTCTATGTTCCATTGTGTCCCTCCCAGACCCTTTTATCTCATCTCCTCACGTGTCTCATGCCTCCAGCCGCAATGTGTCTCATTCTCTCAGCCCCCGATGTGTCTCATTCTCCCAGCACCCTCATGTGTCTCATTCTCTCAGCCCCTCCATGAGTCTCATTCCCTTAGCCCCCCATGTGCTCATTTCCTCTCCTCCCTCCCCCATGGGTCTTACCTGCCAGTGTTAATTTTGGTGGCAAATTTAAATTTAGTTTTAGTCATAATCTTTTGACTAAAAAGCCATTTTAGTTTTAGTTGTATTTTAGTCATCGGAATTGTTTTAGTTTTAGTCGACTAAATCTCAAAACCTTTAGTCGACAAAATTAACACTGTTCTCCCACACTATCCCAAATAATTCTTCCCTATATTTATTCCTCAAATTGTCTGCCAAATACGGTTGTGAATGTTTGTGAATGAGAGAAAGATTTAGGTTTAAGTTTGGAATATACTTTAAAAAATGGATTAGCCTTACTATGATTTACATATAATCTGCTGAAGTGTCCAACAATGAGGCGTAGACCCAGCATTAAAATAAAAAAAAAATTAAACCGATCAGGTCCCAAATTTGTCCAGAAATTTTCAAAGTAGATTCAAAGTTCATTTAAAAATTTAAGAAAATTGGAAATATTCTCCAAGCCAGATATGTTTTCAGTTCAGCTATTTTGGTCTAAAATGTTACATTTACTTTGGATTAAAGGACCACTATAGGCACCCAGACAACTTCAGCTGGGCTAGGTTTTAAACCCTTCAGCCCGGCGGTAGGAGGGCCATGAGGTTGGGGGGGGGGGGGGACCTAAGGACTACATAGTGCCAGGAAAACTAGTTTGTTTTACTAGTTTGTTTTAAGAAAGATTGTGCTTAAGCCCCTTTTATGCATTAAGTTTATTTGTGAAACAGGAATATAATATTTTTTTCTTTTTTAATCAAGTAAATATGCATTAGATTGAAAAATATAAAAATATTTATGATATATAATGATAAATACTTATTATATATAACTATAAATAAAAGTTATTATATTTAAACATAGTCAAGTGACAGCTACATTTTAAAATGTAATTATAAAGTGAATTCAAAAAGTGAACACAAGATGACTGTAGCTTAATCTGTTATCATTTTAGGTTTAAGGGTCAATATATTCTCATCTTTCTAATAACAGCCTACAAATCTAAATAGTCCATTTGACGTGCACTTTGATTATGAATTCACTATACCTATATGTACGTTACTTTATTATTAATCTTCATTTTTAAAGATATTTCCCACTGCATATGTAAATCCTAAATGCAGTTGATTGTTAATATTATACTATCAGTTCTCTTGTGTGATAGTTTAAAAGTCTTGAGAGATTAGGAGTTCATTGCTATAATGTAATAAACCATGCCACCCACGTCGTGTAAAATTAAATTCACAAATGACCCTATTGAGTCTAAATGAAATTAACACAATCATAAAAAATGAAAATATAAATGTATTTATCACTGGGGAAATGATGAGTCATTGTTTACTTAGATTATTTTTTACTTGCTGTTTAGTGATCTATTTTGTCATGATAATGATAATATTGTTTAAAAATTCCGTTTGTGAAAAATAGAGTAGGAAAAGATCAGCTGCTTTTGTGCAACCACAAAGGGTATCGATAAAATGGACATTGTAGCAGGAAAAGTACTGAAAAAAAACAAGACTGAAATTAATAATTTATTATTAGCTTTTTTAACTTGTTCTTCTTGGTAATGTCCCTTAAGGAACAAGATAAAACTCTCTATAAGGTACTCAGCAGGGAACACATGAATAATTATTGTCTAAAATGTGAATTGTTGGTATCACAATGTGAATCTCAAATTATAAGACAAAGTAGCCAAGCATAATACAGGCCTGGCCTTAGGTCTACAGGCACACCTAGCAAATCTCGGAAGTGAAACCCCAAGGTCCGTGCATCTATAATATCATAATGTCATAGTTTTAGAATTATTTATTTTATTTTAAATAATTTTACAAAGAAATAGTGCTTCAAAAAGTATGCATACAAATTGTACACTTACATATTAAAAAAAAATACAAATCAGAACAATAAAGATACAAAAAACATGTTAGCATGGATTAAGTACAAGGTCTCTACATGTAGAGATGACTAGACAGGTATAGTATCACTCTGGAATATTGCATATTAAAAGCAATATAAACGTCACATATAGAAACATGGAATCATGGGTAAGTAGAGCAAAATATTAACCAGGGTGTAATAGATTTTTTGTATTTTTTGAAAAATGCACTACAGACTCTATGGATACTATGTGATGTACCAAATTAAAGATTGACGAATAGTTGGATTGTGATATTTGCTTCCAGATCCTTGCATTGAGGAAGCGAGTCTCAATTAGTATAGTGAGAGATTCAAATCTTAGAGTCCTAATTAGTCTTCTCAGGGAAATAAATAAATAAAGCTTACAGCTTAATAAATAAAGGTTCACAGAAATAAGAGGTTTAATAGTTAGTACTTGATTAGGGACCAAACGTCATACCAAAAGGGCTGGATACTTGAGAGAGTGAGTGGTGGATGATCGTAGGATCCTTTCCATGGTAAAAAAAAAAACTCTTCACAACACCCAGCCAAGTGAAGAACACTCTCCAGGAGTAGGCATATCATTCTCTAAGTCTACCATAAAGATACGACTTCACAAGAGCAAATACAGAGGGTGCAAACCATTCACAAGCCTCAATAATAGAAAGGCCAGATGACAAAAACATCTAAAAAGTCAGCCTAGTTCTGGAACAGCATTAGCTGGTTCTAAAGCTATGCAAGCATTGTGCTTAATATATAGCTTTATACATCTACAAATACAACAAGTTATCATATTAAGAAGCATAATATTAAACTTCAATGTCTAAAAACCCATAAACATAATTTTTTTTTAGTACTATGTCACTGGATTCTGAACACATTATTACTAGTGCTACCCAATCGGTTGATGTATTGATTTACCTAGCAGTATCACAATGTTAAGTGTTCATTTGTGTTTCATGAATTTGTGTTTCATGACAGATACAATTATGTTCTCAGTCTAATGTAAATATGCCATTGGGATGCTTTGATGTATAAATATTTACGTTTTTCCTGTTATTCCTCTGCATTCTTGTGTGATAATATATTGACAATGGTAGCATTTAAGGGAAAGCTTTTACTATGCGGACATAATCTCATTATAATGTTCCCCAGATTACCAGTGCAGCACCAGCAGTATTAGCAAAACCAAGGTGAATTTCTTATCTAATTATAGCCTGTTACTTTATTAGCCCATAAGGAAAGGTCTATGTCATCATGAGACACTACTACGCATTCAGCAACAGAGAAGTTAACAATGCAACTATTCAAAGGTCCCAAAGAATAGGATCAAGAAATGCTTATTCTGCCACTTTTTGAAGATTATTCTAACATTCTTAGATTGGACCTCAATGTTAAGAATGTTAACCTCTTCCACTACAGCAATATACCTATATGAGTATTTAGGTCCCACTTGTCTTTCACTATGCCCCACATCTGATTCCCAACATATAGAAAGTGTATTGTTATACTATTATATATAATTATTTTGCCTATTATCTTTATTATTATTATTTTATTTTTTTTTAATAAAAGTACTTTTTATTGGACCTGAGCTATATTTGACTGGTGGTGATAATACCACCAAAGCCAGTTGTATTGAGTAAACCTAATTTTGCTGTGAAGCATTTGGATACGTTTTTACTACTTTTACTATGCTTTACACTTTACTTACATATTCATGGAGAAAAATCCACATCATCTATATTCTAGAGTGGGGATCATAGCACTTCACACATTACTTCTGGATCCAATACTTAGGTGATCTATACACCAAAATTGCTTAAATAAGCTAAAGTTGTTTTGATGCCTATATTATCCCTTTAAGTTAACAATAGCTATGAATACACAAACATTTCTCTGAAAGACACATTTACCAACAAGATGAGAAAGAGTGAATGGTTAGCATACCAAACTAATCTGTAAATATGTCTCAACACTGGAAAAAAGATAAAGAATGTGTCTCCTACTTGTTTCCTAACATGAGTTTTTGCCAGAATTGCCCAAGGCTGAAATACAAGGAAGTCTTCTTTTCTCGTTTCCATCTGTTGGAGCCAGGCTCTCCTGCTGCAGGGTGCACAAGAGGTGTCATGCTGTTTGCAAAACGATAGAATTTTTTTTTCAATTTGACAATTTTTATTGTTTTTCAATGATTTACTCGAAATAGAAATAGGAAACGGGGTACAGAAAAAAAAAAGGGTAGGGGTCAAGTTTTCACATACCATGCCTCGTCAAACAGAAGTGTTTTACATTAACATTGTACAATAATACAGTAATACTACAATCCACACGTGGTTACAGAAAGGAAAAGTGGTTGGGGTTAGAGTGTTGACATACCATGCTCTGATAAGCAAAGTGTTATACCTTAATTTTATACATTAATACATTAATACAATTACATCGCCAATCCGTGCCCCTTACAGTCTCTTGCTATGTTTTCCTTTTAGTGTGACGACCAGCTGCTATCTAGCTCTTTTCCTATTGTTATGGTCAGTGCCCTTTTCCTTAACCCCTTAAGGACCAAACTTCTGGAATAAAAGGGAATCATGACATGTCACACATGTCATGTGTCCTTAAGGGGTTAAGGGTTTTTGTGGACGTTGGGGTTGTCATCTACGTTAGTATTGCGTTGTGTAGTGAGCGTTCCATGTGTCCCTCCACCTTCTTCCCTCTTTAACTATCCGTCCCTTCTGCCCTTTAAGACCCACCTCGGTCCTTTACCTAGTTATTTCCCCTATACTCTTCCCATCTCTCGTTGGCTGGCCCTACGTGTTTTTTGAATCCGATATGTGTGTTCGCCATTCTTTCGTATTGCCAGTTAAGTGATATTTGCTGCAGGAGAGATTCCCTAGTTGGAGATGTTGGTGTCCTCCATGATCTGGCTAGTAACGTCACCGCTGCTATCAGCAAGTGAAACAGTAGGGCCTCCTCAACTCTGGTCATTGTCTGTGGTAACATGAACAGTATGCATTGTTGGATGGAAAGTTTCCAGTGACTACCCAGTAAGTCCTTAGCTATTCCTTCTACCATTCCCCAGTAGTTCCCAATCTCCTTGCATGACCACCAGATGTGGCTCATCGTACCTCTTTCTGTCCCACATCTCCAGCATACATTGGGGGTGTTCGGGTATATCCTGGCTAATTGTTCGGGCACCCTATACCATCTGTATTGCAGTTTTCTAATTGTTTCTAGATGCGATGTGCATCGTGTATTGCCCTTGTGTATTGCAAATGCCCTTTGCCACTGTTCTTCATCTATTTCTTGCCCTAATTCTGTATGCCATGCCTTTTGGAATGTCATGTCCGAGTCTATCCTGTCGTCTATAAGCGTGTTATAGATCTTGGAGATCGTTTTCTTGGGAGGTTTACTAGAGAGGCACAGGTGTTCTATAGAATGGTTGTTGGCTGACCCTTGGTGATATATTTGTATCCCTGTGAGTAAGGATTTTAGCTGCAAATATGAGAATAATGCATTGCAGGGTATGCCGTATCTCGCTTGTAGGTCTGGGAAGTGCATTAGCTGGTCCCCTTGGTACATGTGGGCAATTGTAGAGCACCCTCTTTCTGTCCATTTTTTTGCGTCGAATGTCGGGATTCCTATTGCTAGGCATGAGATTGGGGCGTCCCCTGAGAGTGTCCCCTCTTTCCCTTCCCTCTTCCTGTTCTCGTCCCAGAAGTGCAATGTCAGTTGGGTGGTAGCTAGTGGGAGTATGTGTCGGGGCCGAAGTTTTTGTGGAAGCCATAATAGGTCCCTGAGGGATGCACATTGTGTCCAGTACGATTCGATTTTTGTCCATTGCGGAGCTTCCCCTCCCGCCGTTGCTACTTTGATCGCTGATAGTTGGGCCGCCCTATAATAGTCACGTACACTTGGCATGCCTAATCCCCCTTTTCTGAGTGGTATTTGTAGCGTTCTACTTGCTACTCTGGGTTTTTTGTTTGCCCATACAAATCTAGTTATCAGTCTCTGGAAGGAGGACAGGTACGCCAGTGGCAGTTTTATGGGGAGGGTTCTCAAGAGATATTGGAGTTTTGGGAGTAGCATCATTTTTAGCGCTGTAATTCTTCCTACCCATGATAGATATTTCCCTTCCCATGATCCCAGTGTGGTTGCTGTTTCCTTCAGAAGCTTGGAGTAATTGAGCTCTAGCAGTTTATCAGTACTCGGTGGGATGCGTATGCCTAAGTATGTTAAGTGGTCCCCTCGCCAGTCGAATGGGAAGGCGCTTTTGAGTCTAGCTAGTGTTTCTTTCGGTATCCCCATCCCCATCGCCTGTGTCTTCGTGACATTTAACTTGTAGTAGGAGTGTTTCCCATACTCTGTGATGGTAGCCATGAGGTTGGGAAGTGATATGTGGGGTTGTGTCAGGGTCAGAAGGACATCATCTGCGAATAGACTCGCCTTGTATTCTTTATCCCCTATTGTCACCCCATGTATGGAGGAGTGTTGTCTAATTGCTGCTGCTAGGGGTTCTAAGGCCATGACGTATAGGAGGGGCGACAGCGGGCAGCCTTGTCGGGAGCCGTTTGTGATCTTGAGAGGGTCCGAGACAAACCCTGCATTGATGACCCTCGCTGTTGGTGAGTGGTATAGAGCCTTGACCGCTGAGATGAATCCCTCTGGTACCCCGAACTTCCTAAGGACTTGCTCTAGGAACTCCCATCCCAGTCGGTCGAAGGCTTTTTCTGCGTCTAAGGACACTAGCACTCCTCCCACTTTTAGCTTTTTGACACTTTGAACAATGTTTAGTACTTTTCTTGTATTGTCGCCCCCTTGTCTATTCTTGATAAACCCTACTTGGTCTGTATGGATAATCTGTGTGAGCAGCCCACTCAGTCGCCTTGCGTAAATCTTTGCATACAGCTTGGCGTCAGTGTTGAGCAGGGATATTGGGCGGAAATTTTGAGGGTATGTGGGAGGTTTGCCTGGTTTTGGAAGTGTAATGATGTGTGCCAGCAGGGATTCGGCCGGTAGCTGTTGTGTTGCTGTGGCCTCGTTAAACGCTTTCGTTAGGTGAGGTGTTAGGATGGGGGCGAACTGCTTGTAGTAGCAGTTCGCGAACCCATCCGGGCCTGGTGCCTTTCCCGATGGTAGTAGGTGAATAGCTTCCTCCACCTCCTTTGGTGTTATAGTAGCCGCTAATATTTGTTGTTGTTGCGGTGTGAATGTTGGCAAGGGTATGGCTTGTAGGTAGGAGCCAATCTCTTGTGGGGTGGGCTGGTGTGTGTTCGCATCCTCTGTTAGGTTGTACAGAGAGGCATAGTAATTTGCAAATGTGTTACTGATATCTTTCGGTGCTGTTATTTTGTGCCCCTCTGGCGATGTTAAGTAGGCTATTTTCTGTTGTGCTTGCTTCGATTTTAGGAGATTAGCTGTTAGTTTGCCTGCTTTATTTCCCTGAGAGTATTGGTTGGCTTTTAGTTTTTGCAGGTGTAGCCCTGTCCTTTCTATGGCTTTTGCGTGTATGGCCTGAGTTATCTCCATAATGCGCTTTTTTAGTTCCTGAGCGGGTGCTTGCTGGTTTTGTGTGTTAAGGTCCTGCAGCTCCTTTTGCCACTGCCTCATCTGAGCTTGTGCCAACCTTTTTAAATGCGACGCTCTTTTTATCAAAAGGCCTCTGGCTACTGATTTATGCGCTTGCCACAGTGTGTTTTGGGATATGTCTCCTGTATTGTTTTCTGTAAAGTAATGACCGAGCTCTGTTTCTAACGTCTTCCTGAATTTGCTATCCGTGAGAAGCGAGGCGTTTAGTCTCCATGGGCTTCTATGTGTGGAGTCATATAAGTCTGTCAATGTTGCCACTACTGGCGCATGGTCTGACCACGTTAGTGGAGCTATATCGCAGTTCCGGACTTGTTCCAAATGTTGGCCTGCTACCCATATACTATCTATACGAGAGTATGTATTGTGTACAGTGGACAAAAATGTGTACCCCCGTTCTCCCACATGTAAAGCTCGCCATACATCATAGTAGTGGTTGTCTTGGAGCAGTTTTTGTATCGCTCTGCCTTGTCTCTTAAGCGGTTTCAGTCTGGCTGGTGTATGCGGTCCAGTGGTGTCTATCGAAGGGTCTAGTACATGGTTAAAATCGCCACAAATTACCCCTATTCCCTGGCTTATGGACAACAATTTTTTGAACACCTTGTGGAGGAAGTTTCTTTGTTCCTGGTTCGGGGCATATACACTTGCAATGGAATATACGACCCCATTAAATTTCCCCACCACCATAGCATATCTGCCCTCTGTGTCTACCTCCGAACTTATTAGTGTGAACGCTACATCCTTACTGATAAGTATTGATGCCCCTTTCGATTTATTTGAGTACGTGGCGTGGAATTGGTGGGGGTAATCTTGACAAAATAAAGGTGAGTGTGCATTGGCTTTGAAGTGGGTTTCTTGTAGGCATACTATGTCGGGTTTTAGTTTCTGCAAGTCTTTTCGAAGCAGCCCACGCTTCGCTGGGTGGTTAAGCCCTTTAGTATTATGAGAGTATATTTTCATGGGGGGTTATACAATCTAATTACGATTTGTGGTTTGTTAGTGCTATCTGTTTTGGGGAGGGACACCGTTCCCAGCTGCATCGAACATGGCGTCCGCTCCCTATAACGTTTATAGAGTCTGGGGTTATTCCCATCTGGAGGTGGAGCTATAGTGGGTGTTAAAGGGTAAGGTGGTACCTGCATTGAACGCGTACATAGAAAAACATGGATGTCTAACAATTGAACATAAACATATAAAACTAAACATATTGCCATGGTGATGGCTTGGTGCCTAACTTTGGCACTGTGGGGTAGGAAGTATCCTACTTCCATGCCTGTCCACAACGGTCTTACGGCCTGTGTTGGGTGGAACATTGGTATACGCACCAGTTATCTTTAGACATTAAAATTACCTTTGACATTAACAATAACCTTCCCCTTAGGAATCTCATGGGTGGTGAGATCAGGTGAGTCGCCCCCAGGCCCCGGTTTTACCTTGTTCGTTAGGAGTGTAACCGCAATAACATGATGAGGTTACCGACCTTGGACCTCTTGGCGGGCGTTTTTCCCTTTTTAGAGTCCCAATCTCAATGTCTCTATGAGGCACCTGCCACAGTCTTAGGTTGCGGGCTACTGCCCTATCTGTTCCTGGTGACCTTCTTCCACGTGGGAGGTAGCGTGGACCTTCCTGCGGCTTGGGTTGGTGTCTTTGGTGGTGGTAGGCCCCAATCTTTCAAAGCTTGAATACCCGCTTCAGGAGACGTGATGGCTGTCATCTTGCCTTCGTGCATGACCAATAGTTTGACTGGGAATCCCCATCTATATGGCTTCTTATGTTGCCTCAGGCTCTCTGTGATGCATGCAAAGGCTTTCCTCTTTTTCAGTGTCACTGCCGATATGTCAGCAAAGATTGTAATCCCTTGGTAAGGTGATGGTAGATTCTGGCGTTGCCTGTTTGCCCTCATGATATCTTCCTTTACATGGAAGTAATGGAGTCTCACTAGGGTGTCTCTGGGCTCATCAGATGTAAGGAATCTTGGCTTAGGAACTCTGTGGTACCTGTCTAGTAGGAGCATGTCTTGGTGCATGTCTGGGATAAGGAGTTTAAACAACCCCTGTAAGTATGCGTGCAAATCTGCTGTACTGACCGTTTCCGCAATCCCTCTCAGGCGCAGGTTATTTCGTCTGGATCTATCTTCCATGTCCGCCAGCTTGTTCTCATAGGCCAACATTGTGTCTTGCATTTCGTTCATTTCAGCCCGCATGGTATTATAGGCTTCGGCGTGGTCCGCCATCTTGTCTTCCAGTGAAGACGTGCGTGTGCCCAGATCGTGGATTTCAGACTTGATTTCGTTTAGTGATGTGTGGAGGGTGAGTTGTATCTTTTGGTGCATATCGTCCAGCATTTTTTGGATCATGCTCTGAGTTGCGGGCCCGTCCTCTTTTGAGTGTCCCTGCTGCGCAGAGGATTCATCTTGGGCGCCATCTTGGAACTCCTCCGGTCTCGCCGGCAATTTCCCCTGGGCATTCCGAGCGGCAAAAAAATCATTTTTTTCGCTCCTTTCGGTTTGTCTGCGACCCTTGGTCTGTGACATCGTCGCGGGTGCAGTATTTTCCGCTTTTTAGGTGCTCGTTCCGCTGATTTTAGGCCGTGGTAGCACGGAGCTACTCCAACATGCGACCGCTGCGCTTGAGCTCCAGGCCACGCCCCAAAACGATAGAATTTTGATAATGAAATAACTATTTTTTATGCAGAATGAACATGATCATTCTAGAGAATAGCATTTTTAGACTGTATCACTCTCATCTTACCAGTGTAGCATCCTCAGGGTTATTAAGCAGTCTGCCTTAATTTTCCTTCTAGAAGATATGCGTTCTTGTATCTCCTCTCATTTCTGATGCTTTCAGTATTCTCTGCTCAACTATCATTAACTTCATTTTATTTTTCTTGCAAGTCTCTCCCAAGCAGTCTGGTCTTTTAAGGTCCCTTTACTTTTTATATTGTACTAATCTTGTGTGTGTATGAATATTTCAGAAACATGCTCAAATAAACTCTAGACTCACCTGACTGAAGGTAAGGCCTATACTGCCAGATATATTTAAGATGCAGTGCCACTCTAGTGTCTCATGAGAAGCTGTGTTCAATAGATTTAATTGACATTTTATTGTCGCAACTTGAGAAATTTGGCAGTTGGGAAACAGTTGATACTCACTTATGGTACCGACAGACAGGGTAATGAATAGCAGCTGGTCACTAAAAAGTTGCAACAAAAGCCTTGATTTAATTCTAGTGGGTTAACCTTTTTTTTTTTTTTGTCAATCTTTATTGAAGCATAGTTTAACATATAGTACAGCAAAACAGTGGTGACAGATTCAAGGCATACAATAACATGGTATCATAGGAACAACAACACTTATTCGCATGCGTATCTAGCACAATTTTACGATTTTATGTTAAAGTGATGAGGAATAACCTTTTAAACAGAGTCACCAATAGAGCAGACAAGACTCTTATTTTACAAGGAATTAAAATAAAGAACAGGCATATAAATTTCAAAAACAAAATAGCTGTGAGGCCACTGGTTACTTGCCAAAATATAAGGATAAGAAAGAGAGAGAAAACACAAATCCTGTCATTATGAATTGCCACAAAGATAAATCGTGATAACGAGTTGCCCAATAAACAGCGATTTGATATGATACTTGAGCATTACACCGGTGATTGATCTCAGATCAGTCGATCCCCTGAAGCATGAAATGTGAAGTTAATATAATCAACATAGCGCCCTTAGAGGCCCAGGCCTGAATGAGGGACGGCATCCAAGACCTAGAAACTCGTAAGTGCCAAGTTCTTTCACCAGAAGGGGTAGCCAAAAGATCCTGATGGCAAGTGCCTTTATGGCATAAGATTTTTGGGCTGCATGGTCTACGTATGGAGGCACTGCCTCGTCCTAGGATGGCAGACCATGCAAAAGCCTCTCTGCTCAGCTTCCTGCGGCTGAAGCAGAAATGCTTTGCTGCGCTCCTGAAGTTTTATCAAAAAGTCCTGCAAGAACTCCTCCATGGGCAGCAGGACATAGTCAGCAGAGCTACAATGAGGCACCCGTGGCGGGCTCAGGCCCCTCATGTCATGAGAAAGGGTAGCCACCATATTTGAATAGTGAAGGTGTCTGAAGTGTGTATTGGGGGCAACCCAGTGCACGAGGCAAGTGCAGCAAAAACTGCTCGAGACAGTCCAGTGGGGGCCGGGATGTCATTGGATGTTTTAATGTTTTGAGAAAATCATTTTAAAAATGTATCCAAACATATTAAATAATTTGTAAAGCTTATCCAACAATATTAAATCGAGGTCAAAATTAGAAATAAGCCAACGTTTTCTGAGTGAAGCTGTCAAATGTTATACTGTGACACAAAATTATTTTCAAAAGACAAAAAAGGAAGCATAGTGTCCTTTTCTGACACCATACAATGAGGATTTGCTTTTATGAGGAGGCACAACAAGGCTGAATATAATAGAGTATGAATTCCAAAATTAAAATTGATTCATGCACATTACTAATCCTAAATATATTTCATGCATGAAGCACTAAATCATAGAAGTTATGACCGTCTTGCCTCAGTGAAAGGCATTGTGATTGATACAATCACTTACCTTGGGGAATCTCCATATTTATAATTCCATGATGCCTCTCTACTGAGTGCACTTGTAACAGCAAACTAGATGGTATTGCACTTGTCACTAAATGTATAAGTGATGGTACCGTACCTTGTACAGCAGCTGTCTTAAGGGCATGGGTGTAGAAACTGGTGGCGATGGAGGGACAAATCCCCCTTGATAATCTAGGAGGGGAATGACAGTAGTAAGATCCCGCCAGTCATGAAGGTGTACATTTTAACATCACACGTTTTACTGTTTAAGAAATTTATGAAAAACAAAACAATGTATATATTGTGTATATACAGCATTGCAAACATAGCAATGAAATGACTGATATATATACACACTGATCAGCCACAACATTAAAACCACATGCCCAATATTGTGTAGGTCCCCCTTGCATTGCCAAAACAGCTTCGATGCGTTGAGGCATGGACCTCTGCATGTGTCCTATGGTATCTGTCACCAAGACATTAGCAGCAGATACTTTAAGTCCTGCAAGGTGGGGCCTCCACGGATCAGATTTCTTGTTCAAATACATCCCACAGATGGTCAATTTGGGGCCATTGCAACACCTTAACTCTTTGTTCTGTTCCTAAAACCATCCTGAATAATGTTTGCAGTGTGGCAGGGTGCATTATCCTGATGAAAGAATACATTGCCATCAGGTAACACCATTGTCTTGAAGGGCTCTACGTGGTCTGCAACAATCTCCACTTAGGTGGTACATGTCAAAGTAATATTCACATGAATGCCAGGTTTCCCAGCAGAACATTGTCCAGGGCATAACACTGACTCCGCCGGCATGCCTTCTTCCCATAGTGTTCATGAAGCACCTTGCCATCCACCTGATCTAAAAGAAAATGTGATTCATCAGACCAGATGATCACTGTATTAAAAGGAGAGGTCAAGTAGCTCAAATACATAAAGTGGAGTGGCACTCGCTAAACTTTCCATCCGTAGTGCTTCCAATCCAATGTGAACAACTCCCAACATATCAGTAATTATGAAGAATGTTTGACAGGGCATGGAAAGACGAGACAGGGGGGATATGATAGAAACATTTAAATTCATAAAGGGAATCAACACAGTAAAGGAGGAGACTATATTTAAAAGAAGAAAAACTACCACAACAAGAGGACATAGTCTTAAATTAGAGGGACAAAGGTTTAAAAAAAATATCAGGAAGTATTACTTTACTGAGAGGGTAGTGGATGCATGGAATAGCCTTCCAGCTGAAGTGGTAGAGGGTAACACAGTAAAGGAGTTTAAGCATGCGTGGGATAGGCATAAGGCTATCCTAACTATAAGATAAGGCCAGGGACTAATGAAATTATTTAGAAAACTGGGCAGACTAGATGGGCCGAATGGTTCTTATCTGCCGTCACATTCTATGTTTCTATGTTTCTATATAGATGGTGTTTAGGCAGATTTTATTGGAAAGCCAATAAAAATCTGCCTAAACACCATGCATATGTGCCTGGTCCAAGTGAAGTAAATTAAGTATGTCCTTGATCCATTCTAGTAATAGCTTCCTTAGTGACAGCTTATCATTTTGACTAAAGAAAACTGCATGCTTACATATGGTCATGCAATGTGCAGTAGGTTTGTAATGAAAAGCTGTCCCAAAGATTCTCTTTGGTTCATATTCCGAAGCATGAAGGGGATACATGTGTGTTTTGCAGTGTTTATATTGAAAACAAATGTATGCTAGATAATTATTATGATTCTTTTTATCACAGAACACTTTATATATGAAAACTATCCATAGTATAGATAATGTAAAATTATCATTGACGTGGGAAGAAATATGATACAAATGAACAAAAATAGCAGTTTTGAAAGAACAAAAGGTTATGTTGATGCAGGTCCTGCTTATGCAGTAAGAAATAAATCATTCTTTTCAATGTAGGTTAGGCAAACAAGGATCTTAAATTATTACCATTTCCTATGTATTAGTTGCCCGACCTTTTCACCTGAAACATGTGCCCTACTACTAATTAAAGGTGATGGCTCACTAGGCATACAATTAATATAATATAGTAATTTTAAAAAATAGTTTATACATTTTCAAAATAAATACAAAAATATAAATGTGTTTTCTATCTCTCTCTCTTTCTTTTTCTTAATTCATTTTTTGTTTTTTATTTTATCTCCTGACTGTGTATGTTTTTCTCAGGCACAATACATATATATGTAATTGAATTTGTGTTTAAACATTGGATTGTTAGAAACTGTTACCATAGTAACACTTGATATAACTTACATGCATATAATATCACATCTAACTATGCAACATATTGTGAATAAAACAGATATTTACTAAAGTGTGATTGTACATTTAAAGATAATTAGAAATTTCAGCTCAAAATAGTTAAATTGAAAAAAATCTTCAAACCAAATGTTGTTCTGTTTGGCTAGTTTTGCCTAATTCAAATTTTGTGAAAAACTAATTTATTCTAAAGGCTTGATAAAGACTCAGTTTTGAGCAGAGACATTGTCACCTGATTTGTGAGAACAGATGCTCTTTAAGCTGACCCGACTAAGTACTTGACCATCTGCATGAACATTGTCCACAGTTTCGAATGTGTTCCTCTTTCCATAGAGGGTCACATATTAAGTTGAAGTTGGTACGTGTCATAGAAACATCCACATGAATGCAAGATCTCAAGGTTTCCCAGCAGAACATTGTCCAGGGCATAACACTGCCTCCGCTGACTTGCCTTCTTCCCATAGTGCTCATGAAGCACACTCACCTAGCCATCCACCTTATCTAAAAGAAAATTGGATTCATCAGACCATGAATGTGTTCCTCTTTCCACAGAGGGTTTACATATTAAGTTGAAGGTGGAATGTGTTAAAGAACCATCCACATTAATGCCAGGTCTCAATGTTTACAGATCTGAATGCAGACCAGGCATGGACCACTAGGCTTAAATTACTTAAATATTAAACATCATGCATCTGATTATTTTTGTCAGGGTTTTGCAGACATAAACAGATAAATATAAAAATATAATAAAGAAAATCGGAAACTTTTTTTTTATTGTGGGCATTCATTATAAGGGATATGGATTCATATATATTATTTATATCACATATTATGTTCTATACAACGAAAGCAGCTTGGGAACCGATTACCAAGTTGAAACATAGTGAAGAGGTCAATCTATCCAGTTCATGCACAGAACATTGTGATATGTTCTCTTATCCTCTTTATGTTCTCCTTGTCTCCTTCGCAGCCTTTAATAGTGTTTGGATATTTCCAACTATTGGATTTCATTTAAGAAAAAGAAGAGTCTAGTTGAAGGGTCATTATTACTTTAATTGCTTTTATTTGAGTATCCACTCGTGCATACTGGAGAAACAAGATCTCAACCAACTTTGTGTAATAAATTGAAGGAAGAAATAGGATATTTCTATTTTAACCTTTAATTTCTCTTTTTTTTGTGATTATTTCACTGTAGGTTGCACATTCACCCTTATATGTTTATTTTTGTGTTGTGTGTTGGCTTCTCTATAATAAAGGTTATTACCCTAGAATGATTTTTAATTTGAGGTAATTCCAGTGGGGTTGGTCTTTTTCCATAAGTTAAGGATGAGTCTAACCTCATTTGTCCTTTTTCAGATTTGATATATATCTAGCGCTGGTACTACTTATATATTTTTATTGACATTTGTCATTCCTAATTATTTTGAATAGACCAAAATAATAAGGACAAGGCTTGTCGAAAATACAATGTAACCATATTCTTTACAGATATGCCTAAAGTGGCAATCATAGAAAACCATTATTGATTGCTGATGAGAAAGAGGCACTTTAGGTGGGAAACTTGTAAAGCTCCCTAAATTCTGCCTCCTGCTACTCGATAACCTATTTATACTCAGGTGATGTTAATTCTATTCAGGATTAAAACAAGAGCCAAGTATGATATATGAAGATTGAAATATTATTTATTTATTTATTTATTTATTTATAACATATTTTACCAGGAAAGATACATTGAGATTTCTCTCGTTTTCAAGTATGTCCTGGGTCCACAAATCATTGCATTGTTACAGTTAGTGTACAATAAAATACAAAATTAATATACAATATATACAACATTTAACATAGAACAGGTAGGAAAAATAGAATCAACCATGACAGGTACATTCTGTTTTGAGGTATGTAGAGATGGATCTCTTAAAGGACTTTAAACTTAGGGAAGATTTTAATTTGTGCGGGAGGTCGTTCCACAAATGCGGTGCTCTGTAGGAGAAGGAGGATCGGGCTGCTTTCTTTTTATATTGAGGTAGACTAAGTAAAGTGTTGGTACTGGATCGGAGGTTGTAGGAAGTGGGAACAGCCGGGGAAAGCATTGCGTTCAGGTAGGGTGGGAGTTTCCCAGAAAAGCTCTTAAACACAAGGCTAGAAAGATGAAGGGTGCGTCTGGATTCCAGCGACAGCCAGTTTAGTTCTTTTAGCATGTCACAATGGTGGGTCCTGTAATTACATTGTAGCACAAATCGGCAGAACGAGTTATACAATGTGTTGAGTTTATTAATGTGGGATTGCGATGCAGATGCATATACTACATCCCCATAATCAATGATTGGCATCAGCATTTGCTGTACAATCTTTTCCTTTACTGAAGGGCTTAGGCAGGATTTGTTTCTGTACAGGGCACCTAGTTTTGGATAAAGTTTAGATGCAAGCTTTTCTATGTGCAGGCCAAAAGATAGATTGGGGTCTAACATCATACCCAAGTATTTGAAAGAGTGGACTGCGGTCAGTGTGCCATTTGAAATTGTTTTGATGGATAGGTGAGAATTGTGTAATTTGTGTAATTTAGGTACTGTTCCAAAGATCATTGTGACAGTTTTGTCAGTGTTCAGGAACAGTTTGTTTTTTGCGATCCACTTTTCAACCTCTGTAAACTGGTCTTGGAGCACAGCCTCAAGCTGCGGTAGATCGGAATTGCTCGCATAGATTACCGTGTCATCTGCGTACATGTGTACATTTGAGGATTTGCAGACATTAGGCAGATCATTTATAAATAATGAAAATAGTAGGGGGCCGAGAATGGAACCTTGGGGAACACCACACGTGACTGGGAGAGGGAGGGAGTCGCTGTCAGAAATGGACACATATTGCGAGCGTTCCGATACATACGATCGAAACCAGTTTAGCGAATGATCACCAATACCTGAGTTTTTGAGTTTGTGCAGTAGAATGTCGTGGTCTACTGTGTCAAAGGCCTTTGCAAAATCAAGGAAAATAGCTCCAGTTAGGTCTCCTTGTTCCATGCCAGTTTGGATGTCATTGCAAACTTTTAAGAGGGCAGTTGTAGTGGAGTGATTCTGGCGAAAGCCCGATTGATCAGGGGTCAGATAGTTTGATTGTTGGTAATACTCACATAGTTGCGTATGGACACATTTTTCTAAGATTTTTGACAATACCGGGAGCAATGATATAGGGCGATAGTTAGAAACCAAGGTAGTGTCACCACTTTTATGGATAGGCACTACTCTTGCAGTCTTCCAAAGTTTGGGTAAGTATCCAGACACCAAGGATTCATTAATTAGAGTTGCGACGGGTTTAGCAATTGCCGGTGCACTGAGCTTCAACAGCATTGCTGGGATTTGGTCAGGTCCGGACTGGTTTTTCATTTTTAGATTATTAAGATGTTTTTCAATGACACTAACAGGTACAGGTCTAAAAGTGAACTTGTCTATATTGGGCGTTTGCAAATTTAGTGAGACCTGATCCACATTTGTAGTTTCAGGATGTGTGCCATTTATTAGCTTGGCAATCAGGGCAGTAGAGCATCCGACAAAATAATTGTTAAAGGCATTTGCTACATCTAAGGGAAGTTTCAGGGTTTGGTTATCCACTTTGACAGTGGAGGGTTGGGAGTGGATTGGGGGAGTTTGTAGTTTATTTATGACTTTCCAAAAGTTTCTAGGGTTTGAGATGTTATTGTTCAGATTGTCATAGAAATATTGGGCTTTGGCCAATATGCTGCTTTGAATAATACAAAGTGTTTTTCAATACATAATTTCTTGATTTTTATACATTGTATATCATATCTGGCTGGCCTAAAATTTTAAATTCACTTTAAATCCACTTTGAATTCTCACTAGCGAATGATCATTATTTTAGCATGGCTATGTGGGTGTTGAAGTGGATATAAAACAATGGCTCCTAACCAAGGCCTCAGAGAAAACTAATGGTTACATTTTTGTCAGTATCCTCAAAGGAACATAATTGGAAAATACATAAAATCTGGGCTCTTGATGGCCCTGGAATACTAAGTTGGGAAAGAGATCATTATAATAAACAGCAGAGATGAAAACATAAAAATAAAATAAAAAAACAGATCAGTGTATCATGAATAGAGATGTCCCGAACGGTTCGCAGGCGAATAGTTCCTGGCGAACATAGCTTGTTCGCGTTTGTCGCGGATGGCGGACATATGCGATGTTCGGTCCGCCCCCTATTCGTCATCATTGAGTAAACTTTGACCCTGTACCTCACAGTCAGCAGACACATTCCAGCCAATCAGCAGCAGACACTCCCTCCCAGACCCTCCCACCTCCTGGACAGCATCCATTTTAGATTCATTCGGAAGCTGCATTCTTTTTTTTTTTTTGTATTTTTTTTTTAGACAGAAGTGTGTTATATTTGAGCATGCTAGGCTGAACGTGCGTATATCATGGCTAGTTGCACTAAGGGTATGAGTATATAGCAGTGCATTTTTGTGAAAGATGGCTGTCATGTTTAGGGTGTAGCTTGCACGTTATCAACTGTGTATTTATATCAGCAGCTCCACAACTAGTTATAAATCAAGTGTGAGTTGCCCCATGAGATGAGACTAGTGAATAACATAATACATGAACGGTTAAGGTAAAGGCATGTAAGGAACTACGACAATAAACTCTTTAGGAGGTGAAATAATGACATGTTTAAACGCTTGCTACTTTACGATTAGTTAATGTGCAGAGAGCAGTTCATGTGATCAAATGCATGGTGTGGAGGATCATACAGTGGGACATGCTTGGCAGGCTGCTGTTTACTGCTTGTGCTCATCCGATCCCTTC
The DNA here is from genome assembly GCF_036172605.1 of Pelobates fuscus. NCBI lineage: Eukaryota > Metazoa > Chordata > Amphibia > Anura > Pelobatidae > Pelobates > Pelobates fuscus. Next base: position 59,097,933 of record NC_086321.1, read on the forward strand.
TGGGCGCCAGGTGCAGACCCTGGGAGTCCCTGATACCTGGAACAACAAAGGCAAGTCTCTGGCTGAGTGCCGGGTTCATGGCTTGAGGTGGTGGAAGCTTGTTTTGTCGGGTGGTCGGATCTGTCCCAGTGGTGCTTCACGTCCAGTGTGGGATTGTGGTGGCTTAAGGTGGAGGCGAGTGCTTAACGTGGGGCAGGCTCTGCATTTCTGTTTGTGCCTCCGGTCCCGTCTTCTACGTCTTTTGCGTTGGTGGATTTTAATGGGGACTGCTTCGCTTAGCTGTGGTGGAGCTTGTTGGGGCTGTGGTGGAGCTTGTTGGGGCTTCCTGCTTGTTATTTGCTTCCAAAATTGATTAAAGAGTCTGTCCAGCTTAGACTCAATATCCTGCCATGCTTTGCTGGTATCAGGAGGACACGCGGCTGCCGCCATATTGGGAGAGTAGCAGATGAGTATGTCAGCCTGGGCGGCTTTGCTCTGTGCGTCCATTAGCTCCAGACAGCCTCTCAGGGGTGGACCGGGATAACCCCCACTTGTCCGAGGTGGGGGGGGTAATGGAGCTCCTGACGATAAGTAGCTGCTCCTGGGCATCCCAGGATTGGGAGATCGTCCGCCTCTCCCGCCCGGTGAGCACCAGGCCACACTTGCCACGCGGAGGTAAGTAAGACTCTGTCTAGTTGCTGACCACTATTAAGCATGTCGGGTCGATCAGGTAGGAGCAACATTGCTGGGTCATCCCCTTCTGGGGTGAAATTCGCTTGTTGATAGCTGCTTAAAGTGAGATATTGAGGGAGCTCACACGAAGTGCGTCTTTCCTCCATGACAGCTAGGCCCCACCACCCAGAAGCTGCATTCTTAGTGAGAGGAGGGACAGTGTAGCTGCTGCTGATTTAATAGGGAAATCGATAGCTAGGCTAGTGTATTCAGTGTCCACTACAGTCCTGAAGGACTCATCTGATCTCTGCTGTAAGGACAGCACCCCAAAAAGCCCCTTTTAGGGCTAGAACATCAGTCTGCTTTTTTTTTTTTCCTGTGTAATCTAATTGCAGTTGCCTGCCTGACAGTGTGTGTGTCAGGCTCACAGCGTATACTGTGCCCACTTGCCCAGTGCCACCACTCATATCTGGTGTCACAATAGCTTGCATTTAAAAAAAAAACTTAAACTTTTTTGACTGTAATATAATAGCAGTCAGTTTCCTTCACACGTGTGCATTTCAGGGCCTGCCAGGGCACAGTGTTACACCAGTGCAACTCATATCTGGTGTAACAGTAGTGTACATTAAAAAAAAAAAACTAGAAATTTGACTGTGAAATAATAGCAGTCAGTTTCCTTCACACGTGTGCGTTTCAGGGCCTGCCAGGGCACAGTGTCACACCAGTGCAACTCATATCTGGTGTAACAGTAGTGTACATTTAAAAAAAAAAATACAGGGGGCTTGTTGTCACCTTACGGGGACCCTTGGTGTTGTACGTGGCTGGGTGGAGGAAGAGACCTTCAATGACATCAGTGAGGACAAGGAACGGGACATGGCTAGCTTGGTATCCAACCTTGTGCAAATGGGGAGTTTGCGGTTGTGCAAATGGACTGTTTGCGGTTGTTTGCGGTGGGTTAAACGGGGAGTTTGGTCTGTCACTGTGAAGCGGGCATAACCCTTACATTACCTGATCGATACAGCATCATACCTGATGTTTTAAAGCACGTTATTCCAAACAATTTAGGAATGTTAGGTGATTTATGCCCTTTATGGATTAAAACCAGACTCTGCATCAACTATGTAATTTTCCATGGGAGTTTTGCCATGGATCCCCCTCCGGCATGCCACAGTCCACGTGTTAGTCCCCTTGAAACAACTTTTCCATCACTATTGTGGCCAGAAATAGTCCCTGTGGGTTTTAAAATTCGCCTGCCTATTGAAGTCTATGGCGGTTTGCCTGGTTCGTCCGTTTGCGAACATTTGCGTAAGTTCGCGTTCGCCAATGGCGAACGGAAAATTTTATGTTAGCGAAATCTCTAATCATGAATGTTTAAATGCACTATGCCAACATGTCCAATGCCTCTAATAATATGTAAAATAACCACCATACATACACACAATACATTTAATTTTCAATTACTTTTGGCGAACTGGCAAAGAATCTTGATTGTTATCATTGATAAATGGTTCATGAAATTACTGTTCAGTAACCACTCTGAAAACATTATCTTACAAACACATGTTGATTATCCTTTTAAGTGCTTATAATTTGTGTTAATTGAAAATGTGTCAAATTTAATGTAGATGAGGTTGGTTGTATGAAAAATACAAACTATAAGTAGGCAATTTGAAATTGACCATTTACCTATTTTTCATGAATCATTGCAGATATATTCATAATATGCCAGAGAATGTTATGCATTTAAAATCAATAAATACTGAGCAATAGCAATACATCTGGTAAAGGAGATACCATTATATATGATGGACTTATACTCCCATGAAGGGCAAACTTCATTTAGTTTAACAGTGCTGAAATATAACATAACATTGAGATGGTATCAGACATAGTTTGCATGTTAGGTAGATCTGTCACAGACATTTAACTTTTTATGTAAAGTTTTGATAATTTTGTTTTCTCCACGTTTCTTATGATGAAAAACTGCCAGTTTTACTAAAAACGAAGCTTTTCATTTTTTTTAAATAAGTTTTTATTTGGATTGTGAGACACAATAATATACCGAACAAAAGTTGTACTTGGTTCAGCAATAATGTATTTATACAAAAAAAATTAAAAGTACATCAAGCGTCATGATTTCTGTACATAACAGGAAAACAAGGCACTTACAAGACATTCATTTGTTCAAGATATTACCATTGTTGCTCAGATACGGATACTAAAAAATAATTATCTAAGCCAACTTTGAAGTAAAGTGGGGTCTAACAGTGGCAACACCAAATGTTGAGTATTTTAGAACATCTAAATCTTGAGTGACAAAGAATATAAAGAGCAAGAGACAGGTTTGACTAATCATTTAATCTCTTTTGTGTGGCTTCTAATCTTTCTAAACATTTCATTTTGCCTGCTTAAGGTATGACTTAATATGTACTAAAACAGTGATAGACCATTACTGTATATTGGTAAAGTGAGGCCAAGTTCAGTACTGTTCATATCATGTACTGTATATCTGCACCAGGGGTACACAGAAAAATTAGACTGATTAGTTATTGACAAAGAGACAGGGGTTGGGTGAATAATGTGATGAGTGCACAGATCAGGTTGTGAGATGAGAGGACTACCCAAGCAACCTGCCAAAAAAAGGACATTTTTTGAGGCTGTAGACTCTCCATGGCATGAAGGTTTATAAAACCCAATACACATTCTCCATTTACCCTATCCCTGGTTAGTATGTTCTTTTTATTTCCTGAAATCATCATGGGTGTTCTAGAGTGTGAAATTGTACACTGAAAAGTGTTGATAGTCTTTAATTTAGTCTTTAACAACTTTAGCTTAATGGAGTATTTTGGTGTATAGATCAGATCAGTGCAGTCCCACTGCTCAATTTAGGTGTAAAATCACTTTGTTTATGAAACTCTAGGGACACCTCCCTGCATGTGACTTACACAGCCTTCCTAAACACTTCCTGTAAAGAGACATCTAATGTTTGCACTTCCTCTGTTGCAAATTCTGTTTCATTTGGAATATTGTATGTACTGCTCTGTTAATAGCTTGCTAGACCCTGCAGGAGCTGCCTGTGTGTAATTAAAGTTCAATTTACAGAGCAGGAGATACAAACTTTTAAAGTAACTTACTTTAAAAATGATTAAAAAGGAAACCATTTTGTTTTAATGCAGACTGTGCCAGTCACAGCCAAGTAAGGTGAGACAGATAATTATGGCAGAGAATTGAACAGTGGAACTTCAGAGGCATGATCTATACACCAAAACTGCTTCATTGAGCTAAAAAAAATGTTTTGGTGACTATAGTGTCCCTTTTAATGTAAATTACATTGAAATTAATAAAAAAAATAGATTTCCTAATTCCTGCAAATGTTACTGTAGTCAATTGTTAAGTTGTTAATCTCAAATTATTCCATAATTAAACATGCTTGGACCAACTGGTAATTTAGCACATAAATCCATTCAAATTGCGGCGTGCCGTATTTAAACAAGCCGATGAGCTTATAGCTACATATTTTGGTAATTGCTACAGTTAAAGAAAGAGAAAGCAGTAAAACAAGGCTGGAGGGCAGTCATTGTTCATTATGGAGCATAAAATGTCCCTTTAATCTAATACCACAAATGTATTTATATTATGGAATGTTTATGTATTTGCATATGTGCAGTTATTTTTCTGCTGATGTACTGATCCTTCCATGCAATGAACAAGAATATATACATCTAATTAGGTCTCACCAAATTACTGTATTAATTGGAACGATGTAATATTAGAGTTTTAGCTAATACATGTGTGACTGGTGCTCTGCTCATGTAACTGGATGCAGACATCTCAAATAGTTTGGTGGCAACTGTCCGTTTATTTTAAACATTCCTGGTTCTTCCATCTGTACTGATTACACATTAATTCTTCCAAAAAACAAAAGTACATATCATTACATCCCTCTGTCATTGAGAAGGTTGTTTATTTAATAACATTATATTAAGCCATGATCAGCTCATTGCATACTGATGATCTCCACACATTGCTGCAATATAATTTACATTTTTATTAGTGTATCTCAACACAACAATCTAAATAACCATTAGCGATACAAATGTGTTTTGATGTCCACGTAGCAACAGCACGATCTTGCACACTGTAGGCCCCGTGTTTATTTCTTCAACAGTTAACGCTGATCGTGATCCCATAAAAAAATATTTATAGTAATCAATAATAGCTGCTTGTGGTGTATGAAGCTTTTTTTGACTACGCAGTTAAGAACAAAAAGAACAGTGTTTTATTTGCAGTTAAGTTACGTTTTTCTGCTATCCTTGCAGTCCAATCAACATAAAACAAGCAGACAACTGAAACCATCCATCCACAGTCAGTGTAACACACAAAAAGAAATTGGTAAAAGCATAGAACACTTGTTTTAAATCAAGGTCTACATGTCAATGCTATTTTCTCAAGTTAAAATGCAGGTCTTTGAAAATGTGATCACACTCTAGGACTCAAAGTGCTATAATATCAAAAGGTCTTAACCTAATTATGTAAGCTACATATACAAAACTGATTTTCTTCAAATAATTAATTCTTAATCTGATGCATCAGACTTTCCCAATTTTGTACATGATGGCTAGAGAACTGTAAGTGGAGAAGTAATGCTAAAATACATTAAAAAAACTGAAATGTTGCGGTAATGCGTGGTAATATAGATAAATAGAAGTAATGCACAACTGATCATAGTTGGATATATAAACTCTACAAAAAGAATATGAGCACAAACAAGGCAGAGTTTAACATGTTTTAAAGCTACTAAAACAAGTTCCTGATATGACAAATATTCATCCTAACCTAAATATAATGAGGGGGCAATAAACACAAAACCATTTAATTTACATTATACTATATCTTTCACTAATTGAATGACACCAAGACAGTCTTGGGAATACACATATACCTAACATTAATGTTTAAACTCATCACCTATTTTTTTTAGCTACATATTTGTGCTAAAATTGTTATCTATCTAGGCAACAGTGCATGAAGTGTCAAAACAAGGTCACTAATACAAGGAGATAAGCAGCCCTGCAGGAGATACCTGGGCCATTAAACCTTTGACAAGAGCTGTATGATCAAGTAGGGGTATGTTTAGTGAAAACCAATGAACTCGTACCTTTCTGCTATTCGATACTGTAAAACAACACATTTTCCTAAATTAAATATATTGAGGCATACAAAGTAATCACAAAAAAAGACAGTATGTTCATTGACGTTAGTTTGTATGCTCATTGACGTGAGAAGCATGCATTTTCCTGACCTGGTGCGGTTTACACTGAGTCTGTTTTACTGTTTAAATACGCAAAGAGAAAGAAAAAGGATGGAGCAGTTTGATGTGAAACAATCTCTAAGGCTTTAAGGCAGATCTGAATACCAAGATCTGCAAACAGCACGGCCTCCTCAGACAAAGTGCAAGCCGGGAGGCTCAATGATCTGTTTTCACTTTTAGCTCTGTTATTTCAAAAAACTCTTGCAAAAAGACAAGAGCTGACAAGTAAACTAAGACATAAAATAATATCGGAATAGTCTCCACCATGTTTAGTGGTGCAACACCACTTTTTCCAGGAGAATACATCGAAAATAAACGTTGTGATATCCTGTCAAGAGAAAATGCTGTTTTGAACAGAAACATTTAATTTTAAATAGAGATCCTTGTATATTATAGATAGTGACCAGGGCCGCCATCAGGGCATGACAACCGTGACAATTGTCACGGGCCCGGCGGTCCTAGGGGGCCCGGCCCGCGGGCGGATTGCTAGACTGGGCCGGGACTCGAGAAGAGGACTGATTTGTCGGGCGGGCCCGAGTCCCGACAGTAGGGGGGCCCAGCAGCTTAGCCTCTGTGCCGCTGGATGCTGGGGCCCCCTGTGTGCCGCCGGGAGAGAGCTGTCACCGTGCACTGTGACTGCAATGCACAAATCCGGATCCCTGTGACTCCTGTCTGCAGCTCCGCCTCCACGGGTGCAGAGCTGCAGACCATGATTGAATGTCAGCGAGCTCAGCCAATCAGAGCTCGCGAGACAATCTCCACATGGTCTGACTGCAGCTCTGAACCCGTGGAGGCGGAGCTGCAGACAGGAGAGCATGGGACCACGAGGGTGCTGCTGCTGCAGGAAAGAAGATCACCAGGGACAGAGGTAAGTTAATTTATTGTCTCACTGCCACCCTCCCCTCACTGCCACGTGACTATAGTGTTGTTTTATTTTATGTCTCATCTCCTTTTCTTTTATTTTGGGGTTATGAAGCGGCGGGCCTAAATGATAACATCATTGTAATTTCAGAGGAAAATAGATGGAAGTGTTAAGTACAATAAAATAAACCACAACAAAGTCATAAAAGTCTGGATAGTAAAATACACAGCAAACCCAATAAGACCCAAACGGACACTATAATATTAGAAAAGGGTGGCACACCTTCTACTTAATAAAAAGGGAATTACTTTTTATCCAAGCAAAATTAGATTTTATTAGAACACTTTTGAATTAGAACAGCCACTATCTTAAAGTGTAGCCACAGGTCTCCATATTGTGACAAGGCCCATCAGTCGATCCCCTAATATTAAGGAGCACCGTCCTAGGACTCTAAGAAGTGCTCTTTTTCTATTTCAAAAATGGCCAGAGTAGAGAAGGAAGAGCAGTATAGGTATGGCAGCCAAGTGCACTTCAAGGCTGTGCATGAGCCAGCCCACTGCATTTTTTAGACTTGTCTCACCAGTTTCTGGGTTCTGTTCCTGAGTGAAACAAAAGAAAAGTCACTGAAGTATGAAGGGGGCTTCACTTCTTTTTGTTGACTCAGAGAGCAACACCTTGTTTACACCTAGCATTAATATTCTATTTAAATGTGTACATATAGTAAACAGGTCTCCTATAAAAGTGTATCCTTGTAAATTATGGAATGACTTATTAAATAGCAAGTTGTTAATAAACTTCATAATGAATAAAGAAATACAAATTAGAATCAATATAGTGCCAACATATTTTGCAGCGCTTTGTTATTATAGAAAGGGGACATCAGGGGCAGAGAGGGCCTTTACAAGTTTACAATCTATAAGGATTATTACTGCTACTGTGATATCAACAAGCTCAACTGCCCTGATGCCTCCCGTCTGCTCTCTGTAACCTCCTCCTTTGGACTCACACAGATTTCCTCCTCCGCAACTCACACCGCAGGAAACACTCTTGACCTCATCTTCACCAATCTCTGTACCACCTCTGATCTCTCCACTGATCCATTTCCTTTGTCTGACCACCATCTGCTAACATTTAACATCTGCATACCTCATACCAAAATTTCAACACCATCAACTCTCCAACCTCGCAGAAACCTCAACTCCCTCGATCTCCAGCACTTCTCCACCACACTCCAAACACTCCTTTTACCCATCTCAAATCTCAACTGCCCTAACTCTGCAACCTCACTCTACAACTCCACTCTCTCCTCTCAACTTGACATCATGGCACCTCCTACAGTTAAACGCAGCAAGCGCCCCCAACTACAACCCTGGCACACTAAGCTGACCCGTTACCTCCAAAAATGTTCCAGAACTGCTGAACGCTGCTGGAGAAAGTCTCACTCTGCATCTGACTTTGTCCACTATAAATTTATGCTGCGCTCCTACAGCATGGCTCTTTCCTCTGCAAAAGTAAACTACTTCAAAACCCTCATAAGCACACTGTCCCATCAACCCAAACACCTGTTTCACACTTTTGATGCTCTTCTTCGCCCTGTGACTACCCCTCCTTCCACCACCTTGTCCGCCACAAACTTTGCATCTCATTTCACTGAGAAGATCTCTACAATCAGGAAAGAGATCTCTAATCTCTCTCCTTCCCCTATCATTATATCACCCAACCCCACTCCCCCTGCCATCCTATGCACATTTGCACCTGCTACAGCACAAGAGGTTTCTGCACTGCTCCTGTCCTCCCGCCCCACCACCTGCTCTCTCGATCCTATTCCCTCGCATCTCATCCGCACTTTGTCTCCCTTTCTTGCTCTTCCTCTCGCTAGCATTTTCAATCTCTCCCTTTCCTCTGGCACATTTCCCTCACCCTTCAAACATGCAACCGTAACCCCGATTCTGAAAAAGCCCAACCTTGATCCCAACTCCCCATCCAACTACCGCCCTATCTCGCTACTCCCATTTGCCTCCAAGATCCTCGAGAGAGTTGTGTACGCCAGATTGACAGACTTTCTCGAATCCAACTCTCTGCTTGACCCCCTTCAGTCTGGATTCCGCGCTGGTCACTCTGTCGAAACTGCTGTGACCCAAGTATCCAACGACTTAATTGCTGCTAAATCTCACGGCCAATACTCTATCCTAATCCTCCTTGATCTTTCTGCCGCATTTGACACTGTTGATCATCAACAGCTTCTTCACATTCTTCGTAACTTTGGTCTACGGGATACTTCTCTCTCCTGGTGCTCCTCCTACCTCTCCCAGCGCTCTTTCAGTGTTTCTTTCTCTGGTTCTGCCTCTTCTCACCAACCCCTCTCTGTCGGCGTCCCCCAAGGATCTGTCCTCGGCCCCCTATTGTTCTCCATCTATACTGCCTCCCTTGGTAAACTCATCAGCTCCTTTGGTTTCCAATATCATTTATATGCAGATGACACGCAAATCTACCTGTCCTCCCCTGATCTCTCTCCGCCCACCTTGACTCGTGTTTCTGACTGCCTCTCTGCTATTTCCAACTGGATGGCTGCTCACTTCCTTAAACTCAACCTGTCCAAAACAGAACTTCTAGTTTTTCCTCCCTCAAGTGCTGCTACTCCTGTTGTCTCCATCCAAGTCAACGGCGCTACTATCACCTCTACCTCGCAGGCTCGCTGCCTAGGGGTTCTTTTCGATTCTGACCTCTCTTTTACTCCCCATGTCCAATCGATAGCCAAATCCTGTCGCTTCCAACTCAAGAACATAGCGCGCATCCGCCCATATCTAACGCCGGACGCGGCTAAGATACTGGTTCATGCTGTTGTTCTCTCTCGCCTCGACTACTGCAATCCCCTTCTGACCGGTCTTACATGTTCCCAGCTTGCACCGCTGCAATCTGTAATGAACACGGCTGCGAGGCTTATTTTCCTGTCCGGTCGCACCTCCCACGCCTCCACGCTCTGTCAGTCCCTGCATTGGCTTCCAGTTAGATATAGGGCCCAATTCAAAATTCTGGCACTTGCTTACAAATCCCTACATAATGCTGCTCCAACATACCTATCCTCCCTCATACACAAGTATGTCCCGTCGAGACCCCTGCGCTCATCCCAAGACCTACGCCTATCCTCTGCCCGCTCGCCTTCAAGACTTCTCTAGGGCTGCACCTATTCTGTGGAACTCCCTTCCCTCCTCAATCAGACTTTCACCCAGCCTCCACTCCTTCAAAAAATCTTTGAAAACTCACTTCTTCGTTAAAGCGTATCAATTAAACTGTCAGCAGGCTTCTCATCCCCCACCCCATGACTCCTTTCCTGCAACTGTCAAAAATGACCTACCAAGCACTCAATAAACCCTTCTCTAACTAACAAACTATTTAATTCCCCTACTTTAACCCGTTTGTGTCACTATACCCCACTCCCTCTAGCATGTAAGCTCATTGAGCAGGGCCCTCAACCCCCTCTGTTCCTGTACGTCCAGTGGTCTGATCTCAATTATGTGTCTGTTAGTCCACCCATTGTACAGCGCTACGGAATTTGTTGGCGCTATATAAATAATAAAATAATAATAATAATAATAATAATTCAAACCTGGGATTCAAACACTAGTTTCCAAGTTCTGAGGAAGTGATGTAACCACTGCTCTAACCAGCTGTGGTAACCCATGTAGACTAATGTCACATTAGTGTTTTTCATTGGCCTGTTGGCTGCCTCCATCCAGGCGATTTTCCCGGGCCCATTACACTACCGTGCTTTGCAGAGACTGAAAGCATCCTACTTAAGAAGTGGCCATTCATATGAAACACACGCATTTCGCGAGACAAGGAATTCAGGGAAGAATTGACCTGGTGGCTGGCCCATAAGGAAGCATGGAACGGGCAAGCAATATTTGGATCCACCCCAGATCTTGTGATAGAAGCGGACGCAAGCTTACATGGCTGGGGTGCGTGTTGCGGTCCCATATCCACTGGAGGCAGATGGCCCACAGACAAATTTTTTCTCCATATCATTTGCCTGGAGCTGCTGGCAGCTTAGTTTGCCATTCGCAGTCTCTCTCCCAAAAACATCTCTTCTTCGATCCTCCTCAAACTAGACAACGTTTCCGCCGTCCGCTACATCAAACATCTGGGTGGAACCAAATCACGAGTCTTGGTGGTATTGGCCCGAGACTTCTGGCATTATTGTCTACGACACAGAATATCCATGACTGCGGAGCACATCCGAGGTCTGGAGAATTACACAGCAGACTGGAACTCCGTTACTTAAGGGACATGGGAGACTGAACACTTCAACCATCTATAATCAAGGAGATTGCCCACCTCTGGGGGCCCCTACACATGGACCTCTTTGCATCCAGACTGAACACTCAACTTTCTCAGTTCTTAAGTTGGAGGCCATACCCGGAAGCTGTGGCAACGGATGCATTGCTTCTGGATTGGTCCACAAACTGGTCGTATGCCTTCCCTCAATTCAATTTGATTGCTTGGACTCTGGCATACCTGCGACACTACAAAGGCACGATAGTCCTGATAACTCTATTATGGAGGTCACAACCTTTGTTTCCACACCTATTGGAGATGGCGATAGACTATCCATGATTACTACCGGACAAACCCTTTCACCTGACCAATCCAGACGGGGATAGTCAGGGACACATAGACCAGGACTTTCTACGTCTACTAGCATGGCTCATTTCCTGAGGAGACCCTGGGAAATTGAAGATGTTTCACACAACTGCCCAACTCCTGGCAAATGCTTGGGCACCAGGAATGCGACGTTCATATCACGCAGCATGGAAAACGTGGTCCGATTGGAGCCTGGAACAGTCAGTGTATTCTATATCAGCTCCTGTGAAGATGGTGTTGAATTTTCTAACACACCTTTTCAAATCAGGCAAAGCCTTTTGTACCGTCCATCTATAGTGGTCAGCAATCTCGGCAGGACATAAAGGTTTAGATGGTCTCCTAATGATTTGCCGTCTACTCAAAGGTATTTGTGTCTCACGCCCCCTAAAACCTAAGTATTGTTCATTTTGGGACATGAATGTGATTTTCTTTTTTTTTATTATTATTATCACTTAACAATTTACAAACATCCCCATTTGCATTTACAAAAACAATCATATTCACAATACATAGAATAAAAAAAATAATAAAAAAAACATCACCCTACGAGAGTTCTCAACCTAACATTAAACCCTTGTTTCATTCAGAATGTACTTTTGGTTTAGCAAATTCCGTAATTACAGTTATCACATAGGTTGGAGTTCTTCCTCAAGCATTTACAGTGATCTTTTTGGATCATTTTGGGACGTGAATGTGATTTTGAACCTTCTGGACAACTGGCCCCAAAATGCTGAGTTATCTCTGAACCAGATATCGGCCAAATTACTCATGCTGTTTTGTTTGCTCTCCTGCAAAAGAGTATTTGACGTCAGAGCTTTGGATTGGCAAGCCCGGGTGTTCACCCCAGAAGGACTATCCTTCGATATCTCATGAAGGATGAAATCTGCGACTAAGAACATCTTCTACCCTAGAATCCCAAGACAACCAAACCTGTGCCCGATTTTATGTCTGGAGGAATATTAATTACGCACAACCCTGTTGCGCCCATCACAAGACAGCCCATTATTCATCTAATTCAAGAGACCTACACCTACTCTGGCTCGCTGGGCCAAATGGTTGTTAACCTCTGCTGGAATTGAAACCACAATGTTCTTCTCTCATTCAGTCAGAGGCGTTATGTCTTTGAAGGCATTGACAACAGGTTGTAGACTGGAAGACATATTGAAGGCTGCACAGTGGTCTACAGAATCCACTTTCCGAAATTACTACTTTAGACCTATTCAACACTTCTCAGAGTTAGTTGTGGCTCAGCTTTAAAATAGCATACTAGGCGCCTCCGTGTCTTTAATAAAATTCCCAGTTTTTACTATTAACATGACGTAAACAATGTAACTATGTAAAGTCATGATTTTATTAATGACACGGAGGCGAGTATTATTCCCACCCACCCTCCCTCGGGTTGGGACTTTGGGATCACCTTTTACTGATCGACAACATATATTACGGTCTGTGATGGTAAGTACACATAGTAGGTTCATGACGTGAACTCTCAGGTAAAGTACATTTGGTTTATTATATCATATGAATAACTTTGAATTGACTCTTGATGATAGTCACATATTGTTACATATATACGCTAAAGTCGAATCACAAATTTCGTTATTACCATTTTTTCTCTTCTTTTTAGCTTGAATGTATCTGTCAACATTCAGAAGCCTTAAGAGGGGGTTAAATTGTTCTCCCGCAGAGGAAGGACATACGTCTACTACCAGTTTCCAGTTCATTTCAGTTCTCCAGTTTTCGGTTCTACTGGTCTATGGATCGCTATGGAAAGAGGAACAGTTATGGAATGCTACACCTTATATACCAGTTGCTGAGTGCTGATTGGTTGCACTGTTACTATGCAATGTTGTGTTTATTTTTTCGCTTTTGTATACATCTCTCTCTTCGATGCTGAGGGAAATTAAAGGAAAGAGAAAGCATAATACTCACATCCGTGTCATTAATAAAATTATGACTTTACATCATGTTAATAGTAAAATCTGGGAATTAATGATCAGCACATGATAAACACACAGCCAAGTTCCATACACAAACATTATTTACAGAATAACAAAATGGGCAGTCAAACACATGCATGATAGTTTTCAGCATAGATATATAAGATGGACTTACAGAATGGAGACACACAGAAAGGACAGACAGTATTGACATACAGTATGCACACACAATATTGAGTAGACACACAGAAAAGAGAACATAGAAGATTTGTAAACAGCAGTGTCCTGGTAATAAGTCTGCGGTGTAGAGAAAAAAAGTGGTGAAACACCAGAAAATAGCCTTTCAGATAATTTTTTTTATAAATAAAATATCGTACTAGCAAGCCAACAAAATTACCGTTTGATGCTGCAACCATCCATGTACTATAGGTTTTTGTCATGTCTACTCCACTTGTTATCACAGAAGAATATGAGAGACACTGGCAACAGAGAGACCTGAACAACATGAAAGGGATTAGGAGGCACAGAGGGGTCTGAAGGAATCCTTGATAATGCTACTTATACTGTATACAAACTGTAAACAAACTAAAATACTACTACCATCGTTAGTAAAGAACACAAAAATATAATGAAAATACCACCTTCCCTATCGTTAGTGTTCAATATTTAAATTAAAGTCACCATACACATAAGAAATTTATCTTTAACATAACTGATCAACGATCCTTCAATTTTCATCAATATCAACACCAATCTAGTTCAAGAGGTTTGAATGCTTCTTAGCTATCTCAAAAATACAGTGTATATATACTCACAGCAAGTGTAAAGCATAGTTTTGTGTGAGACTAAAGCAATTCCATCTCTCTAACAGGGTAATGTACATTGCTGATTACACAAACACTTTTCATCACAGGATTCTTTAAATAGTCTGCAATAAATCCCACGAGGAGTGAATTAGCCCCTAGTAGGCCTCAATACTTTAAAAATCGCATCTCACTGGACCTGTTATAAATGATACTGCTAAAAGTAATAGCACATAAATATATAAACAACCTATTGATACATTAATCTTATATAGAGCAAAAAACAGAGTGCGAGAGAATACTGATAATGGACAACAGCTCAAACAGCTTTCCCTTCAGTGGTCCCACTCAGATCTCAAGCGGGTTTTAGCTCATTTTGTGCAGAAAGAGCTGACCTGCATTTTGGATCAGTCTGATATGCAAAAGGCGGTGGTTCTTTTTGTAGGACTGGCTATTTGAGCTGCTGTCTGTTTTCAGTACTCTATTGCACCTTGTTTTTTTTTTAAATCTTGTATACCATTTCATTATATGCCATGTAAAGGTTCTTTTAATTATCTGTTTTTAATTTGTATTTAGTTCTTTTTATTGAGTTTACCTTCAGCCTCTGATTGGCATTTCATTAGAGACTGAATTTTGGGGGTATTTTGAATATTTCACTACACTTATAATATTTGATTCGGTTTGCTTTGTAAATTCCTATTCCTTACATATAATGAATGTATTGCAGTGCTAATATTTGTTTTATATATACTATTTGTGTATAAAACAGCATGGGAGACAACTGTAGATATTCATGCAAATGTTATGGGACTTCCCTGCTTTTCATTCTACCTATGCACAAAAAATTATATTTTAGAAAATTTAAAAACAGGCAATTAGATGTAAGGCAAGACAACATATGGACACATTTCATATCAAATCTGTATTTTGATTATATGTGATCAGCTGATCAGACTGCAAAAAGAACAAATAGCAGTCTTGTGAAGATACTGTAATTACTGAAAATAACAATCAATATGTTCCACAACTTTAAGATTTGTATTTGAACATCTCTAAATGTTCTCATGTATATTTAAACTAGATTTGTGCATTCATAACCCGACCAAAAACAATTCAAACGAAATTTGGTGATTCGTCTGAATTATGAATACCCGGCGAGCCAAATGACAGAATCAAATTAGTCCCAAATTGCATGCAATTCTTGCATGTGATTCGGCCATCTGTTGATTCAGAATGGCCAATATATTGTTCCTTTGTGGCCATATGTAAAAGTCTGACCTGGGTTTCTGAGCATTACCTCCACGTCTACCATCATTATTGGATATCTGATAGTGACCATACTTTAATATCCAGGACTGTGAGAGCTGGACCTCACAAACATAACTTTATTAGCCATGCTAGTCAATATTTAGAGTTGTGTATTCTCAATATTACCACAAGGAGTTGCATACGTTTAAAAATTTGTCACTTGAAAAAAAGGTATGTAAGTGTGGGGAGGCTTGTCACTGAAACACAGCCTCCCCACACATTGTAATGTCACTACCCTACCACACACTGTAACCCCCAATACCACACACACTGTCACCCCCCTACCACAAACACTGTCACCCCTACACACTGGCACCGCCACACACTGTCAACTCCCTGACACAGTTGCCCCTTTGCTCACCCTGTCACAGTCACCAGCTGAAAACATTCATCATACACACAGTCATGAAACATAGATTTTCCATTGACACAATGCACAAAGGCCACAGGTAGCCCCTAATACACACAACACACCATGTGTAGCAACCCCATACACATACGCTCCCAGACAGAAACATACACATGCTCACAGAAACATTCATTCACATACACGGATACTCGCTGTCAGACACACTCTCTCAGGTGCATATACAGGTGGACAATGCCAGACACACTCAGAAATACACACAGCCAGATACACATTGCGTCTGCTATGTCTGTATTTGTCAATTTGTGTGTTTCTGTCCATCAGTATGTTTGTGTGTGTATCAGAGTGTGTATATGTGGGCATGTATTAGTGTGTGAGGGTGGTATGGCCAATGCAAAGATAACAGTTATAATATATATAATATACATTTACAATACATGGGACAACACATATATATATATATTATATAGAATAATTGTAAAAAATGGTTCATATAGTTCCTTTCAATGTGTTTAATATTTCCTCTATCCTAATGTTCTATTTCCAGGTTGTTTTACCTACATAACCAAGTCCACAAGGGCAGGTTAGCAGATTAGACCACCTTTTTGGAGGTACGTGTTACATGGTACATTCAATTAATTTTATAATTATCTTTATTGCTCCTTAACTTTCCAAAACTTTCAACTTTTTAGCTAGCAATATTTGTAGTTTTATACCCTACACACTATCCATAACTGAAAAACCCTTTACTGCTGTCCTTAAAAAATCCCTTACATTATAACAACTCCTTTCTTTAGTTATACAGCTCTTAGTGATATGTTGTTCTATCATTTTATTTGCCCCTCTTAAATTATTTGTTGTTTTACCTGCCACTCTAAATACATTTTTTCTTTATCCTGCTGTAATATATACCAGGTTTTTATTAATACTCTTATTAAAATAATTACTTTGGAAATTATAATGACAAATTAGAGTTATTTGTTTGTTGTCTACCTAAAAAAACAGTCTAAAATAGAAAGAAAGAAATTAGAGAGAGGTAGAGAACATTCTTTCTTTGTATTTTAGACTTTTTTATTTTCATTTTTGAGCATGCTGAAATTGTGACTTCACTTGTTCTTTTTTATAACCTTTGTGATAAAATTGCTCTTTAAAAACCTCTGATTGCTACTTAAATGTATCCTCTTCCTTACAATTTCTCCAAAGTCTCAAAAATTGCCCTTTTGAAACATTTTCTAACCAGGCGATAATGACAGCTTTCAATATTGATGAAACTATTTGTATCTATCTATTTAAAATATGTTTATTGAGGTTTCCTTCCTTTAAATTCCTTAAAATTCCAAGTCTAAAAAATGAACATCCTCTTTGCTAAAATTGCTAACTAAATGAGTACCCCAGTTATTAAAATGAAAATAACTTAAAGAAACACTACATAGTGTCAGGAATACAAACATGAATTCCTGACCCTATAGTGTTTAATAACTGTTTAGATGACTAGGTGAAGTCGAAATGTGTCTGCTTTATTTTCATTTTGCGAGGTGGGATGCTTTATATTTGTATCCTTCAATAAACGTATACACCTTTTTATATTTGAATTTACGATTATTAATTTGGCTACCTGTAATTGGAACAGAGGATGATCTATATAGAGCCTTATATGGCTTTCTTTATTGTATGTGATTTTTTTTGGGGGGGGGGGGGGGTTTATACAAAACTATAAACTATGCATTTATTTTCTCCTATTCTGTTTTAGGTCAATTTATGCATATTACCTTTTTGGACATTCTATTTCACAGTCTGTGCAGTGACCACCATATCATTGGAATCGTTCAGTACAATAATTATTGTCTTGCATAGCTGCAATTTATTTTTTTGTGTTTTTCTTTTATGACATCAAGGGGTCTGGACATTTGTTCAAATGAATGTAATCTTATTTAAATCATTTAATGATTGAACTACTTTTTTCCAGTCGGCATATCACAAATCTTATCCCAATTGATATTTTATTAGATCTTACCCTTTATTTTATATTCCAGTGAGATTTTATAAAACATTAAGTTACTTTTAAGATTAATTTACTTTATGAAGTTTAGAACAGAAACTAGTTTCTAAAATTGTATTTTTACGAACTTAATGCCAAATGTGATTAATCTCCTTGTATTTGGGGGTAGCAAAGAAATTACTTAGCACTTTTGTATGGATTTTGATACATGGCCAAATTTAAGCCTCAAAATGTTCAACTGCATCTTGAAGTCCAAAAGTCATCAGTAGCAACAATTAAAATTCAGACAGCCAAATAGCAATTTGCTATTGCAGCCAGATTTAGGAGCCTACCAGGATATTGATTGCAGAAATCAATTTTGCATATAAATTACTGAAAAAAGTACTAATCTGTAACTTGCACTAGGCTCAAATGTGACAGCAACAGAACTCTTCATCTAAAGGAATACACTATTGCCACATTCATCCTTTATTCGTCACACCTAAAACATAAAACATATTGATATTGAATATGCAACATTTTATATAAAATTTCAATCTAAACAAGAAATGGAATCTGAATCTCATTCACTAGACGAGTGCTGTAGTTAAATTTAATTTCCTTAAACATCAAAATGGAAATCTTTAACAGTGAAAATGTCATCCTTGAACATTTTCAACCATGTTAATAAGAAGATCCTTGCAAATCCCTAGGCCAGACCTAGTTAATAAATATATAATACATAAATATACATTTTGTTTTTACGGCTTCCCTTTTTTTTCTCTCTATGGGTTACTTCTCACTTGATTTGTGAACCAAATGGTGCAATAATGTACTTATCAGAGTATAGCATGTTTTTGAATTAATTTGTCCTCTTTCTGGATCTTGTTGTCCACAATAAATTTATTTTCAGACATCATGAAAGTACCTTTTTGCAAATGCTGCTAGACAGGACACATAATTGTTTGCTTGGAATTTTGACAGTATGATGTTCCTTTGCCACCAAAAGTTGAAGGACTGCTTGGAGGCCAGGACATTCTTTATGTTGTAGCCCAAATACTTGATTTGCCATATGGATGGATCACACAATTAAATTTTTTTATGATTCAGTGTTTCATCTGTTGTGCCAAGAAAAAAAAGATTAAGTAAGAAGTGAGCAATTGAAGGAATACATATATTTGTATAAAACATATATATTCCTTCTATTGCTCACTTCTTACTTAATCTGTGAATAAAGTCAATATCTCCTAACTAGAGATGTCCCAAATAGTTCGCTGGCGAATAGTTCCTGGCGAACATAGCTATTCATCATCATTGAGTAAACTTTGACTCTGTACCTCATAGTCAGCAGACACATTCCAGCCAATCAGCAGCAGACTCTCCCTCCCAGACCCTCCCACCTCCTGGACAGCATCCATTTTAGATTCATTCAGAAGCTGCATACATTTTTTATTTTATTTTATTTTTTCTTTATTTTTTATTTATTTTTTTAATTCTTTATTTTTGTAGTGCATGGAGGTATAACAAATGAGCATGTGGTACCCCAACGGCATTCCTCATGCTTTTCAAGTAACAAGTGTAACAATAGGGTATATGTTAATACGTGCACATTTTCTATGTTAAATTATTATAAGGTTTGTCAGTCAGATTCAACAACTTGGTAGTGTTTAGACAGGCTTAGACAATTTAAGAACATCTTTGAATTTAAACAGGCTTAAGCTTACGTCATAGTGAATACGTTATATTAAGCAGTGCGTGAGTATTTAAATGTTCATACTGAGAACCAGGGTGAGGCTATCTATGTCTGAGGTGGTTAACTATGATTGGCCCTGGCATTTTTGTTAGTCTGGCCTGCATGGTTGTCTGGCATGAATAAAAGTAGCATGTTTCAACTATATTAGTAGTTAGACTAGTTTGCGCTAAAACATGGAAGACATCCTAGTATGAATCGTGATCAACCGCTCTCAGAGACTATGCATTGCGACATGTATATGACGTGGAAAGGTTAACTGTTTTGACTGTCTATAGACAAAGTGGCTTTAGCTGCACCTTAAGGATCCCCAGTCCGTGGGTGCTGTATCTCTGCGACTGCTATTCAGGAGCCATAGATTGCCGGGTATTGTTGCCAATGCTATTCAGGAGCCATAGATTGCCGGGTATTGTTGCCAATGCTATTTGGTGGGTGAGTCCTGTAGCCTCCTGGTGGGCTAGAGTCCATAAAGCCCGGTGCTGGTCCTCCAAAGTCAGGGTACTGCCCAGTCATCCTACGCCCATTTGGGGCCTGGGTCTGAGGCTGGCGCATGGAAAGTATACCGGTCCGGTCTCGTACCTGCAGAAGGGGCTGTAGCATCCTGTGAGGGGTTTGTAGTCCGACAGGGCTCTGGGTCGGCCCCGGTGTTTTCGGCTGCTTGGCCCGGTCGGTCCGTCTCGCAGGTCCGGTCCGGTGCCTCTCGTCTCTCCGCGTGTGTCTCAGAGACCTTTTTATCATGGGCTTGGGAGCGCGTATCCTCTGGTGGTGAGGGGTTCGCTTGCGGCGTGTGTGGTACATCGGGGTGGGCCCTCTGCCACCCTTACGACTGGGTGAGCTGTCTGTTTGTACAGCAGGAGCTTAGGAAGGTAGTGAGCGCATGGTGTGTCGCCCTCCCGTTCCCTGCTCCTTTACCTCCTGGGTTGTTGAGGGTGGTGGTTGTTCCAATCGCTTGTATAGTTTGACCCAGAAGTAATTGAATATCTTGTCAAGGCATTTGAGCGCATCTTCCACATAGTTGCCGTCTAGAGGCTGAAGAGTTGGCCTAACCGACCAGGATGCGGCCGTCATTTTATTTGTCTCGGTGCCGTTCCCATCGGCTCCCCGGGGGGGGCAGGATGCGGTATAGTCGTGTGCTCTTGGTCGGTGGGGACCAGGATGACCCCCGACGGTCCATGGGGGGGGTGGGGTTCCACACTTGCATCTTCAGCTTGGTGTGCTGGTTGGGGAGCGGCCGTCTCCCTCACACCATCCGTGCTGGTAGGCCGCGGCTTCCAAGTTCGTGGGTCCGGTGAGTAACATCACATGTTTGGTATCTACATATAGTACTCCCGGTCATCTGTCGTTTGGGCTGCAAATTGAGTCCGGTTTTGGCCTTTGTCAGTGCGGATTACACAAGATTGGGCTTAGCAGTGCTGGAGCCCCAGACAAGCACGTCTGTTCAGCTCTGCAGTTAGGCCCCGCCCCCGGAAGCTGCATTCTTATTGAGAGGAGGGACAGTGTAGCTGCTGCTGATTTAATAGGGAAATCGATAGCTAGGCTAGTGTATTCAGTGTCCACTACAGTCCTGAAGGACTCATCTGATCTCTGCTGTAAGGACAGCACCCCAAAAAAACCTTTTTAGGGCTAGAACATCAGTCTGCTTTTTTTTTTTCCTGCGTAATCTAATTGCAGTTGCCTGCCTGCCAGCGTGTGTGTCAGGCTCACAGCGTATACTGTGCCCACTTGCCCAGTGCCACCACTCATATCTGGTGTCAAAATAGCTTGCATTTAAAAAAAACAAAACTTTTTTTGACTGTAATATAATAGCAGTCAGTTTCCTTCACACGTGTGAATTTCAGGGCCTGCCAGGGCACAGTGTCACACCAGTGCAACTCATATCTGGTGTAACAGTAGTGTACATTTAAAAAAAAACAAAAATTTTTTGACTGTGAAATAATAGCAGTCAGTTTCCTTCACACGTGTGCGTTTCAGGGCCTGCCAGGGCACAGTGTCACACCAGTGCAACTCATATCTGGTGTAACAGTAGTGTACTTTAAAAAAAAAAAAAAACAACACTTTTTTGACTGTAATAGATTGAATAGCAGTTAGTTGACTGATGATTGCATATATAAATATCAACAATTAGGACACCGGCCACTTATAGTTATATAGTTTATCACTTCATATTGTATGTAAGAAAAATGGCATTTCACCTTGCAAGCTAATATTTTAGACTCTGTTTGATAAGGGAAACACTGTAAAACATTGTGTCCCCTCAATATTTCTGTAAAGAATTAAATAATACATTAAATTCTATACATGCACACATTTGCATAATTACATTTTTTACTCATCTCTAAACAGTAATCTAATAATTAAATTGCTACGTTATCTTTTACGTCTTTGCTATGCATGTTCATGTTTCCAATAGATGTTAAGAAATATTTTGAAAAACAAATTAAAACTCAATAGTGAGGGAGTTAAATTATTTTTAGTTTTACAAAACAAGCAAAAAGTTATTTAAAATCTGTTCTGGTTTTATTTACCCATCTGTTATATATTCTGGATTGTTTATCGTTTTCCTTGTTAATCTGCAATTTGCAAAAAGGCTATAGCACAGAGAAGGCAATTTGCTTTTTTTTGTGGTTTGAATGGTAGAAACTGTGATTACGCGATTTACTCGACTGACAGATCATTACCCTGAAAACCTGAACCCAATGAACCAAAGCTCATATAACGGGAGAGAGACAGAGTGGTACTTGACAGCTATGCTTTGAGGAAAACAAACTAATCTCACAGGTTAACTAGCATTCTTGGCAAAACAGCCCCGGAGGATGGGTATTTGTTACATGTTCCAGGCCAGCTTTAATATGCCAAAGGCAACTAGGGAGGGTATTTTGGCATTTCAGTTTCATTTGTCAAGCTATCAGATATCAAATCACCAATCAGTTTTATTCTTTGCAAATTGAGTTTATGTTTCCTTTTCAGGGCTCTGCCTAAATCTCCAGTGTTGCAATATTGTAGTTCATACTGAACAAAACAATATATAGAATGCACCATAAAGTGTAGATATCCATGAGCTAAGTCAATATGAACGATAAATATACAAATGAATCACTAGGATTAAAAGTACGTGTTTTGTAGGGTGCAGCCCTACTTCATCAGAGGCTTCTGATGAAGTAGGACTGCATCCTACGAAACGCGTGAGGCAATACACGCAGATGTACTGAGAAGAGTAGCAACAAGTGAAGATTCTGCCAATGAGCATTCCTGTCAGTCGAAGAATCTGGACCCGGCATCTGCATCCTCCTGCGTGACCGCAGTTCACCCCTCGATGTGAGGTTGGAGATCGAGCATACAGTGACTCACAAGCTGTCCTCACCGGCTACCAGGATTCAGAAGAGGACAACCACGCACACAATCCCTATCCATCAGGGTCTGGACTACAGGTTTATCTGCTTTTTTCCCTTGTTATACATTGGACTATTTGCCTACCTCAGTTTTCCACCACTATTTTTTATGTTCTAATCTTTGAAAGTATATATTTTTATTATATCAATACATTTTTTTTATCAACTGACTATTTTAAGTGACTATTTCTCTAGAACTGTGATATTATCACCGGTTCTAGTTCTGAGCAATTCGTTTGTTGTACTAATTTGCTCGGGTTAATATATCTGGGCTACTGCTTCATCTTTTATCTATAAAAGTTTATTAAGTCATAGGTGCTACCAACCCTGCGTTGTTTTCGCAAGCAGGGTATAGGTTTCTTATGCTATAAGTATTATTTGCAATCTAATGTGGACCCACACAAGACCTTTTTAAGATTTTTGGATTGCATTGTTACTCTAGACTACCTACTGCCCCCCCCCCAGCCCCCACCCCTGAGCCCCCCCAGTCCCCCCCTATTGTTATTTTTAGGGCCCCCACCCACCGCTCAGGGGTGGGGGCCGGGGGGGACAGTAGGTCCCCCCCATATTTTTAATTTTAGGGCCCCCACCCACAGCTCAGGAGTGGGGGTCGGGGGGGGGACAGTAGTTCCCCCCCTATTGTTATTTTTCGGGCCCCCACCCGCCGCACAGGGGTGGGGGCCGGGGGGGACAGTAGGTCTCCCCCCTATTGTTATTTTTAGGGCCCCCACCCGCCGCTCAGGGGTGGGGGCCGGGGGGGACAGTAGGTCCCCCCTATTGTTATTTTTAGGGCCCCCACCCGCCGCTCAGGGGTGGGGGCCGGGGGGGGGACAGTAGGTCCCCCCTATTGTGATTTTTAGAGCCCCCACCCGCCGCACAGGGGTGGGGGCCGGGGGGGACAGTAGGTCCCCCCCTTATTTTTAATTTTAGGGCCCCCACCCACCGCTCAGGGGTGGGGGCCGGGGGGAGCAGTAGGTCCCCCCCAATTTTGTTATTTTTAGGGCCCCCACCCACCGCACAGGGGTGGGGGCCGGAGAGGGGGAGGACAGTAGGTCCCCCCTCATTATCTTCATGGCCCCCACCCGCCTCCCAGGTCTCCTCCCCCACCCGCCTCCCAGGTCTCCTCCCCCCCCCTTCAACCACTATTGTGGACAGAAAGAGTCCCTGTGGGTTCGGGCTTCAGCTGTCAGCTCTAGCCACTCCCACAGCAGAGCTGACAGGCTCAGCACACAAAGCGCGTTCACAGTGCTTTGTGTGCTGATAGCCCGTCTGAAGTATTCACCCATGCGTGAATACGTCAGACGTGTGGCCTTTTTAGGGCCTCTGAACTCGGAAGTCCCTCTGGTGACCGTCTGATTGACTGCAACAAGAGGTGTTCCAAGCTTCCAATGTAAACACTGCATTTTCTCAGAAAATACAGTGCTTACAAGAAAAAGGCTCCGGGTAGCTGTAGCACTCACCTGAACAACCTCATTAAGCTGAAATTGTTTAGGTGACTATAGTGTCCCTTTAACATTTTCATTTTTCTGTGTTTATTTTTGGATTTTGTACTTTTAATCCTAGTGATTCATTTGTATATTTATCTTTCATATTGACATATTCCTGGATATCTACACTTTATGGTGCATTCTATTTACTGTATATAGGATTTGGTGAAATCCTTTTTTCCAGTTTTTGAGCTAATACACATATTATTCTTATTCCCTCTATATCCTCAGTTGTATTCACAGTCTGTGGATACCAGAATTCTGAACAAAACAATATGGCTGCACATTCTAAAATTATCTAAACATTATCAGAAATACTAGAATTTTAGAAGCTTGCCTATCTTAAAGAAATGTATGTCTTTTCTTTCAGGAAGTGTTCCGGAGGATTGGAGGAAGGCAGATGTGGTTCCTATATTCAAAAAGGGTTCAAAATCCTTGCCTGGAAATTATAGACCTGTGAGCTTAACTTCTGTGGCTGGTAAAATATTTGAAAGGTTATTAAGGGATAATATTCAAGAATTCCTTGAGAAGAATATGGTTATCAGCAAAAATCAGCACGGTTTTATGAAGCACAGGTCATGTCAAACTAACTTGATTGCGTTCTACGAAGAAGTAAGTAGAAGTATAGATCAGGGTGTTGCAGTGGATGTGATCTATTTGGATTTTGCCAAGGCATTTGATACAGTTCCACACAAAAGATTAGTGTTCAAACTCAAGGAAATCGGTCTCGATGAAAATGCTTGTTCTTGGGTAGAACATTGGCTTAAAAACAGAATACAAAGAGTTGTCGTTAATGGTAAATTTTCAAGCTGGACAGAGGTGGCAAGTGGTGTCCCTCAGGGGTCTGTTCTGGGTCCCCTTCTATTTAACATTTTTATAAATGATCTTGAAGACAGCATTGAAAGTCATGTTTCAGTGTTTGCAGATGACACAAAACTTTGTAAAATAATACAATGTGAGCAAGATATTACTTTGCTGCAGAAGGATTTAGATAGACTGGAGGACTGGGCACTCAAATGGCAGATGAAATTTAATGTTGAAAAATGCAAAGTTATGCACTTCGGCGTAAAGAATACACAAGCAACGTATACCCTTAATGGAAGTGAATTAGGGATAACAACACACGAAAAGGACTTAGGAATTGTTATAGACAACAAACTATGCAACAATGTGCAATGTCAATCAGCAGTGGCCAAGGCCAGTAAGGTATTGTCATGAAAAAGGGCATTCATTCTCGGGACGAGAATATCATTTTGCCTCTCTATAAATCACTGGTAAGACCACATATTGAATATGCTGTGCAATTTTGGGCACCTGTTCTAAAGAAGGTTATCATGGCACTAGAAAAAGTGCAGAGGCGGGCTACAAAATTAATAAAAGGAATGGAACATATCAGCTATGAAGAAAGGTTAACAAATTTAAACCTATTTAGTTTAGAAAAACGTCGCCTGAGAGGGGATATGATAACATTATACAAATATATTCGGGGCCAATACAAACCATTGTGTGGAAATCTATTCACAAACCGGACTTTACATAGGACACGAGGCCATGCGTTTATACTGGAAGAAAGAAGATTTCGTCTAAGGCAAAGGAAAGGTTTTTTTACTGTAAGAACAATCAGGATGTGGAATTCTCTGCCTGAAGAAGTGGTGTTATCAGAGTCCATACAGATGTTCAAACAGCTACTAGATGCATACTTGCAAAGACAGAATATTCAAGGATATAATCTTCCAATGTAGGGTAATAACTGCTTGATTCAAGGATAAATCTGACTGCCATTCTGGGGTCAAGAAGGATTTTTTTGTCCTAGCTTGTTGCAAAATTGTGCTTCAAACTGGGGTTTTTTTTTTTTTTGCCTTTTAGATCAACAGCAAAAAACAGGTGTGAGGAAGGCTGAACTTGATGGACGCAAGTCTCTTTTCAGCTATCTAACTATGTAACTATGTATGCGGCATGCACGTGTCAGCTTGGGTTCCCCTGTCTAATGTAATTTCTCATACGATATAAGCTCATAGTTAAATATCAATATGCAAAGCCAAATCTAAATAAAACAAAACAAAAAATAGTGAAAAAATAATTAAACTTAACCTTTATTAATGCTGCTATTAAAATATAGATCGAAAAAAATCTAAAATAACCAAATGCCCTTATAACATTCAATTGAAAAAGTGTCAAAGTGGTCCAGAAGGTATTAACATAGTATCAGTACCTAAACCTTCTGTTGGGTTGATATAAAGTAGTCAAAACTATCTCATAGGACATAGAGTGAAATAGCTTGTTTCCTATAGCATTAACGCTAACAGTAGAAGCAGTAGTGATACTCTGCATTATGATAACCTTGCATATAGAGTATACAAAGATGTGAGGTCAGTAAGAGGTTAAGCAGAAGCTGATCGTGGTAGCATGTCTAATGACATGTACTGATCTCAATAGAAAGTACAGAAATTCTACTGTGTCTTCAAGGGGACCCCTGAAGTAAAATCTAACCTGAATCTGACCCCCTCTTTAGTATTGATATTAGTTTAGAGAAAAAGTGCCTCCAGCATCCACGCCAAATGTATATTAACTAACCAATAAGAAATAAGGGCATTGAAAAACTCACGCGGTGTTCAGTACGTGGTACGGGTAACTCGGTAACTTCATTGATACGCCCTTATCAACAGCAATATAGCAATTGGTCAGTTTAAAAAAGAACACAACCAATCAGAGGCTAACTTTATGTTTTAAAAAAACCTACTTACCGGTATCCAGTTGCCCTCTGATGAGCCACTCTGGCGAAACTTGCGCGTCAGTGGCCCAGGGTGTTCATTCTGTGAGTCTCTGGGATTAGACATGTACCCACTACCGAGTTACCCATACTGCGGACTAAACACAACATGAGTGTTTCAATGCCCTTATTTCTTATCGGTTAGTTAATATAATTTTGATGTAGATCCTGGAGGCACTTTTTCTCTAGAGTAACAACAATTGTTTTCTAGTGTCATGTGCATAAATGATAGACTTCCCGTGGGGGTATGATGCTCTGTATGGCAAGTGTATGATTATATAATCATGTTTTTTTGTGTGTTTTATTGAGTTTGTATACCCTCTTTTCTGTATTTCACTGATGGTTGCCAAGTTTGTTCAAGTTTCAGTCATTGAGCGATATTGCTGGCACCCACGAGTTTATAAACATAGCTTAAATGTATCCTTTCTATGAGATCATGTAAAGGGGAGGTAAATTGTCTCCAATTTAGAGCTATAAGATGTTGTGCTATAAGCAAAACATGTGTATGTAGTGTGTTATATGGGTCTATAGTGTTTATTTTTACATAAACAGAAGAAATCTAGAGGGTTCGACAGGCACTGGGGAAAATATAAATATGGGTAATTGTCGGGTATATTTTGTGAAGATGAGATGAGGTCAGGTACCATTGGTACACATTATTATTATTATTATTATTTATAAAGCACCAACAAGTTCCGTAGCGCTGTACAAAGGGTGGACTAACAGACACAGATTCTCCACGTACCCATGCCCCTACTAGCATAAGCCTGCAAAATATAGATCGAGATAGGTGTGTGATAAGTGATAAGGCCTAGTGAAGACACTAGGAGATGGTCTGTTCTCGTACAATATATTGCAGAATCCACCACATAAATTGTAGTCCACCTCAATCTGATGGAAGTCTCTCCAGAGGTCTACCTATTCATGGGACCTAATTATGTTAGAGAGTTTTGTTGAGATGTTTCTTTGTTTAAGGAATGTGTGAGGTTGTATGGTATGCGCTGACAAGGAATCTTTTGCATTGTCTAATAAGAAGTTTGTATCTCCTCCAATGATTACGTGCCCAAACTAGTACTGGCCATTAAGTTCAAAAAGGTTGGATGCGAATTGAGGTTGAATATCACTGGGACAATAAATGTTGATAAGGGTGTAGGGAGCATTATTTATGTAACATTACAAGAGCAGATACCTGCCTTCTTTATCACGCTTTTTCTCCACAAGTGAAAATGCAAACAGTCTGCTTATATAGAGACTACTTTTTATTTTTATTTTTATGCAGGAATGGTAATCTAAAGGGTAGGGTGGTGAATTGAATTTAGGTTGAGCACCCCATTTAAAGTGGGTCTCTTGATAACAGACAACCTGAGCAGAATGTTTTTGCGATTTTGCAAGGGCCTATCTTTGTCATGATTCTGAGAAGGTCAGAGAGGAGACTTATGCCGGGGTTGACTTCAGGTACTTTTTTTGGAATCATTAGACATGGTTTGACAAGAAATAATAAGAGTAGAAAGGCAAGAGAGACAATGGAATAATAAATATGGAGAAAGTAGAACCTATAAACAGAGTTACAGGTAAGAATATTAAGGGATAACAGAAAACAAGAGTTAGGCAATAAGCCCCAGACAGGATTATAAAGTAACAGGAAAACCTATCAGAGAAATTATAGGTTAGAGTTAAAGGGATACTCCAGGCAGCCAGTGCCAACTTCCACTACCCTTAACCCTGCAAGTGTAATTATTGAAGTTTTCATAAACTGCAATATTTACATTGCAGGATTAAGTCCTCCTATAGTGGCTGTCTACTAGACAGACACTAGAGGGACTTCCGTGTTCATAGAACACGAAAAGTGTTTTCAGCGACGCTGGACGTCCTCACGCAATGTGAGGACCTCCAGCTTTGCTGAAAAACCCATAGGAAAGCATTGTATAATGCTTTCCTATGGGGAGGTCTAAACTGCGAGGGACATCGGCGCTGGACTCCGGTAAGTCACTGAAGGGGTTTTAACCCCTTCAGCAACTTGGGATGGGGGTGGGAGGCAGAGGGGCACTGCGGTAACTGCAGTGCCAGGAAAACAAATAGGTTTTCCTGGCACTGGAGAATCCCTTTCATAGAAGGAACAGCAGTGAAGGCTTAGGCAATATGCCCTAAGCAGGTTTTCAGGTAACAGGGATAGCAATTGAGGTGATCGGCCGCTTTGGTTAGAAATCAGAACTGCAGTTTCAGGGTCTTTTAGGATACTTGCAAATAATATGAAAGCCTGTAATATCCAGGTAGGTTGGAACAAAATCAATATGAAAACAAAGTCCAGTATAGAAACAAAGCAGGTTTGTATTGGAGATCAGGTTGGAATAAATCAGGATGGTTTGAGGTAAGTAAGAGTAGAGCAGGTTTTATTTAGTAAGAGCCAGGAGCAGAAGACTTGTCAGGTTCAGAACACAACTTCTCTCAATGTAAAGGCAAGTTGGTTTTGTCGGGTGTGGCCTTTAATAGCATATTTGGACCATCATACTATGCAGGTGAGAGAAACTGAGTTTTGTCCAGTGGTTAGTGGGGCCACTAGTGGTGAAAACTGTAATTGTAGGAACTAAAACAGAAAAAAGGAAACATGGTTTGAGTTATCAGGATCGGAGCCTGACAATCTTCTTTTGTGAGGAAATGTAATCCTTTAACATTTAATGAGAGGATTATTAGGCTCATGTGTGTTTATAGATACATTTTTGGTGAAAGTGAGCCGGTTAACATTTCTGGTGTAATTCTCCTGCCCAGAAATAAATAGGTTGGGTTCTCTCTCCACAGCTATACAACATTTGAGATATTTTCTTGCCTCCCAGTTCCCAATACAGTTCCATACATGATCACAACTATAATCCAATGTAATCCAATTCCAATCAGAGCAATCAGTAACAAGCAATGTAGATATATTGAGAAATGAGGGGTTTTACAACAACTTGGGTGATCTTTTATACCAAGATTCTAGTTTAAACACAAGTGTCATTGAAGGATTGCCACCTGCCACTGGTAAAGAGTAGAGATATAATCATGACTTGACTGTCCAAGAGGGAGTTGTATGTCTGGGTGGACATGGGTTGTCTAAGAATAAAAGCCAAGTGGTCTCTACAACAGCGTGCAATAGACCATGTGCAAGTAAAGAAAGATGAAAAAACAAAAGTAAAAAACATAAAATAGGTTTCTATATATATTCAGCCATTTAAGCCCACCACTGCGCCATGGCCAGTGTATACATGACAGACCTAGCAGTGAGTGTGGGAGGGAGACAGAGAAAATGTCTGCCAAAAAATGAATACATTCTTGGCTGCTTTATACCAAGGTTTTTTGATTTTATCAATAATGAAGTCTAAGGTTCTCTGACCTCTCTCTGGCTACATATTAAATGTTCTGAATCAGATAACTGACTTTTCCTCCAGTATTTCATCTGGGAAGAATGTATAGAGGTATAGAAGGTATAGATGTGTTACTTAAAAAGGTTATATTGAGAAATACAATATGTTGACAAGTCAAGCCACAATGATGTTCCTGATAATTCAGTACAAAGATGGAGGAAGGACTTGTGTCTTGGTACTAGTAACCTAGTAAGCCGATTCCCTTACCTTGGATCAGGTTGGACTACTACAGCAACCTCCACTGCAGCAAAACAGTATTTTCAGATGGATTGGAGTGCCCATTGAACCCCTGTGTTATGGCCCTACCATAGATGGTATAAAAAAAATTAAATCACAAAAATTTCATATAACTGCTATGTTGTGGAAACCCATCAATGTCTCACTATCCCTACATTGCTTGTTTACCGTAAAGTCCACTCTTCTCCAATCCAAAACAAGTACAAACAATGTATCTATGAAAGCAATCCTCAAAGTTAATTCAAAACATCAAGGGGAACATTGCACCAAACACATTTGGTTAAAATGTTCACTTATAGGATTATCTACTAAAGTGAGAATTGTTGGGAATTAAAATAAAATCAAACTGTCCTATTTTAGACCAAAATTGCTCAAGTGGAAGCTGATTTTTTTTTCCAATTTAGCTATTTTAGCATTAAATTTTACATTCACTTTAAACAGTCTTTGAATTTCCAACAATTTTCAATTTAACAAATTACCCTAATAATTATAAGCAAGTGAATAAGTGAAGCACACACAGATACAAATGCAGAAGACATATGTAAAGCAGGGCTGCCCAAAAGGTAGATCCCCAGATGTTTGAAAAGTACAGCTTCCATGATGCTTTGCCATTCTAAAAGCAATTTAAAGGCATGCAAAGCATCATGGGAGTTGTAGTTCTACAACATCTGGGGATTTGGGCAGCCATGATGTAAAGCTGCAAGTGCAAATTAAAAATCATATGGAAAGTGCTATTTCTTGGAACCAAACGATTTTTAGAAAATGCAGTACATCCCAACAAGGCAATGCCTGTTGTGCAATTGCATCATTAGAATGATTTACTTTTTTGATTAGATACTCCAGGCTTCTTATACTTCAATTTACCAGAAACCTTCAGTTTTAATGCAAGATTGGTTGCTGATCTAATTTAATATGTTTCATTTAATATTCATTATAAAACGTAATTTTATAGGCAAGGATATTATTATGATGAAAGTCAATTGTATAAACGTAGTACATATTTTGATATTGGACTTCTCAGGGCTTGATGATAAAATTAATATTGGCAGGTGCAGGATTATTATTTTTTGGATAATGCAAATAAAACATGCAAGAGTGCATGTTGGGTAGTCTGTTCCAGCCTTTTGTAATTACCCCAGAACAACTAATGGTGAAACTTGAATTGTATATATACTGCAGTGCATTTCTAAATATAAAAGATATAGCATTACAGGGACACGACAGGCACCCAGACCTTGATCTCATTGTAGTGGTCTGGGTCAGTGGTGTATCCTGGTTTTGTGCTGCCCTAGGCAGGACAAAACTCAGGCGCCCCCCTCCCACCCACGCCACCCTCACCCAACCCTCCCCCCCCCACCCGCGCCACCCCCACCGAACCCTTCCCCCGTCCCGCCTTCTAAATACACACACACACACATTCACTGACAAATACGCATACACTAGGTAACAGAAACACACTCACTAGCAGACACACACACAGTCTAACAGACACACACACAGTCTAACAGACACACACACAGTCTAACAGACACACACTTACAGACACACACACTGACATACACACACACTAACACACACACACACAGACCCACACACATACAGACATACACACACACACATACAGACATACACACACACACTAACAGACACACACACAGACACACTAACAGACATACACACACTAACAGACATACACACACTAACAGACATACACACACACAAACACACACACAAACTAACAGACACACACACAGACCCACTAACAGACATACACACACTTACAGACATACACTTACAGACATACACACACACACACACACTAACAGACATACACACACACACTAACAGACATACACAGACATACAAACACACTCAATCACTCACATATTTAATACATTTTTTTTTTTTTAATTTAACCCCCCAGCCTCCTTACCTTTGGGAAAGCTGGGGGGGGGGATATCTGTCTCCCTGGTGGTCCAGTGGCTGCTGGGAAGTGCGGGTAGGTGGGCGGCCGGCGAGGGAGCACTTCCTCTGAGCGGTCTGCTCAGCTCCCTCGCGCGCCGCAGAGTGATGCTGGGAGGCGGAGCCGGAATATGACGTCATATTCCGGCTCCCAGCCTCACTCTGCGGCGCGCGAGGGAGCTGAGCAGACCGCTCAGAGGAAGTGCTCCCTCGCCGGCCGCCCACCTACCCGCACTTCCCAGCAGCCCGCCGGCCGCCCAGCATGCCTTGTTAGCCGCAAGGCTAACAAGGCATTTGCCCTGGGCATTTGGGGGCGGCTTTTTTTGCCGCCCCCTGAAAAATGCCGCCCAAGGCAAATGCCTTGTTTGCCTCGCGGCAAATACACCCCTGGTCTGGGTACACCGTCCCTGTTCCCTTAACCCTGCCATCTAAAACATTGCAGTTTCAAAGAAATGGACATCCAGCATCTTCAAATCCCCCATAGAAATCAGTGAATCAATGGTTTAATTATGGGGAAAGCCTAATGCGTGCGTGGGGCTCACTACATGTTAGGTGTCCATCCCTCGCTGATGTCGGTGGAGGTGGAGGGACCTTGATGCTGGAATAAAGTGAATGTAAGAAGAGTTTTTAACCCTTTATTTCCCAGCAAGGGAACCGTGAGGGGAGGGAGGCAGCGGAATACCTCAGTGTTAGGTATACAGTTTTGTATTCCAAATACTAAGGGGTTCCTATAATTCCTCAAAACATAAAATTCATTATATGTTCAGCTGTCTTTTATTTATTGCACAATATTTTAAGTTTCTAAACTAAATTAGAAAATGTTGGACCTGCTTGCAGTAGCACATCCTTTTTTAGGCAACTATTCCTTTAGAGGGTTTAATCAGGCCAAAATATTTAAGGTGACACTCAACATATTGTGCCTACAATCATTGCATGATTTAAAGTACAAGAGTTCTGTGTTCCTATCTCTCTTCATCCCAGTAATTCTAGCAAGAATTGCTACAGCTCTATGCACACCCCCACTATGTAATTTTACAAAAGGAAGCAACACTTAACACTAACTGTACAATATATTGCTCTGTGTAAACACACCATGAAATAAGTCCTGTTTACATTGTACAGGGCCTCCTCTAGCTTCTATGGGAGTGTCTACACAGCACTCTTGCTCATATATAGCAACATATAGCTTAATTTATTAAAGTAACATGAATACAGCTATCAGTAAGTTGTATTTTACTGAAACTGCTAATAGCCTGAATAGTTGAATTCATATTTAAAAAAAAATCAAAATTGGCCACCTGTCACATAAATGCCCTAGAGTACAGTCTGTGGTGGTCATGGCGCCTGTTTCTCCTGCACACAAGCCAGCAGCCTCTGCACCTCGATCCGCAACTGGGGTACCCGCAGTGGTCGCTCCATTCTGTGGTGTATCACCAAATTAATATATATATATTTTACACAAGGTTTGTCTACATTAAAAGGTATTTATTAGAAGGCAACAACACAATACTATAAATTTATCACAAACACACAGCCCAGACCCACAGAGCAAAAACCATTTTTAATCTATCGATCTATATAGTAATCCCCTTCCCCTCATGTTTGATCTCACCCACGGTTAGGCCTTCACATCTAGTAATGGCTCACTGCTGCAAGTTCAACATCACATCCACCATGGAAGAAAAGGAGCAACAGAGTGTAACATGGTTTCCCATTAGAGATGTCGCGAACATAAAATTTTCCGCAAATGTTCGCGAACGGGCGAACCGGGCAAACCGCCATAGACTTCAATAGGCAGGCGAATTTTAAAACCCACAGGGACTATTTCTGGCCACAATAGTGATGGAAAAGTTGTTTCAAGGGGACACCTGGACTGTGGCATGCCGGAGGGGGATCCATGGCAAAACTCCCATGGAAAATTACATAGTTGATGCAGAGTCTGGTTTTAATCCATAAAGGGCATAAATCACCTAACATTCCTAAATTGTTTGGAATAACGTGCTTTAAAACATCAGGTTTGATGTTGTATCGATCAGGTAGTGTAAGGGTTACGCCCGCTTCACAGTGACAGACCAAACTCCCCGTTTAACGCACCGCAAACAACCGCAAACAGTCAATTTGTGTTAAGTAGTACTATTCCTATCAGTTTAATCCCTGTTACGTCCCCTATCAGCCGGAGAGGCGGCCGATCTCCCGATCCTGGGATGCCCAGGAGCAGCTACTTCCCGGCAGGAGCTCCATTCCCCCCCCCCCTCGGACCGGTGGGGTTATCCCGGTCCACCCCTGAGAGGCTGTCTGGAGCTAATGGACGCACAGAGCACAGCCTCCCAGACTGAAATACTCATCTGCGACTCTCCCAATATGGCGGCAGCTGCGTGTCCTCCTGGTACCAGCAAAGCATGGCAGGATATTGAGTCTAAGCTGGACAGACTCTTTAATCAATTTTGGATGCAAATAACAAGCAGGAAGCCCCAACAAGCTCCACCACAGCCCCAACAAGCTCCACCACAGCTAAGCGAAGCAGTCCCCATTAAAATCAACCAACGCAAAAGGCGTCGAAGATGGGACCGGAGGCACAAACAGAAATACAGAGCCTGCCCCACGTCAAGCACTCACCTCCACCTTAAGCCACCACAATCCCGCACCGGATGTGAAGCACCACCGGGACAGATCTGACCACCCGACAAAACAAGCTTCCACCACCTCAAGCCGCAAACCTGGCACTCAGCACTAGACTTGCCTTTGTTGTTCCAGGTATCAGGGACTCCCAGGGTCTGCACCTGGTGCCCAGAAGGGATCGGATGAGATGAGCACAAGCAGTAAACAGCAGCCTGCCAAGCATGTCCCACTATAGCCTATCCTCCACACCATGCCTTTGATCACATGAACTGCTCTCTGCACATTAACTAATCGTAAAGTAGCAAGTGTTTAAACATGTCATTATTTCACCTCCTAAAGAGTTTATTGTCGTAGTTCCTTACTTGCCTTTACCTTAACCGTTCATGTATTATGTTATTCACTAGTTTCATCTCATGGGGCGACTCACACTTGATTTATAACTAGTGGCGGAGCTGCTGATATAAATACACAGTTGATATGTGCAAGCTACACCCTAAACATGACAGCCATCTTTCACAACAATGTACTGCTATATACTCATACCCTAAGTGCAACTAGCCATGATATACGCACGTTCAGCCTAGCATGCTCAAATATAACACACTTCTGTCAAAAAAAAAGAATACAAAAAAAAAAAATGCAGCTTCCGAATGAATCTAAAATGGATGCTGTCCAGGAGGTGGGAGGGTCTGGGAGGGAGGGTCTGCTGCTGATTGGCTGGAATGTGTCTGCTAACTGTGAGGTACAGTGTCAAAGTTTACTCAATGATGACGAATAGGGGGCGGACCGAACATCGCATATGTTCACCATCCGTGGTGAACGCGAACACGCTATGTTCGCCAGGAACTATTCGCCAACGAACTGTTTAGGACATCTCTATTCCCCATGCTAGCACATGGCGTCTGCACATCTGCTCTGCAGCACAGCCAAGAAGGAACAGAGAGAGATGAGGATAGGGGGAAGTGGTTATCTCTTTCCTGACTTGTAAAGGTATTGAATTACCCAATTACCATATCAAAGGGAACAGCTTATCCCCCTGTAAGAAAGATCTACATGAACTTGGTCACATGACCCCTGGTCACCATATTAGTTTCATGACAGAATGTCACCACACATTCATCCAAGATGGCGACTTCAAACCAGGCGGCACATCAGAGGGTTAAGGGGGGCGTGGCTGGAGACAGAGCAAGGCAGATGGTGGTCATGAATGCACTAGTCCTGCAGTCTAATTTATTGACCTCTGGTAACTCCGCCTTCAGACAAGACACGGTCATGTGATCCAGCAGCCCTTTATAAGCAGAGCACAGTCAGTGCTTAGTTGTTTTGCTGCCTGCCTCAAAACTCCTAGCTTTATTTACCCAGTGTTCCCTGTCTTTGCTGGTTTCCTAACTTTTGCTTCCCTTCTGAACTTACTGTTTGCTGCCTCTGGACTGTCTGACCGCTGTACCATCTGACTCTGATTACTGCCTTACTCTTGCTCGGATACCTTGCTTTTAAAGTCCCTGTGCTATCACTGACCTGACAGAATCCCATTCTCTCCCTCATGTGCACTGCAGGGATTAAGCTTAACATACCCAAACATAACAAAATTTAAGGAATACACATAAAAAGTACAGTGAAATAATAATCACACACACAGACTCAAATATGTGGTGAAAAAGTCGTGGTCTTTTATTTAGTTTACAAAACATAACAAAATGTAACTTTAAAATATATAGTTTCCGCCCTATTAGCCAGAACTTAAACAAAAAAATCACCAAACTAAGATAGTCCCTCCCCCTTTAAAATAGGCAGGTTAACCCAAATAAAAAAACACAACATGGAATAAAATAAAATTATAGGGAGGGAGGGCGGGAAACAGCTCCAATCCAAACTTTACAGCTATTTTGAATACTAATTTACTTCAGCTGTTTTGGTGCCAGCTGCTACCTCAGCGCGCCTTATATATTGCGGTTTCGCGCTTACAGTGCCCTGGCGGACATGTGCTCCAATCAGATAATAAAATTACATTTGGTAAATGAGATTTTGACAATGCTCAAATGTGATGTAATTCCAGTAAAATAAAAGTTTAGCAGGCTAAGATTGCCACAAGGCATATGTATGTACATGTGTTTGTAGTATCAGTTAGTTAGTTACACGTAGCTAAGATACTGTCATCACTGTACTGAGCATGTGCAAGAATGTAGGAACTGGAATTACGCGTCCCTCTCCTTTGTTTCAGATGAGCCACGTGGTTAGACCGGATGGATGAGTTTAGACTCTATTCATTGAATAGGTTAAGGGTATGTGTGGGCGTAGTTAATTGTGGGAGGAGCTACAGTGCTATATAAGGAATGTACTCTATGTATTCAGTGCTCAGATCTTTGCTGTTTTTGGTGACATTAGTCCCTCTGAGTCCCGATCGGTGAACCGAATAAAGAATCTCTTCCTTCCTGAAGAAACCTGTGTCCATCTCTCTGTGCTTGGCTTCCGTCAGTTTCTCCGGTATCATTTGGTGCATTGGCCGGGAAGCTCATCGTTCAACGGTAGCTGAGAAGCAGAGGCGTGAGACGGTCTATCTTTGCCCACGTTCTCTACGGCTGCACCCCTGAACTTCTGCGTGGACCTCCCTTCGTCTCGGCGCCACTGGTCTGTTGTCCAGGAGATCATCGGCCTCTACATAGTAAGTGCTGGGGTGTCCCCGTCGATGAGTGTGAACTCAGGTTCAGGAACGAGGAGGTAAGACAACCGCTGTTTTAGACGGCGGACCCACTAAGGGTATACCGATTGTGCGGTAGGCCCATAAGGGGTTATTTGTGTACGGAATCTGCCCCCTCTGTCAGAGGGAAGGAGCGAAGGCGCACTGCTCAATTGAACGCTCTTTAGTAAGACCGTTTAATTTGGTTTGGAGTCAGGCGGGGTTCTGTGAAAATAGCCCTAGCCGGACACCGGTGTCTTGTCTAGACTAGCGTTCTAGTGTGTACAATTTGTTCGCTAGGTCGGAGGGACCGGGAGACTAAGCGGCGTCTGTGTAAATTCGGTCTGCTAGCTCTCAACCTATCTTGGCTAAGTGGGAAGGCGTGTAAATTTGGAACCCACTAGACTTTTGATAGAGTAGATAGACTAAAAGGGTTCTGTTGTAAATTCTGCCCTCTAGTTCGCTATATGTGGTGCTTGGGCAGTGTGGCTAACCAAAACGGATGTAGATAGTTTTAGGTAGTCCATCAAGGTACTGGACAATAGATTAGTTGGGAATTGTATATGTGTTAAAGATTGTTTAGTAGCGTGTATATCTTGTTAGATAGCGTGAGCTCTGCTGTCTAGCGAGAGTGTTAATAGTGTGTAGCTGTATTATAGTGCACGGTACCATAACCCTGTATATTTACTCACACTGTATATGAATACTAATAATTGTCGTCTATTGCATGTCTAACACCATAACCACTATTAATTGTACTGTGACCTTAAATTGTACTTTGACCTATGCTAACCGTACTGTAACTGCTGTTTGTAAAGACGATGTTACTGGGGTATGTTATAGACGGGTAATTCATATATAGGGAATTATAGCGTGGGTGACTGTATAGTTTCGCCAAAGGACATAGTATCTATTATTTAGTGACAGGTGTAACAGCTGTGTGTGTATGGGAATTTCCTGAGTGTTTTTTATTGTGCATGTTTCACTTAGTAACTGTACCACGTGGTGCTGTTGCCGAGGGAACGGGTGTGACCGTTGAATAGAGTGCGTGTGTAGTATTCGTTGGAAACGACGCTCCATTGCTAAGTATGGGGGCGTCGGACTCGACGATTTTGGATCCCTTAGGATGCATGTTAAAGAATTTTAAAAAGGGATTTACAAAATGTGATTTTGGGGTTAAAATGTCTTCTGTACGTTTGATTACATTATGTACTAGGGAATGGCCTACTTTGGTTGCCGCATGGCCGCCACGTGGCAGTTTAGATCCAAATCTGGTACAGCGTGTACACGTGGCTGTATCAGGTAGGCCTGAACTTTACGGACAGTTTCCATACATTGATTGTTGGAGGCAGGCCGTAAATGACTCGCCAAGATGGATCCGAGTATGCCATGAGGAGCAATGTCGCCTCATGGTGGCCAGGACTCGTTTGTCCACTAGGGCTATGGTTACGCCCATTTTGGACATGCCCCCTGAGTCCGAGACCCCTATGCCTCTCCCTTACTCCTCCTCAAGAGGAAGAGGAAGTGATACAGGAAGTTCTACACCCCTTTCCCCGTTGTCCCCATCCGCTTCCTCCTCTAGCTCAGAGTCCATCCCCCTCATTACTAAACCTCCCCTTCCGGTACCAACCCCCGTTAAACCCACATATCCTGATTTGGCGCCATATCAAGCTTCCGGTCAGGCTTCCTCTAGCCCGGATCGGAATATTTTATTCACCAACCTTCCCCACAATAAAGCTTCCACATCCCCATGCCTTACTACCCCTCGACTGGAACCCCTAACCGACACCCCTCAACGAAGCCCTATACTAACCCGACAACTGACTGGTACCCTAAAACCTAGACATTATCAAATGCCACTTCGTTTGACTCCCGGCTCAGCACACCTTAATGATGAAGGTCAATTAGTATATGCTGACCCAGTCTTCGTATATGTCCCATTCACAACTACCGATCTCTTAAATTGGAAAACCCATAATTCCTCGTACACTGACAAACCTCAAGCCATGACCAACCTGTTCACCTCGATAGTCCAGACGCATAATCCTACTTGGGCTGATTGCCAGCAATTATTAATGACATTATTTAACAATGAGGAGAGGACTAGGATAAACTAAGCTGCCATTAAAGCGCTGGAAGAAGAAGCCCGTACATTAAACCAAGCTAATCCAGCAGCATGGGCCACAGCTCATTATCCTAACGCTGATCCCGAATGGGATGTTAATGGCGCAGATATGGTTTATTTAAAAGCCTATAGAGACGCTATAATTGCTGGCATGAAAGCCGGAGGGAAGAAAGCTATAAATATGTCTAAGACGGCTGAGGTGATACAGAAAAGTGATGAACCGCCCAGTATCTTTTATGACCGATTATTGGAGGCATACCGCTTGTATACCCCCTTTAATCCGGAAGCCCCTGAGAATTCCCGAATGGTAAACTCTGCCTTTGTCAGCCAAGCCTGCGGAGATATTAAGCGCAAGCTACAAAAGT
This sequence comes from Pelobates fuscus, assembly GCF_036172605.1. Taxonomy (NCBI): domain Eukaryota; kingdom Metazoa; phylum Chordata; class Amphibia; order Anura; family Pelobatidae; genus Pelobates; species Pelobates fuscus. The sequence goes on from NC_086321.1 coordinate 59,138,576, forward strand.
TAGAAGGGTTCGTAGGAATGTCCATCACCCAACTAATGGAGGTAGCTAATAAGGTTTACATGAATAGGGAATCAGAGAGTAAGAAAGAGGAAGAGCGCAAGATGCGTAAAAAGGCGGATATGCTAGCGGTAGCGATCGCAGGCGTAGATAGACGGGGCCCGGATAGAGGCGATAGTAAGTGGAATAGGGAACCCCTGAGTAGGAATCAGTGCGCATACTGTAGAGAAGAAGGGCATTGGAGAAGCGAGTGTCCAAAAAGAGAGCAGTACGAGAGAGACCAACCCAGGGCAGGATATGGAAACTTTAGAGGTAGAGCGAGAGGTAGAGGAGGTCCCGGAGGGAGTAATGGTAATAGAGGAAGTGTAAGAGAAGATAGATATTATCCCGCAGCGCAGAGGTCCCGCGATAGAGAAGACAGGGACTTTGTAGGATTGGCTGACACGGTCATGGATGACTATTGATACCGACCGGGCTCCATCCCCCTTGGCCGAGCGGAGCCTATGGTCGAAGTATCAATAGGGGGAAAAAGGAGTGCATTCATGATTGATACTGGTGCTGAACATTCGGTGGTGACTGACCTAGTTGCTCCTCCATCTGGAAGAACTATCACTGTAATAGGAGCAACTGGAAGGAGTGCTGCAAAACCGGTTCTTAAAAGTCGACAATGTACATTGGGAGGCCACGTAGTGAAACATCAATTCCTTTATATGCCTGAATGTCCAGTCCAATTGCTAGGATGTGATTTGCTATCAAAACTACAAGCGCAGATAACGTTCCTACCAAATGGAACAACATCCTTAAAGTTTAATGGACCTTCAGGTGTTATGACATTATCAGTACCAAAGGAAGAAGAGTGGCGACTTTATACAGCGTTGACTAGCCAAAACCCTAAGAGTGATGAATCCTTATTCAACATACCAGGAGTTTGGGCAGAGAACAACCCACCAGGACTGGCCCGCAATATTCCACCCATTCGAATTGAACTAAAACTTGGGGTTTATCCAGTGAGCCTACGGCAATATCATATCCCGCAGAAGGCTAAGAAGAATATTCAATCGTATCTGGATAAGTTCATACGGTATGGTATCCTAAAATTCTGTACTTCCCCCTGGAACACCCCATTGCTGCCTGTTCAAAAGCCCGGTACAGATGAGTATCGTCCTGTGCAAGACTTGAGAGCAGTCAATGATGCGGTTGTAAGTATACACCCAGTTGTGCCCAATCCGTATAACCTGCTTGCTTTAATTCCAGGCGGGGCTACCTATTTTACAGTCTTAGACCTCAAAGATGCCTTCTTTTGCCTCCGAATTGCTGCAGAAAGCCAATGTATCTTCGCATTCCAATGGGAAAATGCTGTAACGGGCTCGAAACGCCAGATGACTTGCCCCAAGGGTTTAAAAATTCACCTACCCTATTTGGTTCAGCTTTAAGTCAAAACTTACTGGATTTCAAGTCCATCCCAGGAGAGTGTGTACTATTACAATATGTAGATGATTTGTTGATAGCCGCAGTTACAAGGGAAATATGTCAGCAAGCAACACACGATCTACTACACATTCTCTGGAAGGCAGGATACAAGGTGTCTAGGAAGAAGGATCAGTTGTGTCTGCCAACTGTCAAATATCTGGGATTCCATATCTCTGAAGGTCAAAGAATAATGGGGCCAGAGAGAAAAGAAGCTGTGTGCCAAATACCAATACCCAAGAATAGAAGACAAGTGCGAGAGTTCTTGGGGGCAGCAGGCTTCTGTAGGATATGGATTCCCAGTTATGCGATATTGGCGAAACCTCTGTAGGCAGCTATCAAGGGTACAGAACACGACCCCTTCCTATGGACCCCAGAACAGCAAAAAGCATTTGAAGATGTGAAGAAGGCTTTGATGAGTGCCCCAGCATTAGGACTACCTGATCACACACGACCATTCTACTTATATGTACACGAGCAAAGAAGAATGGCTGTGGGAGTATTGACACAGTACTTGGGATCATGGCAAAGACCTGTTGCCTATATGTCTAAGCAATTGGATGCAGTGGCCAGTGGTCTTCCACCTTGTCTAAGAGCCGTAGCTGCAGCCGCCCTGCTGGTAGCTGAAGCCGATAAACTCACTCTGGGTCAAGAACTTTATGTACGAGTCCCACACGCAGTACAGACGTTGTTGGATTACAAAGGCAATCATTGGTTCAGTAACAGCCGTATGACCAAGTATCAAGCAATGTTGTGTGAAAACCCAAGAGTGCATTTAGAGACTGTCAATACCTTAAATCCAGCTACCCTTTTGCCGCAACCTACTGAACGTCAACATGATTGTTTGGAGGTGATGGATGAAGTATTTTCAAGTAGACCAGATCTTCGTGATTTTCCCATCCAGAACCCCGATGTCCAATATTATACAGACGGCAGTAGTTATGTGAAAGAAGGGATTCGCTATGCAGGATATGCAGTAACAACAATACACAAGGTGATAGAAGCTCGGCCACTGTCAAAAGGAACATCAGCACAGAAGGCAGAATTGATAGCACTAACACGAGCGTTACAATTGGCTGAAGGTTTAAGAGTAAACATCTACACGGACTCCAAGTATGCGTTTTTAACCACTCATGCCCACGGAGCTTTGTATAAAGAAAGAGGACTATTGAATTCAGAGGGCAAAGAAATCAAGTACGCAGCTGAAATACTACAACTATTGGAAGCAGTATGGGAACCAAAAGAAGTTGGTATTATACATTGTCGAGCGCATCTGAGAGGCGATGGTGATGTAACCAAAGGATATCAGATGGCAGATAATGCAGCTAAGCGTGCCGCTGAATCAGGAAGACAGGATTATGTGGAACATATAGCTGCTCTTATACCGACTCCACTGTCTCAATGGACTCCAGTTTATACAGCTCAAGAAGAGGAGTGGTTAAAGACTGAACCTGGAAAGTACCTGGAGAACAAATGGTATCAGTTAGAAGATGGGAGAATAGTCATTCCAGCATCACTAGCGGTAGAAATTGTCCAAAATTATCACAACGGGACACATTCTGGAAGAGATAGTACAGAAGAATCTCTCAGAAAACATTTCTACATACCAAGATTGTCCAACTTAACTCAAGCCATTGTACGAAGATGTGTAACATGTGCTAAAAATAATGCAAGGCAAGGACCAGTAAAACCACCAGGAGTTCAGTATATGGGGGGACTCCCTATGTCCGATCTACAAATTGACTATACAGTTATGCCTAAATCTGGTGGACATCGCTACCTACTAGTAGTTGTGTGCACCTATTCAGGCCGGGTAGAAGCATGTCCTACTCGTACAGAGAAAGCAGGAGAAGTTGTGAGATTCCTGCTACAAGAAATAATACCCCGATATGGACTACCCTGCTCTATAGGATCGGACAATGGTCCAGCCTTTGTTCATCAGTGCCTACAACAACTGACTCATATGCTTGGTATTAAGTGGAGACTTCATACAGCATATAGACCTCAGAGTTCTGGTAAAGTAGAAAGAATGAATAGAACTATTAAGAATCAGTTGGCAAAGATGTGTCAGGAAACCCAACTCAAGTGGAATGTGCTTTTGCCTATAGCTCTGTTGCGTATTCGAAGTACACCTACCAGAAGGATGGGTCTCTCTCCTTTTGAAATCATGTATGGGCGTCCACCTCCCGTACTTGGTAACTTAAGGGGGGATTTGAGTCAGTTGGGAGAAGGAATTACCCGGCAGCAGGTTGTAGAGTTGGGTAAAACTATGGAGGAGGTACAGAAATGGGTACAAGATAGATTACCTGTGAATATTTATCCCCCTGTTCATAGTTACCATCCAGGAGACGAAGTGTGGATTAAAGAGTGGAATAATATACCGTTAGGGCCTAAGTGGAGGGGTCCTTATGTTGTTCTTTTGTCTACCCCTACAGCAATAAAAGTGGCCGAAGTGACTCCGTGGATTCATCACTCCAGGGTTAAACCAGCAGCAGTAGATTCTTGGCAAGCTACAACAGATCCAGAGAATCCCTGCAAGATCCGGTTAAAGCGCACGACTCAGTCGGAGTGACGAGGAAACCTTGTGGACTACAATTTTTATTGTTTCAGAGATTGGTAAGTGAGTGTTTAGACGGCCATAATAATGCCTGTCCGCTCACCAACATTTTATTAAAAGCCAGGAAAGTCTCGAAGGGACCCCTGTGAAGACGAGCAGAACTCCATTCCCTGCAGCCCTTACATCCTGGAAGCTGAGGTGCCATCGCACGGACGAAGACTGAGGATGCAGCCGACGAAAGATGTGCTCATGATAATGTTTATTTATATGTCTTTTTATATTCAGGAAGGTAGAGGTACCGACACTCCTAGCTGTGAGGTTTGCATTAAGACTACTAGAACAGGTAATCATATTTCCCAGACCCTAATTTGGCATTCACAATATGAGTGTAAAGGTGATGTGTCTAGGTGTAGATACCTAAATATAGAGTATAGTGTATGCCATTTAGGAGTAGGAGAACCTAAGTGTTTCAATCCGGAGTATCAACCCCGTACGATTTGGTTGACCCTCAGGAATGGAGATCCTCAGGGGACCCTAATAAATAAAACTGAGTTAGAAACCGTACATTCTTCGGGTGTTCTGCTATTTGATGCATGTAAGGCGATATCAAGTGGTAGAAAGCCGTGGAATGTATGTGGGGATCTTAGATGGGAGAGAACGTATGGGTCTAATGATAAATATATTTGTCCCAGTAGTAAAAATAAGTATGTGAGTCCGAGATGCCCAAATAGGAAATATAATTTTTGCCCATATTGGTCTTGTGTGGGGTGGGCAACTTGGGGACAGACAGCAGACAAGGATATGATTGTTACTAAGTTGCCTACCAAACCATACTGTAAGTCTATGGAATGCAATCCAGTCCATATTCTTATAAATAATCCTGACCAATTCTTAGATAAATATGGTAACTTATTTGGGTTTCAAATATATGGGACGGGTTTGGACCCTGGGACAATATTGTTTATAGGGATAGAGACCGATACTGTAACATCCCAAACTCATCAGGTATTCCATTCCTTTTATGAAGAGATGAGTGTAGATAATAAGATTCCCCATAACGCTAAAAACCTGTTTATAGATTTAGCTGAAAGTATTGCTGGTAGTCTTAATGTAACCAACTGCTATGTGTGTGGAGGTACTAACATGGGAGACCAATGGCCTTGGGAAGCAAAGGAGGTAATGTCCGGTTCTGAGGCAGTTGAACAATTAATATCTACACAAGCCGATTATCAGATGAGTGTTAGAGGTAAATCTGAGTGGAGATTAAAAACCTCCATCATAGGTTATGTTTGCATAGCAAGGAAAGGAATAATACTTCTGTAGGAGAATTAACTTGTCTAGGGCAAAAAGCTTATGATGATGATACAAAGAATACAACTTGGTGGTCGGCTTCAAATGTCTCAGAACCATCTAACCCGTTTGCAAGATATGCCAATTTAAGGGACGTATGGTTTGACTTATCCATCACATCTAGTTGGAAAGCCCCAGCAAAGTTTTACTGGATCTGTGGTAAGAAGGCCTATTCGGAGTTGCCACAGGACTGGGAAGGGGCATGTGTATCAAACCATCAAAACATGCTCAAACCATCCTTCTTCTTGTTGCCTATTGAAACAGGTGAGACTTTGGGAGTTAAAGTCTATGATGTGAATCATAGGAAGAAAAGAGGACCCATAGAGATAGGCGCCTGGGAAGATGATGAATGGCCTCCCCAGCGTATTATAGATTATTATGGGCCAGCCACTTGGGCAGAGGATGGTACTTTCGGGTATAGGACCCCAATATATATGCTCAACCGCATTATAAGGTTACAGGCGGTGGTTGAGATAATTACTAATGAGACCTCACAAGCGCTCAATCTTCTAGCGAAGCATAATACCAGAATGAGGACAGCAGTGTACCAAAATAGATTAGCCTTGGATTACCTATTGGCAGTAGAGTGAGGTGTATGTGGGAAGTTTAACCTGAGCAATTGCTGTCTTCAAATAGATGATGAAGGGCAAGCAATAGCTGAGCTTACTAGCCATATGGTTAAATTAGCACATGTGCCTACACAAGTATGGAAAGGGTATAATCCGAGTAGTTGGTTTGGTAACTGGTATGAGCAGTTTGGAGGGCTTAAGGCATTGGTAGGCGGAGTCATGCTAATCTTGATGCTGTGCCTTCTCCTACCGTGTTTGATTCCTTTAGTAGTTAGGTCAGTGCAGAGCCTGATAGAAAATATAGCAGAGAGAAAGGCTGCAGCACAGATAATGGCCATATATAAATATGAGGCTTTAAATCAGGGAGAACCAATGCAGGAAGAGGAGTGTTGAGGGATTCACATCATAGAAAAGTCTGGTCTAGTTCATGGTAACCTGAGGTATATGCAAACCAAGGTTAAGTGATGCCTCAAGTAATTGTGAAATATCAGAGGCATCAAAGGGGGGAATGTGATGTAACTCCAGTAAAATAAAAGTTTAGCAGGCTAAGATTGCCACAAGGCATATGTATGTACATGTGTTTGTAGTATCAGTTAGTTAGTTACACGTAGCTAAGATACTGTCATCACTGTACTGAGCATGTGCAAGAATGTAGGAACTGGAATTACGCGTCCCTCTCCTTTGTTTCAGATGAGCCACGTGGTTAGACCGGATGGATGAGTTTAGACTCTATTCATTGAATAGGTTAAGGGTATGTGTGGGCGTAGTTAATTGTGGGAGGAGCTACAGTGCTATATAAGGAATGTACTCTATGTATTCAGTGCTCAGATCTTTGCTGTTTTTGGTGACATTAGTCCCTCTGAGTCCCGATCGGTGAACCGAATAAAGAATCTCTTCCTTCCTGAAGAAACCTGTGTCCATCTCTCTGTGCTTGGCTTCCGTCAGTTTCTCCGGTATCACAAATATATCGGATACAGTTAAAGGCACACTGTAGGCACTCAGATCACTTAATTCAATTGATGTGGTCTGGGAGCACTGTCCCAGTCCCCTTACGGTTGCAATCTAAAAAATTGCAGTTTAAGAGAAACTCCCCTTAGGAGTAATTGGGCCTGGGCAGCTGCCTCGTTTGCCCCTCATTAAAGACGACTGCTGTGATGTCTAGCAATGTACAATTGCCTGTTTCTTATGTTATACACCTCTACACACTCTATGAGAACTTTATCCTGGTGGTATAAGTATGATGCACTGACTAAAATGCCATCAGATTACTTGTTAATACCCATAAGCAGGACATTTGACTTTGTTATATATTATCTATTTTTTCAAACCCAATAAAAAGTGATATAAAAGGTATGTCTGTTATTGTACTAATATTCTGCAATACTTTTTAATACTTTCCAATATTTCTCTAAATGTTAAACCAAAACAGTAATATATACACAATATTATTTTTATCCTAAATAAACGTGTTATTTACTCGTCACAGTTTTAAATAATTGTTATACTCATTTTTTTTAAATAAAATGAAATGGTTTACACTGAAGACTAATTTAGAAATGACTTGGTGCTTTCTCCTGCATTAATTTTGCACTAGCAGTAGCAAGTTCCATTTTAGGCAGTGGAGGAACTAATGCAGAGAAGGCCCAGGTGCAAAAAATAATTTTGCCCCCCCTAGCACAAGGGTGTCCAAAAGATAGATTCCCACCTGTCGTATGTACTCCATGATGCATTGCCAGCTGGGGATCTACAAGTTGTTCATCCTTGCAGGATTTTACTTGTGATCAATTTTTGTGTGTTTGAGTGTAAGCATGTTTATTTTATGTGTGTTTGTAAAATAAAGGGATCTAATTGTGTGTAGTGTTGGCATTTGAATGATGTTGCGTTTTAATATGTATTGCTGCCACTTAAAAGCAGTGGTGTACGTGTGTAGTGTGTTTGAATGTGTGTGTGTGTATGAAATGTTGGTGTTTGAATGCAGGGGTGTATTTGTGTGTAGTTTTGGTGTTTGCATTTATACTTGTGTGTTTTTTTATAAGGGATTTGTTTGTATGTAGTGTTGGATTTGATTGCAAGGGTGTGTTTGCATGTAGTGTTGGCATTTGATAGTAGGGGAGTTTGTATGTAATTTTGATGTTTGAATGCTGCGATATATGTACATATACACATATGCGGCCATACGCAGTGTCACAGAAACACACTAACACACAGATGCACACACATATACACACACATGCACACAGATGTACACTTACATACATAGATACCCACAAAGATACACACACAAAGACACAGATACGCACTGACACACACAGATACACAGACTTACATTCTGACACATACAGATAAATGCACATACACACACATACACACAGATACACACTGACACACACAGATACACCAACCCCCTGCTTTCATAGCTGTTAGGTGCAGAGAGGTGACTTCCTGGGGCTGGCTGATGCTGATGGTAGTCTGTGGCTGTCTGTCTGCAGTGCTCCCTCCTCCCTCTCCGTGCCTCCTCTGTATCCTCTGATACTGCGTGGTCTGTAAGCTGGAAGGAAGTAACAGGTAGTCACTTTCTCCCAGCATTCTCTGCAGACATTAAAGGGGCCCGGTAGTGCTGCCAAAGGGTCGAAGTATCCGACCGGGTTCCTGGTGAGACCTGTCTGCCTGTCGGGTTATCCCTAAGTTTATGGGCTTCCCAATGGGTCCCCTGAGCAGCTGCACCAACTGTACCAGTGGTAGTTCCTACTATGATATCAAGGCTGTATCAATGGAATTTAGGATAATTTATATGGCTTTGAATGGGTTACATTTCAGAGCTCTTTTGCAACAATTTAAATTTCTACAGGATTACAGAGTTAAAGAATCTGCCTCTGTTTCATTTATATTTATATACCCTATAGTGTCAATATCAAGATATATAACATCGATTTTGTTAGACATGTATAAGTAAATACTTTTTTTGAAATTCCTCTGGGTGTTGCCAATTATTATGTATTTATTTACACCTAGGCATATTGTAAATGATTGATATATTCTTTTAAGTGCTGGAGTTTTGTATGAAAATTAATGAAAATTAGGAAGCAGACTTATACTTTAGCTGTTTAGATATTCCTCATTCAAATGTTATCCTAAGTTTTGTAAAATTGAAATTTAAAATAACTTGAGTACATCATGCTTTATCACATTCATCCAGAGAGAACGCTCTCAATGATAAAAACAAAAAACTCTTACTAGATAATTACAGAAAATAGCAGAAACTGACAAAAGCCAGAAGGACCTTGCGCCCAGAAACACTCAGTCTTTTTATGTTTTAACGAGGCATCTGCTAGCAACTGGACTATCCTTGTTTTCTGCAGCAGGACAAAATAATTACCTTAGTTAAAAAAAAACATCGTACTATTAGTATTAAAAAAAGACATGATAAACAAGTGTCGTTTTTAATCATTTTAACAAGATACGACTTGACACAGTTATGATATAAATACTTCAAAGCACTAATGCTATTGACATATATGCACGACTAACAGGTTCATGTGTTCGTGGTCTACCTTTGCTAGTAGTGTATAATTAGAATACATAATGTATTGTCTAATGTCTGTCTCTTTTTAGTTAATATTTTCCTGCAGATTGTTTGTTTAGTGGAAATGATTGGTTGCAGGGGTCTGTAATCAGCAGTCTGTTTGTGAGTTACAATCTACTCTCTAGTGTTATTCCATTTGGATTACTACAATTTAATACTGTCAGGCCTTCCCCTCTACCGACTATCATTTCTGCGATCAGTTATAAAAAAAAAAAATATTTGCCCCATTTGTCATTTATCATCTACTTCTCCACTATGTCAATCTATCAATTGGCTCCCCATCGGTTTTAGAATAAAATAAAAAATACTGACTTGACTGCTGAGCTCCATCTAACACTTCATCCCATACATCTCTGCTGAATACTCTCCAACTTGTCCTCTATATTCTGTTCTGGACTGCCTTCCCTTTCGTCTCTTTATTATAGTATTTCCCACTTTAAAGGGACACTATAGTCACCAGAACAACTACAGCTTATTGTATTTGAATCATTACCTTCAGGCTTTTTATTGTAAACACTGTCTTTTCAGAGAAAATGCAGTGTTTACAATTACAGCCTAGAGATAACTTCACTGGCCACTCCTCAGATGGCTGTTAGAAATCCTTCCTGGGTCATGGCTGCCTAAAATGCATCCAAACATTCAGTGTATCCTCCCTCTACATGCAGACGCTGAACTTTCCTCACAGAGATTCATTGATTCAATTCATCTCTATGAGGAGATGCTGATTGGTTAGGGCTGTGTTTGAATCATTCTGGCTTTGCCCCTGATCTGCCTCTTTGTCAGTCTCAGCCAATCCTATGGAGAAGCACTGTGATTGGATCAGAACAACAATTCTAATGATGTCAGCAGACAGCTTGTTTTTCTGAGGCAAACAGCATGCAGAGCTACAGCTTCAGGCTTGAATACAATAAATATTTTGCTATATTTATGGAGGCATAAGGAGCCCAGGGGGCTAGATGGTGGTTTTAACACTATAGGGTCAGGAATACATGTTTGTGTTCCTGACCTTATAGTGTTCCTTTAATCTTCAGGATATCTCCCATGTTGCACCTATGCTCTGAAATCCTTGGTCTTGCCCTATCAGATTCTGCTTCATATTAAACAGAATTAAACTTTCCCCTTTATAATCGCCTACGCAGCCTCCTGCATTAACACATTTCTCATCCTTGTTAAAGTAACATTACAAACACTATAACCAATCGAGCATGCTGTAGTGGTTACGGTGCCAGGAGTGCCATGATGCTCTCCAATGTAAGTAGTCAAACGATTTGGTAACTATTTGATTTCTTACAGGGGGTCTGCCGGGCACCTCTTCCTGCCTTCACTGAGCTTAGCTCAGTGCTCATAGTCTTGGACTGGTCCGCCGAAGAGATGATAGGAGCTCTTCGTTGGAGATTCTGTCTCTCACTTCCAGCTGCAGAGAGGTAGAAAAAAGAGCTCAGTGGACTTTAGGTAAGAAATAAAATGGTTACCATATGGTTTGACTACTGACAATAGGACAAAAATAATTATGGGAAAATAATTTTTCACATTCAGCTAAATTGTGCTTACATTTTTAGTACTTTTGCGTATTAGTCACTACTGCAAATTGTATAACTAGAGATTCTAATGGAGGAGCCAAGATATTTGGATATGAAAGAACCCCTACGTTGTGACTAATTTAATATTTTTTTGCACAGTATGCTAAATCATTTGTGTTTCAGGCAGTTTCTAAAGTTAACAAAACTCTTTTAGTTTTGCATTATTGCCCTTGTAAATGTCGCAGCCATCAAAAGTTGTACATTTGAATTAAATGCAGATTCGGGTAAAAAATATACAGTCATTAAGGCTCTATTTGACGTCAATCATTGCAGATTCCATAAATAGAAGAACAACAGATTCACAGTGGTGGTGTACTTGTAAGATACAGCAAAAAGCAAAACGAGGAGCCTAACTGCTTGAGTCAAGTGATCATTATGCTCACTGACATTAAAGCAAAACACAATGTACATGTATCTAGCTGAGCAAAATTTCAGAGTCTGACTTTGTCGTATCAATTTGCACTGCTAGAAGAGGTGTAGGCTGACATATTTTAATATAAATAAATGCTACAAAGATTCTTTAAACTAACAATGTATTGGTTGCCCTTCAGATTTTGTCTCATTAGTTAGAAAGTGACTTGCATGTTCGTTTATGAAATTCATTTGGAATAACAATTTATTTATAAAGACTCTTCTACAAGCGGTAAAACCGTCTTTGTACCTAACTGACTCTTTTTTTTTTTTTTTCAATTGTTGCTTTCTCTCTCACCCATCTATCCTAGACTCCCATTCCAATTGTCACCAGGAGATAGCAAAACAATGATATGAAATCTTTTGTAATGCAAGGTCTTCGATAGTTTAGTTGTAATGTGTCTTATAAAAGACATTTGTTAAATGTGACATAATGCTTGTTGTTTGACTCGGTTAGTATGGGTAATTAATTCAAATAAAAATGTGTGAATTTGCTGCAAACCTCTTAAAGGAAAACTGTATTTTTTGTTATAGATGAAAATATAATATTGTATGTATTATAGTTCTTTTTATTATTATTAATTATTGCATATGTATATAATTTAATACCACTTCTAAGTGAACTCCTTACTCCATGGGGTTGACCATCTTTAAACGAACACTCTTCGCACCATAACCACTAAAGCTTGCTGTAGCAGTTATGGAGCCAGGAGTTCCCTGGGATTCCTTCCCTTCCCCCTCTCCCCAGAGTACGGTATTAAACCATTTTTGAATGGTGCAGGGTACCGCTTCTTACCTCTATTAGTAATGTTAGAAAGCCAGGAGTTCCTAAGCATGAATATTGGTTAGATCTCCTGTGCTAAGTCCTGCACAGGTTGATGCTTTACACTGTGGTGCCCAGGGCACTGTAGTGGTTATGGTGCTAAAATTGTTCCTTTAGGTCCTCTTTGGTCAGAAGCACATCTATTCTATTATTTTAAAATGTCACTTATACTAATATGGGGGTCATATGGACCCCTTTGGGTTTTTCTTTCTTTTTATTTATTTATTAATTTGTTAAGGAGGTGGCTGGCAAGCAAGCACTGGCCAGCTGCCACATGGTTAACCATGCTAACGCTGCCAGCAAAAATATTGTTAAAAACATTTAAATGTGTGCTTGGATCTGAAGAAGTCAGGTGAAAATTTTAAAAATCTGGGTCAGACTGAAATCTGTATCAAATTCAGGCTAGTTTAGATCCTGCTCTGCAAAATGCAGACATTGTTAAACAGTGTGAACAATGTCTGAATTTGCACTGAACTGGAGGCCCAACCCTGACCAATGAGCTGCATGCAACCCTCAAAGTGAACGCTGCATAGAGCCCTTCAAATGGACATTTAAACCTAAACACGGCTATCATTTGGTCAAACCTTCTCTCACCTGGAGCCATATTTAGGGGCCTGAGACTGACCAATTAGCTGTATGCAGTACTCAAAGTAAGCACTGCATTGGGCATTTAAATCCCCCTGCTTAAAACTACAGTGTGAGTAGGGTTAAAACTGTCAGCTTGGGCCATCTTTAGTAAGTATAGCCTCAGATTGAGAGCTGCATACAACTTTTCGCATCCTTTTAAAGCAATGCGGCTGATCGTAATCACCATCAGCCACAGTGATTGCCTGTCTGCAGCTAGTCTCAGGGGTCCCCTAAGATCTGAAAACCCCTTAAAGGGTCTTCCCACATGTCTCCCCAGCCAAATGTGATCAGTGCTGGGCCTTGCCAGCTGTCCAGCAAAGATCAAAGATAGATCTCCCTGTCATGCTGAAAACAGCCAGTAGATGGTGGTAACAAACAGCTCTACTGTTGTAGCCTAGAAATCCCTTTGTGTGGAATTCCCATGATGACCACATTTGTATTCGTTTATGGAATATTATATATGGGTAAGCTACTAAAATTCCACAAAATGCACCAGAAACCTATCTTAAATTTCAAAACTGCACTGGGATGGTTATTAATACATCCCTATATTTTCAGATAAACCTGAAGGGTATACAAAGGGTCATTCTGCAAAATATATACTAAAGTAGTGTGGACATCTTATTTTCTGTGATGGCTATTAAATTTAGAAGACAAACATATTAAATTCTAAAAGTGCTCCACATTGAAATTGTATTTTACCCCTTTGTAATTTGTGACCTGTAACTATCAAAAATAAACTGAAATCCTAGACATATTATTTAACCTGCAAATCAGGATATATACATGAATTTATTTTGAATTACTCTTCATAAGCTGCTCTAATTATGTAAACTAGAAAAAGGTGGGCAGAAAATATAATTCTATTACTAATGGCTGTTTCACCCTAGAGAGAGTCTTGAATATGAATATATATATATATATATATATATATATATATATATATATATATATATATATATATATATATATATATATATATATAAAAAGTAATATTCTAGATAATAAAAATTTATACATTTACACTTTATTAAATAAAATACACAGACAGAGAGACTATATAGATACAATTTCAATAAAGCTAAGAGGGTATATACAAATCTCTTAAAAGGATACCCATTGATGTATTTATGTCCAAAAATATCTATATAAACTTTGACAAGGGCTGAATAGTGATCGCTAGATGACTGGGTGTTTCTGATATGCAGTGGGTAGTACCTACCAAAAGTATTGCAAGAAAGGACAACCGGTGAACTAACATCAGGGTCATGGGTCCCCAAGGCTCATTGGTACATACGGGGAGCAAAGGCTAGCCTTTCTGGTCCAAAAACACAAAAGAGCTACTGTAACTATAATTGTTGAAAAATGTAATACTGGCCATGATAGAAAGGTTTCAAAACACACAGTGCATTACAAGTTGCTGTGCATGGGGCTGCGTAGCTGCAGACCAGTTTGAGTGTTCCCGATGACCCCTGTTCACCACCGAGAGTACCTTCAATGGGGATGCGAGCTTCAGCAATGGAAGAAGGTTGTCTGGTCATGATTTACATTGCATGGTCAGGTGTGTGTGCGCTGCTTACCTGGGTAGCCCAATGCACTATGGGAAGAAGGCAGGCCAGTGGAAGCAGTATTATGATCAGGGCAATGATCTGCTGAGAAACATTGGGTCCTGGCATTAGTATAGATGATACTTTGACACACATAAGGATCAATCAAAAGAATATAGAATCAGTTAGACATGCAGTATTACAGTAGCCATTTTGGTGCTGCACAATTACCTACACTCAAATCCCATGAGTCTAGATGAATGACATTTTTTTCAGTTGAGTTAGATCAACAGAGGCCGAGTCATTGTATACCTTGCCTAGCTGAGACTCTCAGTACCGTGCCATAAGCATTAAATGTATGCAGACGCTGAACAGGAAATTGGATAGATGACGATGAAGTTAAGTATTCATATTAAGATATCTTGTTAATAATTCCGAGCACCATAACCTGTACAATAAGTTATAGTGGTTAAGGAGTTTAAAGTGTCAGTTTAAAGGTGAAAATTCTTTGTGACATACTTACATATAGACAAGTCCCATTGAAATCAAGCATAAGTTCATTCACTAGCGCATAGTTTATAATATATTTGTTTGATTATAGCCAGTGAAAACGTGTTTATGAGTCCACATGGAAAGGTTTAAACTATTTCAGTGGAATGTTCTGGGAGATTTAGCCTATACACAATCTGCACCGTTACAGAAGGCCAAGGTGGGTGACAGTCAGATAATACGAAACAGGTTATTATGTCAAGAGGTTCAGGAAAGACAAGCTGAGTAAAGAGCAATGCGGGGTCACAATAAAATAATCCAAGATCAGCTAGCATCAGGTTCAAATAACCGAAAATTGCTCAACCCTAGAGACAGCAACCTTCATTAAATGTATTGTTGATATCCTACCAATGTCCAGTATCATGCATCAGTTTTAAAAGCCACCACAATCCAGATTACACAACCATTTTCCCTGTTGGTAACATCACTGAAGTAAGAAAATGTTATTGAGGTAAACCATGTTTTAATCGTTAACACAAAACCTATATTTGCAGTTTTTTTATTGCATCAGAGGTTTAAGATTACAGACAGCCTAGTAAAGTAACGATGCTAAAATGTGACAGGTGTGTCATTAACTTATAAGGTCCCATGGGCATATGCTCACGGTTCCTTTAAATGGGCATTTTAGGTATTGAGACAATTTACATTTCTTATGTTATTATTACGTTTCAGTGTTTTAGATTTTACTACAGTGCTTTGTTGTCCTTTGTTTAGTTTTATTATATAACAAGGAATTGTTAGTTAAAATTGCTTGTACACGTCATCAAGTCAAGGGAAGTGTCTGTGGTGTTGATTGTAATCATGTTCTAGCCCTTAGAAATATTGTTGGGTATTGGTTGTTTGCCAGAAAAGTGTTTTAAAGTCCTGTTCGATTTCCATACAGGTATTGAAATCTGTAACCCTTGGTTATTAATCAATATTATATAATACATATATAATTATAAATGTGACTGTCATTATAGCTATTATCATTTGTTGATAATAATAATTTATAATTGCTATTGTTCCTTTATACATTTTCTTTATTAAGATGATCACATCTTCAATGCAAGGGTCTTTTCCCAACCTCATGACATTATTTATCAATAGTTTCGATGAAGTCATGCATTAATGTCACATGATTATTTACTTAATGCAGGGAAGCCATTGTTCTTCTAGATATGTAAATGCCATTGTTTCAGTCAGAATTTAAAGCTACATCACATATCGTGGTCACAATGAAACAAACAAAATACATTTTTTTATTAACTATAAACTAAACCTTAACATTACAACAGTTGTCCTAGTTCTAGTGAAATTCTTGAAAGCTCCCATCAAACATGGATAAAGTAGCTGCATTATATGAGCAGAGTAGGAAGAAAAAGCCCCTCGAAATTCAGAGGAGGGATTCATTAAGGGACACTATCTGGGTTATTAATAAAATGAGGATTCAAAGTGAATTCAAACTTAAGGCCAAGATAGTTAAATTGGAAAAGTCAGCTACGATTCCAGTTTGGCTACTATGGTGTGAAATGTTAAATTCACTTTAAATTTACACATTAGTAAATAACCTGCTAAATAATGGAGACAAGACCTTATATACCTGTATTCTATACCGCTGAGGATGTCTCCTGTAGAAAAAAAAATGTTGGATGAGAGGCTCTGGTTGATTTTATCTGTATTTTATGCTATGTACTTTTATAGTTCCAAATATGGTGATTTATAAAATGTGAATGCAAATTTATGTTTTTTTTTCTTGTGAATAAATCATTATACACTGTGAGCTTCTTTGTTTCCTTTTAAGGGAAACTTATAAGGGAAGATGCATAATTGCTGCATTTTCATATTTACTTGCACTGTGTAATCGTGCTTTGGAACTTAATGTGAGTCCGCATTGTGTATTGTGCTTTTAAACTGCAAATCTAAGGTCCACAATGTTATCCTTAGTCTAACCTATAAGCTCTTCTATATATTTGTACTTTTAAAGTCTTCTATATATTTGTCAGTGTTCTAGCACACTATAGTGGTGGAGAGTGGTATGACCACTGAAGAGTATCCCTCTTTAATTGGATGTTTTGACATGGATATATCACTGGCAATTGTGTATGAATTGGCAGCATCAAACGGTAACCATTTCTATGACAAAGAATTTACCAGTGTTCCAGTACATATAACATTTTGTTTCAGTTTACTGTAAAAGTTGCACAATAGCCAATTATATTTTTGTGGGACTCCTAAAAAGATATCCGTATGTGCCAGCAGTATTCTATCAAAATGATGAAAAGCCTTTGATACAGTGTAGTAAGTGCCTGTCCAACACTAAACATGCTTTTGGTCCAACATGTGAAATTATTGGTGTAGGATATAATATTTAAGATACAAGCTGTAGCCTGTGAATACTTCAGAGTGACATTGGTTGTAACATTTCAGTTGGTTTTGCAGCTACATTCTAACCTGGCCACATCTCCTCCGAGAAGTGGAATGATGATACAGGCCTGATTGAGCATCTCCTCTCTTGCTCCTATGCAACAACACCTGTACATACTCTAACATGGACAGGTTCTATAATCATACAAAACAATTTTTAAATCATAATTATGCAAATAAATAACTGTGCAATTTTATCATCACCACCATTGTCATCAGCTATAATAACAGTAATTATGACAGAACAATAGGTAATGGGGAAAAGGGAAAATACAAATATGTATAAAGTTATTATTTTTAGCATGAATAATATTTAATGTTGACATTAAATCTTATACGTTAATTGTATAAGTCACAAAATGTCACCTTGCAGAAAGAGTGAAATATAATTTATGTTACCTTTAGTGTAATTTAAATAGCATATGCATCTATAATGGATTTGTACAGTTTCAAATCAATTGAAATAAACAATCATTTAAGACAAAAGGGTTTGGTGCATGCATGTCCCAGTCCTGAAAACATATTGACCCTGTGTCATGAGCGTGTCACTTTCAACTGGGACGTAGTCAGAAAAATCTCTAATTTATACCATATTTCACTTGATTGACATGCTTAATGAGAAAACTGTTGAAATATATACTCAAGAGGGTAAGCTAATTGGAAATAGATCGACAAAGACAGTCTCTTAAACATTTCTAAGAAAAATAAGAGGAGAGTTCTTTGGCCTACCATGTTTAGTCATTGTTTATATTGTGTATTTTTTTTCATCATTAGTGTGACTAAGGTATTTGTTAAACCAGTGGAGCAAAGACTTTTCTGAAATGTTTATTGCAAACAACAACCGCAAGTCAACAGTTTTAATTTCCCTGATGGCTTGGAAAGGTTGCTGTTTCTGGTCCGCAGTTGTATCTCTATGAAGAGGACCGGGAGGTGGAATCGGATGTCAATGCTTTGGAAGAGAGCCAACTGAAAGAGTCTCCTTGGATTTTTGCACTATTTAACATTACACAGATTAAGTCTCAAAAAGAGTGATGTAAGGACAAGTGAAAAGAAAAACGTTCTGAGTTAATTGTATATTCAGTATTTTCCGTATTATGTTATAAATTACATTTTTGTATGCTGTATAAAAAGATCAGTTTAAAAAGCAACCAGAGGGAGGGAGGGTGAAAGAGAAAAGGGAGGGACAACAGGAGGAAGGGATTAATTAATTTAAACGTATTTCAGCACTGAAATCAATGTACTAATTTAACCCCTTAAGGACACATGACATGTCTGACACGTCATGATTCCATTTTATTCCAGAAGTTTGGTCCTTAAGGGGTTAATCTGCACTTATGACCTTCTCAAGATTCTGACCTTGTGGTGGACATTAACATACCTATATTAAAGTTTAAGAGGATATACTGAGCCTTGCTGAACTGTTAGAGCTTACTGCTGGTAATAAAGTAACACTATCAGGGTTATTCACTAATATGAGAATTTAAAGTGAATTCAAAGTGAATATTAAATTTAAGGCCACAATAGCCAAACTTGAAAAATTCTCTAAGACATGTGTACTTCCAGCCAAGCTACTTTAGCATTAAATTTGAAATTAATTTTCAATTCTAACTTTATTGCATAAACCATTGAACTTCTTATTCCGTTTTCTGCTTTAATAAGAAATATTCAGCTTTCCAGGTCAAGTCAAAAATGTTCAAGAATAAAAGTAATAGGTGGATTTCATTCAGATTCGCTAGAACACAAGCAGTCGTTTTACAAAAGTATTATTGAATCACTGAGAATATTTTGGGCTTTGAAATTCTTTGCGTTATGCAAATTAGAAAATCCTACCAAATTAAGTATTCAACAGGTATTCTTGAACATAAGAAATTGAAGCCGACAAGGGAAATCGAGGGAGACAGAAAAGTGAGAGTATTTAATATCCTCTCTCCTGGCATAAAAGTGAAATTATTACAGCAAACCTACTCCTGGTAAATCATATTGAATTATACATGCAAAATTATGCAATCCCAATATTTACATGTCAAAGAATGGGTTCTCTATTTTTTCTGCATCTTGTCTTTTATGTTTTTTTTTCAAAAGCTCAGGGCTTTAATATCTATAGTACATATTGGAGAAAATATTGGAGGGAAGGATAAGGGGGAGTAAAATGGAAAATCTGTGCTCAAACCTGATGTTACTGAAAGTTCGATTTACTTTTTTTGTGAGTGGCGCTATAAGGTGCACTGTGGCCCTATAAGGTGCATAGCCATGGCTCATGGTCAGCAACAGGGCTATTAATGTTGGTGGGGACTTGTATAGCATGTGTAAGATGTCCCAGTTCTTGGGCAGGAAGTGAAAAAAACATTTTTACTTGAGGAGTTGGACCTGTAGCTCAGGAGACCTCCTTGAGAGAGAAAACAAACAAACTCAAAAGGCATTGGTTATTATGCTGCTTAGGGTTTCCCTTTAAGAATAAACATATACTCTATTAGAAGCAGTGGATTGGCCTGACACATTAATCAAGATGATGGAGTCAGCAATGGATACAAGTGAGTTTAATAACATTTTCTTCTTTACACGTGGGGTCAATAATCCACATCAAGAGAAGACCATACCTACATTGCAAATATATATTTATAGTGTTAGAGTGTTCCTTTAAATACAACCAATGCATAAATAGTATAACTCCGATCATGGTAGGTGACTGAATGTGCTAGCGGTTGTGGTTTATATCAGGTGTATTACCATCTCTTTTCCTACTCTGATGTGTTCTGTTTCAGATCAAAGCACTCTAAACGGCAATTTAAATCTTTGCTCTAATCTCCCGCATAGGGGGTTAACTATATAACTTCACTAAGTAAAAAGGTTTGTCTAATCGCCTCCTTAGACACAGTGTTTTGTCTTCTAAAACAAGATCAGAGTTTTCAAATTATCAAGTCACATGGGTATAACCAGATGGCAGCAATTCGTAAATGTACAACCCAAGCATAGAATGGTTTAATTTGTCTTTAATTGTTGAGGACTAATGGACAGGTGTTTTGCTAATTTTCCTGATGGATAAATTAGTATAAACATATGACAGACAGGAGCTAAGATGAAATAGTGGATCGCTGAGCAGAAGGTTGTCATAAATTATTATTTAAGGTAGACAGCAGAAGATCCAAAAAAAAAAATGTTCACATCTTTTGTAAACAAATTTATTTTGAAAATGGTAAGTCAATCATGATTATAACAGAAACTAAAAGGTGTAAGTTTATAGCACTACCTTAATAACTCTTAACGTAGCAGGTGGTATGAACCCCAATGCAAAGCAAGGGGCCGGCCTAATCTATGTCCACCTCTAGCCACCTTGGCCAAGAATGGGGTGATTTCCTTATAGAAGCATGATCAGCTACCAGTCGGAAATACAATTGTGGGTAGACTTGCAGGACAGAGGACTGGGCTAAATCAAAACACAAGTTCAATACATATAGCGAAGAATACTGCATTTAGTAATAGTATCTGCAGGTAAATTGGTTTCTAAAACCAATAGAGAAAACTACCTCAATAAAGAGATAGAAAGTGTTTCTTTACAGTGCCCAAAATGTAAAAGCTGCTCAACACTAAAAGTGGAATACCCCTTACCCACAATAAAAAACAAATATGCAGAAATAAGGTATACAAAGTATACCAAACAAGTGGAGCGCTCTAAACAGTAGAGGGGTTAACTCACCCCTTTGGTACAGTGACAGTCTTGAAAAACTAAAACCGTACAGATAAAAGACGTGTCACTGAGTGTATTTCCCTCAATGCCACATATCTATGGAAAAATCACCATAATAGTAACAAGCTCATTCGTCTTGAATGAGTGAACTTGGTTACTCTAAAATAGCATGTATGTATATTGAGTGTATGTTTAGAATGACCCCAGGAAGCTTGTGAAAGACTTTGTGGTTTTCATGTTTGTAATTAAAAAGCATTGTGAATACTAAAAGCCAAGAGATATTTGCAGCTACAAAATACAGACAGGTTTAGACGGTGACCAGTTGCATTTAATGTCTGCACACTATTCACATGCACCTCCACCAATACCGACCATCACATACAGGGTTATTTACTACACTTAGAATTCAAAGTGAATTTAAAGTGAATTTTGAATTTAAGGTCAAAATAGTCTAAGTGTGAAAATACTATGTCAGTTATGCTTTTAGTTTGATTACTCTGAACTTACATTTGAAATGATATTTGAATTCTCATTTTAGTAAAATACACTGTAAGTGTATATGGTTTTAAAAATTGGGTATACATCATGAGAAAGGCATATTTTACAATTAATTGCCATAACAACTCCTCCAGGAGTTAAGATAAAAGGTTGGCTCAGTACATCCTCACTTCACCAGTAATTGTTTGACCAAGTTGCCCTTAGTGTTTTCATATACTTTAGAAATGCATTTACTGAAAACCTCTCTCACTATGCTGTCAATTCTCTGGAATTTACACTTGAATAAAACACTGAACATCATTCCTTGAGCTAACCTGTGTTTCATGCGATGCTTTGTATTTTTTGGAAAATTATATTAACGATTTAGCAAATTGCATCGTAATCCAGTTCAGGCGAGGGGGTGTCAGGGTAAACATTCCAAATGAAGATCAAAATGAAAGCATAACAGAAACATTGTTTGATTTCTCATATTCTCTATATGTTTTCTCTATGCGGACTACCAGATCGAAAGGACAGAAAATTACAAGCAAAACAATGTTTAGCAGAGAGATGAAGGTATCCAGCTGTAGGATGACGAGGTGTGGATTTCTACATTTACATTTATTTCACACCAATATGTTTACTACATGGTTTTAAATATAGGGATAGGTGAATGTAATATTAAAAGTCCTGGGGACTAGCAGTTCCACTTGTTAACAAGTTAAACAAATGTAAACCTCTTAAGAAAAACAACACCTCAGAGGGGATATGGTAACATTATACAAATATATCCGGGTCAATACATTGTGTGGAAATCTATTCACAAACAGGGCTATACATAGGACACGAGGTCATGCGTTTAGACTGGAAGAAAGAAGATTTAGTCCATGGCAAAGAAAAGGATGTGTAATTCTCTGCCTGAAGAAGTGGTTTTATCAGAATCCGTACAGATGTTTAAACAGCAACTAAATGAATACTTGCAAAAAAACAGAATATCCAATGCTGTCATTTTTCAATGTAGGGTAAATGCTTCTTGATCCAAGGATAAATCTGCATTTTGGTGTCAAGAGGGAATTTTCTTCCTAGTTTGTTGCAAAATTGAAAGTGCTTCAAACTGAAATTATTTTGCCTTCTTTTGGATCAAAATAAAAAAACAAATGTGAAGAAGGCTTAACTTAATGGACACATGTCTCTTTTCAGCCTATGTAACTATGTATCTATGTAACTATGCAACTTTACTTATAGAATAAAATACATTTATTTTGGATCTATTGAAAATCTGCAATGGATGCAGAAAAAAAGTAATCTGGCTTTACCCTCCTGCACAACTTGAAAGCTTAAAAGCCAACTTGAAACATTACTCTGACAGTCAAGTCTCATATCAAGCAAACGTTTTCTGTAAATATATATATGTGAGATTTTATATATATATATAAACCCTTTATAACACCCACAGGAGGTCCCCAAACCCTACCTAACTCACACTGAAATTTAATATTGTGGGCAAACATTCTAAAACAATAAACTTAAAAAATATTGAACTGGAGATTTTTTTTTTTAAAGATGGCTAAAAAAATGAATTCAGTTATCTCCTACTTATAAATCCCATATATATATATAGGGTTTGGGGACCTCCTGTGGGTGTTATAAAGGGTTTAACCCCTTAGGTAGCCAGGAAACTGGGTATATCCTGGCCCCTCGCAAGAATTTTAGGTTTTTGTTTGAGGGGTTTCCATATATATTATATATATAATGGAAAATTTATTCATACTTACCGTAATTTTCTTTTCCTGGTTATATGCCATGGCAGCACAACATTGGGTAGCTCCTCCCTATCCCCATTGGACAGGAATAATAATTAAGCCGTATAAGTACCACCTCCTGCCCCTCCTTCCCCAGTCACGTGTTCCAGCAATAGCCCCGGGCGGGACCCTTGTGCTGCCATGGCATATAACCAGGAAAAGAAAATTACGGTAAGTATGAATAAATTTTCCATTTTCCTGGCCATATCCATGGCAGCACAACATTGGGTAATACCCAAGCAATAAACCAGGGAGGGAAAGAGACACAGACTCAAAAATTTCATAAATGCAAAGTGTATTAACACCACAACAAGTGACAGACACAGAGATCAGGAATTGGATACAGACAGGACTGATTTAGCAAATTGATCAGACAACCCTGCTCTAACATCAATCTGGTAGCTCCTAATGAAAGTGTTAGAGGAAGACCATGTAGCTGCCTTACAAATGAGTTCAGGGGAGACATTAGCAGCGGCTGCCCAGGAAGAAGAGAGAGCCCTAGTGGAATGGGCTTTAAGACCCACAGGGACCGGATATCCGGCGGACTGATAAGCCAGAATGATAGCCGCTACTATCCATCGGCTAATGGCAGATTTGGGAGCTTGTGAGCCCTTTTTACAGCCGCTATGAAGGACGAAAAGACTGTCAGAAGAACGCCAATCAGAAGTCCTATCAATATACATCCGGAGGCATCTCACTAGATCCAGAGAGGACAGGTCAGCAGAATTCCCCATTTCATGGGCGTCCGACCTCAGAGATGGAAGAACAATATCCTCGTTGATGTGAAAGGAGGAAGTGACTTTAGGTCGAAATACCGGAACTGTACGGAGGACCATTCTGTCCTTGTGGAAGATAGTAAAAGTCTCTTTGATGGATAGAGCACTGAGCTCAGAAACTCTCCTGCCAGAGGCTAGGGCCACCAGCAAGGCAGTCTTAATAGAGAGAACCTGTAGGGAAACTGAATCAAATGGTTCAAAAGGTTTCAACTTCATGGCATCCAGAACCAGAGGGAGATTCCAGGATGGGACAAATGGTTTAATAGGAGGTTTCATCTGAAGGACACCCTTGATGAATCTGATGATATCCGAGTCCAGTGCCCATCTATGACTGGTCAGGGCGGACAAGGCTGAAATGTGTACTTTGAGAGTGTTATAGCTCAGTCCTTTCTCAAGGCCAGATTGCAGGAAATCCAAAATATCGGAGGAGGAGGGATCTTGAACATCCACATTACTGTGAAGGGCCCAGTTGGAGAAAACTTCCCATACTCTATAATAAGTGGCTAAAGTGGAACGCTTACGTGCCCTCAGCATAGTATCAATAACGGCCTGGGAGAATCCTCTATTCAACAGCCGGTTCCTTTCAGTTTCCAAGCCATAAGGTTGAAAGAGACAGGGTCTGGATGCATTACAGGACCCTGGAACAGAAGATCCGCAACTTTGGGGAGTGGGATAGGAGGTTCCACCGAAAGACTCAGAAGCAGAGGAAACCAAGGTCTCCGAGGCCAATAAGGCGCAATCAGGATGAGAGACACCTGCTCCGTTCTCAACTTCCTCAGGAGCGGTAGAATTAGTGGAAACGGGGGGAACGCATAGCCCATTCCGAACCTCCAGGGGCTTGATAAGGCATCCCTTCCCAGTGCCAGGTGGTCTTCTTCCTTCGTGAAGAAAAGGGCTACCTTTCTGTTGGCCCGAGAGGCTAGAAGGTCCACTTGAGGGAGACCCCACTTGTCCACAATCATGCGGAATACTCTGTGAGCCAGGCACCATTCCCCCGGATCTATTCTGGATCTGCTGAGGAAATCCGCCAGTTGATTCCGTTTCCCTGGGAGATGAATGGCTATAATGCCTGCCAGGTTTCTCTGAACCCACCACATCAGGTGATTCATTATTTCCATCATCTTGCAGCTCCTGGTACCCCCTTGGTGATTGACATAGGATACTACGGTGGAGTTGTCCGTCCCTATCTTCACCCACTGACCCTTGAGATGGATCGAGAAGTGTTTCAAAGCTTTGAGGACAGCCAGAAGTTCTAGCAGATTGGAATGAACCCTGCTTGTCTTGAAATTCCATTCTTCCTGCGCAAAGTCGTGGAGATAATGAGCGCCCCAACCCCACTGGCTGGCATCCGTTGTCACGGTCCTCCATGCGATGTCCCCTAATGGAAAACCTTTGGATAGGTGCTTTCTGTTTAGCCACCAGATCAGAGAATGGCGTACCTTCAGGGGAAGCTTGATGGGCTGGAACAGGTTCCCGGATAAGAAACGACTCAGGAAGTTGGCTTGGAATGGTCTCATTCTCCACTGAGCCCATCTCGTCAGACCTATTGTGGAGGACATAGAACCAAGGAGGCTCATTACCGCCTTTGCAGGGGCAACCGGGGATTTCAGCATTCTCCTCAATAACCTCCTGAGTTTCAGAATTCTTACTGATGAGAGCTGGACAGTACCCTTTAGAGTGTCGAAATGGGCACCTAAGTAAACCATAGATTGCGTTG
This sequence comes from Pelobates fuscus, assembly GCF_036172605.1. Taxonomy (NCBI): domain Eukaryota; kingdom Metazoa; phylum Chordata; class Amphibia; order Anura; family Pelobatidae; genus Pelobates; species Pelobates fuscus. Next base: position 59,164,499 of record NC_086321.1, read on the forward strand.
GGTGGAGGTGGCTCTTCTTGGTGTTGATCTTCCAGCCGTGAGCTTGCAGAAACTGAATGCTGGTGATAGCTTGGGATGTCACAGAATCCACGTTGTTTCCTAAGATCAAGACGTCGTCCAAATAATGGTAAATAGCAATGTTTTGCTTTCTGAGCTCTGCGATGAGAACAATCAGGACCTTTGTAAACGTCCTTGGGGCTGTGCTCAGTCCAAAGGGGAGGGCCCTGAACTGGAAATGACCTTCTTCTACAGCAAACCTCAGAAACTTCTGATGGATTTGGGCAATGGGTATGTGAAAATATGCGTCTAGTAGATCTATAGACAGCATCCATTGGTTGGGTGACACAACCTTTATTATAGACTGCAGAGATTCCATTTTGAATCTGCGAATGTGCAGATGCTTGTTCAGTCTGTGCAGATCCAGAATGGGTCTCCAACCCCCTGAGGATTTCCTTGTCAAGAAGATGTGGGAGTAAAATCCTTGAGTTCTTTCGCCTGCCGGCACTTTGATGATGACCTTCTCCTTCTGCAAGGAAAGGATGAAATTTCGTAGGGCAATGCACTTTTCCTTGTCTCCTGGCCATTTTGTGAGGTGAAAGGACCTGTTCGGAGGATGCTTGAAGAATTCTAGCAGGTAACCTCTCCGAATAATATCCAGCACCCAAACGTCGCTTGTGGAAATGGTCCATTTCGAAAGATACTGGAGAAGACAAGCCCCGACACCTTCGGTTTTGGGCCGTACGTAGTCATAGATTCCTCGGGTCCTTAGAGGAAGATGACCCGCGTGACCTGCCTCCTCTGTACCCAGAAGGGGCACCTCTCCTCGGTTGAAATCGGGAGAATTCCCTACCAGGCTTGTAGGACCTACTGTCACGAAAGGAATGGTACTCTTTCCGGGCGCGAAAGGATCCTTTATACTTCCTCTCCTGGGGTAGAAAGGCTTTATTTCCTTCAGCCGCCCTCTTAATGCATTCATCCAAATTCTTGCCGAATAACATATTCCCGTGAAATGGCAGAGAACACAAACTATTCTTGGAGGAAGCATCGGCCGCCCAAGATCTGAGCCAGAGAGCCCGCCTGGAGGAAACCGAGAAGGACATATTTCTAGCAAGGTTTCTCACCAGATCCACTGCGGCCTCCGAAGAGAAATCAATCGCTAGACGCATATCCCTCAGGGCATCAACAATAGAGGAACGGCTCCTGCCCCTCTTGATGTCCCCTTCCAGCTCCTGCAGCCAAACCTTCATAGCTCTTGAAACAGACGTGAGAGCAACGGCAGGGTGGAGACTCGTGCCTGAGGCTACATAGGACTTAGACAGGTAGTATTCCATCTTACGATCCATTGGATCCCTGAAGGAGCCTGCATCATCCACTGGCAGGGTAGTGCGCTTGGCTAGCCTAACCACCGCAGCATCAACCTTGGGTGGAAGATCCCATGTTTCAGCATCTTTGGGATCAAACAGGTATAATCTGGAGAACTTCCCTTTTGCAGAAGATCTCCTATCAGACCTGGACCATTCTTCTTTAATAAGGTCACTAATAGTGGTATGCACAGGGAAAGCCGCTCTTTTCCTTCTAAGATCTGAGAAATAGCGGTTAGATGTAGAGGGTTCCTCCTCCGATGGCTCTTTCAAAGTAAGGGTTTCTCTGACCCGAGCAATCAAATGATCCACTTCCGCAGGTATCAGGAAGTCAGGATCAGGCATAGCATCCTCCTCCGAGGAAAAAGCCAAGTCTCTCAGCAAAGCTGTGTCCATAAACTCATCCTCCGAGTTATCAGGAGACCAATCAGACGGCTCAGAAAATCTAGGTCGCTTGTGGGTCTTACCAACCTCTCTGATGCCCCTGACAACTGCATGCTTGATAAGCTGCCCAAAGTCCGGTGTTACCTGAGAAGGTCCAGCAGCTGCTGAGAGACAATTCGAACAGAGACGTTTCCCTTCTATGGCTCTGTCATCACAGGATATACACAGCGTCCTTTTGGGCGACTTCCCTTTGGACGATCCTGAAGTCTTTGTACTTTTATCACTGTAATACACCAAACGTGAATATTAGTACATTACCACTCTTTTAGTTATCAATATCAATAATTTCCAAAAATGGATGGCTTACCTATATCGCTTAGATTGTGACCTATTATGATGAGAAGACTCCGATTCCCTAGATCTTGAGCGCGAATCCATCTATAAATAATAGATGAAACAGCGAAACTAAAACCAAGAAGAAAAACTACAAGAAACCAAACAAAAAAAAAAGAACTTACTTTAGAAGAAAAAAGGGCGAAGAACCAACAATCCACAGATCTCAACGGTGCCAGAAACTCTCCAGGAAGCTGAAAATTCAAACTGACCAAAAAGGAGGCATGGCGCTTTAAGAGGGCGTCTGACGTCATCGCGCATGCGCTGATGACCGAAAAGACGCGCGAAACGGCCTAATTAGAAATTAAACGAATAGATTTGCGCGCGAATGCGTAATCACGTACAATGGCGTTCGCGCGTTCATGCGAACGCCAGAACGCATGCGCAGATGACAGTACCGAATGCCGCGCATGCGTCCCAGAGTCCCCGAAAACCGCGCAGGCGCCCAGGAGACCCTTACACGCCGCGCAGGCGCACAGGAGACGCCTACACGCCGCGCAGGCGCACAGGAGACTCCCGAAAGCCGTGCAGAGAAACATGAAACCAGGGGACCCCAGAACGTTTCTACGGAAAACTTTCCAAAACCAGCAGGTAAAAACAAAACCATATTACCTTGATCCTGGTGGGAAAATACCAAACCGGAATCCAGCCACATTCCATGTTCCTTCCCATGGTACCACTGGGAAATTGGAAGGAAAAAACCCCCGGTCACTAAAGGGGTTCTCTCCAGGGGGACACCTTTGCACAGGGCCGTATACTGGAGACTTCCCAGGGGAGAGAGGGTGAACTCCCCAAGGGCCAGAGGAACTAATCCTCAGGTAAGCCATAAAAGAAAACTTAGCAGTCTGAAAAGACCGACATGTCCTAGGGATAGGACAGGAAAAAAAGACTGGGGAAGGAGGGGCAGGAGGTGGTACTTATACGGCTTAATTATTATTCCTGTCCAATGGGGATAGGGAGGAGCTACCCAATGTTGTGCTGCCATGGATATGGCCAGGAAATATATATATTAATATAGAGACAACTGGCTCTCTCTAATTAATTCCTGGACCCCAGCATGTGTTAATTATTTTTTGTTTCCCTTTCAGGACCATAGGAGAGCAGTACATCATTGCATAAAGTTGGAACTTTTTCCTAATCCTTATTTAAGGATTAAGATGTTTGTAAACAATACATGTATATATAACAGTATGGCACCTTAGTAAAGTATCTTACCATTGAACAGTAATAACCATTTATAAGTATTATATTTATATTAAAAAAAAGTTATTACAATAGACAGACATCATGAAAGAGACAAATTTAAGATTAGTGAGGATAAATTAATGCTCTGGAATGGCAAAGAGAAAAATAGCCAATAATTAGAGTATTTGGATGAACTTGAACTGTCCTCTCTGCAGAGTCTAGAATAATTTCCAACAATGTTTTCTGCACAGAAATATACTGCTGCCAAGCATTACTGAGAGTCTGGAATTAATTTAGGTAAACTATGTTGATATAAGAGTGGATGAGATTATTTTTAGACAATGTTTCAGTAATAATGATTAAAGACTTTTAAAAGGTATTAGTGTCTATCTGCATAATAAGCAACCAATGGTTCACTCTTTGAGAGCCAGAGGCTTAAAATGGCCTAAAAAGGCTTGACATTCTATCCAGATAACGTTATTCATTTTATGAAAGAAACACTTAATTGGGCCTTTTTTTTTTTTTTTTTCTTTATTTTAACAATTTAGTAGATAACATACCACCAATGAAAACGTGCATGCTTTTTTTTTCCATTGGGTGTACATCTGAAAATAGCCTACCAAAGCAGCAGATTTCTTGTCTGCAGCCTTTGCAAGGCCTCCCCTTCTTCGTCAGCCCAGACCTTCTGTGGCTGTACACTCACAGACTTCCCAATGCAGCTCAATGAGAAATGTTTGCAGGCAAGTGCTTTTGCTTTTAACAATTGCTGCCTCTTGAGTTTAATTCCAGTGAACACCTCCCTTATTCTCCCCCAAATAAATAAATAAATATATAAATAAATATATACCACAATATTAAAGTCACCTGACTAAAATTGTGTAGGTCCCCCTCATGCTTACAAAATGGCTCTGATGCATTTAGATATGGACTCCACAAGATCTATGAACATGTACTATAGTATCTAGCACCAAGATGTCCTTTATGTCCTGCAAGTTGAGAGGTGGGGCCTCCATAGTTTGAACTTTTTGTTCCAGCACATCTCACATATGCCTAATTGAATTGAGACCTGGGGAATCTGGAGGCCAAGACAACATCTTGAACCCATTGTCGTGGTCCTTAAACCATTCTTAACCCCTTAAGGACCAAACTTCTGGAATAAAAGGGAATCATGACGTGTCACACACGTCATGTGTCCTTAAGGGGTTAAACAATTTTTTGCAAAGAGGCAAGGTGATTTACCCTGCTGAAAAAGGCCATTGCCATCAGGGAACACCATTGCCATGAAGGGGTGTATGTGGTCTGCAGCAATCTCTAAGTAAGTGGTACGTGTCAAAGTAATATCCACATGAATGCCAGAACCCTAGGTTTCCAAGCAGAACATTGCTTAGAGCATAACAATGCTTCTTTCATTTGGGCATTTTGTGCACCCTACTGCCATCTCTTCCCCAGGAAATATGATGCGCACACACCCAGCCATCCACCTAATACAACAGAAAATGTGATTCATCAGACCAGACAACCTTCTTTCCTGGCTCCATGGTTTATTTCTAGTGCTCACATCCCCTTTGAAGGCATTTTCAGCTATGGACAGGGGTCATCATGCGTACTCTGATTGGGCTGCAGCTATGCACTGTGTGCACTGACACCTTTCTTTAATTTTATTCCAGTTTTTCAGCCATTTGAGCTACAGTAGCTCTTCTGTGTGAAAGGACCACATGAGCTAGCCTTAACTCCCCTCATGAATCAATGAGCCGTGGGCACCCATGACCCTGACACAGGTTTGCTAGTTGTCCTTTCTTGCACCACGTTTGATAGGTACTAAACACTGCGTGCTGGAAACAATCCACAAGACTTACTGTGTTGAAGATACTCTGACCCAGTCATCTAGCCATTACTATTTGGCCATTCTCAAAGTCACTCAAATGTATTCACTTGTCCATTTTTCCTGCAGTAATATATATATATATATATATATATATATATATATATAACAGTTGACCATAAACTTTAACTAGAACTGCTCATCTGTATAGTTAACATACATAATATCCAGGGCTTGGTCCAGATTCACATGGACATCTAGAGGGTAGTCTTCTTTGCCTAGATGGTCGTTGAGTAGTTGGCCCAAGGAAACTAGTCTCTGTAGGAGTAACTAATGGTTGTAGATCAGCACTGAAAGTCTGTTACTGAACAGTGTCATTCTGATGTTCTGAATCATTTTCAGGCACAGTTTTTTCATCCTCAGGACAATCGGGTGGACACCACACTCCATGCCAGATATTCTCAGTATATGAATCTGAAATCACATTTTAACAGGTAGAGATCTATGTTTCATCGGTTTTACATGGTGTCAAACTCTGCTATGACTTGCAGTTGAACTTTGAACATTCTCTTGCCCATATGAATTGTGGACCATTGCTTGAAACATTTTTTAGGCAGTCCACATCTTGTAAACAAGCTGGAAAGTATGACAATATTTATTCTTCTGTAGTATTTGACTTTTGAACCATTTCTACTCACTTAGAATGAGTATCCACAGCTACTAAATACATTTGTTCAGCCACTGGACCTACAAAATCAAAATAGATTCTTATCAAAGGTTCAGTTGGCCATGGCCCTTGGCCATTGGATTCCGCAGAGGCTGTGCACGTGCATTGCATTCAGCTACATAAGAAGAGATATCTGTATCTAATGTAGGATTCCAACTATATTCCCATGCACTTGCCTTCATTTTCACTACACCCTGTTGTGAGCTGGGTGGTAACTTCAGGTATTAGGGGAAGTGGAAATTGACACATTAAAATATTCTGTAGTTGGGGGGTTGTGCCAACATACATTATTGCTCCAAGTGCCAGGTAACTTAGGTACCCCTATGTATAAGACCACCCTTTGTAACTTTGCATCAGAGGTCCTTGTGAAACAAGGGAGACACCATCATGGAGTGAATGCATTGATACTTTGTTAAGTATAGGATTTTATCAAGGCAGACTTTGGGTCCAAGCTGCTGTTGTATTAGTGTATAATGAATCCTGACAGACTTGGGTGTGGATGTGTGTTTGAAACTATATGGTTTAGGATAAAATATGATATGTTTAGCCTTTTGGTTGAAAAGAGCTTCTAAAACTTAAACATTGTCTAATCACTTTCATACACAGGGAAACATCAAGAGATTCATATAAAGTAGCACTCCTCCTTTTAGACCTGTATGAAAATAAACTGGATCACTTACTTAAAGATATCCTGAAAAACAAACAAAAAACACAAGTATGAGGTTTTCAAAATGGGTATAATATGTGGGACTATGTGCCTGTTGTTCCATAAATAAAACACATCCTATAGTCATGTCCCTTGTCAAAGACATTAACAGCGTCAATCAATGAAAATTATATTTATTTCTGCAGGTAACTTAAAAAATATTTGAATTTAATTACCCTTGTTCATATGAAGATATTCCTTGAAGACCACAAAGAGCCATTTTCGCAGGAGCTAGACACTTCTTTCCTTATTGAATTACAGAGTTAAATCATCTTTTCTCCTGTTTATTTCCCCAGACCTGCATACTGATTGCAAGTTGACAGCTTAGTGTCGTATGTCAAAATGTCCTTGTTTGTTAGGCAGCTTTCTGTATTTAAGCGATCAATATTTTGTGTCAGTCGTGAAGTAATTCAAAAAGTGTCACAAGGTTAACCGTGTAAGAACAGCACAACACATTCCTTCAGGCTGCAATGATACAACACCTGCATTTTTAAAATTATTTTGTTGTCTGTATAAGCTGCTTCCAGACTATTCACCATTTTAATTTATTTCGGGCTAATCATTTGTAAACGTGGATGTTTGCTCATGTGATTGTTTATCTGATTAGATTTTCAGTAGCTATAATAACCATAACAAATTATGCTCAGTACATACAGTTTAAGTTCCTGACACTTTTGTCACTGAACACAGAGCCCCGTAACTGTTTCTTGAGAATTTTGCTGCAGGTACTAGATGCTCCTAGCTCACAGATCAGTGATGTGAAAATATGAATTTACTTTCAAGCTGGTGGACACATGCAGGACACATCTCTTTGCTCCTCTCAGCTGCTCTGGAAAGGGCTGGAGAGGACTCCGTCAGTGCCTGCATGTAGCACACAAGGATATGGCTGTTTCCACTTTATTAAACAGTTCCTTAGTGATGAGTGCAACAGAGGCAGAGGAATAACCTACGTATCCCACAAATGCCTGCTAGACAAGGGTTTATGGGAAAAGAAAAAATATAATTGAGCAAAATCAGATGCTCTGATGGGGTCTCTTTCTAAAAATTTTTAAAGATTGTTTGGTGCCTCCTCCCCAAACTTTTAAATGATTGCTTCATTTTATCGTTTATTTCGATTAAATTGTTTGTATCTTTTACATTTAGATAACGCAGTAGAAGTTTTTTGCATATAGTGGTCATATTTTGTTTTGTTTTGGTTGTATAACGCAGTAGAATAACTGGGGTAATTTATAAAATATTGAGACCCTTTATTGTCTAGATTGCGACCAAGGAGTATATTTTGTTTCTAATCTCACTCACAGGGGCATGAATGTTATCATCCTGCACAAATATATTTTGGTAGATCAGTTAATTCAGGGGCATACCTGTATGTCCTTGAATATACTTATATTTGGACCCCCCTAACTTTAAAATGTAAAAAACATAGCATAATGTTATTGTCATGCATATTCTTAACTCCTGGTCCTATAATGTTTTGGTGCAGGAGGAGAATAGAGCAGGCTGGGGATGAAATAAGTGGGCTGCCAGGGCAGGGACTTCAAAGGTAAAACGAGCCCAGTACAATGCACAGATAAAGTGCTACAGCTCTCGACTACGCCCCTTTGAAATTCTGCCCAAAGTGGCACTAAAGTGTGAAGGCCACTGCCTCCTGATGTGCCCAAACTACACTAAATTTTCCAGGCCCCAACACCACCCCCTTTAGACCCTGATGCTCCAGTTTCTTGCAGAAACAGGGTAGAGAGGGGGAGGTCCAGTCTGCACTGCTGCAGCCATTGCAGAACTAGATGAAGCTCCAGGTGCTCCACCTATACCTCATATCACAGAGACTCTCTTATTAGGCAACATAGACTATCGGTAATTAGAGAGTCTCAGTATTTTCTATTTTTATGCCCACAAGTCAGCTGCTGGTGGAGGTGAATAGGGAGAGAGAAAGGAGACACTTATTATATTGGGTACTCACTGCCACCTCACTCCAATTCACAGCATAGGTCAGGAACTGGTGAAGCTCCTACACCTTCCTATCTCCTCAGTCTTCAATTAAACAGATCCCTCATAACTCCAAACCTGAGTATTTACCTCTGTCCCTGTTCCCTGCCTAAAAAAGGAAATTAGAGTAGACCACTGAGTTCTTACAGTACTAGCGGTACTAGTAAGACCTCTTTGGTCCAGTAGTCAGGTGTATTGGCTGTACCCCCTGATTGCGACCCTCTGCCCCGCATTTGCGCAGCACAGCGGATAAATCCTACAGCCTGTTCCATCCTGGGCAGCCCAGTACCAATGGTACTCCCACCTGATTAGTGGCACCACATAATGAGTGGCACCTGAGGCAGACCACCCTCCCATTAGTATGCCACTGAGTTAATCTATTATGTAGTCGCAAAATATTCTACTAATTTATCAAGCAGATTCAAAGTACTTTCTACAGCTCGTGGATGCAAATCTGAGTTACAGAATTACAAACTCAGTATGTTTCTATAGAATCTCATTTGTATTCAAATGAACAAGATTCACAATAGTTTTTACTTCCCAGCTTTTCACCTTTTAGTAAATTGTATTAGGCTTGCTTTTCCATTCCTCATTCTCATTGTGTATTCCATCTTCAGTGGCTTTCTATCAATCTAATTATATCTGTCTTTGGTATTCATGCATAGTGCATAAGATCATATAAAAATCCTCCTTGGATATATGCAATGGTTTGTTTTAATTAAATAGTTGGACTGCTATAGCCTCAAAGTCAGTTGCTGGGTACTAGACAGAAAACTGAAAGGAATCTGTCATTGAGCTCTTTCAGTACCACGGACAGCAACATTAATTCTCTGCGGGCATTTCTGGTTAACGTGGTTGAACACTGCAGTATATTAGTTTGATGTGTGAAAATTGAATGCAGATATATATAGACCACCATCAACATTAATAGATATATAGTACAACCAATACCTTTAACACCCCTAAAAAAACAACTATTTATTATATAATTGCCATATATTTAAGATATTCACGCTTGTATGTCTTATACTAGAGCAGCGGTGCCCAAAAGGTAGATCCCCTGATGTTTTTAAACTACAGCTTCCATGGTGTTTTTGCATTCTAAAGCATTCTAAACGCACACAAAGCATCACAGGATTCGTGGTTCTACAACATTTGGGGATCTACCTTTTGGCACCCCTGTATTAGAGTTTCTGACCGTATTTTCTCATGATTTGATCAAGAAATATATTATGTCACTGATTTCAATCTTATATTTACCAGGATAATACTTATCACTAGGTTTGGTCAGTTTAAGCTTCACATCTTGTTGTATCATCCATTGATGTGCTTGTCTTCATTGTCACTATAATTCTTTATGTGGTGGGGTACTAGAGGACTGATGTTGTAAACCCATTCCCAGCTAGCTTGTCTACCTTTATCTCCATAAATATATGAGTTATGTTTTCTGACCCAAAAAGTGACCGCTTTTACTATTACTTTCATTATGTCCACATTTTTTAATACACTACAACCACAGCTGGAATCGTGTGAAGAATGACATGAGCACGCCATTTCCAAATCTTTAAAAACAAGTAAAATTAGCATTATTAAAAAAACAAACAAGAAAAAAAAAACACAAAACATAAACAAACAAACAAACAGACAAACAAACAGTATTCATATTGTCAAGGATGCTTATAAGATGCTATTTCAGAGAATATCTGACATAAAAGGAACCACATGAGATGCACAAACAAAATCAATTACTGATATAATATATCCTAATTTTTATTGAATTTATGAGTAGTAGGTCCCCCCTTATTGTAATTTTTAGGGCCCCCACCCACCGCTCAGGGGTGGGGGCCGGGGGGGACAGTAGGTCCCCCCCTTATTGTTATTTTTAGGGCCCCCACCCACCGCTCAGGGGGGGGGCGGAGAGGGGGAGGACAGTAGGTCCCCCCCTCATTATCTTTATGGCCCCCACCTGCCTCCCAGGGGTGGGGGCCGGGGGGAGGACAGTAGGTCCCCCCCCTCATTACCATTATGGCCCCCACCCGCCGCCCAGGGTTGGGGGCCAGAGAAGGGGAGGGCAGGAGGTCCCCCCTCATTATCTTTATGGCCCCCACCCGCCGCCCAGGGGTGGGGGCCGGGGGGGAGGACAGTAGGTCCCCCCCCTCATTATCATTATGGCCCCCACCCGCCGCCCAGGGGTGGGGGCCGGGGGGGAAGGAGAGTAGGTCTCCCCCCCTTCAATCACTATTGTGGCCAGAAAGAGTCCCTGTGGGTTTTAAAATTCGCCTGCCTATTGAAGTCTATGGCGGTTCGCCCGGTTCGCGAACATTTGTGGAAGTTCGCGTTCGCAGTTCGCGAACCGAAAATTTTATGTTCGCGACATCACTACACATGGATTGGGAAGTTACAAAAATAGACGTTAATGCCTAAATATGGAATTCTGGTAAATATTTATTTTAAGTAAAAAAAAATTTACATAGCAGTGATTAAGTTGTAATGTTAGGGCTCAGTTTTAGCGTAAAAATGAATTTGCTGTACAGATTTAAAAAAGAAGAATCATGCTGTTATAATGATCCCTACAAGTAATCAAAAGCAATAAAAAAAAACTGTTTCATATCTTTCCCTAATGTTTATGTTTGTATTAGGAATAAAACGTATTCTGTGTTTTATTTTCGAATTACAATTGTACACTTTATTTATTTTATAAAACATCCAGTTGGGGACAAACAAACATTAGTCTTTATGTAGGTGGTTGAATTCTGCTAGGTTTATGAATGATCATAGATAAGGGGCTAAGTGTTGTTACTTGCATAGAATGTATTATAATGATAACAAAGCAAAAAAAGGTGGAGGGGAGGCGGCGCCACAGGTGAAGAAAAAAATGATTATAAACTATACAAGCATATATTCAAGACACTACATGAGAGAGAATACATATAAGATAAACAAGAGTTTGAAATATAAATAATAAATAATAATCAGGAGTCCAAAAAGTCCAAAAGAGTCTATGCCTGATACATACAGCAAAAAGTCCAAATAGAACCATGTCAATCACAATCTTGTCAGGGGAACTATTCCTCAGTAAGATATGGGCATGGGATATTCGTGAGATCCATATGAAAAAAATACAAAGACAGCAAATAATGGTGCAGTATATCCAAACAGGTACTAAGTACTATTTGGTAAGAGGTCTATATGGTCCTACTCACGTTTTACAGAGCAATAAGACTAGCTCTAGTGTGGATGGCATACAGTGGTACAATCTCCACTTATGGGATACGTGCCATTTTGTAGTAGATGGGTATCTTGTTGGTATAAGGACCTTATGAAATATAAAAGAAACAATAATAGTGCTTATTGTATAAAAGCCAGAGGTGAAATAATAAAATACTAAGTGTCTACTCACATTTTATTGAGCAGGCAGACAGTTCAGTGGATACAGCTTGAGTGGTATAATCCCCACCAAGGATTCTTTGGAGTAAAATTCTCACTGGATCAATAAAAACTCTGTGCCAGGTAAAAATAAAAAAATAAAATAAAATGGCTGACTCACAAGTTGAAAGTGGCCAAAATACCTTTAATAAAATACAGCAATTAAAATACCACAATGAGTTTCTCCCCTTAGGGCTTTCTCAAGTGGATAAATAACCATAGACCCACATCCATCAAATTCCACCTTTTATTTATCTACTCTATCTATCTATAACTCGGGGGTTTAAGATCCTACAGGAACATAGGCAGCTTTTCAGTTTGGGGATTCCTCTTCATTCTTTGCATTCTCAAATTTGTGGTTTCTGGGCCCCTGTCTAACCCTTGGGCCCTATGTGATCACTAAAGGCCAATTTATGATTTATCCTACTCTGGTATCACTACTGCTAAAACATAGCAAAAAAACAAACAACAAACAACAGAATTTTTAGTATATGCAAGGGTACTTTGGGCCATATGACAGACAGTTAGTCTCTATGTTCTCTCTTGCTTCTGTGCAGGGAATGAATCAGGAAAGACCATAGAGACTGACTGTTGGTTTTCAATCACTGTCCGAACAATTTTATATGCATGTATATGGCTGAAGAATCATGGAAATCCAGGCTGAAAAAAGACTAAAGTCCATCAAGTTCAACCTTGAAACCCATTCTTTTATGCTGTTGATCCAAAAGAAGACAAAAAAAAACAATTGTAGCCATTTCCATTTATGCATAAATTGTCACATACTAAAGGTAGGGATTAGTTTTTTTTTCTCTTTTTTTAAACATGTACTTGTACAATAATCTATTTCATTTCAATACTTGATGAATGATTATTATAATAGTAAAAAATATTTTTAGGTAACAGTTGTCATTCAAGTAAATAGATACATGCATTGGAGTCTATTCACTAACAGGGAATTGTGGTAAAAATTATAAAAAAAAAATTGCAAAAATATTTACTATATCAACTTGGATTTTTTGCCATAATTTTGCCAATTCCCTGCCTTGACAATTTACCAAAGCTTCCTGGTGTTTTTTGACAATTATCTCACTTCCCCTTAATAATTCCTTCACATCTTTCTTCTTTTCTTCCTGCTCATTATATCTTTTTTATATTTATTGTATATGAGTATCTTAAATTATTATAAATATCTTTTTCATGCAATGTATCAACTGTGTGTTGTCGTAAATAATAATGTAATATTTATTAGCACCCTTTGTATCAGATTTTTCTATATGCAGTTTATATAGTTTCCATGTAGAGTTTTAAACTCTGTGTATTATTCATATTATTTTGATAGTTCAATGATATATTAGCCTTATGTTCTGCTAGGATTGTATTTCAGATTTTGGAACTTATTGTCCTCAGTGTGAAGTTTGTTTTGGTTCACGGCACAGCTTTATTAATATTAAGCTTGATCCTGTCATCATGATTTTCATCTACGAACCCAGATAATGCCACACTTAGGAGCTACAAAAGAAGAAAACAATGGTCTGTGGCTTGGCATTTCATTCTATTGTTACCTGTGTTTCTGGAAATAAAACTATACTACAATAGTAGGTCATTACTAAAGGAACTAACAGAAAGATGGACAGGAAACCTACCAAGTGACTCTTTGTGCTCATTTGTATTTTTTATTTGGTATTAAGTGTGCTCTACAAGCACATTTACAGAGAATCGCTGTATGGATGTGGAGGAAATATATTTGCCTTATGATATATAGATGTTCCATTTAAATATACATATCAGAAAATGTAAATATCATGTATTATGTATAATCTTTTATAAGTTAATATTGGAAATGTATTGTCATTACCAAGTAGTAACCAAGATTTGGACTTATTGAAAAAAGAGGCTTTTTGGATTTTTAAACTGGAGACACTGTCTCCGGGGTGTTTAAATGAGATCAATCCATTACATTGTTTTTATTTTTACCCAGGACATAAATGTCTCACTTTTTAGGTGACATATTAACATATCTGTGTTTTATCTTGTCTTAATACTATCATTATCTTTTCCTTTCTCCTGTTGACTCTTCACGACACACTCACTGTTTTTGTTTTGCATTTTATTATGTTTTCTTCACATTTTTTTCACACTTATGATCACCTTTATTATTTTTTATTCTTTACCTCGACACTTTATTCCTCTCTTTCATCATATTTCACATTTTTATTTTTATATCTCATCTTATCTTTATATTTATTATTTACACTATACTTTTCTACATTTTCATATTTAGCATTGCCCATAATTTTATATCTTTATTGTATTTCTTGGTAATTTCATGAGTTTTTCTTTCTCTCTTTTTTTCTTTTTATTTGTATTTTTGTGCACATTTCTATATACTCTTCTATGTTTTTTTAGCCCTCACTAATTGTTCAATGCTGATACGAGATAGGTTATCCTCATCTTAGAAGCCTCTGCTGCACTTGGGATGTGTGGAGCACCTCCCCCAGGTATCATCTTATTGGTCAGATCTCAAGTGGATCACATAGAACTGCATGTAAACTAAGCCAGTTACCGAGCCGTAAGTAGACAGTTGGTCACACGACTCATTTACCCCACATCTTGCTTTGTTATAGATTATTTTTGCATTCTGCAGTGCCTTTTATATAAGACTGTGATGTGCTCAATGGAGACACACCAATACTCCGCCTGGTTCACAGTATTGCAATAGATTATGCATGTTATCTTATGTTACACACCTCACACAGGATCTCCTGTTGGTTTGTTACAACACATGTCTGGTAACAGTGTACATTTTTTGTAAATACTTTGTATATTCTTTGATGCTCTCCTTTTATATTACTAGACTAGACCAGCATAGCAGGTTATTTGACAGCAAGGGCTTAATGAATTTCAAACCACGTTCCTTCTTTAATTGTAACACAACAGGGGTAGTTTACCTACTGTCTTGCTCCTGTGGCCTAAAATATGTAGGCAAGACCTTTCGCCACTTTAGGCTAAGGATACGTGAACATGTAAATTCTGTCAAGATACGTTTGGAAACACCCGTCTCAAGGCATTTACATCTACATCACAATCACTCCTCGGCAGGCATCCGGTTCATGGGTCTTGAACATGTACCACAGCCTCCTAGGAAAGGAAACTGGGACCTAAAACTAAGACAAAGAGAGGCGTTTTGGATTTACCATCTCAAAACGCTATCTCCCCTGGGGCTAAATGAAGGGTTTTCATATTCCCCGTTTATTTAAAGTACTGCAATAATTCTGATAATAAATGGTATCTTAAGTTATGCCTGTATATATGTATATATTCTTTATTTATTTCTATTAATATTTGGTGTTCATATGTCCATTCACTTTACTTGTATTATAGGTCTAAGAGTTTAGGGGTCTGTTTTGTGTTTGCATAACTAATGGGTTACTATTTACAGTGGCAATAAAATAATTGTCGGCTTCTGTGTATGATTGCCCATATAGCCATTGTACTTATCCCTTACTGGTTCACAACGGTTATAAGTTGTTTCTTTAATTGTACTAAAGCTACACAATACAGCCATAAGAATCAATCCACATACTTGACCTATATGACACAATTTGGACATTCCAAGGGTTAACTGTTAAGCTATGGATACTGCCCTTTAGACATAGTAAGTATCCAATTATATCTGTTCCGGGCGGGGCACTCAAAGGGTTAATTCCCTTCCACCTGATTACGTTCAGTTTTCTGTTCTGGCCACCTCTGACATAGAAATGTGGGCTGATACTATGGTGTGTTACACCACACCCCCACAGCCCCATTCGCAGGAGGACCGGAGCAGCTTAGACACAATCACAGGTGATTACAATAAAGCTTATGAGCTTAAGGTATAAATTTACCGCCCGGACAGTTTTTGCTCACTGCTGATACCCCTGAGGACGGCGTGTGATCACGCCGAAACGTACGTCGGGTTCTTCTGTGTTTTTAATACTCTTTGAGCACTTTGCTCTGAGCACCTTTTCATTTATGTTTTTCTAGCATGTGTGTGTAACCTGGGGCTTCAGATGTTATGACAGCATTTAGATTAGAACACCCACAAAGGTGTTTTATAGGAGATAGGGTATTAGCATAGCACTACTCTTTGGTTGGCAGTGTGTGTTTCTCCCTTTCCCTGTTCTCTCCTACTGCTTTGTTACCTGAGTTATGTATGGGGGTACATATTGCCTTCTATCCCCTCTCAGTTTTTTGTGAGGGTTCCTTTTGGCTATTAGGCTCTTGACTAGCCCTGTTCCTACCATACATATTTCTCCCTATATTATTCTGTCCATCACTGATAACCCAGGTTTTTAATAGATTTCAATAAAGGCTTTTTTATTTTTTTGGCAACTACTCTACTGTTGAGATTGGACTGGGTATTTACCCTCTGGGCGGTCTTTATTTAAGACATCCCTTTTTGGGTTTTTTTTTCTTCCTTTTTTCTACAATTTCCAGGGTTACCCCCTTTTAACCAGTCCAGGTGACCTCTATACTCTGGAGGCTCGGCAGTGGGATACGGGAGTGTCTTTTCCTCCCCCCCCCCACCACTTTCCAGCCTTTTGAGTTTCCTTTTTCTTGTTATTCAGCTAGATGACTTGTTAGGGTAGGACTCATAGAAGAAGTTTTGCCTTGACGTGGCAGGTGAGCTTACACTTGAATGGCCATTGGAGTTCTACTAAAATAATCCAGTTATTTAAATGTGCATAGGGATTTGAGATAGTGCGCAATTAACTTTTCTTCCTCTCCCTCCCAGCTGTGGACAAGCGCAAAAATGGGGTCCATGTTGTAGCATTAGTGTTATAAGAGTTGCCTATATTGTATCTCATCTCCTCCATCATACTAATGGATTCTACATTATTTTTCCCTTCCTTCAATAAGGGTGTTGCAGTTGACCTCCAGAGTAGAGGGGATCAGTGCCATGGCTGCATTCAGTAAGTACACAGAAATCTTGTGTATTGTTTAAAAGAGGTTGTGGATGTCAGGATCATCATTTGGTTTTACACAATATTGTGTATTTGGGTCTGGCTGGGATTGAACCTGAGTTGCCTGCATCCCAGTCAGGATCCTTACATTGGGCTCCACGCATCTTTGACTGTTTCTATATGTCCTTGGTATCCTGTAGCCTGAGCCTGTTTGCCTGGGATTTGCACACCTGTTCCTGGTTCCATGATCATTGCTTGAGACTCCCTATTTAAACCTCGCAAGTCTGGTCCTCGTTGTCAGATCGTGTTTCCTGTTCCGTTTGGTTTCACTGCTGTTTATCTGACTCCTGGTTTTGATCTCCTGCTCGTCTACTGTTTTCGCCTGATTGCCGCCAGCCCTGACTTCTGATTCTGTTACCGACTACTCTTCTGGATTTCCCTTGTCTGTACTGCGTTCCAGGAAGCACTGGTTATTTCAGCCCCAGTGCACTGTGTCACACCCTTGGGGATTTCTGTCCTGAGTCCCCTCGGTCTGTGCCGAATTGCAAAGGGTGCCTTAACTCTGCCTGCCGGACTCCCACTCCAGGTAAGATCCCTGACAGTACGATCTGACCAAATGGAGTCTGCAGAGTTGAGGATTACCGTTGCAGTCTTGACCCAGCAAGTTTCCCAGCTCACCCAGGCTTTGCAGGGCTTACAGCAGGAGCTGGCTTCCCTTAAGGGGAGAGTAACCTATGACTCTGGACTATCTGAACCGCTGGTTGCTCTACCTGAGAAATTTTCTGGGATCCGGTCTAAGTTTGACACCTTCAAGGTTGACTGCGAGATCCTGTTCTCCTTGAGACCACTTACCTATGCCACAGATGTCATTAAAGTGAGGACAGCAATTACCTTATTGTCGGGGCACCTTAAGATTTGGGCCCACCAATTGTTACTCACCAAAAGCCCAGTCCTGGATTCCTGGGAGTCCTTTATTCGGTCCTTGGGGCTACAATGCAACAAGACACAAGTCCTATGTACAGAGAACACCTACTGTTGCTTCCCATATATTGCAACCCGGACTGGAAATGGTTTACACTACTCCTTTCACTCGGACTGATGTTACTACTAACCCTATCACTCCCAAGTCTCCTGAAATGCCTGAAACATCCTATACATCTGACAGCGAGGCGGAAGAACCCATGGAGATTGGACTGGTTAGGTGTCGTCAGTCATCTCAAGAAAGGGCAAGAAGGGTGGTGCATGGACTGTGTTTTTACTGTGGGGAGAGAGGGCATTTAATCTCCTTTTGTCCCATTCGTCCTTCTAGGCCTCGGGTTCTCCGTCTGGGTACTACTCCGGCATATCCTATGAGACCTGTCTGCCAACATGCTGCCTGTCCTTGCTTGACCACTTTGAACAATCCTCCGTCTTCTACAGTTGTTGCTCCTGAGGATGTGCTGGAATCAGTTACGAAAGAACCTGAGATCGCTATTTCCACTAAGGAGTCTGCTTCTAGGAAGGCAAGCACCACAACCACTACAAGTCCTATCAAGGAAGTCCCTCCTGCTGGTTGTACCTATGCCTCTAATGGGACTCTAGTCCGGAAGGAGCACTTGGAAGTTTTTGAAAAGGCCCTAAGAGCTATGACCTCGACTCCTACAGGTACTACTAAAACCAAGAAAACGAAAAAGTAACCTCCTGGGTCGTACTTGCCTTCCTCTTCTCGCCTACGGCGTCTTTGAAGGGGGGGTAATGTCAGGATCATCATTTGGTTTTACACAATATTGTGTATTTGGGTCTGGCTGGGATCGAACCTGAGTTGCCTGCATCCCAGTCAGGATCCTTACATTGGGCTCCATGCATCTTTGACTGTTTCTACATGTCCTTGGTATCCTGTAGCCTGAGCCTGTTTGCCTGGGATTTGCACACCTGTTCCTGGTTCCATGATCATTGCTTGAGACTCCCTATTTAAACCTCGCAAGTCTGGTCCTCGTTGTCAGATCGTGTTTCCTGTTCCGTTTGGTTTCACTGCTGTTTATCTGACTCCTGGTTTTGATCTCCTGCTCGTCTACTGTTTTCGCCTGATTGCCACCAGCCCTGACTTCTGATTCTGTTACCGACTACTCTTCTGGATTTCCCTTGTCTGTACTGCGTTCCAGGAAGCACTGGTTATTTCAGCCCCAGTGCACTGTGTCACACCCTTGGGGATTTCTGTCCTGAGTCCCCTCGGTCTGTGCCGAATTGCAAAGGGTGCCTTAACTCTGCCTGCCGGACTCCCACTCCAGGTAAGATCCCTGACAGTGGATTAGTGAAGAAGGAATATCTGCAGTGAACAGAATACTGGAGTGCCAGTTATAGAGTTGAGCAGATATGAAATAGATGCCCAGTATGGTCCGATTTTAGGACAAAACCACCAAATGTGAGCTTTGGTCCCAAAATGTTTCTTGCCATGGTGAGTACAAGGGGAGAGAGAGTAGTCCTAGCATGTTCTGAACCAGTTAACTATGCCAAATTCCTTTTTTGCAATGACGAAGTATTGGCAATGTTTACACCCCTCCCTCTCTTCTACCCCCCCCCACCCCATGGTGCAAAAGGTGTTAAAACCACTTTTTGTTACATACCCCAGTCCAGAGGGCAAATGTCACTCTGCGCTGGCTCGGGTCTGCCTTCTTACTCCCCGCTGTCATCAGCCAGCGTTTGACACCTAATGTGCATGCGTGGCAATGACCTTGTTTGCATTAGGATTTCCCCATAGGAAAGTAATATTCAATTGCTTTTCTATGGGGTTTTGGGTGATGCTGGATGTCCCCATGCATAGCGCGAGGATATCCCGCGTCAGTTAGGCTACCAAAAGTCATCAAACAGCCCAGAAGTTCTCTAGTTCTCTGGTAGACAGCAACTAGAGGTGGAGTTAACCCTGAAAGGTAATTATTTCAGTTTCTTAAAAACTACAACTTTTCTACATGTTTGTATTCCTAATGCTATAGTGGTCCTTTAATTTGAAAAAAGTGGACACATGCAATCAATACGTAAGAGGTTGTATGTTTCAGATTTTCTGTCTCTGTAAGTAGAGGGCAACAATCGGACAATATAATCTGATACCACCAGACCTGTAACATTTGTGTGACATGTTTATGGAACTAATACAAAGATGGTTGGCTTAAACAATCGTTAAGGGTCTTCACTACCTAAAGAAAACTCCTTCTTTTTTTTTTTTTTTTTTTTTTCATATGGCCATTTGTGAGGAAATAGCATTGTAACAAGCCAAAATATGGAGGTCAGAGACAAAAGCCAAACAATAGACAAGTATAACTAATATACATTTTACATCATTATAATCTTCTCAAGGAGGAAAATCAGTTCAGACACCTAATCACTAAAGGAGAACATTAGAAAGTCAAATTTCTCTGGGTTCTTTTTGCTGTGAAAAATAAAAGAACAGTGTAACGGAAACCAAAGTTATAAAGGAAAACAATGGATCAACAAAGGACTTTTTTCCTGATGAATTGACTATGGCAATAATAAAGGAAGTTGCAAAGATACATGAAGAAAGAGAATGAAGATGTGAGGTAAGGATTATTATTATTATTTATTATTATTATTATTATTATTATGATATTTATATAGCGCTTTACAGTGGGTGGACGAACAGACATGTAGTTGTAACCAGACGAGTTGGACACACAGGAACAGAGGGGTTGAGGGCCCTGCTCAATGAGCTTACACGCTAGAGGGAGTGGGGTAAAATGACACATTATCACTGATTTTCTTCATCCACAATTACAAACTCAATACCACACAGGTATCAATGTGCAATACACACAGACATTAATTGTCTAGTTATATATTCGTTTGCAATATCCATATACTCTTACAACACAAGCCATAATTCTAACAACAAAAAAAAGAAAAATATATTTTTTCTGGCTAACAGCAAAATGCGTCCGGTATTGTTAACAATCCAGGTAACAAGTACTGCAATTCACAGGGACCCCGTAATGTGATGTTGTTAAAGGTCTTGTAAGCATTATATTCATATTTTAATTGTGTTTCCTTTTACTGACAAACATGAAAATTAAATACACGTGCATTCATAATTCTCTACACAATAACAAAGTAGTTAATTTAGTTGGTTTGGGAAAGGTTTGGGTTACACTTTTAATTACAATATTATCTTCGTCTAAAACATTTTTATGTAAATGTACTTAAATCTATCTTTTCCTCCTCATGTTGTTGCTTTAGTGAAAACTGTAAGCCAGTATATTTTTTTTTATTAATGATGATATTTCTTTGAGCGGAGCCAGGAAGTTGGTATTCACATGAGGGGGTCAGCTTTTAAGTTCCTTTTCAAAATTTAGGTCACTTTAGGAAACATTAACTGGGTTAAGTGAGAATAAAGTGAGAATTAAAAGTGAATTTCAAATTTAAGGCCAATATAGCCGAACTGAAAAACGTATCTAAGTCAGCTATGCTTCCAGTTCAACTACTTTTGCCTAAAATATGAAATCACTGTGTTTATTTCTCAGTTTGGTGAATAACCCCATTACAGTGTTATGAACATTTAGTGAATTAAATCTGAACAGTAAAATTGAGGCTAAAATAGCAATATAATTCTGAATAATTAGCTCACAGCTTTGATTGATTATCCTGAATTATAGCTTTCTGAAACCACACACTAAAATTTGGTGTTTTGTAAATAATTCTGTCGAGAGTGAATTTCAAGAATTGAAACTGAAATTTACGTTTTAGGCCAAAGTTGATCATGTGAAAATATCCTTTATCTATTTTTTCATTAGGCTACTTTGACCTCTAATCTGAAATCGTAATTCCTATCAATAAACCATTTTATAATAGACTACTCCCATTTATAATTTATCACACAAAGTGTATAATGGCGCCTGTATCATTTGGGCACTCTTGTAAGTCCAAAAATAATACGCGCTATTGGTTATTTGTACTGAGACACATAGCTATTCAGTGTATTTCTTCAGAAAAAGATATTCCTATTATTATCCGATTGCTTTCTTCTATGATTTGCGGCTTATGGAGATTAAAAAAAAAACAAAAACTGAGATACATTTATCAAAAGTAATACAACCCAGCATAAAGACAGCCAAATTATATTACACATTGTGTTGTTATATCTATATAAATGTCCTAACAGGGCTTCTGAATAGACTGTAACTCTGCATGGATATCTTATCATAGAGCCTTTTCAAATCATACTTCATTTTATTGATAGAGCCATTTTCTTACCCTTGTTACATGATATAACCTCTGAGATTACCCAGCAGACTTCATTTTGAGCTAGATGCTATAATATATTGTGCACAATCCCACTATGAAAGTGGATGGAATTTAAAATGTCTCAAAGCTTAATTTTCCTTCTATATTGCAAACACAATATGTACACTACCCATAGATTATTCCGAAATAGGTTTATTGATTTGTGTCTCGATGATTGTGTTGATTTATTGACTTAGATAATGACTTATGGTTAATGTGTGTGTTGAGTGTGTGAGTGTATTCTAAAAACTGTTGGTAATCACATGCTCATATGTTATTTATATTTTTAAGAGTAATACTACCTACACATACTGTTATAAAAATATATTAAATCAAACAAATAACAGCATGAATTTGATGTAGAGACCGGAGAGTTTTATTTCCAAATATGTATTCATTGCCAATTGATAAAGATGTACCATATCGCACAGCTAGTGTTCTCCATAAGCAGAATTATTTTGTCAGCACAGAAACAACTCTTATGAAGATAATTTTCATCACGGTTTGCACTGCTCACAGAGGGAGCATTGTCTATTGTCCATTAACTCGTTGGAAAAAAAAGTATATATACACTGTAGTTTAGACACTGTAGTTTAGAGACGTAATCACATTGATTGTAGGTCTTGCTTTTTCTAGAAGTATTTTGCATAATGAATAATTGAGATGTAAGTGCTCAAAAACATGTTTTAGCTACAGATTCATTAAACCAAAGAAAGTGATGGATATTCAGAGTTACAAATTTATAAATTGTAATGAAGTTAATTTATTTAAGTGTGCCTTAATGAATAGGTAGGCTACACAACTAGTGATTTAAGTCATATGGCACATCTGTATGAAGAGGTTTTGATTGAGGTGTTCTGATGCAAGCCAGATAACATTAATATTGCCCAAAAGATATGTTATTCTTGATGGAATGTCCAGCATTTCCAATGCCAATTCTGAGTTGTCATAATTATACTATTATATCTCTAATAAAAAAATCGATTGGTTTTCCTTTTGCAATCTTGTATTCATGAATAATCGGGTCAACCTCTGCAGCAGGAGTAATTTTAAATTGAAAAAAAGCATTTTCCCCACACATCAAGTCTGCAGTGTGGTTGACCTACCCCCCTCCACGCCCCCCAAACCTTTTAAAATAATTGAGAAATACAATTTTTTTCTTAGCTGCAGCAGGGTCATTAAATTTGAAAAAAAAGGGAATAAAAGAAAAAAAAAAAAAGGTTGGCATAGGTGAGTGAGTCACCAATTGCCCCCCAACCACTTTTTCCTTCGATTTTTTGGAAAATCCCCATTTTTCAAATTAGGACTTCTATTTAATATAGTTGGATACATTTAATTTAAATAATTTAATTTTACAAAAAATATTTTAATTTTGTAATATTTATATTTAAATATATTGATTTACTCTATTATGCATGTTATATTTTTTATATTTTAATATGCTAAAAAATGTTTTTTAAGTTTAGCAAAATATATTAAATCATTTGGAAAAGCTTATCCAACAATAGTAAATCAAGATCTAAATTACTTCTGCTGCTGCTCCCTTTTGTTTTAATTGATTTCAGCCTGCATGGTACTTCAGCAGTTGAGAGAAGCTTATGATAGAAAGATAGTTATGCACGCTATACATTGGATGTGTTGGAAAGCTTTGTTCTTCACAGGGTTGAAGGGGTGAGTGGGTTGACAACAGGGCTGATCTTGGGTGGGCGCAAAGAGGTGGATTGGCAAGGTGTGCAGCGTTGGCTTTGCCCTCTCACAATGACGAGTAACAGAGCTGGAAGGAAAAGATGACAAGCTGTTTGAGGACAACATGGCATGCTTGTTAGCTTATCACCTTTTGCTTCCAGCTCTGATGCCCGGTGCTGATCTGAGGGGTTGGAGACTACAGTTAAGGGATGGGGTCTACTGTGAGGGGGCAGGGTGTAGCACTGTATCCCTTGCGTCTTTGTACCCACAGAGGACCAGTCCTGTTTGTCAGTTGCCCATGCCCACACACTTTTCTGAAAAAAACAGTACTTCATCCATTTCTTCCAAAGGCATCTGTGGAGGTAGCAGGCATATTCACACTTCAAGAAAGCCAGGCAGGGCAAGATCATTGCAATGTAAGTCATTTTTAAAAAGGGGAAGTAGCTACAGAAGCAACATTAATTATTTAATTAAAAAACAAAAAAGGAATTTACAAAAAATTGAAGTAAAAAAATCAGTGGTTAACTGACAAACAACTCACACCTTCTACCCTAGGAAAAAATAGTGTAGTTGCACGCAAGACTCACTTGTGCAGTAAACTGCCATACAGTGTTCTGTGGGAAGAGGCATGCAATGTACAAAGCACAAGCAGTGGCACAGAAGCAACCTGCAAATCAAATAATCTAATACAAAATCAATCAATCAATCAAATATCAATAAAAAACATTCTGAATCAGGGAATCCAAGGGGTATAAGTGACACTGGCAATAGCAGTTAGAAAAAGACATGTCCAAGTGTTCCTGTCCAATTTGCAACTGTTGACTACTGGCATTATCCTCACCATCAGCCCTGCTCTGGCTAAGGGTGGTGGTAGTAGTGGAGTAGGAACTGCTGATGGTAGATGGTGACAACTGTGCAAAGTCAGATAAAGAGCCAGTAGATCTGCTGCCTTATTTCTTTCTAGTAATAAAGACTCGTGTCTTTTCAGAAGTAGGTTCATACTGGCACTACTGAGATGATCCAGCACTCTCCTCCTCCTTACTTCCTTGATGAACAATTTTCACTTTGCAAATCACCCTTCTTGGAGGCACTCAAAGTAATCCAACACATGGATGGTTTGGTGCAATACATTACACTCAAGCCTTCAACCTTTGGCTGCTGAAGATGCAGATGGATTTGCATCGATGGCAGTGGAAACTGTCTTAACACTAGCTTGTACACTAGCACATGGTTGATTAATGCTAATGTTGATGGTGTTGGTACTAGTGATGTTGATGGTGGTTGTACTGGTTGTGTTGGTAATGGTAACAATGGCCATGTGTGAGATACCTGTGTCACTGAGAGCAGGTGCAGCTGATGTTAAAATTCTCTCTGTTGGGTAAAGTAATTCTAAAGCAGATAGAGATTGACTTTGACAAGGTGGAGAAGGAGGTGATTTTACACTGGGGAAAATACTAGGCTCTCCAGACTCTCAGTTTGAAATTCATCTGTCTCATAGTCATATTCATAGTCTGACTCATAGTCAAGTCAAAGAACTATGTGATAACAACAATATCATTACCACATTCATGACCGCCACCACCAAGACCAGACATTACTTTGGCACTCTGCTCTACCTCTTCAGTAAAAAATAGCTCTGACGGCACCCACAACTTAGACTCTGCTGAGCTCTCCCTTAATTGCTTCTTGGAGGGGACCACAAGAATGTATATATACATTTATTTATTTGTAAATTAAAAGGAAACATTGAGATTTCTCTAGTTTTCAAGTATGTCCTGGGTCCACAAAACATTGCATTAATACAATAGGGTACAATAAAATACAAAAACAATATTAATACACAACATATACAAAATCTAACATAGAACAGGTAGGAAATATATAATCAACCATGACAGGTACATTCTGTTTTGAGCAATGTAGAGGACTTTAGGCTTGGGGAAGATTTGAAAGTGTGTGGGGGGTCATTCCATAATGTGTGAACAAACAATTACTGGCACCCATCTTTATTTTTTTTAATTCCTACTTGCTGACCAACACAATCTACAAAGATGTCCACCAAAATAATGCACTCTCATGCCTTGTTAAAATTGAAATAATTGCATAACAATCAATGTTTTTGTCCCACCTCTACCTTTTTCAAGATTAGCAGTGAGATTCACTAAACTGCTGGGGTAGGCAACATTCAGCACTCCTGATGTTGTGGACTACATATCCCATAATGTTGTTACAGCACAGCCATAATGCTGACAAAACATTGTGGGAAGCGTAGTCCAAAACACTATGTGGGAATTGAAAGTGAAGTGCATCACTCAAAATAATTCTATAGTGTGTGATGGGGGTGGGGGGTTGTGTGCCAATACATTTCGCTAAAGAAGGTAAAGAACCTAGGTAAGCCTCTGGAGCCTACTATGATAGATTGGCAACGTATTTGAGTTTAACCACAGTTTTAAAAATTAACTTTGCATTCTTGAACTGTGCTTGCTATGATACAAAGTTGTCCCACTGGCAAGCTGAGCATTATTAGAACTGTAGGACCCGGGTAAGAAATCAAACAGTTAAAAAATGGTTTGTATCCTTTCCTCGTAATTGGGGGCACCAGTGAACTTTAGTGGCTATGGTGCTTGGAGTGTTAAGTTAACCTTGCAATGACCTTGAAGGTGTTTGCGAATTACAAATCCTATAATGCCATCCTAAATGCTGATTTCACTAAATTGGCTTAATTGCAAGCTATAACTCTTTTGATTAATGTGTTGCAAAAGGGGTCTAGGGCGTCAACAATCCTTGTACCGGCCCTGCTCCTACACATACATAGCTAAAACTGTTTTGAACAATATAGCTTTGCTATGCTTCTGCTGTGAGACATTGAAATACTATAAATGTAAAAAAAAATCTTATTTTTTTGAAAACTATATCTAATTATTTGAATCGATTTACACCTAGGCGGGAGCATTGGATATTAAATTGCATTACAAATTCATTAAAAAAATGTAAATGCAAACCAAAAAATGATGCAGTCAATTATATGATTTTATTGCGTTGAGATCTGTGATTTGTGCAATTACAGATAGCAATATTTTATTTAGGATGCTAAAATTATCAAGGCAGGCTTAAATAATTGAACTTCATTTTGATTTTATACTCCTTACAATATAAATTTGTCTTCAAAGTGCTAAGCGCTAGTAATCTAAAACTTTTTCCTGTCCAGATACAGTGTATTCTTTCATTTTACTAGACTATTAATATCAATCCCTGTCACACATTATGTTACAGAACAATTTTGTAAATGCGAGGGAAACATATTTAAACAGTTACAGTAAATAACCAAATAAAATATATAGTGCTGAAACAAAGCCATCAATCAATGTGTCTCTGTTGGCGGCAATTTACTCTTTCTTTGCAGTGAAGAACTTTCACTAAAATGACTTTTGATTCTTGTAGCATTTAATGCCCATCTGTGCCAAACAATAGTAATTTAATTAGAAACAATTAAGGTTTCCCCTATATTTGAATGTGAATAATTTTCGGCAGGCAGGGGTACAGTTCACTGTCTCTAATTGGATTATTCCATCAGGTCTGGGCTTTAGTAGTAAAAAAGTAACCTATAATTAATCTAATTAAATCACATTAATGTTGGGAAATAAAGCAAGCAAACAGCAGTACATAAATAAGACAAATTAAAGGCACTAAAGAATGTCACTGGGGGGTTTATTTATATTTTAATGATGCTATAAAAGTAGTAATTATTATAGACAGTGTTGAGATTTTGATTCAGGACGTGAAAACTCATTTTTTTATTACATAAAATGTCACCCATCATTGGAAAACACCGAAAATGATTTAGGCTGAGAATCTGCAAATAGCAATATGAGTCCTCTATGCTCATGCGTAAAATATTGAATGATTTTGAGAACGAGAGAGAATTTGTAAGAGATGAAAACGGAGTGCAGAGTCTGCTTTACCATAGGCTCGTTACTGACCAATTGTATCCAGAAAAAAGTCCAGAAAAGAGAAAACAAAATAAAAACATACAATAAGTTTAACAATATATAAAATATATAGGTATTAATATCAATAACAGAGAAAATAACAAATATTGATAAACAGAGATACAACACGCAAACAATTCTGTTAAAATTATGAATTAAATAAAAAATGCACACTTAAGATAAACAAAATAATATTTAATAAAACAAATTAGAAAGTACATCCTGACTACAAAAACAAATAAAAAAATAAAAACTGACTATGAAGCATTGGGAAATGTTGTACCTATCTTATATATGCCAATACTAAGAATTCAGTTAGAGTTTCAGAAGTCAGTAATTTCCTAGACTGGAAACAAAAAATTGCTTTTACAGAGACAACAAGCAAGCTACACCAATTGAATTTTATCTGTTGTTCATAACTATTTCCTTTTTTTTTTTATAGCCAAGAGAATATATTTCAGCATCGAGTGCATCTCAAGAAGGTTAGCGAGAGACCTCCTAGCAATCTGCTGATGTGTATTAATGGAATTGAACACATTTTCAAGTAGGGCTATTAACTGAAAATAATAGAAAAACAAAATTTTGAGCAATGTAATTCCTTCCACATGTCGGTTAAGGAGATATGAATTTTCAGCGGAAGACTGAGGGGCAAAGTACAGATTTTAGAGTTATAGATATTTAAATTGCACTAAGATAAGTCAGTCCCAGGAAAGTCCGGTTTCTGGGTATATTGCCCACTACATGTTTTTTTTCTTATCATCTGCCACTGAAGGCCTCCTGGAGCCTAAGTAGCACTTGGGTAAAGTATTGGAACAGGTATGCAAAAACATGTCGCAATACAATGCCACTCTGTAAAAAGGGTGAGGGAGACAAGAAAACACAGACAATATAAACCAATAGTATGCTGCATGCAAAGGACATTATGTGCAAATATGGATATTAGATTTAATATTCAGGCAGGTAGGTTACCACTAATAGACAGTGTTATATAAAATACACAGCTGGCTGACAGGGTCTTCAGATCCTGTCGAAGAGGCTAGCGCTCAAATCCCTACACAGGCAGGATAGGGGGATATGTAACAATGTGTTCTGCTTTGAAACGTGGTCTAAATGGCTACAAGTGGTGTAATCACCATAGAAAACATTTAGAACCAACAGACACAATTCTTTGGTGAGTCCTCCCACAAGTCTACCACTTTTTAACAGAGAACACTGAAGGTTGGATTGACGGACGCATCCCTCCAGTATATCCGGTAGCGGGTATCATACTGCTAAACGCCCATAAGTCTAGAGCTGGTTCAAGCTCCTGCAAATGTGAGTGTATTATCCTATTTTCTACTTTTCATTTTATCCTTGGAGCCGCAATACTTCACTATTGGCAGTTTGTCGTGTTTCCTATTTTGTCTCCACATATACGGATTATCCTACTACCCGGACGGATCAACTCCTGAGGACTGTATAGATATCCCACCAAGTTATATTAGTGAGACTTAATTTTTTCCTTTTATACTATACTTTTATCATTTCAAAGGACTCTTTTTTTTTTATACATTTTTATCTAGAGACTTATTTTTGCCATTACCATCTCATTGTGATCATTTGGTCTGGTTTATATTGTCTTTTATCACTGCACAGTAACTTGACCACACGACGTGGAAGCCCAGCTGTCCTCCTTGATGTCGAACTGCGGCTCTCTTGTGCGCCCAATGAGCGAATGAGTGGCCCACCAACCAGGCGACCCAACCTATGAAAGAAAGGAAACATGTTAACCACATGGAACCACACAACATATCATCATTCATATTTTTTTAAATTTGTATTTATTTATAAACGGTCTAATCTGACATACGACCAGAACCTGATGGACTCCCAGCATCCAATACGCTTTACCAGCTCATCACCAAGGCTCAACCTTGCTGCTTCCGTAGATCGCCTCAGATTAATGACAATGCTATCATGGTGCAACTCAATGTCCTCCACTTGTATCCCTCCACCACCAGCCCGACACCCACTCACTAGCTCACTTACCCGGAATGCCCCAAAGAACGCCAAAACAAATGCAAGCGTGAACAAAAGCAATTCGTGGTGGGAGAATCAAAGACCAGTGAGCACTTCCATCAGCTGTAGCAGAATTCCAATCGACACCAGTCTCCTGGAATCAGGTATTCTCCGACCTCTCCAAAAACCTTTTAAAGCTTGATGAATCACAAAACTCTGCCATTCAACTTAAACAGAAATGCTAACGCTGCCATATGCCTGTCCACCATGGAAGGAGAGGCCCCGGTTGAAAACAATCTGCACAAATACCACAACAGTGTATCCGACCGTACCTCCGCGGAATGACCGTGCATCAGCAACAATATTCAAGAATCCTGGCATATGAAGTGCCCTAAAAACAATGTTAAATTGCATGCAAAACAAAACGAAACATCGCAACAAGTGAATGACTGGAGTAGAAGAGGCCGATAACTGATTGACCGCTGACTTTTTTATCCCCCCAACATGGGGCCCCATAACGCCAACCCAACAACTAAGGGAAACAGTTCTAAAAACGCCAGATTGAGAATGATGGGATTCGCTTTCCATTCCTCCGGCCACGGTTCCGCACACCATTGTCCCGCGAAATAAGCTCAAAAACCCACACTCCCGGATGCATCCGTAAAGAGTTCCAACTCCCCAGATTGTACCGCGGGCTCCCGGAAAAAGATGCGCCCATTAAAGTCACGAAGGAACACATCCCACACTGCCAAATCTTCCCTCATCGGGACCGTAACTCAAATAAAATGATTATGGGAACTAATCCCACCCGTCGCTTTTTCTAAAAACAGATTGAAAATTCGACCCACTGGCACGATTCGACAAGCAAAATTCAAACGTTGGAGTAAGGATTGCAGCGTTCTCAACGTCACCTTATGCGCAGCCCTAACTTCCCGGAGAGCCTGGCGCAAAGCCACCAACTTATCCTCTGGCAAACGACATTCTCCTGCTACTGAGTCAATTTCCAAACCCAAAAAACTGAGACATGAAGTTGGACCCACCGTTTTGTCAGCCGTTTTGTCAGATCCCAAACACATGGGCAACCCATTCCAGCGTCCGCAACCTTAAGCGACAGGTCTCCGTACCGGCGATACCGACACACAGGAAATCATCCAGATAATAAACCTGCTACCCGTTTCCACCTTAACCACCCATTCCAGGAAAGTACAACATTTTTCAAAATAAGCTCATGAGATGGAGCATCCCATGGGCAAACAAAGGTCAACGAAGTACTCCCCATCAAAGTAACAGCCCAAAAGGTGGTAACAATCAGGATGAATTGGTAATAGGCGAAAAGCCGACTACACATCAGCTTTCGCCATCAACGCCCCATGCCCCGTGTGTCGAACCAACTCGACAGCATTGTCGAATGATGTATATGACACCGATCATAAGTCCTCGTCAATGTCGTCATTGACTGACGACTCTTTTGGTATAAGCCGATACTTCCCTGACTCCTTCTTTGGCACCACTCCCAAAGGAGAAACATGAAGATCATGCATAGGCGGGTCAACAAAGGGTTCCGCCATCCTACCCATTTGGACCTCCTAGGTTAACTTAACCCGTAGCACCTCTGGAAATTCTGATTTTAAATTATGGAACCGGCGTTCCAGACACCTATCCCGGAAAAGAATGACGAAACTGTGTGTAAAGCCCTCCCGCAGCAGCGTTGCATCGACCTGATTAACGTATCGTTTTAGCCAAGGTAGCATCGTGCCGACTGGCGTTGATCCCCCAGCTGCTGTTTTCCCTCGCTTGAAACAGCGGTTGAGGCCGTGCGCCCCTCTGCAGCCGTTGCACTCACGCTTAAATCTACAAGTGGAGCCCCACTTACACTGTCCCTCATTGAAGGACCAACATAAACCTTTCTTGTGTGTGAGGCCGATGAGGTGGAGACTGAGCCCGCACCAGCCCCAGACTGAAAGTGTGATATCGATTTTTGAGTCATCATGAGTTTGATCCATAAAGGCAGGTCCATTTGGTCCCACCACATGCCAGGGTTAGCCGAGGGATGCTGCCGAAACTGCTAGTCGTAGCGCCACCACGCTAAACCCCCATACGTCCTGTATGCCTCCCATATGCCATCCAAGTAACAAAAAAGTTGAGAGCATTTCTCTGGACATTTTTCACCTTGTACGATGGCTAAAATGCAGAACGCCCTCAACCAATTGCCAAAAGATTTTGGTATCTTCCGATACTTACGCCTTTTTTCTTTCTCCTTCTTGGCATCCTTTTTATACTCTTCCTTTAAATCAATGTACATTCTGCCGCGCAGCGTCCGGGATGCCACCCACCGGTCGGCTCGTTCATCACAGACCTACGTACACACCGACTTCAATGCCCCAGCCGTGACTTCAGACCTCCCCTCTACTGACTGCGCCAACCTGGGAACCCATGCGCCTGACACCTGAGAACTAGGCTCCCAAACTCGTCCAAAACTCCCTGGCTGTTCCTGCCCTGCGCTCCAACTATCTAGGAAAGTTTTAAGACCTTGTAAAAAATCACCAGAATGATGAGTAGAAGAAGACTCACCAGCCATATCTCCGCCATCCAAGGGCCCAGGAGTTACTACTACCATTCTGGGACCCATGTCCTGGACCCACGCCCGGTCCATGGAAGGAGGCGCCAACATCCTGTAAGGAGAAGAAGACATGGGTAGGGCATGTTTCTAGCTCCTGACCTGCCCACTTTCCCATTGAGCACCCCTGTTAGCGACCTGCGCACTTCGTCTGACATCCTGGCCCTGGCGGCCGTCATAGCTTGCTAACTCGCTGGCTAGCCTCCTGTCAGGGGAGCTCCCACTTTGAGACCTGGAATCACTCCCCCTAGCAAACAATCGATTCGCTGACTAGGACGGCCGTGCATCCCCTGACCGCTCCCTGCTGGACCACCTGTCAGTGCTGCACCTTCTGCATGCAGACCTGTACTGCAAGCACTGGACACTCCTAGATCTGCACTTAGCATGCCTGCCAGCCTCCCCCTGGGAACTCCTGCCAGGGGATCCGACGTAACGGTCCTGGGAGCAGTGCAAACCACCCTCCCGTGTATGGTCAGCCCTATGTGGCCTTTCTGTGGGGTGCCCTGCAGGAGACCCACTGCTGCTGCCGCTGGTCCCAATTTCCAGCCTACCCGAACTCTTCCACGGCATCAGGGGCAGTTCATTATTGAGTTCAGACCTCATAGGGGACTCCACCAACTGTCCCTGCTGCCTACCTAGGTGCCGCTCCCCAACCTGTCGTCCTGCCCGTGCAGATAGCAAGGGCGCTAACTGCGCCTTGCTAGTTGGTCCCCTTTTGGGCCTACTTCCTCTGGGACTGCGCGGTTCTGGGGGCTGTATGCTGTATGGTCGTCCTAGCTCCCCTTGCTCTGCTCCCCGGTCTGGAGTGGCTACCCAGGGCTCGAGTCCTGCAGGAATGCGTGGGAACGGCGTTCCTGCACTTTTTCTAGTGCAGGAACGCCGTTCCCGTTTATGGTCCTGCAGGCACTCAGGGGGCGGCAAAAAATGCCGCCCCCAAATGTCCCCGTGTTCCCCCTGTCATGGGGGGCCCAAGAGGTGGCCTAATGGCCACCTGAAGGATCCCCCCCGGCCGGCTCTTGTCTCGCTGTCAGACGCGGCGAGGGAGCTGTGTCCTCTCTGCTCCCTCTCGCCGCGAGAGGGAGCAGAGAGGACACAGCTCCCTCGCCGCGTCTGACAACGAGACAAGAGCTGGCCGCACTGAAGCTCCACTGGACCCCAGGGACAGGTCCACGCCAGCTCTCCAGGTAGGGAGGCTGGGTGGACATTTTTAAATTTAAAAAAATATATACAAATAATTTTTGTGTGTGTGTGTGTGTGTCTGTGAGTGTGTGTGTGTGTCTGTGTATGTGTGTGTATGTGTCTGTGAGTGTATGTGTGTGTGTGTGTCTGGGAGTGTATGTGTGTGTGTGTCTGGGAGTGTGTGTGTGTCTGGGAGTGTACGTGTGTGTGTGTCTGGGAGTGTGTGTGTGGGTCTGTGAGTGTATGTATGTATGTGTGTGTGTTTATGTGTCTGGGAGTGTGTCTGTGAGTGTATGTGTGTATGTCTGGGAGTGTGTGTGTGTGTGTGTGTGTGTCTGTGAGTGTGTGCGTGTCTGTGAGTGGATGTGTGTGTGTGAGTGTGTGTATGTGTCTGGGAGTGTGTGTGTGTCTGGGAGTGTCTGTGAGTGTGTGTGTGTATGTGTCTGTGAGTGTATGTGTGTGTGTGTGTATGTGTCTGGGAGTGTGTGTGTGTGTGTCTGGGAGTGTGTGTGTGTGTCTGTGAGTGTATGTGTCTGGGAGTGTGTGTCTGTGAGTGTATGTGTATGTGAGTGTATGTATGTATGTGTGTGTGTGTCTGTGAGTATGTGTGTCTGTCTGTGAGTGTATGTGTGCACCTGAGTGTGTGTGTACGTGTTTATATATGCATGCAAGTTTTGTTTTTTCTGGTGGTGGGGTGAGGGTGGAACTCGAGTGAGTTCCCACACTTTATTCCCCAGGACTTGACCCCTGTGGCTACCTATCCCAGTCGCCCCTATTCCCATAGGTAAAGGCAGTGGACCACTGGGGCCCGACTCACCCGGTGCAGGACCGTCCGAAGCCAGCAAGGAATCCGTCCGAGCAGCACTCCATGAACCTCTCGAGCCTGCTGTGGAAGGGGCCTGTTCTGCCCTGCCATCCACCATGAGGCGCAGCGTAGCCCTGTTCGGCAACCTGCCGTCCACCGTGAGGCGAGGCGCCCTCCTGGAAGTTGTCTTGCCATCCGCCATAGGACGCGGCGATACCCGTGCTGTCGCCCCACCGTCTGCCTCAGGGCACGGTGTCTCATCCACTGTATCATCAGCCGAGTCTGGCACAGGACCCTCCCGACCATGCGCTGACCCACTCCACCTCCGACCCCTCTCACCGGGGCTCCCGCTGCTCGCCTCACTGCTGCTAGCTCCGCTCCAATCCGCAGGCCCTGACGAAGGGCTCCTCCTCCGTCGCCTTCTGGGAACCGCATTGGGACTCAATCACTGGGGCAGCCTTGTCCACCTCGTGGGCTGGCGCGACAGTGCTGAAGAAGGCCCAGGCCCGGGAGTCAATGAAGTCAGGCAGTCCTGAAGCCAAGAAAGTCCCCTCTCATGAACCGCAGACCTAATTCCTTCCATCAGAGCCTCCATGCCAGGATCCATCTGAAAAAAGCAGGAAACACCACACAAACCTGCAGCACACAACAACAGGTAAGTGTGATTAATAAAAATGGCATCTAATCTAAAATGTCCGTTATTAATATCTGAAATCCAGTTACAGCCACACCCTTTTGACCACCTGACCACTAACCCCACCTCTACATATGCCCGCCTCCTAGCTCTGTCAAGGCCCACTCCCCTTAGCTGCGCTGTTCCATGGGGTATAATGTGTGAAACTATGACAAAATTACAATGTAACCATTGCAAATGAATATTCCTGTATAGCCTGCCTGGGTATTTTGTTTTTATATATTTTTTAGATACCATTGTCTTTCCACTGTTGGTTTATATAATTATAATAAGTCATACAGTATATACACTCTTTGCATTGTAACAAAAAACAGAGAATATCAGAATCCTGAGGACGGACAAATGTTTAGCGAAACCCAGTAGCTTGTCCTTCAGCTAATCTCAAAAATGTTTTTGCACATTTGCGTCTTTACAAAGAAAACCTATGCCATCCGCATACCATACTGATCCCACCCCTAAAGGCAGTTCTGAACCAATACAGTTCCCTCTGGACAATCATTTCAACCTTCATTGGGCCTCATCAGCAATGTGTAGCTTATACCCCTTTAGGTACAGTAAACACTGGTTCCACTTCTGAATAACCCTTTTTGCTTTGGGAGGCCTAGCAAATTGCATTGCAACAAAAATATAGAATATGAGAACTCTAAGAACGGACAAAAGCTTAGAGAAACCCAGTTGTGTAGCTGATACTACTCTAGACAAGTTTACTTATAGCAATTAAAATAATGTCAACATATTTGAAACTAATGGATACAATCACCAAATATTCCTTAAACATTTTAGGTGCATACACTGACAAGCTACTAAAAATACACACATTGATGCAAACCTATCTATTAATCAGTAACTTTGCAGGTGTTAGGAATTTATCTTTAATACATATTGAAATAAATTTTTTTCTTATGCTTCTGTGAAAATGTTTTTTTGAGAAAATCCTTAATAACATCAAGTTAAAATAATAATATAATATGATTTAGCATCCTTCCTTTTGCCTCCTTGACCCCTTAAGGCAGGCAGGCATACTAAGTCGTCCATAGGGACCCGGCTCTTAACGCCGGCAGGCGGCATAGTACGTCCCCACCATCCAAGGGACTTATCTGCTCACCAACGATTCCCCGCCGGCGTTCGCAATGGGGAGACTTGCCTGGCATCCCAGCCGATCCAGCCCTCCAGGGCCATGTGACCTCACGATCATCTGGACAGAATAGCCGTGCATAGCAGTGCAAGCAGGGGGAGTGGAATGACAGGTAGTCCCCCTGCTGCTTGAAATAAATTAAAATAAAGTTAAAACAGTGTAAAATAAAATAATATACATTTAGATCACACACATATATATATATATATAATTATATATATATATATATATATATATATATATATATATATATATACACACACACACATACATAATAAGCCCTATTTCTCCTGAATAAAATGATATAAGTGTAGGTGCACTTTATATGAAAGAGGTGAATTACGGTTGAACAGACATATGGTGAAATTCCTAGTTTTGTTTATGTTTTATTTTGATCAAAAAGTGTACATTTGTCTCTGTCCTTAAGGGGTTAATTTATAATTTAATTTAAAAAAATGTAAACATCAATATTAACAAAACAAAGCCCTTCCTGCTAAATTGTTGTAAATGTTTCCATATAAAATTATATTTTCCATTAAATCAGCCAGTTATCGATGATACCAGTAATATTTTACTATCTGTTTGTAGTTATTATTAGATCTGATCATTTTTATGTTGCTATGGCTACCTACAAATGCACAAAAGATGTAACACTGGGATTTAGGTATTAATCCTGAGGTGGTTTTCAATAGTAGCAGCTGTCCAAGCCTTGATGGGCGGGGAAAATTACACAATTAGAGACCGAAATGGCAGGGCTAAAGTAATTATTGTGGCTACTTGACACAGGTGTTCAAAGAAGACGCCTAATGAAGGCTGATACTAAATAATGAAAGGCTCAGCAAGAGTCTTTGAGAGAACAAGTATGTTTTCATATACCAATGTGAATAGAGATATAGTTAAGGATTCTTTTTATGTTGCTATATTGTTTCCTGCAAAAGCTTTAAGTGTTAAAAATGGTAAAAACACACAAATCCTATAAAAGACTTTACTCTGTTTTGTGCTTTCATTTTTTTTTTTTATTATTATTATTTTAGGGGGAGATTGATTACATTAAAGGGAAACTATCTCTCCCTTGGATTTTAAATATTATGTTTACTTATCCCCTATAGTTAATATGAACGATAAAAACAAAACCAACAAATTAAATGGTGAAATCCCCACCTCTGTCTTGGAACTGGTGTCTCCATCTTGGCTCACTGTCAGTTATTGTTTTAAGCGTTGCTTTTCGCACCTGTCAGTCAGCAAAGAGAGCACACAGAGAGAGAATGAGAAATAGAAATAATGATTCTTTTTTTGCTTGTCCAAAGTAATGTGTTCTCTGGCTGTGTAAGGACCAATCTGCCTTTTGGTGCTAGTTGCTTGATATTTAACATGAATTTAAAAGACAATGGAGAATCCCATGAACTCAATGTTACATGGTTATTCACCAAATTCTGAATGTCTGAATGTCCTGGTCAGGGATTATCAAAATAAACACAATCTAGGGGCTAATCGGAAAACAAAATCCAGACATAGCTCAACATCTGGATTTTGGAATGCAGCCTTCAAATTAGATTGATTGTAGACTGAATTTCAGCCAGTCTGGATAAATACATATAACATAAAAAGGTACTCGCAAATATACAACAAAGCTACTCAAAAGTGTTCCCTCTAAAACACCAAAACACAGTGAAAGATACAAATAAGTAGGAATGTAAAGAAACAAGTGACACCTTCCCAGGTGTAAAATAAAAGGATAATACAACCTTGCTCAACTAGTGGAGGTCATGGTCTGTGATATCGGATAAAAACTCACAAGAGGTAGATTAATATCAGGCTCATCATCCTAAGTCAGATATGGAATCTGGAGTCTTCAGCATATGGAAGTCTTCTTACACTTAAAAGCAAAAAAGGTCCAAATATAGTGCAGATGGAAATAAAACCATGAAAGGTTTATTACAAATGCACTTACTAGATTAAAGGTCAAAAAAGCATATCTCCACCCTAATGGACCTGATGATAACAAGTGGATGTGAGTCCCCAATGTCTGTGTTCTATGGAGTTGTTTTACATTGCCATAATACAGACTGGGGGCTGGCAGCGAGCGCTTACCTCTCCTGCAGCTCCTGTCAGCTCCCTTCTCCTCCGCGCCGGTCCTTTCAGCACCTCTGTCAGCTCCTAGTGTAAGTCTCGCGAGAGCCGTAGGGTCATAGTGCGGCTCTCGCGAGACTTACACTGTGAGCTGACAGAGGAGCTGCACGGACCGGCGCGGAGGAGAAGGGAGCTGACAGGAGCTGCAGGAGAGGTAAGTGCTTCCTGCCAGCCCTCCTCCCCCCCACTGCAATGCCAATGCCACTGGACCACCAGGAAGTGAGAGCCCCCTCCCTGCCATGTATCAAGCAAGGATGGGGGACGAAAAAAAATAATATAAATATTAATAATAATAATAATAAAAATAAATAAATAATAAAATAATAATAGTTAAAAAAAATTAATATAACAAAAAAACTATTAAAATAAAATAATAAAAAAATAATAAAAATGCCCACCCCCACCAAGGCTCTGCATCACACACTCAAACAGTGCATTCATACACACTGCACTCATACACACACACTGCATTCATACACACACTGCATCACACACACACACACACACACACACTGCACTCATACACACACACTGCATTCATACACATTGCATCACACACACACACTGCACTCATACACACACACACACTGCACTCATACACACACTGCATTCATACACACACTGCATTCATACACACACTGCACTCATACACACACTGCACTCATACACACACACTGCACTCATACACACACTGCACTCATACACACACTGCAATCATACACACACACTGCACTCATACACACACACTGCACTCATACACACACACTGCACTCATACACACACTGCACTCATACATACACACTGCACTCATACATACACACTGCACTCATACACACACTGCACTCATACACACACTGCACTCATACACACACTGCACTCATACACACACACACTGCACTCATACACACTGCACTCATACACGCAATGCACTCATACACACACACACACTGCTTTCATACACACTGCACCCATACACACACACTGCACTCTTACACACACACTGCACTCATACACACACACTGCACTCATACACACACTGCATTCTCATGCACACACACTGCACTCATACACACACACTGTAAATAAATATTCAATTAATATAATTTTTTTAGGATCTAATTTTATTTAGAGATTAACCAGTAGCTGCTGCATTTCTCACCCTAGT
Organism: Pelobates fuscus; assembly: GCF_036172605.1. Taxonomy (NCBI): domain Eukaryota; kingdom Metazoa; phylum Chordata; class Amphibia; order Anura; family Pelobatidae; genus Pelobates; species Pelobates fuscus. Next base: position 59,204,098 of record NC_086321.1, read on the forward strand.
CTTATACTCGAGTCAATAAGTTTTCCCAGTTTTTTGGGGTAAAATTAGGGGCCTCGGCTTATATTCGGGTCGGCTTATACTCGAATATATACGGTATCTGTTAAATCTGTCATTGTATGCTGTAATCAATTTACTTGTCCTGTTCTCTTTTAACCTATTATACTAATCTACAGATGAAAGGGCGTTCTAAACTACATTTCCCATACGCCCTTTCGCCGATCTGCCGATCACGTGACCAGCGCACCATCCTCCTATTGGCCGCGGGTCACGTGATGCACTCTCATCTCGTTTTCCATGTAGTGCATGCCGCCCACAAATAGGACGGCTGCACTACCTCATCTCCCATCGGCCATCCCTTCTGTCCCCTCCTCACTCATTAGACGCCGATCACGTGACACCCGCACTACATTTCCCAAGGTGCTATGCGAGTCACGTGACGCGTCATTTTTACTAGCTAATTTAAATTAAGGTTCAAAACCTTGTTTTAAAGTTTAATCTATCCTAAATGATTGGGATGTATAGCCCATTAAAGAAACATACTTTTGTTTAATGTTTTAATTATAATTTTATATTTGATTTTTTTACATGAACAATGTTTGATTCTGATTGGCTACCAAGTAATTATGTCATTTTGGTGCCATTTTTTAAAGTACTAGTGTACCTATATATATTCTTTATGTGCCAGGTTATATGTCATTCCATTTTTTATAAAGCCCCAGCGGTGAAACACATTAAATGGTTATTTATATTGTGTTATTTGTAAAATAAAATATTTTTGTTATATATTTATACCACTATCATTTTTTGCACAATATTACTATTACTATATTTATTTTATTTTTTCCTGCCATTTTATACTACATATCCTGAGGTGGGGATTATACCACCAACGTTATTTCCAAAGTGCAGTGTGACCTGCACTTTACTTGTGAGTATATTTTATCTCATTTTATTTACCACCTTAAAATATCATCAGAGAGCACTATCTGCTGTTTTTATCTCCTTCTTCTCCTGAGAGTTGGACAAACCCCCTGGAGGACAAGCACCAATACATGTAAGCGGGGATTATTCCGCTATATGCTTACAAATCCTGAGCTGGCTACAGCTCATCTAAATGTAAGCGTGACATATATATTATTACCACCGTTACATTAATTTTATACACTCCGCACGATTGGTCCTCTCTTTTTGTGTTTTCCATATCACGAGACGGTGTGAACCACTACAACAAGAGAAGATACCCCCACAGCGGAATTAGTGACTATATTAATTTTATCATTGGAACTTACCCATTTTTTATTCATAATCATTCTTTCTAATTTTTTACAATTTTTTACAATTTTTATTTTTTATAATTTACTTATTTTCTTCTTTGGCGCAACCTTTCTTTCTTTTTACAGTAGATTGATCTCATTGCAGTGGTCCACAGAGAAAAGGACGGAACCCTTTGCCATTACGTGCTTTTTATTAGCCTCCAACATATTGCAAATGGGGTCAAGAAAGGGGAAGAGCTTTTTGCCAAGCCACCACCTGGTTAAGCCTTAACACAATCCCCAAATAGAGGAATAGGGTGGACATTTGTTATGCAGGTAAGATAAGAGACACATGTCTCTCTATTGTTACATGCTAGGTTTTCACATACACCAGATATTTATTTTTAAATTTAATTTATTTATTTTCTTATTGCTCCTTTCCTTTGGCACTGAAAATATTATGTATGGTTGTGGAGCACATGACTTTGTCAGGTTTTACTGGTGCAGTACCTCTATTGAGAACTTCAGCCTAGTCTCCCTAGTTAAGAAATTGAGGAATTGTTGAGTTTATGCTAAAATAAATATTTTTCTTTTGTTTTCACATGGGATAGTATTACCATCTCCCAAATATGGAACAACATTTTAGTTATGGTTTCCTAAGGAGTGTTTTTTTTGTTTTTGTTTTTATATACACAAGCTAATAAATATCACGTTGACGTAAATTTGTCATGATGCCAAGTAACAACTGTTTCTTTCACACATACCTCATGTTTTGTTATTGAGGGTAATGTTAAATATAAACAGGGCTGAAAAGGATCCGTATGCAAGCTGAAGATCCATTTATTATTTGAGAAACATGACCAGTTTTCACACCAATACCACTGAATAAACTGGGGTGAAAACTCAAATGTTAGCAAACAATCTCACTTGTAATTAAAATACATTATTTTTATATTTTGTAGCAATTTAAGTACCAGGTTTCCTTGTCTCTGTGTTGCACATATATTTCAGATTTTTAACAGTGTCAATGCTTTTGGGATGTAAAACATACCTCAAGAGACTTGGTTTCTAGGCTTTGATTAATGTAAGAACATAGCCTTCTTGAATCCTGCTGGGAATATTCAAATATAATAGTTAAAAATAATGTATATCTTTAGTTAAAATATGCTTCATTGGTTTCACAGTGGCCTCCGATGTTGGGATATGTGTGCCCTGCTTTCTGTACCATGACACAGCAATTTAAGAACATTTAGCATGCAGTTATGAAGAGCGTAGCTGCATTGTGAAAGGCAACGGTGTGACATTAATGCTAACAGTAGCAAGCATAGCTGAAAGTATATTTTCTTAAATTATGAGATTTCATCACCTAATTTGCCTTAATGACCACTTTCATTCTAGGTAAAAAAAAATAAAAAAAAAATCAATGAAAGGTTTTAAGCCATAAAATTGTTAAAACTCAAATTTGTGACAGCGCAGTATAGAATAACTTACCATCTCATTGCACAAGCACAATGCGCACTATTGTTCGTTGATATGCCTTGTGCCTGCTGAGAATGTTGGGTTTATTAGCTCTATTCATGACAGTTAAAATAAGTTCATTTGATATTCTGCAAAGTTAGATGCAAATACATTCAGCTTAAATAAAACACAAGTTGAAAAATACACATACTTTTTAAACTTTCTTTGCTATCATTTCCTATTGTTAAAGCGACATTATAGTCACCAGACCCACTAGAGCTTAATGCAGTGGTTCTGGTGTCAAAAGCTTGTCCCTGCAGGCTTTTCAATCTAAACACTGCCTTTTTAGAGTAAAGGTAGTGTTTACATTGCTGCCTAGTAACACCTCTAGTGGCAGTAACTCAGATGGGCAATAGAGCTGGTTCCAAGTTGAGTGCTGCACAGTGTGTAGCACCTATATTCAGTGTCTCCACACTCTGCATGGATACACTGAATGTTCCCCATTGATTAGCACAGCATGGTGCTTTGCCACGCAATGTGCAACAGCCTCCCAATGCTTTTCGATGGGAAAGCATGGGATTGGCTAAGATCGTCAAGACTGATGATCTCAGACATGGCGGCAGTGCCAGGTTGGGCAAGTCGCAGTGAGACCAGTTCACGAAGGAATAAAAGGTAAGTTAAATCACCTTTTCACTCCAATCTGTGGGGAGCGGGGACCTAAACTCCAGGACTAGTCACTCCAGGACTATAGTGTGAGGAATATAGTGTTTTGTATGTGTGTTATGGCAATGTAAGTAACTCAGTAGTACCAAATGAATATTGTCTAGTGGCTTTACAATGTAGATTAGGAGCTAGAGGACCAAGTCCTTAAAATTTCCTCTGGGCAGTTAGACATCCAGAAGTAACCTGCTAGACATCTGCATTGCGCTTTGACATGGTAATAGTGAATAACCCTGTTATATATCACATATGTCATCTCTCAACGAGTTCCTCTGAACACGGGTTTTGAATAAGACACACAAAAAAAAATCATTAAAACCCCATTTTTTAAAAAAAAATAAACCGGCTGCATTTTTCTTTATCTATACAGACATTCTGTTATTTTAAGAAATGGTAATATTAGCAAGCACCCTAACAAATGAGAAAATAGCAGAAAAGGAAAATGAAAACTCTGAGAGATAATTCATGAAGTCGGATATAATGTATTATGCATGATGACTAGACGTCTAAAATGATTTTACGGTTATTGTTATCTGTTTTATGTTTTTCTCCTTCCATAAAAAAGAAAAACCAACAAAACATATAAAAAATAAAAATAAACATGCTTTTGATTCTTTGTACAGTTTGCATAGATATATATTGCATTTCATTGCTAAATGTTTTTTAAAAATGTTTGTCCTGAAATTATGTTAGAAACCTTAGGGACGTAATATTTGATTGGATCAATAAGATTCCTGAAACCCATTTACCATGAGTTATGTGATAATGGATACCATTGATTCATTCCACTGATGTTTGCTGATAACAAAAGTAGATCAATATTTTTCTGAACATCCCATCTATACATAATTTCAGCAAACCATACGATCATTATGTGTCATTTCCAGTGTTGCAGCACCAGCTATCATCCTGTAATTCAGAGACTTTATGCTATGACTTCATTACGGAATAATTTTATAGCAATTTTACTAATAACTGCAATATCAGACATAATAAAATAAATATATAAGAATAACAAAGATAAAGTGTACACAGCAGCATATATATTTATGGAAGTCACAGATGTTTGAATGGATCAATAGATGTTAATCACTAGTTGCCTATCCAGGCCCCTTAGGGGAAAAATTCACATTGCAAATATTTTATTTTAACTAGCCCATGCCTGATATGTCCGTCATGAAATCCTGGCTATGTAAGAGAGAAACATGTGAAAGCACATATCTGTGCCCTAAAGCATTGTTTCCTGACCATACAACAATGGGCTGACTGGTGGGTAAATATTGGATGGATGCATATCCTCTTTTTGCAATCCCGGCTGTGAACTACACTGTATTATCCCTGACTGGGATACTATGTATGCAGATATGGTGCTTTTTTTGTCATTGTTAATAAGGGACGTTTAAGCTTTCTCCAGAACTCTGAGTGACACATTATATGAGACAATCTGTGTGTCTGATAGGTTATAAAGGTAAATGCAATGAAGGCCAGGAACCCCAGCAAGGCAGCTGTAAATATACAACCCTAAGCTCTATGACCTCTTATGATTACAAAAGAAATATAATTTTTTTTTTCACAATTTTGATATACTTTCTTTCCCACATAACCTATATTTATTTCTATTATTTCTGTGTTACATTAACTATGTCTTTGCATCTCTTATAGTATGCTTTTTGACTGTTTATTTACTTCACTTTATTTACTATCACTTTAAAGGGACACTATAGTCACTAGAACAACTACAACTTATTGTATTTGTTCTGGTGCGTATAATTATTTACTTCAGGCTTTTTTCAGTAAACACTGTATTTTCAGAGAAAAGTGTGCAGCACTGACATTCAGTGTCTCCACACGGTGCATTAAGACACTGAACTTTCCTCATAGTGATGCATTGATTCAAGCAGAAAAATCAGAAGAATGCTCATTGTTTGGCTTGTGCTGGCTCTACCTCCTTGACAGTCTCAGTCAATCCAATGCTTCCCTATGTGAAAGCATTGTGATTGGTTTGAGCCACACTGATGATGATGTCAGCCAAGCGGGAACATCAAGGGCAGAGCCAGCAGCAGCAGACTGGAATAAAGGTAAGATGTTACTATAATTAGTGGGGAAAGGGGGGGGGGACGGGACGGGACCAGGGGGGCTAGATGGTGTTTGTTAACACTATAAGCTCAGGAATACATGTTTGTATTCCTGACCCTATAATGTTCCTTTAACTATTCACTGTTCCCCTTTTACATATGTTAAATAAGAAACTGTTAGGTTGGTGAAAGACATGCAGTATGTCAAAACATTGTTTTTTTTCTTGGCCTAAAAAAAGAGATCATGTTTATTTCTATTACCATTTTTTGGTTTATGTTTATAACAAAATGCTTAGTTATACTCTTCTAATGTTTTGATTTTAAAAGGGAGCACCATATTCTGTTTGTTTTTTGGGTTGGTTTTGTTCTATCACTTTCTAACTTTCTACTTTAGTCCATCTAATTGTCTTTTTGCATGCATTATTGGCTTCTTTATATCTTATAGAGCAGGCTTCCCCAAAATCTGGCCCTCCAGATGTTGTTGAACTACAACTCTCGTGATTCTATGATTGAAATAGATATGGGAGTTGTAGTTCAGCAACATCTAGAGGGTCGGTGTTTGGGGAAGCCTGTTATAGAGGATGCCTCTGATTTGTCTGATTTAAGTGCTTTAAATATCCTTTTTAATTTTTAATTTCTTTTTTTTTTATGTTTGTTACCTAATGGTAATGAAACAGCGTCCCGAGTATAGAAGGGGTTAATGCTGCCAAAGATTTTCCCTTTCCTGAATGAGAAGTCAGCTACCGAACACTACTAAGCGCCGAACAGGAAACACACGAATAATGCCCCCAAGTACGAGATGAGGCTCTGTATGGAAGGTCAAGCAGTAAGTTGTAAAGTTTAATGTAGGCTACATGCCCGTCTTTTATGCAGGTCTTCCAGCAAGGGACACTCCCATAGGGACCTTGTGGAAGACTGCAACAGTTTTGTACAGCAACCAATCAACTACATGAACATTCCAACTTCTCCTCTCTATCCTGGAGATAATTGGGTTAAGTGCTAGAAGTAACTCAATTACCTCAAGGGATAGAGAATATCCTCCATTTTATATGAACAGTAAAACACATAAAAATACATATTTCAAAAACTACCAAACAGAATCCCCACATTCAATGTATCCCCAGATAGCTTAGATCTGAGCGCACGATATAACGAACAGCGCTCAGATCCCATACATACAGTTCAATCTCCATGGAGCTAAAGTCTTGTACAGGGTGCTTTCGTTGAAACGAATGAGCTCCATGGGATGGCTATCTGAGGCAGTTCTTTTCGTGTATAGTCAATGTACCGAACGGCACGGCGTTCATATGAACCTGGAACAGAACGAGGAAGGGTCGGCGACTTCAGCGGTGTTCGTGGGAAATAGTGTCAGGGATCCGCGGGCGGCTAGGAGGGGAGGCTGCTCACAACTTGCAGCACTCACCCTCAGTCCATCGCCGCCCGCGGTCTCCCCTCCTCCTACCTGTCGGCGAGCGGCGTCTCCTCTCCGCCGCTCGCCGCTCGCATCCATTACGCCTCCCAGCGGCAGCATGTATAACGCTGCACGCTGGAAGGTCGTTCATTTATGCAAACGCCGGGGTCACGTGAGTGACCCGGCGTTAAAGCAACAGTACCACAATCACAGTGGGAGGCTTAGATATCTCCCACGTGCGATTGTTAATTCTGATTGGAAGTTATCTAATCAGAATTAAACCTAGGGTATTTATACTTACCTTTCCTGTTCCTCCCTGCCCTGTTGTGGTCTTTGCTGTATAGTATTGATTCTGAACTTGTGATTTCTGGTTACGTACTCTCTGGCTTGTTATACTGACTTTGTGACTTTCTCCTACCCTTTGACCTCGGCTTGTTTATCGCTATCCTGTCTTCTGGTTCCCCAGACTCGGCTTGTCTCCTGACTATTCTGTGTGTGCTTAGCCCGGCCACTCTAAGGTCCGGTACGGCACTTTTTCTGTGTGTGTGTGTGTCTGTTAGCGTGTTGGGTTCCTGGGAATCGTGACAAATAGTGTCCGATATTAGTTCCATGAGTTTGTCGACTAACACTGCTGGGCGTTCGACTGTCCAAGATGGCCACCGCCACGTGCTCATTCATACGAACGAAGACCACCCAGCCGACCATCCGGGAGTTGGAAGTGTCTGCGGTTAACCACAATGTTAATGAGAGCAGAAAGGTTAACGAGCAGCACACTTCTCTGCTAGGTGGCCTGCCATTCGGAAGTTTATTCGTATTTAGGTGAATAAAAGCAGGACCACAAGGACAACTGCAAACACCGAACAAACAGACAAATCAAGGTTAAATAGTAATAATCCAAAGACAGAGGGGTCTGCCACAGGTATATACTGAGAAGTGTATATTTCTTTTTTTGTTTGAAGATATTCCGATTTCACTAAAACGTTTTTTTGCCAGTCAGTGAATTGTAAAGCTGCCCTAATCTTTTTGAAATTGGACTTTTTAAACTGATATGTTTTAGTATATCCCATGTGCATTTGCTTTTCTTAGTTTATTTTAAAAGACACCACGTTGTGATCACTACCACGTTGTGATCACTATTTCCCAAGTGCTCCCCTACTTGAATGTTGGTCAAAAGGCCAACATTGTTTGTTATAACCAGATCCAGATTAGCATTCCTTTCTAGTTGGTGCTTGTACCAATTGTGACATAACGGTGTCATTTAACAGGTTCAAAAACCTGATTCCCCTTGGGGAACTTCTCGTCCCTATATCCCAATTTCTGTCCAGGTAATTAAAATCTCCAATAATGAAAATGTTATCCAGATATTGATATTTCCCAATTTACTCTATTAGCTCTAGATGAGAGATCTCTATGGTCTGATATTACTGGCCAATCTGTTGACTTTAGCTTTAAAAAGTGAAGATTAAATGCACAATATACAATTCACATGTTTATTGCTAACCTGGCAACAATCCTGTGTCCAAAGTTTATCTTTAAAAGTGCTTAGTCACAGATGTAAGTTCCAAATTTTCGATGCCTGCTGGAAGGGGAATTTATGGCACTGAGCCCTTTATTAGATCTCTCAAAGTCTCATCATTTCGTTTTCAGTCAGCTCTATTTAAATTTGTTCCAGGACATAGTCAGTGTTAATAGCAAACACATTTTGGATCAATTGAAATTGATTGTATGTGGTATAAAATGATTGTACCTTTGGGAAAATTAATTTTGGAGCTCTTGAATGAGGCTAACAAACTTGTTCTTTACCGTTCACTATTCAGCATCTTCACTAAAAATGTCATAACTCATTGCTAAAGGAAATTGGTCCAAGTTTTAATCATTAATATCTTTCGTAGCAAGTCCAGTCTCACCACAACATATCAGGGAAGCAAGTCAGCCATTTATTTATGCATTCCTTGACGTTTTCAATTTTTTAAAAAATAACACTTTATATTGTCATGTCAATGCACCTTCGCTTACCTGGTAAGGGAAGAAAAGAAAAAGAGAGAAATAGAAGATCAATCTGATGAATTGTGGAGTGGGGTAAAACCATTCGGAGGACACGGCTCAGGTGGTAATATAGGACAAAGGACATATTATAGTCAGGTAGTCCATACCGATAGAATGCATAGGAAGTATGATACAACAGTGAAGTAAGATTGACCAACAGCATGTTATCTTTACTATTAATAATGACAGTGCTCAGAAAGGGGTGAGTTACATACAACCAGCATACTGAGCTACACACAATAAGCATTCCACGAGTGCTCTGCGAGCTGCAAGAATTAATTGTCATAAGAGACTTAATGGATTTCAAAAGGAGGAAAGTCCAGGGCTGTAAGGGGAGTAGTTGTGAGCATACCAACTTATATAAGAGATGTAAAGATGCACAAAAAGGGGTCAAAAGGAGACAAGCCAACTACACCCCTTTGGCCACACATTATCGGAATGAGAAGACGGAAGGAGTACGCCCCATGCGGTGGAGTATAACTGGTGTAACATACTGGTGGAGCATAGTTTTAAACCCTTTTCCTGTAAGGTGACACAAAAAGAAGATTTACTGGTGCGTTCCCACATGTCTAACCAATCCTCATTTGTGATGTCACCCAATAGCTTGACTTCCTATTTAGTAATATACATATATTTTTTTTCTTACATCCATCTATATTTCCTAAATAAATGAAGATTCATTTTATGGAATTTATTATTGGACCTGGTCACTAAACACACCTGGAAATATGGATTTTATGTAGAATTACATTTTTTGAATTGTACAAGTAGTGCGGAAATGATGACAATTAGTTTTTTTTCATGGGTTGTAATTTTACTGGGGCAAATATGGTATGTGAATAATTGACAGAGAAGGGGAACACGATGAATGGTACAGAGTTACAAACGTTATAGATTTTATCATGGAAAGTTCAATTATAGAAAATAATTCCAAATCAAATGTGGGAACAAGAATGATTTTATAAGGGACAAATGTATTGCCATGTCTCCACTTCTAGTCCCTCCATCTTCTTTAATGCACCAATATAGTTTTTTAAATATAGATTTATTTATTTTTATTGAAGGAATAAATAATGAAGGTGATACATCACAATGAACAATTTTCAGATCGTACTTATGGTGCATTGACACATCTTGATTGCAATGGCAAAGTCATATATGTTATCAACAATTGGTTTCAGAAAGATTCTGTTTTTTATTCCTAACACAAGGCTTGATATGCTCCCATTTAATTGATATACTCTGAATAATTGTAGAAAAGAGGGAGTCTGCTCTTAGCAGAGAATGATATTTTAGAATGGTTCCATTTCACTGTCCAGGGCAATGTTGCATTGAGCGTGAATTTATTTATTTTTGTTCTGAAAGATAGTTTACCATTCAATTTATTCACAACAATGTATATACTTTCTGATGAGCCAACAACTTCTTATATACCATCTGATATATTTACCGCAACAATTATACTACCATATATTTACACTATAGCCCTATAGTCACCAAAACAACTTAAGCTTAATTGAGCAGTTTTGGTGTATAGATCATGTCCCTGCAGTCTCACTGCTCAATTCTCTGCCATTAAGGCAGAGCCTTCCTAAACACTTCCTGTAAAGTGAGATCTAAAGTTTACACATCATGTTTTTGCAAATTATGTTTAATTTATAATTTATTATCTCTTGCATTGTTAATAGCTGGCTAGCCCTTGCAAGAGCCTCTTGCATGAGATTAAAGTCCAATTTACAGAGTAGCATATATAAACTTCTAAAGTAAGTTAACATCTGAATACAAAATAAACTTGTGTTCATGCAGGCTGTATGAATCACAGCCAGGGGAGGTGTCGCTTGGTCTGCATGGACAGAAACAAAATGATTTAGTTCCTAAATGGCAGAGAACTGAGCAGTGAGACTGCAGGTGCATGAGATATGCACAAAAACGGCTTCATTAAGCTAAAGTTATTTTGGTGACTATAGTGTCCCTTTAATTATCAGCTGAATCATTCACAGAGATTTATATAATGTCTGAAGCATTCACACAAATGTAACATCTCATGTACTCACAATGATTTATATAATGTTTTTTGTATCCCTTATTCCTTTGTATGTAATATGATATACTGTCTGTAATTTAAATACCATCCCATGTGCCTACAGTCATTTGCTATTATACAGATAGATAAATTACAGCAAACACATCACACAGAATATTAATAGCTGGGAGGACATCAGATGGGTATGAATTGCTGTGAGAACATCAGGCATCATATATGTGACTGAGCATATCAGATGGGACATAAATCACCGAGGGGATATAAATCACTGAGTGTGCATCTGATGATTCTATAATTAACCAGTATGGAAAACACCTAACTTTATTATTATGAACTGCAGATTATATGTGCAGGTTTTGCTATAAATGCAGAAACTTTACTTACTCAGATGACAATAAAATCAATTGCTATCTATATGAGTGTGCTTAAATCACTTCCTCTTTTTTCTTCACCGCATTTCAGTATTTGCATTTTACATGGCATGTCCCGTTCTCATGAAATGTTAGCTGAGTATCATCAGGAACCTATTCCACAAACATTGGCTAACCTTCACGCTAGAACCTTCATGTTAGTCACGATATTCATAATGCACAGATGCCATAATTTGAAAAAAAAAAAATGTCCAGTCACACTCTGGAGTAGAGCAGTCAATTCAAGAAACACTATAGCATTAGGAATACAAATGTGTATTCCTAATGCGATGGCACTCTTGTGGCCATTTAGGTTATCAGTCCCCACCTGTAAGGAAAACAAGGTATTTTACTTAAAGGGACACTCCAGGCACCCAGACCACTTCTGCTCATTTGAGTGGTCTGGGTGCCAACTCCCACTACCCTTAACCCTGCAAGTGTAATTATTGCAGTTTTTCATAAACTGCAATATTTACATTGCAGGGTTAACTCCACCTCTAGTGGCTGTCTATTAGACAGCCACTAGAGGTCACTTCCTGGGTTCTAGCACAGGTTTCCTGTGCTAGAGCGTCGCTGGACGTCCTCACGCTGTGTGAGGACCTCCAGCGTCGCTCAAAACCCCATAGGAAAGCATTGAAATGATTTTTCAATGCTTTCCTATGGGGAGACGTAATGCGCATGCGCGGCATTTCCGCGCATGCGCATTAGGTCTCCTCGGCCGGTGAGCGAGATTAGTCTCGCCCACCGGCCGACGTAATCACTCCGCGGAGGCGGAGACAGCGGCGAGGGACATCGCCGCTGTCCCAGGTAAGTGACTGAAGGGGTTTTCACCCCTTCAGTAACCGGGGATTGATGGGTGGGAGGGAGAGGGACCCTCCAGTGCCAGAAAAACGGATCGTTTTTCTGGCACTGGAGTTTCCCTTTAACTGTCCTTCGTTGAAACGCTAGTCTCTGCAAGCGAGCTCTGCCCCTTGGTTGAGATAATCGAGATAGGGAAAGAATAGGAAAGCATCAGGAGGCTAGTTGACATCTATTACTCGGACATCCAGTAGTTGTCAGAGTAACGCCCACACATTTAAATCCTGCAATAAAACATTGCCGTTCCGAAATGGTTTACCATGCAGTGTATTGAGATTAATTGGTCCTGGTGCCAATAGTATCCCTTTAAGCAGTTTACATAACAGTTGGTCATGGCAACCGCTTTCAGTAGCCAAGCTCACTACATCTTTGCCATATGACTCTGGTCATATAATATATATATCCATTACAAGATATAATAATATAATTAAGACCTAACAATTGATTATATCACCAAGCTCTGAGCAAGCACCTCCTCCGAAGCACATCCACAAAATAGGAAGGGTACATCTGACGTATAGCACCAGCATGAGGCAAAGAAACAAAAACATTTCCCACTTACAACTACAGATTCAATTAAAGATGTAAAAAGATAAAGGAGGTTAGCGCTAATAATAAGAAAGTGGATGGGCAGCGGCCTAGCAGAGGGTAACCCTCTATAATAAGAATGGAGAACAACAACAACAGTAATGCAAGGCTGCGCCAAAATAAATCACTGTGGACTACAAACAGTAAAAAGCATATAAATGAGACATATACAAAAGTGCAAACAAGATAGTTGGTGTTATATATAAAATATATAAAATAGTCCAAAGAGGTTGCACTATGGCAATAAATGTCTTTTAAGGTGCTTTTAATGAAGGGGTCTCCTCTCTGTTTAAAGTAGTCCGATTTATCTCGTTATATGAAAGACATAAGATAAGAGACCAATCGTATAGAGTGTAGGGGTCAATATATGTGAGAAAACGATATATATATTCCACTCACATTTAAATGAGTGATAGCCCCACTGGCTATAGCTCATTTAAATGTGAGTGGAATATATATATATATATATATATATATATATATATATCTATCTTTCTAAAGATGAAAGAATAGCGGGTAAAAAATTAGTGTAGAGGGAGAACTACACTTATACAGTTGGTAAGGTATATGGTAAGGTATATGTACAAATGAGCAAAGGGCCAACTAGACCGACACACAATGTGTCTAAAAAAATCCAAATAATTTCGGAACCCCTAGCTCCGCACACTCCCAGCGTGTATACTAGCGTCAGGTATAGCTAAAGGTAAAAATGACAGGAAGGTGGAGGAACTGAGCCTCAATAGCCATAAACCAAAAGGAGTTGTGCTTTGATGCACCTTGGTTGTGTCTTGGTTTTAGAGTTGGGGAGTTTAGCATAACAAACATGTACTGTCCAGCCTCTCCCCTAAATGGAGTTAAAAGGTGGATTACTTACTTTTCTCCATTGCCGTGCTTTTATCGCCGCAGCTGGTCCTGCCGTTATGGCTGAGATGGTCAATCTTGATGATCTCAGCCAATCCAGTGCTTTCCCATAGTAAGGCACTGGGATGCTATTGCACATGCATGGAAAATTGCAATGTTATGCCAATCAGCATCTCCTCATAGAGATGCATTGAATTAATTAGTCTCTATATAGCGTGTTCAGCGTCTCCATGCAGAGCGTGGAAACTCTGAATGTCGACTCTGCAAAGACTGAATGACCTAAACATGGAACTTCCTCTAGTGACTGTCAGAGTGGTATAGTCCACCATAGTTCAGAGTAGATAAATATGTATAGTGATTGTTATCTGTTGCTCCAGTGTTTTTCGTAAACAGCAATTTTTACATTTGTCAGAGTGCAGTGACAGGGTTTTTTCGTATTAAAATCTCACATGTTAAGATGTGTTCAGAGTGTTCCTTAAAAACCATGTCATCCACTTCTAAGACTCCAGCCTGGAATGACATAAATGCAGAATGTGCCAGCATGTTCAAAACTACAATGTAAATAGCACTTAGAAATTATTTTTTGTTAATTTCTAAGGCTCTGTTATGTGCTTATAAAAGAGAGAGGTTATTCATAAGGTCAATTTCATTACAGACTTCTTCTAACTCTTTTTGAAGCTTGTCCATTGTTTTCCTCTTAATGCTTGTTTCACAAACATGATTTTCCTTACACAGAAACAAAAACAATCTTTTTTCATTTGGAAGTTGAAAAATTTAATAACAAATAGCTTTCTTTATTTTAACATATTTATAATTAGTTGTAAACAATTGCACTTTCAGGGTGGAACTTCTGAAAGACGAAATTAATTGACAGATGCATTAACGTTTTAGGCTGGTCCAGGCCTTACAGGGTCAATGCCCTACCCCCAAAATGTCAGTCACATGCACAAAAACAGTCAAGCCACTTTCATTCGCTCATACACTCAATTTGTGTAGCGGTACTTACCCTTTCCAGAGGGACCGTGGATCCCGCCAGATGACTGCCAGAACCCCGGCTTAAACCAGTTGACTGACCCGATGTAGCGGTACTTACCCTTTCCAGGGGCCGGCCGAGGTCCTCTGTTCGAGCCGCGCACGTTCCTGCTGCTGCACGAGCCGCGCGCGGTTCATCCGAAGGCAGGAACAGGAAGGGGGGCAGTGACCGCGAGAAGCGGTCACGTGTCCCGCCTGACTCTAAGAGCGCGCCGCGGGTCTCGGGCGCGCTCTTAAAGGGACAGTGGGAGCTTAAATTGGAAAAGGCCTCCCATTGGTCCCTGTCATGCCACACTCCCCATACACTTACCTTTTGGGGGCGTGGAGATGACAGGGACCAATCAAAATAGATGTTTAGTTATTTATACTCACCTTTTTCCCTTGCCCTATCGTGGTTTCTGTTTCAGTTCCCTTTAGTGCTTGTTGTGTTCAGTTGTGTTCCTTCGTACTTGACCTTGGCTTTGTTTTCTGACTACGTTATCTCTTTATCCTTATCTGTTCTGTTTGCCGGCTTGCTGTTTACTGTGTACCAGACCCCGGCTAGTCCAAGTTTATGCTGTTTCTTTGTGCCCTTGACCTCGGATCGTTCTTGACTCTGTACTTCTCCTATATACGTCGAGTCCGGCCACTCTAAGGTCCGGTAGACGTATCTCCCCTCTGTGTTGTCTTCTGTTTAGCTGAATCCTGCGTGTTGGAGTATATTCTCATTACAATTTGTCACTCATACAACTATCCAGCCGTAATCTACAAGCTACATTATACATGCAATTTTTCAGAGGAGTACATAGACCTACTTGGAGTGTGCAATATGCTTAAAGGACCACTCTAGGCACCCAGACCACTTCAGCTTAATGAGGTGGTCTGGGTGCCAGGTCCTTCTAGGGTTAACCCATTTTTTCATAAACATAGCAGTTTCAGAGAAACTGCTATGTTTATGAATGGGTTAAGCCTTCCCCCTATGTCCTCTAGTGGCTGTCTCATTGACAGCCGCTAGAGGCGCTTGCGTGCTTCTCACTGTGATTTTCACAGTGAGAGCACGCCAGCGTCCATAGGAAAGCATTATGAATGCTTTCCTATGTGACCGGCTGAATGCGCGCGCAGCTCTTGCCGCGCGTGAGCATTCAGCCGACGGGGAGGAGAAGAGGAGGATCGGAGGAAGAGAGCAGGAGGAGATCTCTCCGCCCAGCGCTGGAAAAAGCTAAGATTTAACCCCTTTCCCCTTTCCAGAGCCGGGCGGGAGGGGGTCCCTGAGGGTGGGGGCACCCTCAGGGCACTCTAGTGCCAGGAAAACGAGTATGCTTTCCTGGCACTAGAGTGGTCCTTTAAAGGGTCACTCCGTACCCCAAAAGCAATTCAGCTTCATGGTCCTCTTGTGATAGTATATTGATAAAATAAAGTGAAAATACTTTTTATTTCTATTGTAATAAAACTTATTAGAATAGTTCACAAAGGCAAAATAAATCCAAATTAGCACAGTTTTTTTTTCCTAATTTCTTTAGAATAGTGATGCTGTGAGGTTTGTGTCAATGCAAGTTAAGGTGCATATTAACTAAACACTCTGGTAATTTGACAAAGCAGAGATGTAACTAGAAACCACAGGGCCCTGGTGCAAAAATTACCACTCCATTTGTATAACACATACAGATACATACACGGACACACATGACACACATGCTAATACACAGAATGACACACAGACACAGAATGACACACATTCAGATACACAGAATGACACTTGTACAGATACACTAACACACATACAGATACACACTAACACACATGCGGATACACAGACACACATACAGACAGACACACATGTAGGCAGACATGCAGATGCACATACACAGAATGACACTCATGCAGATATAAACAGTGACACACATACAAATACATAAGGGCACAAACTAAAACACATGCAGACAAACAGATAGACATTCAGACACGTGCAGAAAAACAGATACACATGCAGACACAGATGCACAGAGACATACAGACACACATGCAGACAAACAGATACACATACAGACACAGACACATAAGGACAGATACACATATAGACACTCTTGCAGATACACTGACACACTTGATGACAAATATTAAGAGACACATACAGACAAACAGATACCCATGCAGACAAACAGATACACAGACAAAGAGATACACATACATACACACATGCAGACAAAGAGATATACATACAGACCCACATGTAGACAAACAGGTACACAGAAACAGAGATACACATACACAGACATACAGACAAACACACACACACACACACACACACAGACCTACACATATACAGACACACACACACAGACTGATACAGACATTATCTTACACACACACACATGCAGACTGTTAAAATTTTTAGTGACTTCCCTAGGGTCCAGTGGCTGCCTCATGCTGATGGGAGTCAGAGCTCCCACTCTGACTCCCTCCTCTACTCCTGCGCAGCACTCTGTTAGCTGGGCAACCTGATGGGCACCCTTCAATGCAGCCCCGCATGTTTTTCCGCATGTCCGAGGCCGCACCACAATGCCGATGGGCATCGCGGTCGCAGGGGTCGACAGGGCAGCCGGGCCCCCTGGAGTGATGGGCCGGTCGCAGCTGCGACCCCTGCGACCACAGGAGTTCCGTCACTGTGACAAAGGTAGCGCAAACTAGCAGCATAGAAAAGAAACCCGAGCTTTGATGAACTGGAGACAATTTCCAAAATGACTTTTTCTAATTTGCACATTGTTTCTTGATATGCCACAGATGGTTTCACGACTAGACTGCACAACATCTTCTCAGTGACTATTTTGAGATTTTTAGATATTCTCAAATTTCTATTCCAAGAGTATCATGCTAACACTTAGAAACAGCACATCTGCTTCTTTAAAAATATTTTCTTTTTATACTGTTTTTTTGTTGTTGTAGTTTTTGTTTCAATTCTTGTTTTTTTTTTTTATGAAGTTATATTCTAACAGGCACTGGTACTTCTAAAAGAGTAATGTCAATTATTTCTGTATAATTTTCTTGGCAGTGTTTATTCTAACACTGTAGTACATTATATTGTATTATATGTGAAAGGAACAAGACACAAAAGCTGATTTTTTAATTTTTTTTTTATGAAAAACAATGAACGAAAGGTTATTTTGGACCTGGATCAAACAATTTGAGAAACATGGTTTGCATGCCAAACATTGCTACATTTTCAGGATGGCTTATTGTTTAAAAAAAAAAAAAAAAGAAATTATGCAAAGTTACAGAAATTTTAACTTTTTAATTGTCTTTTTGTCCTTTGCTTAAATATTTAATCCAAAATTTAAAAAATTAGCTTAGTAACACGAATGTTAATTTTAATCCAAAATGAAAAAATTAGCTCAACAACACGAATGTTAATTTTTACTGCATTACAAAAAAATAAGCAAAAATGGATACATGCTTATAGATATTTGTAAGAATCACTAGCATTTTTTATAGATACCGATTCACATCACAAGTTGCATGAGCATATACCCTTCCTACTCTGGACATCTTTTAGGATTCCTCCATACGTTAGTAAGGACAAGCTCCATTAGAGTAAATAGGGAAAAAGGACACAAAAGTAGAGTGACTAATTGTAGAAAATAATATCTTTTTTTTTTAGTTGAGAAGCAGTGATCGAGCCGAGATGAAGGAATGTTGGTTTTATTATAATTTTCCATTTTCCATCGCAATGCTAATTTAAGTGCTTTAAATATCCTTTTTAATTTTTAATTTCTTGGTTTACCTTTCCACTAAGCCACGTCGGTTTTAATTTGTTTTTTTTTATATTTGTTACCTAATGGTAATGAAACGGCGTCCCGAGTATAGAAGGGGTTAATGCTGCCAAAGATATTCCCTTTCCTGAATTAGAAGTCAGCTACCGAACACTACTAAGCGCCGAACAGGAAACACACGAATAATGCCCCCAAGTACGAGATGAGGCTCTGTATGGAAGGTCAAGCAGTAAGTTGTAAAGTTTAATGTAGGCTACATGCCCGTCTTTTATGCAGGTCTTCCAGCAAGGGACACTCCCATAGGGACCTTGTGGAAGACTGCAACAGTTTTGTACAGCAACCAATCAACTACATGAACATTCCAACTTCTCCTCTCTATCCTGGAGATAATTGGGTTAAGTGCTAGAAGTAACTCAATTACCTCAAGGGATAGAGAATATCCTCCATTTTATATGAACAGTAAAACACATAAAAATACATATTTCAAAAACTACCAAACAGAATCCCCACATTCAACGTATCCCCAGATAGCTTAGATCTGAGCGCACGATATAACGAACAGCGCTCAGATCCCATACATACAGTTCAATCTCCATGGAGCTAAAGTCTTGTACAGGGTGCTTTCGTTGAAACGAATGAGCTCCATGGGATGGCTATCTGAGGCAGTTCTGTTCGTGTATAGTCAATGTACCGAACGGCACGGCGTTCATATGAACCTGGAACAGAACGAGGAAGGGTCGGCGACTTCAGCGGTGTTCGTGGGAAATAGTGTCAGGGGTCCGCGGGCGGCTAGGAGGGGAGGCTGCTCGCAACTTGCAGCACTCACCCTCAGTCCATCGCCGCCCGCGGTCTCCCCTCCTCCTACCTGTCGGCGAGCGGCGTCTCCTCTCCGCCGCTCGCCGCTTGCATCCATTACGCCTACCAGCGGCAGCATGTATAACGCTGCACGCTGGAAGGCCGTTAATTTATGCAAACGCCGGGGTCACGTGAGTGACCCGGCGTTAAAGCAACAGTACCACAATCACAGTGGGAGGCTTAGATATCTCCCACGTGTGATTGTTAATTCTGATTGGAAGTTATCCAATCAGAATTAAACCTAGGGTATTTATACTTACCTTTCCTGTCCCTCCGTGCCCTGTTGTGGTCTTTGCTGTATAGTATTGATTCTGAACTTGTGATTTCTGGTTACGTACTCTCTGACTTGTTATACTGACTTTGTGACTTTCTCCTACCCTTTGACCTCGGCTTGTTTATCGCTATCCTGTCTTCTGGTTCCCCAGACTCGGCTTGTCTCCTGACTATTCTGTGTGTGCTTAGCCCGGCCACTCTAAGGTCCGGTACGGCACCTTTTCTGTGTGTGTGTGTGTCTGTTAGCGTGTTGGGTTCCCTGGAATCGTGACAAATAGTGTCCGATATTAGTTCCATGAGTTTGTCGACTAACACTGCTGGGCGTTCGACTGTCCAAGATGGCCACCGCCACGTGTTCATTCATACGAACGTAGACCACCCAGCCGACCATCCGGGAGTTGGAAGTGTCTGCGGTTAACCACAATGTTAATGAGAGCAGAAAGGTTAACGAGCAGCACACTTCTCTGCTAGGTGGCCTGCCCTTCGGAAGTTTATTCGTATTTAGGCGAATAAAAGCAGGACCACAAGGACAACTGCAAACACCGAACAAACAGACAAATCAAGGTTAAATAGTAATAATCCAAAGACAGAGGGGTCTGCCACAGGTATATACTGAGAAGTGTATATTTCTTTTTTTGTTTGAAGATATTCCGATTTCACTAAAACATTTTTTTGCCAGTCAGTGAATTGTAAAGCTGCCCTAATCTTTTTGAAATTTGACTTTTTAAACTGATATGTTTTAGTATATCCCATGTGCATTTGCTTTTCTTAGTTTATTTTAAAAGACACCACGTTGTGATCACTACCACGTTGTGATCACTATTTCCCAAGTGCTCCCCTACTTGAATGTTGGTCAAAAGGCCAACATTGTTTGTTATAACCAGATCCAGATTAGCATTCCTTTCTAGTTGGTGCTTGTACCAATTGTGACATGACGGTGTCATTTAACAGGTTCAAAAACCTGATTCCCCTTGGGGAACTTCTCGTCCCTACATCCCAATTTCTGTCCAGGTAATTAAAATCTCCAATAATGAAAATGTTATCCAGATATTGAGATTTCCCAATTTACTCTATTAGCTCTAGATGAGAGATCTCTATGGTCTGATATTACTGGCCAATCTGTTGACTTTAGCTTTAAAAAGTGAAGATTAAATGCACAATATACAATTCACATGTTTATTGCTAACCTGGCAACAATTCTGTGTCCAAAGTTTATCTTTAAAAGGGCTTAGTCACAGATGTAAGTTCCAAATTTTCGATGCCTGCTGGAAGGGGAATTTATGGCACTGAGCCCTTTATTAGATCTCTCAAAGTCTCATCATTTAGTTTTCAGTCAGCTCTATTTAAATTTGTTCCAGGACATAGTCAGTGTTAATAGCAAACACATTTTGGATCAATTGAAATTGATTGTATGTGGTATAAAATGATTGTACCTTTGGGAAAATTAATTTTGGAGCTCTTGAATGAGGCTAACAAACTTGTTCTTTACCGTTCACTATTCAGCATCTTCACTAAAAATGTCATAACTCATTGCTAAAGGAAATTGGTCCAAGTTTTAATCATTAATATCTTTCGTAGCAAGTCCAGTCTCACCACAACATATCAAGGAAGCAAGTCAGCCATTTATTTATGCATTCCTTGACGTTTTCAATTTTTTATAAATAACACTTTATATTGTCATGTCAATGCACCTTCGCTTACCTGGTAAGGGAAGAAAAGAAAAAGAGAGAAATAGAAGATCAATCTGATGAATTGTGGAGTGGGGTAAAACCATTCGGAGGACACGGCTCAGGTGGTAATATAGGACAAAGGACATATTATAGTCAGGTAGTCCATACCGATAGAATGCATAGGAAGTATGATACAACAGTGAAATAAGATTGACCAACAGCATGTTATCTTTACTATTAATAATGACAGTGCTCAGAGTTACATACAACCAGCATACTGAGCTACACACAATAAGCATTCCACGAGTGCTCTGCGAGCTGCAAGAATTAATTGTCATAAGAGACTTAATGTATTTCAAAAGGAGGAAAGTCCAGGGCTGTAAGGGGAGTAGTTGTGAGCATACCAACTTATATAAGAGATGTAAAGATGCACAAAAAGGGGTCAAAAGGAGACAAGCCAACTACACCCCTTTGGCCACACATTATCGGAATGAGAAGACGGAAGGAGTACGCCCCATGCGGTGGAGTATAACTGGTGTAACATACTGGTGGAGCATAGTTTTAAACCCTTTTCCTGTAAGGTGACACAAAAAGAAGATTTACTGGTGCGTTCCCACATGTCTAACCAATCCTCATTTGTGATGTCACCCAATAGCTTGACTTCCTATTTAGTAATATACATATAATTTTTTTCTTACATCCATCTATATTTCCTAAATAAATGAAGATTCATTTTATGGAATTTATTATTGGACCTGGTCACTAAACACACCTGGAAATATGGATTTTATGTAGAATTACATTTTTTGAATTGTACAAGTAGTGCGGAAATGATGACAATTAGTTTTTTTTTTCATGGGTTGTAATTTTACTGGGGCAAATATGGTATGTGAATAATTGACAGAGAAGGGGAACACGATGAATGGTACAGAGTTACAAACGTTATAGATTTGATCATGGAAAGTTCAATTATAGAAAATAATTCCAAATCAAATGTGGGAACAAGAATGATTTTATGTCTCCACTTCTAGTCCCTCCATCTTCTTTAATGCACCAATATGGTTTTTTAAATATAGATTTATTTATTTTTATTGAAGGAATAAATAATGAAGGTGATACATCACAATGAACAATTTTCAGATCGTACTTATGGTGCATTGACACATCTTGATTGCAATGGCAAAGTCATATATGTTATCAACAATTGGTTTCAGAAAGATTCTGTTTTTTATTCCTAACACAAGGCTTGATATGCTCCCATTTAATTGATATACTCTGAATAATTGTAGAAAAGAGGGAGTCTGCTCTTAGCAGAGAATGATATTTTAGAATGGTTCCATTTCACTGTCCAGGGCAATGTTGCATTGAGCGTGAATTTATTTATTTTTGTTCTGAAAGATAGTTTACCATTCAATTTATTCACAACAATGTATATACTTTCTGATGAGCCAACAACTTCTTATATACCATCTGATATATTTACCGCAACAATTATACTACCATATATTTACACTATAGCCCTATAGTCACCAAAACAACTTAAGCTTAATTGAGCAGTTTTGGTGTATAGATCATGTCCCTGCAGTCTCACTGCTCAATTCTCTGCCATTAAGGCAGAGCCTTCCTAAACACTTCCTGTAAAGTGAGATCTAAAGTTTACACATCATGTTTTTGCAAATTATGTTTAATTTATAATTTATTATCTCTTGCATTGTTAATAGCTGGCTAGCCCTTGCAAGAGCCTCTTGCATGGGATTAAAGTCCAATTTACAGAGTAGCATATATAAACTTCTAAAGTAAGTTAACATCTGAATACAAAATAAACTTGTGTTCATGCAGGCTGTATGAATCACAGCCAGGGGAGGTGTCGCTTGGTCTGCATGGACAAAAACAAAATGATTTAGTTCCTAAATGGCAGAGAACTGAGCAGTGAGACTGCAGGTGCATGAGATATGCACAAAAACGGCTTCATTAAGCTAAAGTTATTTTGGTGACTATAGTGTCCCTTTAATTATCAGCTGAAGCATTCACAGAGATTTATATAATGTCTGAAGCATTCACACAAATGTAATCTCATGTACTCACAATGATTTATATAATGTTTTTTGTATCCCTTATTCCTTTGTATGTAATATGATATACTGTCTGTAATTTAAATACCATCCCATGTGCCTACAGTCATTTGCTATTATACAGATAGATAAATTACAGCAAACACATCACACAGAATATTAATAGCTGGGAGCACATCAGATGGGTATGAATTGCTGTGAGAACATCAGGCATCATATATGTGACTGAGCATATCAGATGGGACATAAATCACTGAGGGGATATAAATCACTGAGTGTGCATCTGATGATGCTATAATTAACCAGTATGGAAAACACCTAACTTTATTATTATGAACTGCAGATTATAAGTGCAGGTTTTGCTATAAATGCAGAAACTTTACTTACTCAGATGACAATAAAATCAATTGCTATCTATATGAGTGTGCTTAAATCACTTCCTCTTTTTTCTTCACCGCATTTCAGTATTTGCATTTTACATGGCATGTCCCGTTCTCATGAAATGTTAGCTGAGTATCATCAGGATCCTATTCCACAAACATTGGCTAACCTTCATGTTAGAACCTTCATGTTAGTCACGATATTCATAATGCACAGATGCCATAATTTGAAAAAAAAAAATGTCCAGTCACACTCTGGAGTAGAGCAGTCAATTCCAGAAACACTATAGCGTTAGGAATACAAATGTGTATTCCTAATGCGATCGCACTCTTGTGGCCATTTAGGTTATCAGTCCCCACCTGTAAGGAAAAAAAGGTATTTTACTTAACTGTCCTTCGTTGAAACGCTAGTCTCTGCAAGCGAGCTCTGCCCCTTGGTTGAGATAATCGAGATAGGGAAAGAATAGGAAAGCATCAGGAGGCTAGTTGACATCTATTACTCTGACATCCAGTAGTTGTCAGAGTAACGCCCACACATTTAAATCCTGCAATAAAACATTGCCGTTCCGAAATGGTTTACCATGCAGTGTATTGAGATTAATTGGTCCTGGTGCCAATAGTATCCCTTTAAGCAGTTTACATAACAGTTGGTCATGGCAACCGCTTTCAGTAGCCAAGCTCACTACATCTTTGCCATATGACTCTGGTCATATAATATATATCCATTACAATATATAATAATATAATTAAGACCTAACAATTGATTATATCACCAAGCTCTGAGCAAGCACCTCCTCCGAAGCACATCCACAAAATAGGAAGGGTACATCTGACGTATAGCACCAGCATGAGGCAAAGAAACAAAAACATTTCCCACTTACAACTACAGATTCAATTAAAGATGTAAAAAGATAAAGGAGGTTAGCGCTAATAATAAGAAAGTGGATGGGCAGCGGCCTAGCAGAGGGTAACCCTCTATAATAAGAATGGAGAACAACAACAACAGTAATGCAAGGCTGCGCCAAAATAAATCACTGTGGACTACAAACAGTAAAAAGCATATAAATGAGACATATACAAAAGTGCAAACAAGATAGTTGGTGTTATATATAAAATATATAAAATAGTCCAAAGAGGTTGCACTATGGCAATAAATGTCTTTTAAGGTGCTTTTAATGAAGGGGTCTCCTCTCTGTTTAAAGCAGTTCGATTTCTCTCGTTATATGAAAGACATAAGATAAGAGACCAATCGTATAGAGTGTAGGGGTCAATATATGTGAGAAAACGATATATATATTCCACTCACATTTAAATGAGTGATAGCCCCACTGGCTATAGCTCATTTAAATGTGAGTGGAATATATATATATATATATATATATATATATATATATATATATCTTTCTAAAGATGAAAGAATAGCGGGTAAAAAATTAGTGTAGAGGGAGAACTACACTTATACAGTTGGTAAGGTATATGGTAAGGTATATGTACAAATGAGCAAAGGGCCAACTAGACAGACACACAATGTGTCTAAAAAAATCCAAATAATTTCGGAACCCCTAGCTCCGCACACTCCCAGCGTGTATACTAGCGTCAGGTATAGCTAAAGGTAAAAATGACAGGAAGGTGGAGGAACTGAGCCTCAATAGCCATAAACCAAAAGGAGTTGTGCTTTGATGCACCTTGGTTGTGTCTTGGTTTTAGAGTTGGGGAGTTTAGCATAACAAACATGTACTGTCCAGCCTCTCCCCTAAATGGAGTTAAAAGGTGGATTACTTACTTTTCTCCATTGCCGTGCTTTTATCGCCGCAGCTGGTCCTGCCGTTATGGCTGAGATGGTCAATCTTGATGATCTCAGCCAATCCAGTGCTTTCCCATAGTAAGGCACTGGGATGCTATTGCACATGCATGGAAAATTGCAATGTTATGCCAATCAGCATCTCCTCATAGAGATGCATTGAATTAATTAGTCTCTATATAGCGTGTTCAGCGTCTCCATGCAGAGCGTGGAAACTCTGAATGTCGACTCTGCAAAGACTGAATGACCTAAACATGGAACTTCCTCTAGTGACTGTCAGAGTGGTATAGTCCACCATAGTTCAGAGTAGATAAATATGTATAGTGATTGTTATCTGTTGCTCCAGTGTTTTTCGTAAACAGCAATTTTTACATTTGTCAGAGTGCAGTGACAGGGTTTTTTCGTATTAAAATCTCACATGTTAAGATGTGTTCAGAGTGTTCCTTAAAAACCATGTCATCCACTTCTAAGACTCCAGCCTGGAATGACATAAATGCAGAATGTGCCAGCATGTTCAAAACTACAATGTAAATAGCACTTAGAAATTATTTTTTGTTAATTTCTAAGGCTCTGTTATGTGCTTATAAAAGAGAGAGGTTATTCATAAGGTCAATTTCATTACAGACTTCTTCTAACTCTTTTTGAAGCTTGTCCATTGTTTTCCTCTTAATGCTTGTTTCACAAACATGATTTTCCTTACACAGAAACAAAAACAATCTTTTTTCATTTGGAAGTTGAAAAATTTAATAAAAAATAGCTTTCTTTATTTTAACATATTTATAATCAGTTGTAAACAATTGCACTTTCAGGGTGGAACTTCTGAAAGACGAAATTAATT
The DNA here is from genome assembly GCF_036172605.1 of Pelobates fuscus. Lineage (NCBI taxonomy): Eukaryota > Metazoa > Chordata > Amphibia > Anura > Pelobatidae > Pelobates > Pelobates fuscus. Next base: position 59,230,489 of record NC_086321.1, read on the forward strand.
GACAGATGCATTAACGTTTTAGGCTGGTCCAGGCCTTACAGGGTCAATGCCCTACCCCCAAAATGTCAGTCACATGCACAAAAACAGTCAAGCCACTTTCATTCGCTCATACACTCAATTTGTGTAGCGGTACTTACCCTTTCCAGAGGGACCATGGATCCCGCCAGATGACTGCCAGAACCCCGGCTTAAACCAGTTGACTGACCCGATGTAGCGGTACTTACCCTTTCCAGGGGCCGGCCGAGGTCCTCTGTTCGAGCCGCGCACGTTCCTGCTGCTGCACGAGCCGCGCGCGGCTCATCCGAAGGCAGGAACAGGAAGGCGGGCAGTGACCGCGAGAAGCGGTCACGTGTCCCGCCTGACTCTAAGAGCGCGCCGCGGGTCTCCGGCGCGCTCTTAAAGGGACAGTGGGAGCTTAAATTGGAAAAGGCCTCCCATTGGTCCCTGTCATGCCACACTCCCCATACACTTACCTTTTGGGGGCGTGGAGATGACAGGGACCAATCAAAATAGATGTTTAGTTATTTATACTCACCTTTTTCCCTTGCCCTATCGTGGTTTCTGTTTCAGTTCCCTTTAGTGCTTGTTGTGTTCAGTTGTGTTCCTTCGTACTTGACCTTGGCTTTGTTTTCTGACTACGTTATCTCTTTATCCTTATCTGTTCTGTTTGCCGGCTTGCTGTTTACTGTGTACCAGACCCCGGCTAGTCCTAGTTTATGCTGTTTCTTTGTGCCCTTGACCTCGGATCGTTCTTGACTCTGTACTTCTCCTATATACGTCGAGTCCGGCCACTCTAAGGTCCGGTAGACGTATCTCCCCTCTGTGTTGTCTTCTGTTTAGCTGAATCCTGCGTGTTGGAGTATATTCTCGTTACAATTTGTCACTCATACAACTATCCAGCCGTAATCTACAAGCTACACTATACATGCAATTTTTCGGAGGAGTACATAGACCTACTTGGAGTGTGCAATATGCTTAAATGGTCACTCCGTACCCCAAAAGCAATTCAGCTTCATGGTCCTCTTTTGATAGTATATTGATAAAATAAAGTGAAAATACTTTTTATTTCTATTGTAATAAAACTTATTAGAATAGTTCACAAAGGCAAAATAAATCCAAATTAGCACAGTTTTTTTTTCCTAATTTCTTTAGAATAGTGATGCTGTGAGGTTTGTGTCAATGCAAGTTAAGGTGCATATTAACTAAACACTCTGGTAATTTGACAAAGCAGAGACGTAACTAGAAACCACAGGGCCCTGGTGCAAAAATTACCACTCCATTTGTATAACACATACAGATACATACACGGACACACATGACACACATGCTAATACACAGAATGACACACAGACACAGAATGACACACATTCAGATACACAGAATGACACTTGTATAGATACAAACACTAACACACATACAGATACACACTAACACACATGCGGATACACATACACACATACAGACAGACACACATGTAGGCAGACATGCAGATGTACATACACAGAATGACACTCATGCAGATATAAACAGTGACACACATACAAATACATAAGGGCACACACTAAAACACATGCAGACAAACAGATAGACATTCAGACACGTGCAGAAAAACAGATACACATGCAGACACAGATACACAGAGACATACAGACACACATGCAGACAAACAGATACACATACAGACACAGACACATAAGGACAGATACACATATAGACACTCTTGCAGATACACTGACACACTTGATGACAAATATTAAGAGACACATACAGACAAACAGATACCCATGCAGACAAACAGATACACAGACAAAGAGATACACATACATACACACATGCAGACAAAGAGATATACATACAGACCCACATGTAGACAAACAGGTACACAGACACAGAGATACACATACACAGACATACAGACAAACACACACACACACACACAGACCTACACATATACAGACACACACACACAGACTGATACAGACATTATCTTACACACACACACATGCAGACTGTTAAAATTTTTAGTGACTTCCCTAGGGTCCAGTGGCTGCCTCATGCTGATGGGAGTCAGAGCTCCCACTCTGACTCCCTCCTCTACTCCTGCGCAGCACTCTGTTAGCTGGGCAACCTGATGGGCACCCTTCAATGCAGCCCCGCATGTTTTTCCGCATTTCCGAGGCCGCACCACAATGCCGATGGGCATCGCGGTCGCAGGGGTCGACAGGGCAGCCGGGCCCCCTGGAGTGATGGGCCGGTCGCAGCTGCGACCCCTGCGACCACAGGAGTTCCGTCACTGTGACAAAGGTAGCGCAAACTAGCAGCATAGAAAAGAAACTCGAGCTTTGATGAACTGGAGACAATTTCCAAAATGACTTTTTCTAATTTGCACATTGTTTCTTGATATGCCACAGATGGTTTCACGACTAGACTGCACAACATCTTCTCAGTGACTATTTTGAGATTTTTAGATATTCTCAAATTTCTATTCCAAGAGTATCATGCTAACACTTAGAAACAGCACATCTGCTTCTTTAAAAATATTTTCTTTTTATACTGTTTTTTGTTGTTGTAGTTTTTGTTTCAATTCTTGGTTTTTCTTTTATGAAGTTATATTCTAACAGGCACTGGTACTTCCAAAAGAGTAATGTCAATTATTTCTGTATAATTTTCTTGGCAGTGTTTATTCTAACACTGCAGTACATTATGTGGTATTATATGTGAAAGGAACAAGACACAAAAGCTGAATTTTTTTTTATTTTTTTTTATTAAAAACGATGAACGAAAGGTTATTTTGGACCTGGATCAAACAATTTGAGAAGCATGGTTTGCATGCCAAACATTGCTCCATTTTCAGGATGGCTTATTGTTTAAAAAAAAAAAGTTACAGAAATTTTAACTTTTTAATTGTCTGTTTGTCCTTTGCTTAAATATTTAATCCAAAATTTAAAAAAATTAGCTTAGTAACACGAATGTTAATTTTAATCCAAAATGAAAAAAATAGCTCAACAACACGAATGTTAATTTTTACTGCATTACCAAAAAATAAGCAAAAATTGATAAATGCTTATAGATATTTGTGAGAAACACTAGCATTTTTTATAGATACCGATTCGCATCACAAGTTGCATGAGCATATACCCTTCCTACTTTGGACATCTTTTAGGATTCCTCCATACGTTAGTAAGGACAAGCTCCACTAGAGTAAATAGGGAAAAAGGACGCAAATGTAGAGTGACTAATTGTAGAAAATAATATCTTTTTTTTTAGTTGAGAAGCAGTGATCGAGCCGAGATGAAGGAATGTTGGTTTTATTATAACTTTCCATTTTCCATCGCAATGCTAATTGAAATAAAGAACACGTTTAGACATTGGAAATACAGGCTTTTAATACGTTTCCCAGCTATTCTATGCACACTGACCTTTTCTTCCGGCTATAGTTTACTGTAGAATGGCTTATGCTCATTTACCAGTTCTTGATGCAATAGGTCCTGGATGCTATTTAAAGGTGACAATGCAAATCTTTGATCTCAAATACTTATTCAAACATAGCATGGGAATCATATGCAAATAGTTATCACTATCATTTGCATTTCAACATGTATTATTCCGGTGTTAGTGTTTGCAAACCCACGGCTCAATGCCTGCATAAGGCTAGTAGAAATTTAAAACTAATCTCATGCAATGTGAAGAATAATGTAGCAAATACATCAAAGAATCAAATTCACCTTTGATCACAGAGAATTATGAAGCAGTGATAAGTAGTGCCATATAAATCTATTTAATATTCAATGCATTATATAGATATCTAGTAAAATTGTATATTTCAGAATCTTTTAATATTATATATCCAGTCATTGATTTTATGTGAAAAGAACACTGAGGATAAATGGAACATTTTCCAACAAATACTAGAAAGGTACATTTCTCAGTATGTACCATCGGGTATTAAATATAAAAGAAACAAATTAAAACCAATGTGGCTTAGTAGAGAAGTAAAACAAGAGATTAAAAATAAGAAAAGGGCATTTAAAGCATTTAAATCAGATGCATCCTATAAAAGATATAAGGAAGCCAATAATGCGTGCAAAAAGGCGATTAGATTCGCTAAACTTCAAAATGAAAAAAAGATAGCCAAAGAGAGCAAAACCAACGCATTACTTAAGTACATAAATTCTAAATAGAGAACACCTATCAGAGAGAAGGTGTCAGGTTACTCTGAGGTAGGGGGGGATAACCCCCAGATCAATAAACTAAAGTATAAAAAGAAAAAACAAAAGGGTGAACCACTTAGTAGGTAAACCCTTCTGAAAGGCGAGTAACCCAGTAAAATATAACTTTTAATAAATATAATCTAAAAAATTGGATGTAATAGCTAAATAGCAATAAATGGCAGGAATAAGCAGAATCAATATAACTTCTACTTAAATAGGAATAAAGAAAGCCCCTAGATAATAATAATGAAGTGTAACCCTATTAAATAAATAGCAAAGAGAAATAACAGAAATAAATAAATAATAAGAATTAAATTATATCACACAGTGAATCAGAGGTGGTCATTGAGTTAATATTGCAAAAAGTAGATACAAAATAACAGCAAATGTGACCGCTAGCTGAAAGTCACATATGTTGCTAGTCTAATGTACAAGGAGGGGGGGAAAGATAAATGCAGTTAGAGTAAATAGTAGCAGAACAAAAAGCCCTGCACAAGATTGTATATTTAGAAAGGAGAGAAAGCTAATAAAAGAGAAAATAGTTTCCCTACTCTGCTGTGCCTTTGAAGGCACCCCTTAAAAAATAACTAGTAACCAGCTCCCCTCAGCTACGTAAAGTAATACAGTGCATAAAGAAACCACAGAGCGAATAATGAAAATGATAAATGAAAAATAGAAGTAAGAATACAAATAAAATAATATAAGGTAAAATAAAACAAGTCTAGTATGGGTGGTATAATCTAATATGTCAAAGCTTGTCTTCCCTCATCATAGAAACAATTCCATACAAATAACGTCCCGACGCGCGTTTCACCGTTAAGGCTCTTCCCCTTCCCCTGGAGTCTCTACGTAGAGACTCGAACAACAAATCCGCATTAAAGCCATTTATGAAGACATTAAGGAATAACATAACACAAAATAGTTATGATATACACACACAGAGATAGATAAACCACCCTAAAAAGTGTACTTCACAAATACAAAATACTGAGACAAAAAAAATATTATATATATGCCCCAAGAATGGGGAAATATATAATGGGGTAGGGGGTTATGGACTACACCCAGATAGGAACAATACAACCTGTGTGTCCACAATCTGATATAGTTTAACCCCTTAAGGACACATGACATGTGTTACATGTCATGATTCCCTTTTGTTCCAGAAGTTTGGTCCTTAAGGGGTTAAATCTACAAATACAAAGGACAATATATGGTGAAGTACACTTACATACAAGTAAAAGGACAGGCTTGTCTCCACTGACAAGTGGATTGAGTGTGTAGACATCCAATTATATTTATATTTCTTTTGTTTTTATATATTTTTTATATGTTAAATTGTCCAACATCTTTATCTCCCATCTTGAATTGGATGTCTACACACTCGATCCACTTATTATTGGAGACAAGCCTGTCCTTTTATTCGTATGTAAGTGCAACTTGTAATGCAATTTTGTATATTTTAAACAATTTTGCACTTTTCTGTACCTTCTGCTTTCTTGAGGTTTGTGGCTCAAAGATCCTCATCATCTCTAATACCCTTGAGGGGAGAAAGGTGCATTATTCCTTACATTTTGCAAGTTCTCTACCTCGTGGAGCTGTTTTTTATCCTTATGTACTTCACCATATATTGTCCTTTGTATTTGTAGATTTATACTATATCAGACACACAGGTATTGTTCCTATCTTGGTGTACCCCATAACCCCTACCCCATTATATACTTCCCCATTCCAGGGGCGTATATAATAATTTTTGTCTCATTAACAAAGAACAAATGGAAACATTCCAAAAAAGAAATGTTAGCCCTATTTTTAGATCCATTGGATATGGATAAATTCCTATTTGAAAGAAAGATGCCATATCAAAGTTGAACAACCCAGAGACATCATCATAAGATTCATAAATTGTAAATTCAAAGATCTTCTCTTACAGAAAATTAGGGAGAACCTGATAAAGGAACAGGAATTAGCAGGACTGCAAGTATATCCAGATTTTTCGGCAGCTACGAGACTTCAAAGGAATTTTTTTTTTAGACATCACTCTAAGGCTAAGGAACTTGGTAATTCCATATAAATGAGGATTCCCAACAAAAATTATAATATATAAGGATGGAAAGAACATTTACGTCACTGATCCCCAGGAAGATCTGTTAAAGTTGGGATAAACTACATTTGTAGATGGACTCCCTCTTTTTTTTTTATTACATTGTAAGAATTTTGTTGAATATGCACAATATAATGACATTTCACAATAAATCACTAGGAGAAGGAATAAAACATATTTTCTGAAATGTTATAAGACAAAGAAAGGAAGTGATCCCTAGACTTTAACTTTTGTTAAAGATTCTCTAATATGGATCAAAGCACTATTTAAAGATATTTCACTATAAATCATCACGAGAGGGAGGAAGATTCATTTTCTGGAAAGTCACTAGAAATTATATGAATACTTGATTTAAATATTTTTTTTTTTAAATTCTTTATTTTTTCTGTGCTCAGTTGTACAATCAAATTACATTCAGCATTTCTTGAAATCGTCAGTTTACAGTAGGTCAACAGTAGTGAGTATACTCCCAGTGTTTGGGGTTAGTGTCTAGCTATTTCTGTGAAATGCGTTGGACTAGCACTTTTTATTATGAGCATGGTTGAAGACAAACCTGGAGCTGGTTAGATTTCTGCAGGCTAGTGGTTGGTTGTGTTGCGCTCCCGGTGTACTACAGGCGTAGGGTGTGAGGTAAACTCCTGTGTGTTACATGAAAGTGTTAAGCTGTGCAGGGGCTTATACATGTGCGTGATCTCAGGATGGTTTCATGTGTGTATCAGGTGCCAGGCTATGTGTACCTTCTGGGTACTATGTGTGTTGTGTTATGTGTGCTTGTGTGGACGTTGGTCCGTTGGGTGCCTTCTCACAGTCTGGCACTCTCAGTGTGGCCCCTGACCTAAGGGGGTGGCGGGGGGGTATGTAATACGCCTCTCTTTGCTGTGTTGCCTGCGGTTTGGAGGCCGGTGTATAGCTCCCATTGTGTTTGGGTGGTGTAGTGCCTGTCTCCGGTATTGTGGTGAGATATCTGCATGTATGTGCATGGAGATAAGAGTAATTGGTAGTAATAGTAATAAGAGTAGATGGTAAGAAAGGAAAAGAACAAAAAATAATGGTTAAGCATGGAGATCTATCTTTCTAGATTCTGAATCGGTTTGAGTGAACGTTCAGGCTGGTCGCCAGTCTGTGTTGGTTTCTAGGCCTTGGCACAGGCTGGAGGCTCAGAGGTCAGGCCGATACAGTCCCAGGTTTAAGTCCGGTATGCGGGCGCTGGGGGTGGTCCGTCGCTTGTTCAGTTGAGGTGCCGGCCGTAGGGTCCCAGGTTACGGTGTCGTCCGTAGTAGACGGTCGATTCAGTTGTAGTCCCACTGCAGATAGGAAGGCAGGGGCTCCTGCCGGGGAGGTAAGGCTGTGAGTGGTCCCAGCGTGATGGACAAGTAAAGAGCCGGTGGTACCCCATCTGTATGGTTTGTTTGCGTTACGTAGGGCAGCGGTTACCGGGCCGAAGGATTTGCGTCTAAGCAAGGTGGCTCTGGTGAGGTCTTGGAAAAATAATAGCTGAGCTCCTTCAAATGCCAGTGGCGTTTTGCCTTTCAGGGCTACCATTATTTGTATCTTGTCATGTATGGTGACGCACCGCAGGATGACATCCCTTGGGGTGTCTGATGGGGTGCGGGCCGTGCCTGTCACACGGTATATCCCATCCAGTATAATCTTTTTAGCTGCTGGCTGCGACAGGATCGTAGTTAGGAGACGTCGTATGTAGTGCGGCAGTTCTTCAGTGGTGATGGTGTTGGGTATGCCGCGGATCTTTATATGTGTGCGGCGTTGCCTGTCTTCAAGGGACATTATTTGGGTTGCTAATACGTGTTGTTCCACGTGCAGTTGTTGGACTGAGTTTTGCAGGATGGTTATGGTGTTTTGGACTCCCTCTATGTCCCTTTCTGTATTTGTGACCCGGTCTGTAACATGTTGTATATCCCTTTTAATCAGGGCTACATCTGCAGCCAGCAGTTTCTGTATGTCTGCTAGGAGGGCTTTTAGGTCCCCTTTAGTGGTGGGGGCTGAGTCCTCTGGCGAGGCTGGGGGTTTTGTGGGTTCCCCCTGAGGGTTTAAGCTGTGTGGGGTCCCCTCTCCCTCTGTCACCTGGGCTGGGGACATATTTGGCGGGGGATCCGCATGTACTGGCGTGGTCTGCGCCGGCCGCAGCAGCATTTGCCCAATGTCCCTGCTTTGGGGGTGATCACTGGTCGTGGGTTTGGGGGTGCGTCTGCCCATGTTTGGTGCTGCCTGTAGGGGGTAGTCTGAGTACTCACTGCCTGCTCTCTGTCCGCCGAGGAGTGACTCGAGGCCGAGGAGTGGCGAGGTGTGGTAGGCCGCGGTTTTGCGCCGCTGCCTGGGTTGCTTGGCGGCGTGAAAAAAAGGCATCGGACTGTTCGTCTCGATGTTGTGGTGCCGGTCCTGTGCTCTGTTTGAGTGGATGGCCCCAACGGAGGGAGATATCTGCCGGATTGCGATCGGCACTCGAGGAGCTAGGGAAGATGGCGTCTGTTCAGGTTGGTCGTCAGGCTCCGCCCCCCTGATTTAAATATTTTAAGACAATTAAGACAGGCTTTTTTTTTCTCACAAAAGGAATTTGGACTCAAAATCAAATGTGATTCATGAGTATTTATATCACAAAGTCACTATAGTTGGTTTTGTGAGGACTCTCTAATGTTGAACAATGCACCATATAAAGATATGTCACAATATTCATTAATAGAAGACAGATTAGACATTTGGGTTATATCATGAGATGAGGATAAGATTTAAAGGTTTGATAGAGCAACCTAATATCCAAAGAGAGCTAAGATGGATAGTGAGTATATATAACAATTTTCTTTTTTTTCTGAAGAGGGGAAAATATTTGATTAAGGAAGGGGTAAAAAGCAGAAAGGGGAAAAGAGAACTAATTACATAGTTAGAGAAAAGTTAGAAGGAGGTGGATTACCGATAAGGTACATCGATGAATGGCTTTCTCTCCTCCTTTACCTATGTTGGTACATTCTGTCAGCAACTGGTTCCTAACTAAGTTAGGTTTAGACATTTCTCCTATTTATTTAGGGGGAATAGTCCGATTGTATGAAAGGGTGAGATAGTATGTCAAGGTTATACAAGTGGAAAGTAGATAGGGGAAATCATAGATGTTATTGCTTTTCTTTTTTGGTATAATGTTTTTTTATTTTTTTGTCTTTTCTATGGTTTGTTTTCTTTTTATTGGGTTGTTGGCACCCCATATAAGAGGTCCGAAGTTGGAGTCAAAAAAGATACATTTACTGTTTTTTTTAATATTGGATCAATTAATGCGCAGGGATTAAATACTCCACGTAAAATAAGTTTCCTGTATGATACGCTGCAAAGGTATACGCTAGATATATGTTTCCTTCAAGAAACTTACTGGAAAGACAATTCAGAGATAAACTGGAAATACTTATGAAATCAAGGGTTATTCCTCATTATTGAATAATAAAAAGAGAGTGGCAATTATAATGTCTTCCAAGATTAAGTAATTCTTAATTCTTATCTGCACGATTGAAGATAAAATATATATTTTAGTAAATATCTACGCCCCAATGTATTCTCTAAAAACTTTTTTTTAAAATCTTCGATAGATTGGAAAAAATAAAAAAAAGGAGTGTTACTTATAGGTGGTGACATGAATATATTCCCAGATTCTTTAATAGATAGAAGTAATAACAAGATAAAGAACGAATCATCTAGAACCGTTAAGAAATAATGTAAACCATTTCAAGATCTGCTCAGGGAGTATGATTTATTTGATATCTGGAGGGTTCATAATCCAGGGATGAAGGATTGTCCATATTTTTCAAAGGTACACAGATCATATTCTAGAATTGATCTATTTTTGACTAATACTCCAAGTTAAAATAATTATTCTAAGTCTAAAATAGACATAATATCATGGTCTGACCATGCACCTATTTTTGTTACAATGAAAAAAGAACACATTTTTAATAAGACTTCCTCATGGAGACTTAATGAGAGTTTATTATCAGAAGAGAATATAAAATATCTAACATTGCAAAATAATTCTTTAATATAAATAATAACAAAGAAGTGTCAGGATCGACATTATGATGTACCTTCAAATCATATATGCGTGGTTTCCTGATTAAACTAGGAACATAAAGGAAAAGAAAATAAGGAAAACAATTAAATGATCTGTATATTTTATTGGCAAAAAAAGAAAGAGAAAATAAAAAAAGAACAATTCTCCTAATCTTAGAGATGATATTAATGAAATTAAAGATACAATTGAGATTAAATCTCAGAATGCATTAATTAAATAAAAGCAAACTTGGTACCATCAAAATAATAAAACAGGGAAATTACTATCAAGTAAGTTAAAAACAAACAAACAAAAAAAGAATATATAAGATCATAGAGGTCAACTACATTAACCTCTCCCCTTAAGGTAGAGGCAGTGGCGTACATACCAGGGTCGCAGGGGTCGCGGCTGCGACCGGGCCCGGCCCACCAGGGGGCCCGGCCGCCCCTGCGACCCGGTATGTACCCACAGGGCCAGCCTCTTCTGCTGGGGGACCCAGGAGCCGGCCACCTCCGGGCCCCCCGAGGCTGGCCCTGCTGTCACCCGGCTGGCGGGCGCGCGAGGGAGCACTGTCCCCTGGGTGCTCCCTCTTCAGCTCCCTCGCGCACCGCACTGAAACCGGAGCCGGAAGATGGGCTCCGGCATCAGTACGCGGCGCGCGAGGGAGCTGAAGAGGGAGCACCCAAGGGACAGTGCTCCCTCGCGAGCCCGCCAGCCGGGTGACCAGCAACACCACTGGACCCCAGGGAATCCCCCCAGCTCTCACACAGGTAAGGAGGCTGGGGGGATTAAATTAAAAAAAAAACAGAAAAAACGTGTGTGTGTGTTTAGTGAGTGTGTTAGTGAGTGTGTTAGTGAGTGTGTTAGTGAGTGTTAGTGAGTGTGTGTGTGTGTTAGTGTTAGTGAGAGTGGTAGTGAGTGAGTGTGTTAGTGAGAGTGTTAGTGAGTGTGTTAATGTGAGTGTGTTAATGTTAGTGAGTGTGTTAGTGTTAGTGAGTGTGAGTGAGTGTGAGTGAGTGTGTTAATGTGAGTGTGTTAGTGTTAGTGAGTGTGTTAATGTGAGTGTGTTAATGTGAGTGTGTTAGTGAGAGTGTGTTAGTGAGAGTGTTAGTGAGAGTGTGTTAGTGAGAGTGTTAGTGAGAGTGTTAGTGAGAGTGTTAGTGAGAGTGTGTTAATGTGAGTGTGTTAATGTGAGTGTGTTAGTGTTAGTGAGTGTGTTAGTGTTAGTGAGTGTGTTAGTGTTAGTGAGTGTGTTAGTGTTAGTGAGTGTGAGTGAGTGTGTTAATGTGAGTGTGTTAGTGTTAGTGAGTGTGTTAGTGAGTGTGTTAGTGAGTGTGTTAGTGAGTGTGTGAGTGAGTGTGTGAGTGTGTGTGTTAATGTGAGTGTGAGTGTGTGTGTTAATGTGAGTGTGTTAGTGAGTGTGTTAGTGAGAGTGATTGTGTTAGTGAGTGTGTTAGTTTTAGAGTGTGTTAGTTTTAGAGTGTGTTAGTTTTAGAGTGTGTTAGTGTTAGTGTGTGTGTCTGTTACTGAGTATGTTTGTGTGCGTCTGTCACTGAGTGTGTGTCTGTCAGTAAATGTGTGCGTCTGTTCATGAGAGTGTGTGTGTGTGTGTGTCTAAAGCACTTACCTTTCTCCAGCGCCGGGATCCCTTGGCGCTGGGGATCTCTCCGTCCCGATCCGCCTCTCAGCTCCGAATGCACATGCGTGGCAAGAGCCACGCGCGCATTCAAACCGCCCATATAGGAAAGCATTACTCAATGCTTTCCTATGGACGTTCAGCGTCTTCTCACTGTGATTTTCACAGTGAGAATCGCAGAAAATCCTCTAGCGGCTGTCAATGAGACAGCCACTAGAGATGGATTAACCCTCAGTGAAACATAGCAGTTTCTCTGAAACTGCTATGTTTTCAGCTGCAGGGTTAAAACTAGAGAGACCTGGCACCCAGACCACTTCATTGAGCTGATTTGATCTGGGTGTCTGTAGTGGTCCTTTAAGTGTATGTGTTTATGCATGCACTGGCGTACATACCGCGGTCGCACGGGTCGCAGCCCTGCGACCAGGTGCCCGCCCGCCATGTGTTGCGGCCCCAGCCCGCGCAGAGTAAGCGCGGGGGGCCCACAGATCAGTTTTCGCACCGGGGCCCCATGGGTTGTGTGTACGCCACTGGGTAGAGGCAAGGCCTTTGTGGATTATTATGAATCACTGTATAATCTTCCACAAACCAAGATAACAGGGAAACATGATTAACACGGGACATGATGGACTCTCTAAATGGACCAGTTACATTAGATGAAATTAAAACATCAATCTAGAATCTGCAGATGGGCAAAACACCCTGTCCAGATGGTTATTCAACAATCTTTTAAAAAAAAAATCTATTGAACAAATTTGTTTAACCCCCTTAAGGACACATGACATGTGTGACATGTCATGATTCCTTTTTATTCCAGAAGTTTGGCTTAAAGAAGCTGCCAATAGCTTTTGAATTACCTGCAGAAGATTTTGCATGTCATGCTTAGTAGCAGTAAGTATTTATTCAGAAGCCCCAGGGTTACTGGTGAGGATTGTGGACAATTTATTTGGGGTATGTGGTGCTGACTTCCTGGCGGTTATGAACGGCCATTTTGTCTTGTGCATGGCGTTGAAAAAGAGTGCGTATATCTCTCTGTCTGAGCACAAACCTGAGTTTTTTTTGATCTTCGTCTCATCTGTGTAGTTTGGTCCGCTGTCACCTGAGCAGGCTCCCCAAGCTTTAAGTGGTCCCATTCCAGAGCTGTGGAGCTGGTAAAATATAAAAAGAACTAGGCACAAAACCTGCGGTGTTGCCTCTTTGTCGCTGCTGCATATAAAAAAGGCTTTGATTGATGGGATATGACCCTCTAAGGTAATTGCTGGCAAATCTCAGCAAGAGCAGGTGAAAGTAGGGAAATATTTGGCTCTATAAATAGAAATGTGTGGAAGATTTGCAGTATGGCGTCCTCTAGGATCCATGGTCAAGCTCTGTGCCCTCTCTTCCTGGGATTTTCTAATATTTTGTTTAACAAATTATTATTTAACAAATATCTATTTTTGAAGTGGGAAACATAAAACGAAATATAGAAATCCACACCTCCTTATCTTGCATCTGGGTACCTTCGTTTTACCTCTCTGCCAATCACTGCTGTAAACTCTGTCCTTTGCAGGGGACGTGGTAGTCAGCATGCAGAAAACATGCTAAAAAGATGAACAATTAACAATGTTTCTATTTATCCTCCTCATTTGCAACGTCTGCCCTAGCTTTGCCTTGTCTCAACTGGATTATGATGTCATTTGCAAAACCTTTAATATAAATTTAGAAGAAAACTGACCATCTTATGAAAAAAGGCTAAAACAAGGTACATGGGATCTTTAGTTTGCTATTCAATTAAGTTATTTCCAAATGAGTGACATTTCCCTTTTAAAGGGCCTGCAATGTGTCTTTTCTGTGCAAAATAGAGAACTGTAAGAAAAACTCACTATTCTTTTCAAATATCACAGACATGCACAGTGATGTTATAGGTTAAAGAATCTGAGTAAGTGTTGCATCTGAATCATTTCATCCAATTTTATTTTTGATTACTTGTAACTCCAAATTTCAGTACACTACTACTTATTTATAGAAAATGACTCTGCCCAGTTTATGATAATTGATTTCTTTTTTTATTTAGCATCCTACACCAATTTACATAAAATACCAGTAATTAACAATTTACTTTAACATCTTCGAAATGAGAAGTGTTTGAATGATTTTAATTAGAGAACACAGAGATAATTTTTTATTACTTTTAATTTACTTTTTTTAAGAGGACTCTAATTTTATTAAGAAATTTCTTTTTTTTTTTTTTAAATAAGTTTATTGTAAAATGATATCACTTATGTTGTGAAATGTAGGATCTGCAAAGGATATTACAAAAATAGATTCTGGGCTGAATTGTAGCACTATCTAAAAAGTATATTAAACTATTTGCCTTTACATAATGAAATACATTTTTTTTTTAAAAAAAAAAGAGCTCTGGAAACAATAATAGGCATTCTGGAGTCCATCTCCCAGACCATATTTTTTTCTAGGTAAGGAATTACAAGCTACAGACCCGAGTTGTTCCTGATATATGAATCCACATGATTCTACAGCCATCTATTGAATTCAAAGAATTCTGGGAGTTGTCAACCATCAGTATTTGTTTTAACACGGTGTGTGTTTCTTGGATATTGGAAAATAGCTTGGTTTACATTGAATTACATAGCTAAATATGCTTTAACTCTACAATTTTTTTTTTCACAGTGTATCAACAGGGGAATCTTGCGCAAGACTGGAATGGTAAAATACAATAAATATGGAGACAAAAAAACAGCATTTAATATATTATAAACTATTTGGTGATGTATCTGTGCAACCCATGGAGACCTCTATTTTGAAACTTTTCAGAATCAAACCAGGATGAAAATTTATGTGTTGCATTTAAAGCATTTATAAGGGGGGCACTAATTAGTTGTTTGGCGAAAAGAAGACAAGTCAGCGGGGTTAAGGATTGAGAGACCTGACAGAAAGAACCAAAAAAAGTGGGTTGAAACATGCAGAAATTAAAAACTTTTAAATTATGTGTCGAAATGCAGGAATGAAGTCCAGGATAGTAGGCAGGATTTTCTTTAATTTAAAAAAAAAATCAGGCACGCATCTCATCATATTTTTGCAATTAATGGAAAGAATGGGGACGGAAAGGTAAAGGAATATTGCAGAATCATTTGCTATTTTTTTTGTTTTCCTTGCCTGGTTATGCAAGCATAATTTCATGTAATTTATAGATGACGTGTGCATGCCAAAGTTTACACAGGAGAAAGTATCTTTTTAAAGTGTAAAATAGAAAGCTGAACCGAATCAACATATCATTCAAACTGCATACATTTGCTGTTAATGATCTTCACGTCCACGGAAGCACTCCCTTATATGTGTGTTTGTACGAAGCCACGGTCAGTTACTGTAATGTTGTTGCTATATTGTTAACATTTATTGCCGATCCATACTTAATAAAGATTGTCCAAAAAAATAATAATTGGAAAAACTATTTTGGAAAACAAACTGAGAGAATCCTTCTTGAAGGTAAATCACATTTTGTATTGTATTTTCGGTGCTAGGGGTAAATCTCCTCTTTATAAACTGGATGCTGTTTACAATTGAAATTATTTTATTCTGATGTTTACATTTTTAGGAATTTAAACGATCCATGAACCAAATATTCCAATCTCCAATTAGAATTAGAGTCTAAAACATAGAATATAGGGTTCCAGTCCATTTGTTCTGGTTTTTTTTTCTACCAACCCTAAGTATTTAAAATACGTGTATCACTTATTTATAAATTAGAATGAAATCTTGAAAACACTTTGACAATAAAAGGATTTGCATAATTAAACACTTACCTAAGAAATTAATTCACGCCTGTTTGCTATGGACCATTTAAACATGAACACTTTAATTAATTGAACGTTGGCTTCACCCAAACAAGTCTAATGTATAATATTTTGATTGGCAGGCAACCTTGAAAGCAGTATGTTATAGTCAGAATGTTTATGTACATCTCAAGCGAAGGCTGTGTGTTTCAAAATGTAAACCTAAATTGTTGTTGCATTCTTGACGAGAAGCAAAATGGCAGCTTGGAGGAAATTACTCCTGCATGATTTTAATGCCAGTTGAATAAAAAAGGCCTCCTATAGTAACAGATCATTATATGTACAGATTTTTTTAATATAAATGTATTCCATAGTTATTGAATTGACATTGCCTTAGAGACTGATTAATATGTATGTCAAATATTGATGTTCATCATATGCACTATCCAACTAAATTACATCATATTATACTGCTAAATAGCTTTCTTCAGTTAATTAGACTTGGTCTGCTCAATCTGGCATTGCAGTATTTACCTTTTTCTTTTTCTATAAAACAAAGTAAACATCAATAGAGAAAAAAAAATGTGATATCAGTGAATCTTAAATAATTATGGTTAGATGGACAAGTATTGTGTTATAATTATCTTGTTGTCAGGGTAGATCTATCCCAGAAGACACAGCTTTTCAGTCACCGTTGACTATATTGCTGTTTAACCAGAATCGCTTGTGTCATTCCATTGAGTCTTTGCAAGTGCGTCTTACAAATGTTCACACCTGTTCATTTCATTTTGCTCACAGCATGACATGAGATGCTATGTCTGCAGAATAAGTTACCTGCATAATTGCTCCTTAAGTTAACATTAAGAAAATAGCAATTGTCTTAAGGTGTATTGATTTTTCTTTTATTTGTTTTACCTTTCAAAAGAGTAATCAGTAAACAGCCCAAAGTAAAATCTTTCCTCATCTAATCTTTTAAAGTATGATGGGGGGAGATTTATTAACCGAAAAAAAGATGCTATTCTGTGGGCACAGTGCTAAATAGCTATTAGAAATATATTCTATTTGTTTCCATGGCGAGTAATCATTTTTTAGCAAGTGTAATTGATATTGAATCCTTATAACACAGAAAACTTCAATTGGACATAATAGCACCTACTTTAACTTTATATATCCCCCACCATCACTTTGTTTTGCCCCATAAAGCTTATTTGATGATCGACTGGCACCTCCCCCAATCCGTGTGATTGCATAAACTGGATATAACGGTTATAAATGTAAGGGTTATGTATTGGGGTTATGGTTATGCATGGTCAAAAGGCAGAACTCGACTTATCCAATCTATGTTATGGATAGAAAGGAAAGTGCCTAGATAAGAGATTTTACCTGTCCTTAGAGTGGCCGAGCTTAACACAATAACTGTAAGAAAGCAAAATAAACCTGTAAACAGCCATGGTCAATGGTAACAGAGCAGCATAGTCCAGGAGCAAGTAAAATTTAAACAACCAGAAAATCAGTATCACAATAAGAATGCAGTGACGGGCAATGAAAAGCACAACAAGCCAAGTTACTGACTGACAAAAGCATATGCATGAAACAGTGTCTGGGTGCCAGTCCAAAGTCAGAAATAGTTAGAAAAGTTCCAGGACACATTCACAGATATTTTATCATGAATATAAATTTAGCACCTTTTATCAAGTTATCACAGAAAATACAGTGATCAAATATATGATAAATATACCTGAGCAGTGAATAAAGAAATATAACCCCAAGTTATGTGAATCCATGTTTAGTGCTAACGAAATCAGGTTAGCAAGTTAACCCAACTTGCAACATAAAGAAGCATACACTGATAAAATATAAGAGTAAGACTTAAAAATAGAGAACGTACTCACATTTGAATGAGCAGGATATACTGCTCACTATGATGGCGTGGGTGGTATAATCCCCACCTAGGATTCTTTGGACAATGGTCAGCTCCAAAATGACGTGTAACCAGGTTAAGAGAGAAAAAAGTAATATAATATAAAATTATAAGATAAAATAAAATAAAAGGTATATGGCAAATGTATGATGAAAAAAGCCAATATTCCTTTATTAGTACAAATATAAAATATATATATATAAAATTAGCCAAAACGCGTTTCGCCACACAGGGCTTTATCAACTGGCAATAATATGATAGCAGCTACTTCCCGGCAGGAACTCCGTTACCCCCCCCCCCCCCCTCGGACCGGTGGGGGTTTTCCCGGTCCACCCCTGAGAGGCTGTCTGGAGCTAATGGACGCACAGAGTACAGCCGCCCAGGCTGACATACTCATTTGCGACTCTCCCAATATGGCGGCAGCCGCGTGTCCTCCTGGTACCAGCAAAGCATGGCAGGATATTGAGTCTAAGCTGGACAGACTCTTTAATCAATTTTGGAAGCAAATAACAAGCAGGAAACCCCAACAAGCTCCACCACAGCCCCAACAAGCTCCACCACAGCTAAGCGAAGCAGTCCCCAACGCAAAAGGCGTCGAAGACGGGACCGGAGGCACAAACAGAAATGCAGAGCATGCCCCACGTCAAGCACTCGCCTCCACCTTAACATAGAAACATAGAAACATAGAATGTGACGGCAGATAAGAACCATTCGGCCCATCTAGTCTGCCCAATTTTCTAAATACTTTCATTAGTCTCTGGCCTTATCTTATAGTTACGATAGCCTTATGCCTATCCCACGCATGCTTAAACTCCTTTACTGTGTTAACCTCTACCACTTCAGCTGGAAGGCTATTCCATGCATCCACTACCCTCTCAGTAAAGTAATAAGCCACCACAATACCGCACCGGACGTGAAGCACCACCGGGACAGATCCAACAGAACCAACCACCGACTAAACAAGCTTCCACCACCTCAAGCCGCAAACCCGGCACTCAGCCAGAGACTTGCCTTTGTTGTTCCAGGGTTCACCTGGCGCCCAGAAGGGATCGGATGAGCACAAGCAGTAAACAGCAGCCTGCCAAGCATGTCCCACTATAGCCGATCCTCCACACCATGCCTTTGATCACATGAACTGCTCTCTGCACATTAACTAATCGTAAAGTAGCAAGCGTTTAAACATGTTATTATTTCACCTCCTAAAGAGTTTATTGTCATAGTTCCTTACATGCCTTTACCTTAACCGTTCATGTAATTCACTAGTCTCATCTCATGGGGCGACTCACACTTGATTTATAACTAGTGGTGGAGCTGCTGATATAAATACACAGTTGATAACGTGCAACAGAGGCGGCTCTAGACTTTATGAGGCCTTAGGCGAAACTCAAACATGAGGCCCCACTATCAAAAAAGTGTCACATATACACATTGATGCACAGTTTACCTGTGTATGTGCCTGAGAGTGTGTCTGACAGAGAGTATCCTTGTGTGTGAGAATGTATGTCTCTGTGAGCATGTTTGCGTTTTTGTCTGAGACTGAAGTGTGTTGTGTGTATGGCAGGTGATGTGTGAGGGGGTGATGGTGAAAGGGAAAGGGGGGTGATAGTGAGAGGGAGAGCGGGGTGATGGTGAGAGTGAGCGGGGGTGATGTGAGAAGGAGGGGGTGATGTGAGAAGGAGGGGGGTTGATGTGAGAGTGAGGGGGGTTGATGTGAGAGTGAGGGGGGTGATGTGAGAGTGAGGGTGAAGGTGGTGGGAGGTTGGTGAGGCTGAAGGTGGTAGGAGGCTGAGGGTGGTGAGGCAGAGGGTGGTGGGGAGGGTGGTGAGGCTAAGGGTGGTAGGGAGGCTGAGGGTGGTGGGGAGGGTGGTGAGGCTGAGGGTGGTGGGGGGTGGTGAGGCTGAGGGTGGTGGTGAGGCTGAGGGCGCTGAGGCTTAGGGTGGTGGGGGTGCTCAGGCTGAGGGTGGTGGGGGTTGCTGAGGCTTGTGGGTGGTGGTGAGGCTGAGGGTGGTGAGGGGGTGAGGCTGAGGGTGGTGGGGAGGGTGGTGAGGCTGAGGGTATTGGGGAGGGTAGGGAGGCTGAGGGTGGTGGGGGTGGTGAGGCTGAGGGTGGTGGGGGTTCGCTGAGGCTGACGGTGGTGGGGGTGCTGAGGCTGAGGGTTGTGGGGTGCTGAGGGGGTGGTGGGGGTGGTGGGGAGGGTGGTGAGGCTGAGGGTGGTGGGGAGGGTGTTGAGGCTGAAGGTGGTAGGGAGGCTGAGGGTGGTGAGGTTAAGGGTGGTGGGGAGGGTGGGGAGGATGAGGGTGGTAGGGAGGGTGAGGAGGCTGAGGGTGGTAGGGAGGGTGATGAGGCTGAGGGTGGTGAGGCTGGCTGAGGGTGGTAGGGAGGGTGATGAGGCTGAGGGTGGTGGGGAGGGTGGTAGGGAGGCTGAGTGTGGTGGGGGTGAGAGAGCCTACCTTTAGTCCCTGGTGGTCCAGTGGGCTCCCTGGTAGTCCAGTGGCCACTGCTCCCGGTCTGCAGCTCTGCAGAGCTGCAGACCATGTAATCTCACGAGATCATCAGAGCATTGCCGTGGTAACCCGCAGCAACGCTCTGATTGGCCGGTTTTCGCGAGACACATGGTCTGCAGCTCTGCTCACTGCGGTGCTGCAGACCGGTGTCTGCGGTGGCTGGCCGGGCAGCCAGGTGGGGCCTCGCACCTGGCGGCATACGGGGCAAGCCGCCGGGCCCCCTCCTGGTGTCAGGTCCTCGGTCAGTGACCGAGGACCTGACACAGTCTGCCCACAGGCGGTTTAGTCGGCCATGAGGCCCCAGCCAGCGCGAGGCCTTAGGCGGCCGCCTAAACCACCTAATTAGAGAGCCGCCTCTGACGTGCAACTACACCCTAAACATGACAACCATCTTTCACAACAACGTACTGCTATATACTCTTACCCTCAGTGCAACTAGCCATGATATACGCACGTTCAGCCTAACATGCTCAAATATAACACACTTGTGTCTAAAAAAAAAAGAAAAAAAAGAATGCAGCTTCAGAATTAATCTAAATTGTATGCTGTCTAGGAGGTGGGAGGGTCTGGGAGGGAGGGTCTGCTGCTGATTAGCTGGAATGTGTCTGCTGACTGTGAGGTACAGGGTCAAAGTTTACTCAATGATGATGAATAGGGGGCGGACCGAACATTGCATATGTTCGCCATCTGCAGCGAACGCGAACACGCTATGTTCACCAGGAACTATTTGCCGGCGAACCGTTCGGGACATCACTAATAACAATGATTGGACTTTTTTCGGACACACCTCGTATATATAGTATGCCCTTCCAGTGCAACTGCTAAATTCCCTTCGATTTATTAAATCACCTTTAATGCCTAAAAATGAATTCTGAATCACATTATAAGAATCAAGAGCTCAGCTTATTTGGACAACAATAATATAATAGTATATAACAAAAATACATAAACATAATAGTATACCAATTTATAAAATATAGTATATTGTGACTGAAAATAGAAAGGAAGAAAATATTTCTTAGGGAAATATTTCCATAAAACAAAATGAGCAGCATAAGACAAAAATAAACTTTAAGATTTCATTTTTACATTCTGTACTAAATGCAGAAAGTTAATCTCGCAGAAAACAAATCATTTATTTGTAACCATAGTAGCAGCTAGACTTCATTGAAATGCAGACTTTAATATGCAGTGCATGCATAATTGTTATGTCAAAAATCCAGCCATATTCAAAATTGTGACCTTGAGGTTTCATGGATGGAAATCATATTTGTCTGTAATTGAGCAACTACTATTTTTCACAGAAGACAAAAAGACTCAAGGTGATTATGCAAAAACAACTAACATGGGCTATTTCTGGCTTTAATCTCTACGACTAAATTGTTATTAGAACTGTGTGGTAAAGGTACTGGAATTTGAAGGGATTCTCTAAGAGCCCAAACAATTTAGCTTAATGAATCAGATTGACTATAAAAACTTTTAAAGCAAACAAACTGCGCTGTAAGAATAAAACCATTGTTTTCATGGAACCAGCCACGGGAGATGTGGTTAGGGGAGCATAAAAAGGTGATTTAACAAATCGAAGGGAATTTAGCAGTTGCACTGGAAGGGCATACTATATATACGAGGTGTGTCCGAAAAAAGTCCAATCATTGTTATTAGTGATGTCCCGAACGGTTCGCTGGCAAATAGTTCCTGGTGAACATAGCGTGTTCGCGTTCGCTGCAGATGGCGAACATTTGCAATGTTCGGTCCGCCCCCTATTCATCATCATTGAGTAAACTTTGACCCTGTACCTCACAGTCAGCAGACACATTCCAGCCAATCAGCAGCAGACCCACCCTCCCAGACCCTCCCACCTCCTAGACAGCATACAATTTAGATTAATTCTGAAGCTGCATTCATTTTTTTTATTATTATTTTTGTTTGTGTTTATTATACATTATCCTCCATAGCCAGTAACCTGTGTTTATTATACATTATCCCCCATAGCCAGTAACCTGTGCGTATTATACATTATCTCCCCACAACCAGTAACCTGTGTTTATTATGCATTATCCCCCCACAACCAGTAACCTGTGTTTATTATACATTATCCTCCCCATAGCCAGTAACCTGTGTTTATTATACATTATCCTCCCCATAGCCAGTAACCTGTGTTTATTATACATTATCACCCCATAGCCAGTAACCTGTGTTTATTATACATTATCCCCCAACCAGTAACCTCTGTTTATTATACATTATCCCCCATAGCCAGTAACCTGTGTTTATTATACATTATCCTCCCCATAACCAGTAACCTGTGTTTATTATACATTATCCCCCATAGCCAGTAACCTGTGTTTATTATACATTATCCCCCATAGCCAGTAACCTGTGTTTATTATACATTATCCCCCCACAACCAGTAACCTGTGTTTATTATACATTATCCCCCCACAACAGTAACCTGTGTTTATTATACATTATCCACCTATAGCCAGTAACCTGTGTTTATTATACATTATCCACCCATAGCCAGTAACCTGTGTTTATTATACATTATCCTCCCCAAAGCCAGTAACCTGTGTTTATTATACATTATCCCCCATAGCCAGTAACCTGTGCTTATTATACATTATCTGCCCCCAGGGCCAGTAACCTGTGTTTATTATACATTATCCTCCCATAGCCAGTAACCTGTGTTTATTATACATTATCTCCCCCATAGCCAGTAACCTGTGCTTATTATACATTATCTGCCCCCAGGGCCAGTAACCTGTGTTTATTATACATTATCCTCCCATAGCCACTAACCTGTGTTTATTATACATTATCTCCCCCATAGCCAGTAACCTGTGTTTATTATACATTATCCCCCCACAACCAGTAACCTGTGTTTATTATACATTATCCTCCCCATAGCCAGTAACCTGTGTTTATTATACATTATCCCCCATAGCCAGTAACCTGTGTTTATTATACATTATCCCCCCATAGCCTGTAACCTGTGTTTATTATACATTATCCCCCTATAGCCAGTAACCTGTGTTTATTATACATTATCCTCCCCATAGCCAGTAACCTGTGTTTATTATACATTATCCTCCCCATAGCCAGTAACCTGTGTTTATTATACATTATCCCCAATAGCCAGTAACCTGTGTTTATTATACATTATCCCCCCATAGTCAGTAACCTGTGTTTATTATACATTATCCCCCATAGCCAGTAACCAGTGTTTATTATACATTATCCCCCCATAGCCAGTAACCTGTGTTTATTATACATTATCCCCCCATCGCCAGTAACCTGTGTTTATTATAGATTATCCTCCCATAGCCAGTAACCTGTGTTTATTATACATTATCCCCCATAGCCAGTAATCTGTGCGTATTATACATTATCTCCCCCATAGCCAGTAACCTGTGTTTATTATACATTATCTCCCCCGTAGCCAGTAACCCGTGTTTATTATACATTATCCCCCACAACCAGTAACCTGTGTTTTTTATACATTATCCCCCCACAACCAGTAACCTGTGTTTATTATACATTATCCCCCACAACCAGTAACCTGTGTTTATTATACATTATCCTCCCCATAGCCAGTAACCTGTGTTTATTATACATGATCCTCCCCATAGCCAGTAACCTGTGTTTATTATACATTATCCCCCCATAGCCAGTAACCTGTGTTTATTATACATTATCCCCCACAACCAGTAATCTGTGTTTAATATACATTATCCCCCCATAGCCAGTAACCTGTGTTTATTATACATTATCCCCCCATAGCCAGTAACCCGTGTTTATTATACATTATCCCCCTATAGCCAGTAACCCGTGTTTATTATACATTATCCTCCATAGCCAGTAACCTGTGCTTATTATACATTATCTCCCCCATAGCCAGTAACCTGTGTTTATTATACATTATCCTCCCATAGCCAGTAACCTGTGTTTATTATACATTACCCTCCCATAACCAGTAACCTGTGTTTATTATACATTATCTCCCCCGTAGCCAGTAACCTGTGTTTATTATACATTATCCCACCACAACCAGTAACCTGTGTTTATTATATATTATCCCACCACAACCAGTAACCTGTGTTTATTATACATTATCCCCCCACAACCAGTAACCTGTGTTTATTATACATTATCCCCCACAACCAGTAACCTGTGTTTATTATACATTATCCCCCCACAACCAGTAACCTGTGTTTATTATATATTATCCCACCACAACCAGTAACCTGTGTTTATTATACATTATCCCCCACAACCAGTAACCTGTGTTTATTATACATTATCTCCCCCATAGCCAGTAACCTGTGTTTATTATACATTATCCCCCCACAACCATTAACCTGTGTTTATTATACATTATCCCCCCATAACCAGTAACCTGTGTTTATTATACATTATCCCCCCATAGCCAGTAACCTGTGTTTAATATACATTATCCCCCATAGTCATTTATCGTTGGACCTAGGCAGCATGATGTCTTAGGCCGGCTCAGAGAGTGAGTGAGTGAGTGAGTGAATAATATAATATATATGTTCAGAAACATATTAGTAATATATGTAAATCGGGTTCATGCAAAGAGGGTGAAAAGGTATTAAAGAAAAACACACTTATTGCATCAAATTTACAAAGCCAAACTTTTAAAAGCTTTCCTCATTTCTTTCTCCGGATGAGGAATATATTGGTTGTAGACTGAGGATTTCCATCTGCCCAATCTTTTAATAATATGTACTGGAGTGTCAGTGTTGAAGGAGACCGAAGCTGCCCCTATTCTAAATGAAAGACCCGAGACATGGATACAACCCAATCTTAGGAGTAGTGTTCTGATGTAGAAGATGAATTTAGCCGTAGTCAGAGGGATTCAGGAAGAGTAGTGGTGAAATGTGTGTGGTATGACTGAGTGTGGGTAAGTAAGACTCAAGTATTTTAACTGGGCACTAGTTCTAGGTGGGATAAAGTGGTATAGCGGATGGATGAGTAGCTTGGTTCGTTTTAGAGGTTTGTAGAGAAAGTATATAGTGATCATGATTTTTAGCGATTTCCAATATTCTCATATCTGGTGTCACAATAGCTTGCATTTAAAAAAAACAAAACTTTTTTGACTGTAATATAATAGCAGTCAGTTTCCTTCACACGTGTGCATTTCAGGGCCTGCCAGGGCACAGTGTCACACCAGTGCAACTCATATCTGGTGTAACAGTAGTGTACATTTAAAAAAAAAATACAGGGGGCTTGTTGTCACCTTTCGAGGGACCCTTGGTGTTGTACGTGGCTGGGTGGAGGAAGAGACCTTCAATTACATCAGTGAGGACTAGGAACGGGACATGGCTAGCTTGGTATCCAACCTGGTGCATTAAACGGGGAGTTTGGTCTGTCACTGTGAAGCGGGCGTGACCCTTACACTACCTGATCGATACAACATCATACCTGATGTTTTAACCCCTTAAGGACCAAACTTCTGGAATAAAAGGGAATCATGACATGTCACACATGTCATGTGTCCTTAAGGGGTTAAAGCACGTTATTCCAAACAATTTAGGACTGTTAGTTGATTTATGCGCTTTATGGATTAAAACCAGACTCTGCATCAACTATGTAATTTTCCATGGGAGTTTTGCCATGGATCCCCCTCTGGCATGCCACAGTACAGGTGTTAGTCCCCTTGAAACAACTTTTCCATCACTATTGTGGCCAGAAAGAGTCCCTGTGGGTTTTAAAATTCGCCTGCCTATTCGCGATCATTTGCGGAAGTTTGCGTTCGCAGTTTCATGTTCGCGACATCACTATTGTTAATATAACGAGAACAGTTTGCACGACACTGATATAACTTGACAGTCAAGGAGAGTGGACTGGAGTGTGCATGCCTTTACTATGACAACTTCACTGTACTAGTCAGTGGGTGAGCTAGACGCTGTTGAGTGGGCATGTGTACTGTGTGGCCGTCACATTCAAAATGACTGAGCAAGTCGAGCAACAAATCTGCATCAATTTCTATGTTTGAACATTCCTTCTGGAAACCATTTGGCTGATTTAGAAGGCTTTAGGGGACGGTGCAATGAGTGTAGTGCAAATAAAAGTGTGGCACAAAATGCTTCAAAGATACTCAAGAATCTGTTGAAACATTTGGAGATTTGGCAAAGATTTAAATGAGATTCAGGTAAATACGACGAGGCAGCTGATGGCGATTCCAACAACAGCAAGTCTTATGGCTTGACTGGTGTGTGTATTTGTGCTTAGCAATATATAAACTATTCACTTACTTCAGGTGGAAGGGGCTTTCATCCACACTTTTTTCCCTACCACAACTCTTTTGGTATGTAATATATATATTTAGCAAGAGAATTTAGCAGCTACACTTGAGGACATGACAGTGTAACTGCTAAATTCTCTTCCATTTGTTAAATTATTTTTTTTATAAACAGCTAACCAGTAGAAATACAGATAAATTAGAATGGTGCAAATACACTGAAAAAAATTCTAAACGCAATACTTTTGTTTTGCCCCCATTTTTCATAAACTGAACTCAAAGATCTAAGACTTTTTCTATGTACAAAAAGACCTGTTTCTCTCAAATATTGTTCACAAATCTGTCTAAATCTGTGTTAGTGAGTACTTCTCTTTTGCCGAGATAATCCAACCACCTCACAGGTGTGGCATATCAAGATACTGATTAGACAGAATGATTATTGCAAAGGTGTGCCTTAAGCTGGCCACAATAAAAGGCCACTCTAAAATGTGCAGTTTTACTGTACTGGGGGACTCCGAGGGAGGCTGGGTGGTCCAAAAACCATTCAGTATCTGGTGTGACCACCATTTGCCTCACACAGTGCAACACATCTCCTTCACATAGAGTTGACCAGGTTGTTGATTGTGGCCTGTAGAATGTTGGTCCACTCCTCTTCAATGGCTGTGCGAAGTTGCTGGATATTGTCAGGACCTGGAACACGCTTTTGTATACGCCGATCAAGAGCATCCCAAACATGCTCAATGGGTGACATGTCCCTTGAATATGCTGGCCATGCAAGAACTGGAATGTTTTCAGTTTCCAGAAATTGTGTACAGTGTACATGGGGCCGTACATTATCATGCTGCAACATGAGGTGATGGAGTGGTTATAGTACCACTCCAGACTATCAGGCACAGGGAGGATCAAACCCTTGAGATCGGTGGATCCTAACGTGGATATTTAAGCGAACTCACCATCATCCAAAATCATGAAGTTGAATACTTTATTAATTACAAAAACAATAGTGCTTAAAAATAAAATAAAATATCAAATCTCACTGCACTTAGAGCAGATCATAGTCCTGGGAGTTGGTAAATATACAGTCCGAGTGTCCTCTCTCTGTATCTCCCAGCTGGTCACCATCTCTCTGCACATGCAGGAACTTCCGAGTTCAGCGTGCGGCTACACATTTTCCCCCGCTTCTCAAGGCTTTCTCAAGCACACCGAACCCGGGAGTTCTTTTATGAGCAGAGAGACGGTGACCAGCTGAGAGACACAGAGGTAGGACACACAGACTGTATATTTACCAACACCCAGGACTTTGGTCTGCTCCAAGTGCAGTGAGATTTTACCACTACTGTTTTTGTGAATATGATTTCAGGTGATGGTGAGTTTGTTTAAATACCCACGTTAGGATCCAAAAATCGCAAGGGTCTGATCCTCCCTGTGCCTCCACAATTGTGAGTTAATTTCCTATAAAGCACCATATATTATATTTTATTCAGACTATATTGCACTAGAACTGTTTGTTTATGTATTTTAGATTATTGAGACCCACTTCCTAAAGAGAGTGCAAGTATATAATTTTACTTTGTCACTTAAGATCTGTTGTTTTATCACAGTGTGGTGTTAATTTTCTGTAATAGCTTCTTCCTCACTAACAGATTTTACGTGTATTTTGCTGGGAGATTCATATCCTCTGATTGTCACATTTCCTGCACTTTAAAGATTGTTTTGCTTATAAACAGCTAACCACACCTCCCGTGGCTGTGGCTGACTCCATGAAAACAATGGTTTTATTCTTGCAGCGCAGTGTGTTTGCTTTAAACGTTTTTATCTCCTGCTCTGAACTTTAATCACACACAGGAGGCTCCTGCAGGCTCCAATTCACAGAGCAGAAGGACGTTTAAATAAAACAAACTATACAATAAGGCAAGCTAAAAAAATTAGACTTCTGTATCCAGGCTACAGATCCTGAAGTTTTTGTGTGTCGTGACCACCTTGCTTTCCCTTCCTGCAACCGGATAGACAGTATACTGGCCAATGAGGAATGGAATAAGCAGAGGCTAAGGGGAACAAGAAGAGGCCCTGAGCTAGACCTGAACTGCACATGCTTCTAGTTGTGCTTACAGTAAAGTGGCTACAGCAGCTTTGAGTATTACCCTGTACCAAAGAGGTTTCCTGGTCTGCAGAGATCCTTTGGTAGTGTATCTATAGAATATATTATATGTTTTTTAGAGAGACAATGAGACACAGATAGTGTGACACAGAATATCAATGGCAGGGTGTCTCTACCTAACACTACTTAACACTCTGAACACCATCTGCTGAACATTTTACAAACAATGACACTGTAGAACTGACTTTATATTTGAAAAGAATAATAAATCTGAAAAAGCCAGGAAAATCTGATTGTGTTATATCTTTATGCGACACAGAAGAACATATTTATATTTATGATACTATTTACATTTTTCTACAATCTATACACCAAACCTGCTTCTTTAAGCAATTGTTTTGTGCTTAGAGTGTCCTTCTAATTGAGTAGGAAAGCAAAAGAAGGTTAAAAGTACACATTTTCACCTCACTAAAACTTTTCACCAAACTCAGCTAACATTTTTTTTTTACCCTTCAAAGTTAATTTGTGGTAATTTGCGGTGAGCCATTCATTGGCAAAATGCGTTGGGACGTTGCGTGTGTGTTAGTGATCGACATAAACTTAAGGATGACGCTGTAGCTCTATTTGATAATACTTTGAAGATTTTATCACTACACACTATTATTTCCTCCATTTGGTTTTGTTTTTATTATTATTATTTTTTACTATTCATGACTATTAGCTAGAGGGTAGGCAAGCATACATGTATCCTGTATCTAATTTGCCCTTTTCTCATCCTTGATACTCTGTTTATATATCAACCTCCCCAGTCCCTCGTGTTTGGATAATGTTAATTTTTTTCTTGTTACATTTTATAATGTAGAGATATATTTTACTACAGGGGGATAGTACATTGTAATTCCGTCATATCTAATATTGTATCAATTATGTGTGTGAATTAAACAGTTGTAGTTTTGATTAGCAGAATATATGTTTTGTTTTTATATTTTATATTCATTAAAGGTTATGTTTTACTATTTATGGGTTGCTTCCCACAGGTAGAGGATTTTGTACACTGGTCTTATCCTCTTCCACTGGATGCCTTTTTGGCTCCTTATTGAGTTTAACTGGTATTATTATTAGGGGTTACCCCCCACCTTCCTTTGAAGAAACCTGACACCCTTTCCCTTACTAGTTTCTGTTAGCCTTAATTTGCGCTAATGCACAATACAGAATTACAAGTCACTGCCAACTAGTACATGTATTTTCGGCATGAGTATTAAAAGAAACAACAAAGGGTTGATAAAAAAAAAAAAAGCCAACATACATGAAACATCCTATATGGTTCATACGCAGAGCATTAAACCTAAGGCTTAACCTGAGTTTTGTCACGATTAGGAAAATATTTGCAGATCATGTGATTGTCAGAGCAATGATGTCAGTCTCTCTGGGGTCTTGGACCAATAGGAAATCATCTTGTAGCCGAATTCCTGATATTTGGTGCAAATGGATGATCAGTGTATGAGACAGTGTCAGGGAGTGGCCCAAATCCCTCTCCCAATATTTTCAGCTAAGATTTTTAATCTCCTGCTGTCCATGGGATTTTTTTTTTTTTATGTTTCTTATAGTGGAGATATATTTTTAACTCAGAGGTAAAAACCTTCACCAAAATGTTAGTAATATTATTAAGGTTTATAAAATGTCAGTGTGACAGTACTAGTAATTCACGCATTTTATGCAAGATTACTGCACGATTACTGGGCCAGTCCTGGACAACTGCTGTCTGGAAACCTATGAAACCCTGCTGTAAAACTCTGAAGAAGTCAACCAGGTTGGAAGTCCAGCAGAAAGTTTATAGCATCTTCCACAACTTGTCTTAAGAAACATCTATAAATTAGCGATTGTTTCTGCTAGTATTCTGTCTACATATATTATATATAGTTCAGCAATTTAGGAAATAATGTAGCATTTGGAATAAACTTTGCATTTAATGCTGATAAAATTGCTGATCACAATACTACTGTCTGTGTCATTCTACGTAAATAGTGACCATCTTTCTCTGTGCTTGTTTTATTCAGGCAGCCAGAATTCACCTTTCTTATCCATTAAGCCTATGGGCTTCTATTGGCCTGACCGTAATTCTTGTTTGCAAACATGGAATACAGTGAGCTAACTAGGCCTTAACCCCTGTTAGGGAGCTTGGCATAATGTGAACAAATGCAGAACAAAGTCTTTAGATTCCAACTTGATTCTTCAAGGACCATGGCCTGCAGGGTACCAAGTGTCATACTCTTGAAATGTTTTTAGTTTATCCTTATGAGTGGATAGCACTGGGCCTTAAATTCCTATGAATAACTTAGAATGTGTTTAAGGCCACTTGTATCTATTTATTTAGATTGTTATGTATATAGAAGGTATGTGCGATGTCAGACTATATTCATAACTAAGTATATTATTCTGTAGAATGAGGAAGAATGCTTGAAGTATTATGTTTTCACGTTAGCATCATGCTGACAGTTATAAATATCATTGCTATGGTTGTCTTTTTTATTGATTTGCAATAAATTCATAAAAGGCACTCATTTTGTCTTCATATGAGCCTCCTCTCTGGTTCTCTCTCATGAGATTATCATTTATAATTGCTACCTGAAGATAACCTTTGCTGACACCTGAAGATCAATAGGATGAGGGATCATCCGCACTACCACCAGCTACTGTTAGAACACTCTTGTTTTTGACCTCAGTAAGAAACTTCAGACAAAGATGTATTGAAGTGGGCTTTGGGAGATAATATTTGTCCACACAGCTGCCTGAAGAACATTGTTACACAAACATAACTCTCTTAAACAATACAGCTTTGTTTAAACAGAAACGTTATTAAACAACATTTTGATGATAGACTCTTTTCATATTCTTATCAGGAGAATATAAATTCTATTGACAAATGACTGCTATTTTAATGATGAGCAAAATTAAATAGCAACCTTGGTGATGAGCGTTGGTAAAGACCCAAAGGAAGACTCATTTTAATTAATAGTTGTGAGTTGGTATCAGAATGAGTTATTGCATCATTTCTGGTTTAGTGACAGAAATAATGACAGCTTGTTATTTACAAGAGGCCAAGTCCTTTGCTTGTCCTTTCTACCTGCACTACATCATGAGCATCAATACCCCCAATCATTTCCAGACTGCCAAGTGAAAATGTTACGCAACCTCTCTTCAATTGATATGCCAAAAGGACTGCAAATTTATAGTTAACAATTAATTTAAATTGGTCAGGGAAGATATAGTATTCAAGGTTCAGTATAGCAGCACTTCTGTAACACAAGGGAAATTAATTTGAAAAACTTGCTAGAAATAGAATATCACATTTAAAGGGATACTCCAAGCACCTAAGGCACCATGCAAGTAACCATTGTGTATATTAGTGTGATGCTATGTGTGTAGTTTTTGTAAAGATTTTTTAAATTACTTGTACCTTCATTCCACAATGTTGTCTTCGATGATAATTGTTATCTACATCTTCAAAAAAAAAAAAAAAGAGTGGTGAATAGTGATGTCCCGAACTGTTCGCTGGTGAATAGTTCCTGGCGAACATCGCTTGTTCGCGTTCGCCACTGACGGTGAACATATGCGCTGTTCGGTCCGCCCCCTATTCGTCATCATTGAGTAAACTTTGACCCTGTACCTCACAGTCAGCAGACACATTCCAGTCAATCAGCAGTAGACCCCCCCTCCCAGACCCTCCCAGACCCTCCCACCTCCTAGACAGCATAAATTTTACATTCATTGTGAAGCTGCATTCTTAGTGAGAGGAGGGACAGTGTAGCTGCTGCTGATTTGATAGGGAAATTGATAGCTAGGCTAGTGTATTCAGTGTCCACTACAGTCCTGAAGGACTCATCTGATCTCTGCTGTAAGGACAGCACCCCAAAAAGCCCTTTTTAGGGCTAGAACATCAGTCTGCTTTTTTTTTTTTCTGTGTAATGTAATTGCAGTTGCCTGCCTGCCAGCCTGTGTGTCAGGCACACAGCATATACTGTGCCCACTTGCCCAGTGCCACCACCCACTCACTGGTGTCACAATAGCTTGCATTAAAAAAAAAAAAAAAACTTTTTGGACTGTAATATAATAGCAGTCAGTTTCCTTCACGCGTGTGTGTTTCAGGGCCTGCCCAGTGCCACCACTCACTCACTGGTGTCCCAATAGCTTGCAGTTAAAAAAACAAAACTTTTTTGACTGTAATATAATAGTAGTCAGTTTCCTTCACTAGTGTGTGTTTCAGGGCCTGCCCAGTGCCACCACTCACTCACTGGTGTCACAATAGCTTGCATTTAAAAAAATAAACTTTTTTGACTGTAATATAATAGCAGTCAGTTTCCTTCACGCGTGTGCGTATCAGGACCTGCCAGGGCACAGTGTCACACCAGTGCAACTCATATCTGGTGTAACAGTAGTGTACATTTTATTGTAGATAACAGGGATATGTCTCAGTCAGGCAGCATTACACACGTACGGTGTGATGATGATGATGTTGTACCCGCTGCTGTTTCCTTTGCTGAGTTGTCAGATACAAGTGAAGCGGTTGATGATGATGATGCGTTCGTGGATGTCACGTGGGTGCCCGCTAAAAGAGAAGAAGAACAGGGGGAAAGTTCAGATGGGGAGACAGAGAGGAGGAGGAGGAGACGAGTTGGAAGCAGGGGGAGGTTGTCGCAAGGAGCTAGTGGCACAGTCAGACAGCATGCATCGACACCCGGGGTCAGCCAGACAGCATGCCAATCAACGCATGCTGTTGCCACCACCAGAATGCCGTCATTGCAGAGCTCAGCAGTGTGGCATTTTTTTTGTGTGTCTGCCTCTGACAACAGCGATGCAATTTGCAACCTGTGCCAAAAGAAACTGAGTCGTGGGAAGTCCAACACCCACCTAGGTACAACTGCTTTGCGAAGGCACATGATTGCACATCACAAACGCCTATAAGAACAACACATGAGTACAAGCAGCACACAAACTCAAAGCCGCCATCCTCCTCCTGGTCCAGCATCTTCAGCCACGTTAACCACTGTTGTCCTCCTTGCCCCCTCTCAACCATCCACCCCTCCGTCTCTCGCCTTGAGCAGTTCCTGCTCATCTGCCCACAATCAGGTGTCTGTCAAGGACATGTTTAAGCATAAGAAGCCAATGTCACAAAGTCACCCCCTTGCCCGGCGTCTGACAGCTGGCTTGACTGAACTCTTAGCCCGCCAGCTTTTACCATACAAGCTGGTGGAGTCTGAGGCATTCAAAAAATTTGTAGCTATTGGGACACCGCAGTGGAAGGTAGCCGGCCGAAATTTATTTGCACAAAAGGCAATCCCCAACCTGTACTCGATTGTGCAAAAGGAAGTAATGGCATGTCTGGCACACAGTGTTGGGGCAAGGGTTCATCTTACCACTGATACCTGGTCTGCAAAGCATGGTCAGGGTAGGTATATCACCTACACTGCGCATTGGGTAAACCTGCTGATGGCTGCCAAGCATGGACTGCGTGGCTCTGCAGAGGAGTTGGTGACACCGCCACTACTTGCAGGCAGGCCTGCTGTCTTCTGCTGCTGCTGCTGCGTCTTGCTCCACATCAACGGCACCCCCCCCAGTTCCCCAGGTACTGTTCCACATCCCGGATACGGCAGTGTCACGCTGTCTTGGGGTTGACTTGCCTGAAAGCAGAGAGTCACACCGGACCAGCACTCCTGTCCGCCCTGAACACACAGGTGGATCAGTGGCTGACTCCGCACCAACTGGAGATCGGCAAAGTGGTTTGTGACAACGGAAGAAATTTGTTGGCGGAATTGCATTTGGGCCAGTTGACACATGTGCCGTGCATGGCACATGTGTGTAATCTGATCGTACAATGCTTTGTGCATAAGTACCCAGGCTTACAGGACATTCTTAAGCAGGCCAGGAAGGTGTGTGGCCATTTCAGGCGTTCCTACACGGCCATGGCGCACTTTTCCAATATCCAGCGGCGAAACAACATGCCAGTGAGCAGGGCCGGCCTTAGGCATTTGGGCGCCCTGTGCAAAAAATCTTCACAGCGCCCCCCCCTCCCCCACTCCTTACCCCTTCCCACACACCCTGTCACACAAACACACAGGCAGACAGCCAAACACACAGAGGCAAACAGCCACACACACACACACACACACACAGACAAACAGTCAAACACAGACAAACAGTCAAACACACACTGTCAGACAGCCACACACACACACACACACACAGACAGTCACACACACACGCGCAGACAGTCTCACACACACACATACACACACACACACACACACACACAAACATAGGCAAACAGTCACACACACACACAGGCAGACAGCCACACACACACAGTCAGACACACACTCACTAACAGACAAACACACTCACAGACACACACTCACAGACACACACTCACAGACACACACTAACAGACACACACTAACAGACACAGACACACACTAACAGACACAGACACACACTAACATACACAGACACACACTAACATACACAGACACAGACACACACTAACATACACAGACACACACTAACATACACAGACACACACTAACATACACAGACACACACACACACACTAACAGACACAGATACACACACACACACACACACACACACACACACTCACCCACATTAACACATTTTTTTACATTTATTTAGACACCCCCCCAGCCTCCTTACCTTTGGGAATGCTGGGGGGGTCTCTTCCTCCCTGGTGGTCCAGTGGCTGCTGGGCTGGGCGGGCGGCGCTGGCAGACGGCTGGCGAGGGAGCACTTCCTCTGAGCTGTTTGCTCAGCTCCCTCGCGCGCCGCAGAGTGAGGCTGGGAGCCGGAATATGACGTCATATTCCGGCTCCCAGCCTCACTCTGCGGCGCGCGAGGGAGCTGAGCATACAGCTCAGAGGAAGTGCTCCCTCGCCAGCCGCCCGCCAGCGCCGCACGACCGCCCAGCATGTCTGTTAGCCGCAAGGCTAACAAGACATTTGCCTTGGGCATTTGGGGGCGGCTTTTTTTGCCGCCCCCTTGAAAATGCTGCCCAAGGCAAATGCCTTGTTAGCATTGCGGCTAACAGACATGCCGTTTGAGCTATGCGGCCGCAGGGCGCCCCCTGCACCATGGCGCCCTGTGCGGCCGCACAGCTCGCACACCCCTAAGGCCGGCCCTGCCAGTGAGGCACTTGATTTGCGACAGCACAACACATTGGAATTCAACACTCCTAATGTTCGACCGCCTGCTCCAACAAGAAAAAGCCGTTAATGAGTATTTGTATGACCGGGGTGCTACGACAGCCTCTGCGGAGCTGGGAATTTTTTTGCCACGTTACTGGACGCTCATGCGCAATGCCTGTAGGCTCATGCGTCCTTTTGAGGAGGTGACAAACCTAGTCAGTCGCACCGAAGGCAACATCAGCGACACCATACAATTTGTTTTCTTCCTGGAGCGTGCCCTACGAAGAGTGCTGGATCAGGCCGTAGATGAGCGTGAAGAGGAAGAGTTGTGGTCACCATCACCACCAGAAACAGCCTTATCAGCATCGATTGCTGGACCTGCGGCAATGCTGGAAGAGGATTGTGAGGAAGAGGAGTCAGAGGAGGAATGTGGCTTTGAGGAGGAGGAGGAAGACCAAACACAACAGGCATCCCAGGGTGCTCGTTGTCACCTATCTGGTACCCGTGGTGTTGTACGTGGCTGGGGGGGAAGAACATACCTTCAGAGAGATCACTGAGGACGAGGAACAGGACATGAGTAGCTCGGCATCCAACCTTGTGCAAATGGGGTCTTTCATGCTGTCGTGCCTGTTGAGGGACCCTCGTATAAAAAGGCTGAAGGAGAACGACCTGTACTTGGTGTCCACGCTACTAGACCCCCGGTATAAGCAGAAAGTGCCTGAAATGTTACTGAATTACGGCAAGTCGGAAAGGATGCAGCAGTTCCAAAATCAATTAAAAAGTATGCTTTACACAGCGTATAAGGGTGATGTCACAGCACAACGGGAATCTAACAGGGGAAGAGGTGAAAGTAATCCTCCTCCTCCCACGACCACGCCGGCAAGGACAGGACGCTTTACAGACGTGTTGTTGATGGAGGACATGCAGAGCTTTTTAAGTCCTACGCATCGCCACAGCCCTTCGGAGTCCACCCTCAGAGACCGACTCGACCGACAGGTAGCAGACTACCTCGCCTTAACTGCAGATATCGACTGTAGCGGAGAGCTGATTTCTCGCAGCTATTCTCCACTTTAGATCCAAGGAAGGCTCAGGAACAAGTCATTAGTAAATCCACAGCAGAGTTTCCAGTAGGTAAAAAGGTACAGCAATATCCCCACAGCACTCCCAATAACTGGACGACACACAGTTTCAGGAGTAGAACTGACAATTGTTTATTTCAGGGTTTCTTATAAAGCCTGCTCCCATGCAAGGGAGGGAACTACAATAATTATGACAGTGACCAATGCAGGGCTTGTTACCTCCCACATCTCCTCCCCTCAGTGTGAGTCATAATCCCCTTAACTTGTACAGGACTTTACCCCAAACTCGGATGTACCCCTAAACCATCACATATCCTTAATATTAGGGTACCGCTAGGTAGCCCTGATCTGGGTGAATATAATATCCAAAATTCACCCAGATCGGACCGGTGGTTCGGCAGTTACCGAATGGGGATTTGTTAGGTCTCTCCGTTCGGTAGTTACGGAGCTCTGGAGGTCTCAGCGGTGTTTGGTTGTCTGAGTGTCCGATTTGGGTTCCAGACACTCGACGACAAAACACCGCTGAGATTTTCATGCGTAAGATGGCCGCCGCCACGTGTACGCATGCCGAATGGCGGCCACCCCGATACAATGTTAACTTGCGGTTTTGGAAAGAATGTGAACCTTAATTGTTGGCACACTTCTCTCCGGGGTGGTCCCTCCGTTCGGTAGTTTCCATAAGTATATAGTACGGAGGGAAACTACCGAATAACATACAATTCACACTTTACATAAATGAGTAGCAATTCAACACAGGCAAAATTATAATGAATATAGTCACACAGGCAGTTTGCAGGACAGGCTTACGGCGTTCCACTACACTGCTCCCCCTTGCCCACAAGCCGGCATACACAGTCTGATCCCACACGGATCGGCTTGGGGATGACCGGGGTGCTCACGGATTATTTCTCCAGATCAGTTTGTCGTGACAACCCGTCGGCGTTTCCATTTTGCTTACCCGGGCGGTATTGAATGTTAAAGTCAAAGGGCTGCAGCGCCAAACTCCAGCGCAGCAGCCTGGCATTGTCCCCAGCCACCCGGTTCAGCCAGACCAACGGGTTGTGATCCGTGAGCAAAGAAAAAGCCTGTCCATACAAGTAGGGTTGTAATTTCTTTAAGGCCCACACCACAGCTAGGCATTCCTTCTCGATGGCGGCGTAGCTTACTTCCCGGGGTAAAAGTTTGCGACTGATGTAAGCCACGGGGTGTTCTTCGCCATCGGCCCCGACTTGGCTCAGTACTGCCCCCAATCCAAACATAGAAGCGTCTGTGTGAACAAGAAAACGTTTAGTTGGATTGGGAGCGGCCAAGACAGGGGCATTAACAAGTGCATCTTTCAAGTGTTGGAATGCCTGCTCACACTCCGGGGTCCAGGTTACTTGGCGGGGAAGGTTTTTACGGGTCAGGTCAGTGAGGGGTTTGGCCAGGGCGCTATAATTGGGCACAAACTTCCGGTAATACCCTGCTGTCCCTAGGAAGGCTAATACCTGGGTTTTAGTTTTCGGGGTAGGCCACTGTGCTACTGCCTCTACTTTGGCTGGTTCCGGCTTTTGTTTACCACAGCCCACTCTGTGGCCCAGGTACTGTACCTCGGCCATCCCAATGCTGCATTTCGCTGGTTTTAAGGTCAAACCAGCCTCCCTGATCCTGTCTAGAACCGCTCCTATATGGGCCAAGTGTTCCTGCCAGGTATCGCTAAATATGGCAATATCATCGAGATACGCGCAGGTATAGTCTTGGAACCCATCTAGGAGGCGGTCCACCATCCGTTGGAAGGTAGCCGGCGCGTTTTTCATCCCAAACGGCATGACCTTAAATTGGTACAGGCCGAATGGGGTGACAAAGGCGGACTTAGGGATGGCGTCCGGGGCCAAGGGAATCTGCCAATACCCTTTACACAAATCAATAGTGGTAAGGTATTGACCCCTGGCCATCCGGTCCAGCAACTCATCTATCCTAGGCATCGGGTATGCGTCGGATACGGTTTTCTCATTCAATCTCCTGTAATCCACGCAAAAGCGGGTCGTGCCGTCCCGCTTTGGTACGAGGACTACTGGAGAGGCCCAGGGGCTATCGGAGGGCTCAATGACTCCTAACTGTATCATCTCTTCAATTTCCTTGCGCATATTCTCCCGTACCGCTTCAGGGATGCGGTACGGAGTCTGGCGCATGGGAAGTTGGCCAGGGGTTTCTACTCGGTGGGTAGCCAGAGGGGTGTATCCAGGTACATTAGAAAAGGTCTCCTGCTTTTCTTGCAGTAGTTGTTGTACCTCGATACGCTCCTGTGGGCTCAACCGATCCCCCAGTACAACTGCTCCTAAATCCCCAGCCATCTGTCCGTCTTCTAACAGATCGGGGAGGGGTAGGCTGTCGCCTTCTTCAGAGGTGGGGGTGCAGATAGCTGTCACCTCCTCTGATCGTTCTTGGTAAGGCTTCAGCATGTTCACATGGATCATGCGTCGCCCCCCATTCCCTGCGCAGTGGCCAATTATATAAGTGGTGTCACATCGCTGCTCTACCACTTTATAAGGGCCTTGCCAGGCGGCCTGTAGCTTATCGTGTCGGACAGGTTTTAAAATGAAAACTTTCTGTCCGACCTGAAAGCTGCGGTCCCTGGCGCCTCTATCGTACCAGGTGCGTTGACGCGTCTGAGCTGCCTGTAGGTTTTCCTTTACCGTCTTTGTGAGTGCTTCCAGGCGATCTCGGAGGGCCAGCACATATGGTACAATAGGGGTGCCGTCAGCGCTACGGTCTCCCTCCCAGTGTTCTCTAATCAAGTCCAGGGGTCCCCTTACTCTCCTCCCGAATAGCAGTTCAAAGGGAGAAAATCCCGTAGATTCCTGCGGCACCTCCCGGTAAGCAAACAGCAAGTGCGGCAGGAATTTTTCCCAGTCTTGGTGGGTCTCTGCGAAGGTTCGGAGCATCTGTTTTAAGGTGCCATTGAACCGTTCGCAGAGCCCATTAGTCTGGGGGTGGTACGGAGCACTAATTATGGGCTTAATCTTACAGAACTTCCAGAGCTGTTGGGTGACCTCTGCCGTGAACTGAGTGCCCTGATCCGAGATGATCTCCCTGGGTAACCCCATCCGGGAGAAAATCTGCATCAGCGCCTCAGCCACCATCTCTGCATGTATATTAGTTAGGGCTACCGCCTCGGGGTAGCGAGTGGCGTAGTCCACTACAGTCAAAATGTACCGTTTGCCTGATGGGCTAGGCTTCCGGAAGGGGCCTACAATGTCTACTGCAACCCTATGAAAGGGTTCCTCAATTATGGGTAGGGGGTGCAGCTTCGCCTTACGCTTATCCCCCCTCTTTCCTACCCTCTGGCACGTATCGCAGGTGTTACAATACCTGCGCACCTCCTGGCTAATCCCTGGCCAGAAGAAACTTTGGGTCAGCCGATATCTGGTACGGCTGACCCCCAAATGTCCGGATAGCGGAATATCGTGCGCTATCCGGAGTAATTCGGTTCGGTACCTCTGCGGTACCACCAGCTGTCTTGCAGTAATGGGGTCTGACCCAGCTATCTCTTTACTCGTTTCCCGGTATAATAACTGCCTGTCCCATACAAATCTTTCCCCCTCCGCCCCGGGTTGGATAGAGGTGACCTTGTCTCGGTATACTTGTAAGGTAGGGTCAGTGATCACCTCGGCTACAAACTCGTCAGGAGGGGCCCAAGGCATACAGTCTAGGGAAGGGGAGGAATCTCTTACCTGGACCTCCGGCAGTGCGTTGTTGTGCTGGGTGCGGGCCTGTTGCCTGGTGACTACTGGGTGTGCTTCCTCAGTAGTTTGTGGTTCAAATGCGGAGGTGAGTTTGCCCAGATCATTCCCTAGGACCACCTCAGCAGGTAATTGCGGCATTAGTCCCACTTCCACATTCCCAAACCCCGCACCCCAATGCAAGTGTACCCGGGCTGTGTCTAGCCGATACACGGCTCCCCCTGCAACCCTGACAGCCACAGTCTTATTCAGTTTGGCTTTG
Source organism: Pelobates fuscus (assembly GCF_036172605.1). Taxonomy (NCBI): domain Eukaryota; kingdom Metazoa; phylum Chordata; class Amphibia; order Anura; family Pelobatidae; genus Pelobates; species Pelobates fuscus. The sequence goes on from NC_086321.1 coordinate 59,271,296, forward strand.
TCTGAAACCAAATGACTTTGCACCAGGGTGATGGTGGCTCCCGAGTCTCTGAGCCCCTGCATAGGTTTCCCTTCCAGGTATACGGTCTGCCTATGGTGCTGTCGATTATCCGCCTGCGCTTGTAAGGGACTGGCCTCATGCAGCACTTCCCACTGTTCCACAGTCGTGACTGGAACGGCAGAGCTGTAGGGAAGTGGTACCTCATCCTGGTAGTGATGCGCTGCTGCTCTCGGTGGTGGTGGTGGAGGCCCTGGTCGGATCCAGGTGGTGCGGTCTCTAGACTGCGGACACTCTCGTTGGAAATGTCCCCACTTCTGGCATCGGTGGCATTGCACAGAAGCAGGTGTGCGGTATCTCTGCTGCGCTGCTGCTGGTGCTGGTGGAGGGAGTTGTCTTGGTGGGGGTTGAGGGTTAGGAGAGAAGGAATTCCCCCCTGGTGGCCGCATGGCAGGTTTGGTACTCACTGCCTTGGTTTGTCTGCGAGCGTCCATAAAATCATCTGCCTTTTTGGCAGCCTCGGTGAGGGTGGTGGGGTTACGATCCCTCACCCATTCCTGTAGTTCTGAGGATATCCCCTCATAAAACTGCTCCAACAGCAGCATTTGTAACAAGTCCTCCATGGACCGCGCTTTACTTGACTGCATCCACCCAAGAGCTGCCCTTTCTAGTCGGCAAGCCCACTCTGCGTGCGAATCTTTGTCCGCCTTTTTCAATTCCCTGAAGCGCCTCCGGTATGCCTCTGGTGTTATCGCATACCGGGCCAGGATAATCTCTTTTACCCGGCTATAGTTCCTAATTTCAATATCAGGCACAGTGCGGTAAGCTTCAGCTGCCCTTCCTGACAGCCGTCCTGCTAATATGGGTACCCACTCTTCCCTTGGTATGTTATGCAGCGTACACAGTCTCTGAAAGTCTTGGAGGAAGGCATCTATATCCTCCTCTGCTTCCACATACGTTTTAAAAGCTTGATAGGGAATTTTGGGCTTACCCTCTTGTGTCACAGCTCCTGCTGCACTTCTTTCCGGTGTTTGTGGTCTCCTGTTTCTCATCACAAACTCCTGCACCTCTGTCATCATTTTAGAGATGATCTCTGTTGGTGGGTTTTCTCCATAAAAGGCCAGTCTGAATTGTAAGTGCCTTTGGAACTCCTCCTGTTCTGTTTCAGGTCTTTGTTCCGTGGCCTGGACCTCTTCTGCTCTGTACTCTGCCATTACTTCGGTGATAAGCGTTGCTTTGGATTTGCTGCTGGCAGAACCACCTTTCGCTTCTAGAAGGTCTTTCAATGTGGTTCTCTTTAGCGTAGAAAGGTCAATCTCCATTAATCCTTGTTCCTCTGTGAGTCTGGATCCCAGCGCTGCCAACCAATGTAGCGGAGAGCTGATTTCTCGCAGCTATTCTCCACTTTAGATCCAAGGAAGGCTCAGGAACAAGTCATTAGTAAATCCACAGCAGAGTTTCCAGTAGGTAAAAAGGTACAGCAATATCCCCACAGCACTCCCAATAACTGGACGACACACAGTTTCAGGAGTAGAACTGACAATTGTTTATTTCAGGGTTTCTTATAAAGCCTGCTCCCATGCAAGGGAGGGAACTACAATAATTATGACAGTGACCAATGCAGGGCTTGTTACCTCCCACACATCTCCTCCCCTCAGTGTGAGTCATAATCCCCTTAACTTGTACAGGACTTTACCCCAAACTCGGATGTACCCCTAAACCATCACATATCCTTAATATTAGGGTACCGCTAGGTAGCCCTGATCTGGGTGAATATAATATCCAAAATTCACCCAGATCGGACCGGTGGTTCGGCAGTTACCGGAAGGTGAAGTTTGACCGACCGCACACGAGTTGGTATCCGAAAAGGGTTCCACGAGAATGGGCCCTGCGGTCGGTCTCCGTTCGGCAGTTAAAACAGACATTTATAACTGCCCTCCATACTTTAATCCACCCAGATAGTGATTCCCTCATTCGGTACTTTGTAACTACCGAATGGGGATTTGTTAGGTCTCTCCGTTCGGTAGTTACGGAGCTCTGGAGGTCTCAGCGGTGTTTGGTTGTCTGAGTGTCCGATTTGGGTTCCAGACACTCGACGACAAAACACCGCTGAGATTTTCATGCGTAAGATGGCCGCCGCCACGTGTACGCATGCCGAATGGCGGCCACCCCGATACAATGTTAACTTGCGGTTTTGGAAAGAATGTGAACCTTAATTGTTGGCACACTTCTCTCCGGAGTGGTCCCTCCGTTCGGTAGTTTCCATAAGTATATAGTACGGAGGGAAACTACCGAATAACATACAATTCACACTTTACATAAATGAGTAGCAATTCAACACAGGCAAAATTATAATGAATATAGTCACACAGGCAGTTTGCAGGACAGGCTTACGGCATTCCGCTACATCGACACTCTGAGGAGCGATGAACCCCTTGACTACTGGGCGTGCAGGCTTGATCTGTGGCCTGAGCTATCCCAATTTGCGATAGAACTTCTGGCCTGTCCCGCTTCAAGTGTCCTGCCAGAAAGGACCTTCAGTGCAGCAGGAGGTATTGTCACTGAGAAGAGAAGTCGCCTAGGTCAAAAAAGTTTAGATTACCTCACCTTTATTAAGATGAATGAGGGATGGATCCCGAAGGGACTGACAGTGGATGATACATTCGACTAAAAAAGGCCTGATGAGGGGGACGTAACAGGGTGTTGCCCTGTTGTGGTTTCCTGTTGCTGGTTTCCTGAGAGTGCTTAATCATTGTGAATCTGATTTCCTGGTATCCTGATCTTGGCTTTTCCCTGGTTATTCTGAATTCTGGTTTCCCTGACTTGGCTTGAGTAAATGGTATTGTGTATTTTCTGGCTTCCTTGACCTCGGCTTTCCCTTTGACCATTCTCTGTCTCTAGCGTATTAGTCCGGCCATTCTAAGGTCCGGTTTACCCTCTGTCCTTTTATTTCCCTTTTCTTGCCTATGTATATGTTTACATAGTTTCTGCGTGCTGGACCACACTAGTAGTCGTGACATTGGGATTAAACTGATAAGAATAGTACTACTTAACACACCACTCCTATCTGGTGGCACATTAGATTGCTCGCGCAGTGCCCCAAATTTGATGTAGGAGGACCGACCAAGCATCTTTTTCCATCTCCCGGTTCCTAAAATTGATGCCTTATATACACGTCCCCTGACAGGGGATGTAACAGGGATTAAACTAATAGGAATAGTACTACTTAACACACCTTATAATAATGCAGAGAGAGGAGTCTGAAGAAGAGGAGTCAGAGGAGGAAGGTGGCTTTGAGGAGGTGGAAGACCAAACAGAGCAGGCATCCCAGGGGGCTTGTTGTCACCTTTCGGGGACCCTTGGTGTTGTATGTGGCTGGGTGGAGGAAGAGAGACCTTCAATGACATCAGTGAGGACAAGGAACGGGACATGGCTAGCTTGGTATCCAACCTTGTGCAAATGGGGAGTTTGCGGTTGTGCAAATGGACTGTTTGCGGTTGTTTGCGGTGAGTTTGGTCTGTCACTGTGAAGCGGGCGTAACCCTTACACTACCTGATCGATACAACATCATACCTGATGTTTTAAAGCACGTTATTCCAAACAATTTAGGAATGTTAGGTGATTTATGCCCTTTATGGATTAAAACCAGACTCTGCATCAACTATGTAATTTTCCATGGGAGTTTTGCCATGGATCCCCCTCCGGCATGCCACAGTCCAGGTGTTAGTCCCCTTGAAACAACTTTTTCATCACTATTGTGGCCAGAAAGAGTCCCTGTGGGTTTTAAAATTCGCCTGCCTATTGGAGTCTATGGCGCTTCGCCCGGTTCGCCCGTTCGCGAACATTTGCGGAAGTTCGCGTTCGCGAACCGAAAATTTTATGTTCGCGACATCACTAGTGGTGAAACAGCCAATGGAAAGTTAATAGATGTCACATGACATGTACAACATACATAAAGAAAGTCACATAAGTTGACAAACACACCATTGCATGCATTGCAGACCAGAACATGAGTGTTTTATTGAGTAAACAAATTAATGAAACTACTTACAAGCTGCAGAACAAAACAACTGTTACACAAAAGTGTATGGGATATATTTCCAGTGGAAAATAATGGAATAAGTAGGATTGTCTGTGAGATATGGATATTGTGGTGGAATCTCGGTAAAAATAAATTTAGTAGGCCGAGATTACCACGTGGCATGTGTACGTGCATATGCTGACGTATCGATCAGTTGGTTGCACGAGGCAAGATACGATCAGTAGTGTACGGAGCATGTGCAAGAATACAGGATATAGTATTCCCCTCCTCCATTGTGCTGGACAGGCCATGCGGTCAAGCAGGAAGTTAATTCTTATTTGTATTGATTGGTCAAGAGAATGTGCGGGTGGAGCTTAATATGGTAGGAGTTATGTGCCTATATAAGGAGCCTGCACTATTGTCCGGGGCTCAGAACTTGCTGTATTTTGGTGACATTAGTCCCTCTGAGTCCCGATCGGTGATCCAATAAAGAATCTCTTCCTTCCTGAAGAAACCTGTGTCCATCTCTCTGTGCTTGGCTTCCATCAGTTTCTCCGGTATCATTTGGTGCATTGGCCGGGAAGCTCATCGTTCAACGGTAGCTGAGAGGCAGAGGCGTGAGACGGTCTATCTTTGCCCACGTTCTCTACGGCTGCACCCCTGAACTTCTGCGTGGACCTCCCTTCGTCTCGGCGCCACTGGTCTGTTGTCCAGGAGATCATCGGCCTCTACGTAAGAAGTGCTGGGGTGTCCCCGTCGATGAGTGTGAACTCAGGTTCAGGAACGAGGAGGTAAGACAACTGCTGTTTTAGACGGCAGACCCACTAGGGGTATACCGATTTTGCGGTAGGCCCAAAAGGGGTTTAAATCTGTGTATGGAATCTGCCCCTCTGTCGGATGGGAAGGAGCGAAGGCGCACCGCTCAATCGAACGCTCTTTAGTAAGACCGTTTGATTTGGTTAGTCAGGCGGGGTCCTGTGTAAAAAGCCCTAGCCGGACACCGGTGTCTTGTCTAGACTAGCGTTCTAGGGTGTATATTACGTTCGCTAGGTCGGAGGGACCGGGAGACTAAGCGGCGCCTGTGTAAATTCGGTTCGCTAGCTCTCAACCTATCTTGGCTAAGTGGGAAGGCGTGTAAATTTGGAACCCACTAGATTTTTGATAGTAATCGACTAAGAGGCGCCTGTGTAAATTCGGTCCTCTAGCTCGCTATATGTGGTGCTTGGGCAGTGTGGCTAACCAAAACGGGTGTATATAGTTTTAGGTAGTCCATTCAAGGTTCTGGCCAATAGTTTAGTTGGGATTGTAAATGTGTTAAAGATTGTTAGTAAAGTGTATATCTTGTTAGATAGCGCGAGCTCAGCCGTCTAGCGAGAGTGTTAATAGTGTGTTGCTGTATTATAGTGCACGGTACCATAACCCTGTATATTTACTGACACTGTATATAAGTACTAATCATTGTCGTCTAATGCATGTTTAACACCATAACCACTAATAATTGTATTGTGACCTTAAATTGTGCTTTGACCTATGCTAACCGTACTGTAACCGCTATTTGTAAAAGACGATGTTACTGGGGTGTGTTATAGACGGGTAATTCATATATAGAGAATTATAGCGTGGGTGACTGTATAGTTTCGCCAAAGGGCATAATATTGATTATTTAGTGACTGGTGTAACAGCTGTGTGTGTACGGGAATTCCCTGAGTGTTCATTGTGTTATTGTGTACGTTTCACTTGGTAACCGTACCACGTGGTGCTGTTGCCAGAGGAAACGGGTGTGACTGTTGAATAGAACGCGTGCATAGTATTCGTTGTCAACGACGTTCCATTGATAAGTATGGGCGCGTCGGAGTCAACGATTTTGGATCCCTTAGGTTGTATGGTAAAGCATTTTAAAAAGGGATTTAAAACATGTGATTTTGGGGTTAAAATGTCTCCTGTACGTTTGGTCACTTTGTGCACTAGGGAGTGGCCTACTTTGGTTGCGGCATGGCCGCCACGTGGCAGTTTGGATCCAACTCTGGTACAGCGTGTACACGTGGCTGTGTCAGGTAGGCCTGAACTTTACGGACAGTTTCCATATATTGATTGTTGGAGACAGGCCGTAAACGACTCGCCAAAATGGATTCAGATATGCTACGAGGAGCAATGTCGCCTCATGGTGGCCAGGACTTGTTTGTCCACTAGAACTGTGGTTAGGCCCATTTTGGACACGCCCCCTGAGTCTGAGATCCCTTTGCCGCCCCCTTACTTTCCTTTAAGAGGAAGTGACGCGAATGCAGGAAGTCCTGCACCCCTTCCCTTATTGCCCCCATCCACTTCCGCTTCCTCCTCCAGTACAGAATCCACCCCCCCTCGTATTAAATCTCCCCTTCCGGAACCAGGACCAACCCCCATTAGATCTGAATATCCTGATTTGGCGCCACTTCAAACTTCCGGTCAAGCTTCTTCTAGCTCGGCTCGGAGTATTCTATTTACCAACTTTTCCCAAAATCAAGCTCCCACATCCTCATGCTCTATTACCCCCCGACCGGAACCTCTAACTGACGCCCCTCCACGTAGCCCCATACTAACCCGACAACTGACCGGTACCCAACAATTAAAACATTATCAGATGCCTCTTCGTCTCAATCCTGGGTCAGCCTATATCGATGCCGCAGGTCAAATGGCACATGCTGACCCAGTCTTCGTATATGTCCCATTCACGACTACCGATCTCTTGAATTGGAAGACCCACAACTCCTCGTACACTGAGAAACCACAAGCTATGACCGATCTGTTCACCTCGATAGTTCAGACACATAATCCGACATGGGCTGATTGCCAGCAGTTATTAATGACATTGTTTAATAATGAGGAAAGGACAAGGATTAATCAAGCGGCCATTAAAGCGCTAGAGGATAGAGCCCGTGCTTTAAATCAAGCCAATCCGGCAGCATGGGCCGCAACACATTACCCTAATACCGATCCCGATTGGAATGTTAATGGCGCAGATATGGTTCAACTCAGAGCCTATAGAGACGCTATAATTGCTGGCATGAAAGCCGGAGGGAAGAAAGCTATTAACATGTCGAAGACAGTTGAGGTGATTCAGAAAAGTGATGAAGCGCCCAGTGTCTTTTATGACCGATTATTGGAGGCATACCGTTTGTATACCCCCTTTAATCCGGAAGACGCTGATAATTCCCGAATGGTGAACTCCGCCTTTGTCAGCCAAGCTTACGGAGATATTAAGCGCAAGCTACAGAAGTTAGAAGGGTTTGCAGGTATGTCTATCACCCAACTAATGGAGGTAGCGAACAAAGTGTATATGAATAGGGAAACAGAAAGTAAGAAAGAGGAAGAGCGCAAGATGCGTAAAAAGGCTGATATGCTAGCGGTAGCGTTCGCAGGCGTAGATAGACGGGGTCCAGATAGAGGCGATAGTAGATGGAATAGGGAGCCTTTGAGTAGGAATCAGTGCGCGTATTGCAAGGAAGAAGGGCATTGGAGGAACGAGTGTCCGCAAAGAGAGCAGTACGAGAGAGACCTACCCAGGGCAGGTTACGGAAACTTTAGAGGCAGAGCGAGAGGTAGAGGAGGCCCCGGAGGGAGTAATGGTAATAGAGGGAGCAATGGGAACAGAGGAAGTGTAAGGGAAGATAGGTACTATCCAGCAGCGCAAAGGTCCTGCGATAGAGAAGGTAGGGACTTTGTAGGATTGGCTGACACGGTCATGGAGGACTATTGATACCGACCGGGCTCCATCCCCCTTGGTCGAGCGGAGCCTATGGTCGATGTATCAATAGGGGGAAAAAGGAGTGCGTTCATGATCGACACTGGTGCTGAACATCCGGTGGTGACTAACCTAGTTGCTCCTCCATCTGGAAGAACTATTACTGTAATAGGAGCAACTGGAAGAAGTGCTGAAAAACCGGTTCTTAAAAGTCGACTCTGTACATTGGGAGGCCACGTAGTAAAACATCAATTCCTTTATATGCCTGAATGTCCAGTCCAATTGCTGGGACGTGATATGCTATCCAAATTACAAGCACAGATTACGTTCCTACCAAATGGAACAACATCCTTAAAGTTTAATGGACCTTCAGGTATTATGACATTATCCGTACCAAAGGAAGAAGAGTGGCGACTTTATACAGCGTTGACTAGCCAAAACCCTAGGAGTGATGAATCCTTATTCAACATACCAGGAGTTTGGGCAGAGAACAACCCACCAGGACTGGCCCGCAATATTCCACCTATTAAAATCGAACTAAAACTTGGGGTTTATCCAGTGAGCCTAAGACAATATCACATCCCGCAGAAGGCTAAGAAGAACATCCAATCTTATCTGGATAAGTTCATACGGTATGGTATCCTAAAATTCTGTTCTTCCCCCTGGAACACCCCATTGCTGCCTGTTCAAAAGCCCGGTACAGATGAGTATCGACCTGTGCAGGACTTGAGAGCAGTCAATGATGCGGTTGTTAGTATACATCCAGTTGTGCCCAATCCATATAACCTGCTTGCTTTAATTCCGGGCGGGGCTACTTACTTTACAGTCTTAGATCTCAAAGATGCCTTCTTTTGCCATCGAAATTCCGCAGAAAGCCAATGTATCTTCGCTTTCCAATGGGAAAACGCTGTGACGGGCTCAAAACGCCAAATGACCTGGACAAGACTGCCCCAAGGGTTTAAAAATTCACCTACCCTATTTGGTTCAGCTCTAAGTCAAGATCTACTGGATTTCGAGTCTATCCCAGGAGAGTGTGTACTGTTACAATATGTAGATGACTTGTTGATAGCAGCAGTTACCAAGGAAATATGTCAGCAAGCAACGCACGATCTACTACACATTCTCTGGAAGGCAGGATACAAGGTGTCTAGAAGGAAGGCTCAGTTGTGTTTGCCAACTGTCAAATATCTGGGATTCCATATCTCTGAAGGTCAAAGAATTATGGGGCCAGAGAGAAAAGAAGCTGTGTGCCAAATACCGATACCCAAGAATAGAAGACAAGTGCGAGAATTCTTGGGGGCAGCAGGCTTCTGCAGGATATGGATTCCCAGCTACGCGATACTGGCAAAACCTCTGTATGCAGCTATCAAAGGTACAGAGCACGACCCCTTCTTATGGACTCAAGAACAGCAAACGGCATTTGAAGATGTGAAGAAGGCTTTGATGAGTGCCCCAGCATTAGGTCTACCTGATCACACACGACCATTCTACCTGTATGTACATGAGCAAAGAAGAATGGCTGTGGGAGTATTGACACAGTACTTGGGATCATGGCAAAGACCTGTTGCCTACATGTCTAAGCAACTGGATGCAGTGGCCAGCGGACTTCCACCTTGTCTAAGAGCCGTAGCTGCAGCCGCCCTGCTAGTAGCTGAAGCCAATAAACTCACTCTGGGTCAAGAACTTTATGTACGAGTCCCACATGCAGTACAGACGTTGTTGGATTACAAAGGAAATCATTGGTTTAGTAACAGCCGTATGACCAAGTATCAAGCAATGTTGTGTGAAAACCCAAGAGTGCATTTAGAGACTGTAAACACCTTAAATCCAGCTACCCTTTTGCCACAACCTACTGAAAGTCAACATGATTGTTTGGAAGTAATGGATGAAGTATTTTCAAGTAGACCAGATCTTCGTGATTTTCCCATCCAGAACCCCGATGTTCAATATTACACCGACGGCAGTAGTTATGTGAAAGAAGGGATCCGCTATGCAGGATATGCAGTAACAACGATAGACAAGGTGATAGAAGCTCGGCCACTGGCAAAAGGGACATCAGCACAAAAGGCAGAATTGATAGCACTGACACGAGCGTTACAATTGGCTGAAGGTTTAAGAGTAAACATCTATACGGACTCCAAGTATGCGTTTTTAACCACTCATGCCCACGGAGCTTTGTATAAAGAAAGAGGACTATTGAATTCAGAAGGCAAAGAAATCAAGTAAGCAGCTGAAATCCTACAACTATTGGAAGCAGTGTGGGAGCCGAAAGAAGTCGGTATTATACATTGTCGAGCGCATCTGAGAGGAGATGGTGATGTAACCAAAGAAAATCGGATGGCAGACAGTGCGGCTAAGCGTGCCGCTGAATCAGGAAGACAGGAATATGTGGAGCATATAGCTGCTCTTATACCAACTCCACTGTCTCAATGGACTCCAGTTTATACAACTCAAGAAGAGGAGTGGTTAAAGACTGAACCTGGAAAGTATTTGGAGAACAAATGGTATCAGTTAGAAGATGGAAGAATAGTCATTCCAGCATCACTAGCGGTAGAAATTGTCCAGAACTATCGCAACGGGACACATTCTGGGAGAGATAGTACAGAAGAATCTCTCAGAAAACATTTCTACATACCAAGATTGTCCAACTTGACTCAGGCCATTGTACGAAGATGTGTAACGTGTGCTAAAAATAATGCAAGGCAAGGACCAGTAAAGCCACCAGGAGTCCAGTTTATGGGGGGACTCCCCATGTCCGATTTACAAATTGACTATACAGTGATGCCTAAATCGGGTGGACATCGCTACCTGCTGGTAGTTGTGTGTACCTATTCAGGCTGGGTAGAAGCATGTCCTACTCGTACAGAGAAAGCAGGAGAAGTTGTGAGATTCCTGCTACGAGAAATAATACCCCGATATGGACTACCCTCCTCTATAGGATCGGACAATGGTCCAGCTTTTGTTCATCAGTGCCTACAACAACTGACTCATATGCTTGGTATAAAGTGGAGGCTTCATACGGCATATAGACCCCAGAGTTCTGGTAAGGTAGAGAGAATGAATAGAACTATTAAGAATCAGTTGGCTAAAATGTGTCAGGAAACCCAACTTAAGTGGAACGTTCTCTTGCCCATAGCTCTATTGCGAATCCGCAGTACACCTACCAGAAGGATGGGCCTCTCTCCTTTTGAAATCATGTATGGGCGACCACCTCCCGTACTTGGTAACTTAAGGGGGGATTGGAGTCAGTTGGGAGAAGGAATTACCCGGCAGCAGGTTGTAGAGTTGGGTAAGACTATGGAGGAGGTACAGAAATGGGTACAAGATAGATTACCTGTGAATATTTATCCCCCAGTTCATAGTTACCACCCAGGAGACCAAGTGTGGATTAAAGAGTAGAATAATGTACCGTTAGGGCCCAAGTGGAGAGGTCCTTATGTTGTTCTTTTGTCTACCCCTACAGCGATAAAAGTAGCCGAAGTGACTCCGTGGATACATCACTCCAGGGTTAAACCAGCAGCAGTCGATTCTTGGCAAGTTACAGCAGATCCAGAGAATCCCTGCAAGATCCGGTTAAAACGCACGACTCAGTCGGAGTGACGAGGAACCTTGTGGATTACAAATTTTATTGTTTCAGAGATTTGGTAAGTGAGTGAGAAGGCCATAATAAAGCCTGTCCGCTCACCAACGTGTAGTGTATAAGCCAGGAAAAGTCTCGAAGGGACCCCTGTGAAGACGAGCAGAACTCCATTCCCTGCAGCCCTTACATCCTGGAAGCTGAGGTGCCTTCGCACGGACGAAGACTGAGGATGACGACGAAAGATGTGTTTATGATAATGTTTTTATATGTGTATTTTTATATTCAGGAAGGTAGAGGTACCGACACTCCTAGCTGTGAGGTATGCATTAAGACTACAAGAACAGGTAACCATATTTCCCAGACCCTAATTTGGCATTCGCAATATGAGTGTAAAGGAGATGTATCAAGATGTAGATACCTAAATATAGAATATAGTGTGTGCCATTTAGGAGTAGGAGAACCTAAGTGCTTCAGTCCAGAGTATCAACCCCGTACAATTTGGTTGACTCTCAGGAATGGAGATCCTCAGGGGACCCTAATTAATAAGACGGTATTAGAATCCGTATATTCTTCAGGTGTTCTGCTATTTGATGCGTGTAAGGCAATATCAAGTGGTAGAAAGCCGTGGAATGTATGTGGGGATCTTAGATGGGAGAGAACGTATGGGTCTAACGATAAATATATTTGTCCCAGTAGTAAAAATAAATATGTGAGTCCTAGATGCCCAAATAGAGATTATAACTTTTGCCCATATTTGTCTTGTGTGGGGTGGGCAACTTGGGGACAGACAGCAGACAAGGACATGATTGTGACTAAGTTGCCTAACAGTCCATATTGTAAGTCTATGGAATGCAATCCAATCCATATACTTATAAATAACCCCGACAAGTTCTTAGATAAATATGGTAATTTATTTGGGTTTCAAATATATGGGACGGGTTTAGATCCTGGGACAGTATTGTTTATAGGGATAGAGACTGATATGGTATCGTCCCAAACTCATCAAGTATACCATTCCTTTTATGAAGAGATGAGCATAGATAATAAGATCCCCCATAATGCTAAAAACCTATTCATAGATTTAGCCGGAAGTATTGCCGGTAGTCTTAATGTTACCAACTGCTATGTGTGTGGAGGTACTAACATGGGAGACCAATGGCCTTGGGAAGCAAAGGAGGTAATGTCCGGTTCTGAGGCAGTTGACCAATTAATATCTACACAAGCCGATTATCATATGAGTGTTAGAGGTAAATCTGAGTGGAGATTAAAGACCTCCATCATAGGTTATGTTTGCATAGCGAGGAAAGGAATGATGTATAACACTTCTGTAGGAGAATTAACTTGTCTAGGGCAAAAAGCTTATGATGATGATACAAAGAATACAACTTGGTGGTCGGCTTCAAATGTCTCAGAACCATCCCGTTTGCTAGATACGCCAATTTAAAGGATGTGTGGTTTGATTTATCCATCACATCTAACTGGAGAGCCCCAGCAAATTTGTACTGGATCTGTGGTAAGAAAGCCTATTCGGAGTTGCCACAGGACTGGGAAGGGGCATGTGTGTTGGGTATGCTCAAACCATCCTTCTTCTTGTTACCTATCGAAACAGGTGAGACTTTAGGTGTTAAAGTGTATGATGTGAATCATAGGAAGAAAAGGGGACCCATAGAGATAGGTACCTGGGAAGATAATGAATGGCCTCCCCAGCGTATTATAGATTATTATGGGCCAGCCACGTGGGCAGAGGATGGTACCTTTGGTTATAGAACCCCAATTTATATGCTCAACCGTATTATAAGATTACAGGCAGTGGTTGAGATCATTACTAACGAGACATCACAAGCGCTCAATCTTCTAGCGAAGCACAATACCAGGATGAGGACAGCAGTCTACCAAAATAGATTAGCCTTGGATTACCTTTTGGCAGTAGAGGGAGGTGTATGTGGGAAGTTTAACCTGAGCAATTGCTGTCTTCAAATAGATGACAAAGGGCAAGCAATAGCTGAGCTTACTAGCCATATGGTTAAACTAGCGCATGTGCCTACTCAGGTATGGAAAGGGTACAATCCAAGTAGTTGGTTTGGTAGCTGGTATGAGTGGTTTGGAGGGCTTAAGGCAGTGGTAGGTGGAGTCCTACTGATTTTAATGTTGTGTCTACTCCTGCCGTGTCTTATACCCTTAGTAGTTAGGTCTGTGCAAAGCCTGATAGAAAATATAGCAGAGAGGAAGGCTGCTGCACAGATAATGGCAATTTATAAATATAAGGCTCTAGATCAGGGAGAACCAATGCAGGAAGATGAGTGTTGAAGATTCACATCATAGGATAAGTCTGGTCTGGTTCAAGGTAACTTGCGGTGTATGCAAACCAAGGTTAAGTGATGCCTCAAGTAATTGTGAAATATCAAGAGGCATCAAAGGGGGGAATGTGGTGGAATCTCGGTAAAAATAAATTTAGTAGGCCGAGATTACCACGTGGCATGTGTACGTGCATATGCTGACGTATCGATCAGTTGGTTGCACGAGGCAAGATACGATCAGTAGTGTACGGAGCATGTGCAAGAATACAGGATATAGTATTCCCCTCCTCCATTGTGCTGGACAGGCCATGCGGTCAAGCAGGAAGTTAATTCTTATTTGTATTGATTGGTCAAGAGAATGTGCGGGTGGAGCTTAATATGGTAGGAGTTATGTGCCTATATAAGGAGCCTGCACTATTGTCCGGGGCTCAGAACTTGCTGTATTTTGGTGACATTAGTCCCTCTGAGTCCCGATCGGTGATCCAATAAAGAATCTCTTCCTTCCTGAAGAAACCTGTGTCCATCTCTCTGTGCTTGGCTTCCGTCAGTTTCTCCGGTATCAATATCAATAGAGAAGGAACAAATCCTAGTGAAACAATCAAGAAGTGGGTATGACATTTATTTTGATATTTTAATAATCTTCTTCCATTATTTTAATTCCTTTTTTTTTTCCCCAACCTTGTGTATACACATTCTAAAGTCCAAGTTTTTTTGGTAATCAATGCAAAACAAATTTTAGTCCATAAATATTGACTTTAGCACCGATTCTCACCGTGCAGAGAAACACAATATGTTACCAGTACCCAATCAGTCTCTGCAGCTGTGAAAAGAAAAACCCAAATTCATCAGAGAAGAATGTTTTTTTGTATCTTATGTATATTGTGCATTAACACAGGTAATCTTTCAGTTAACTCCAAGATAGAGAATAACCCTGTCAGGGTTATTTACTTATCACCAGATCTTGTTGTAATGGACAAAATCTGGTGAAAATGACTGATGTTTAGTGACTGGGTTTTTATTACTAAAGTGAGTAATGGGTCTAGAGTAGCTGAATGGAAAGCATAGTTTACTAACAGGTTTATTCACTAATCAAAATTAACTAATTGCAACTGCAGTGGCAATTCTCATATTTACTAACGCAAAACAAGATAGGAATTTCATTGGACTACGTGAATCTGCAGCAATCACCCTGATACATTTGGTGTCTGGATTAAAATCAGTGTTTATACCTCTAAACCCTGTACAAATTATAGTATTCAAAGCAGATGTATCAGGGTGATTGCTGCAGATTCACTTAGTCCGACCAAATTCCGACCTTGTTTGCCATTAGTAAATCAGTGTTTATACCTCTAAACCCTATACAAATTATAGTATTCGAAGCACTCACGAAGCAGCGATATAAATACAACTCATGACAAAATGCATCTGGTTGGATGCATGTTGTAAATTAGTGTTCACTACTACTTTTTGCAAGTGGATTGATAATTAGAGTTATTTCTTGTCCACTGGCAGCTATAGCAAAGAGTTAAAACTCCTTGGCAGCACAAGGGTTAATCATGTGGTGGCTGGCTAGCCACATTAGAAAGTAATAAATAAATAAAAAGCCAGTAGGTGTCAATAAGATTCCTATATTATTATGAGTAAGGCGTAAAACCTGTGGACACCAGGTTGGTGCTATAATAATATTGAAGGGGGAGGACCTAGTGCCCATGGACGAAGGATGGGGGCTCTAAATAATTATACAATGGCGGATTAGACATGCCATTGTCCAGCTTCTCCCAGGTGGCTAGGGGTGCTCAATCCCCTAGCCACCCCACATTAAAATTTAACAAACCTACCAACCCCTTCACCCTAATAAGAGTGAGGGGAGATAATTCAAATTAATATCTGACAAGAATAATGAAAATCAAAAATGTTCAATTTGAAAAAAAAAATTAAAAAAAATTTAAAGCGCAGCAAAATACAAAAATAATGCATCTTTGCCCTGAGAATTCTCACTATAGTAAATAACTCTCAACGTGTTTATCTTCTGTCACAAACTGGGAGAGAGAAAGTCTGATAAGACGTGTAGAATAAAGAAGGAGCTGTTCTTTCCTGAGAGTAAGTTATTCACAGTTGTTACTAATTTATCACATTTTTGTAGGAAGGGACAGACACACACTCACCGACAGACACACAGGCAAACACACTCACTGAAAGATACACAGACACTCACTGACAGACACACGCAGACACTGGTAGACACACACACAGACTCACAGACAGACACTCACAGACAGAAATACACAAACAGACACACACTCACTGACAGAAAGACACACTGGCACACACACACAAACAGACACACACATACTCACTGAAAGACAAACACACACACACTCACTCACTCACTGACAAACACTGTGACCCTTGTTTGTAGATAGCACGGTCCTCTAGGGTAAACAACAGGCACAGTCCTTTGGTTTTCATATAATCAGGCAACTTTATTGGCAAGTCCACACAGCAACACAACTAAAACATAAATATAACAGGTTTCCCCTTTAAACAAAAACCTAGCTCGTCTGAGCACTAACTCACTTCAGATTCCCTATCTCTCAGGGGTTAAACTGTAACAAAATTATTGGTTTCACCAACCTAGTTCTTTGTCCGCTCACAGCACTCCCAGTGCTCCAAGCCAGCCTTGACTGCTTCGCTTTCTGCACTCCCAGTGCTCCAAGCCAGCCTTGACTGCTTTCCATTTGCACTCCCAGTGCACACAGTCTCCTTGACTCGCTCTCACACACACTGGAGAGAACAGCCTCTCTCCTACCTGCTTCCTGGGAGGAAGCCAGCAATCCCCCTTTTACCTGCCTAGCAGGGAGGGGTTTATTCCCACTGCTACAGCTGAGTATCTGCATTGTAAGTGCAGTGTTAATATTTATAACTCAAAATGTGAACAATAGCAAAAAAAAGCTAAATAATTAAAGTGACAGTGCTTTTAAGTATATATTAACAATGCATTGTGATAAATCTGCTCTAAAACAAATACATATTTTAAGAGTGATATTGCTAAACAGAATCTCTTCCAAAGTATACATTTGAGGAGGTTTTGGAACATCTTCAATTGATGTTAGCAAAAAATCTAAAGTCGTGCAGTTTTGTAAAACAGTCAGTGTAATTTGCTCCTACTCAGCAAAGAATAATATTCAGAATGGCAGTAAAGGCCCCAGAGAGAGTGTGCAGCTTAGCGGACAAGGGCACATGTATGAGGGATGGATGAAACATGATTGACTGTTTGTTATGTGTGGGAGTATGGTATGTGAGGAAATGGGTGGTGACAAATCAAACTGACCACTTAGGAGCTGGGCCAGCAACAGTTCCCTGCCCACCCTCCCTTTGTGACTTAGGCCCGGGGTGTTGTCACAGCGAGGCGGGGGGCATGTCCTTACCTGGTAGGGTGGGAGGTGGTTTGCAGGTAGATGAGTAAGGGGTCTCATCCTCCCCTATATATTATGGTGAACCCTAAGGGGTACCAGGTTGTACGTGTCCCCACCAAGCTAAAAAGCCTGCTGGTGGGGAGCCCAAAAGGGAAGATGAATTTATTATGCTGAAGGGGGAGGTGGGAGCCTTTGGGAAGGGGTGTGTTAGATTGGCAAGGATGTTTTGGTTACATTACTGTATGACATTATGCAAAGGTATTTATATGTTAATTTCTGATCGTGTTACTATGTACAGTTTTATACGTTTAAATGCATTATACAGTATTTGGTTGTTTTAATAAATGCTGTGGCCTGTTATATCCACGTTTTTGTGTCTGTCGTTATTGGGGGATTCATGGTTGGTTTGAAGGTGATATCATCCAATGCCCACTACGTACATACAAAGCTTCAACAATCAAATCTGCTAACAGACTATGCTATACACAGTTTCCAACATACCTCAAGTAGGGATAAACCCTCCTAAGACACTTTCACCTTTCCAAGATTTACTGTTCTCTTATAGCCAGAGGTGCAGGTATTTTACCTGCACTCTCTCTCCTATTATCCTTATAGCTCTCCTATTACAAAGACTACCTTCTGATAATTGATTTGTAACACAGAAAGTTGGAGCAATATAGCCTCAATAACAAAATAATACATTAAATATTAATTATAAGATAACCTAAATTTCCCCACAAATTCCAGTATAATCCACTTGGTAAGATAGTTCAATCATCACATATGTGAATCCAATAGAGAGAAAACTGTGACATTTTCCCTCTTAGTGAATATAATAGAGTTCCCAAGTACATCAATGGAGTCCAGTTTACAATTTACATTAATCAATGGAGTGCAGTTTTAAAAATTGTACCTTTGCATTTTGCAATCCTTTCTTATTCTAAGTACATGTTTCCTACTCCCCTACTACTCAGACACAATTCCATCCATGACAGATTCCAGCAATCTAATGAAACCTATGATTTTTTTTCCTTTTTATTCCTTGTACTTGGTAGCCAAAAACAGTCAGCAAATTGTCATTTTTTGAAAAACCAACCATCTTCAAAACATTAACTAAAATATGGATATACTTGCCTATTGACTTGGTCAAACCCATAATCCTCACAGGCAAAACTACAAAAAAAAATCCCTTTAATTGTTATTGTTACACAAACCTATTCTGTATGTTGCAATTGTGGTCATTTAACCACCATGATAATAAATAAAGTAAACATTAAACAAAATTCACCCAACAATTTCAATTAGTTCTTATTCAATGAGACAGCAGAAGCCAAAAAAAAAATCCATAAAGTTTACAAATTATATAAACAACTCTGGCGATGTTGGTCTGGACCAATCAATAATGTATCTGTTTGACTATTTAAATTTAAGATGTTAAATGTTTTATTCTCTGGCTATGGATAGAGGCACTTCTAAGTAATCTGTGACAACGTTTGCATATATTTGACACAATTTGGGCCCAATTCTTACTATTAAGTAAGCAGGTGAATCAGAGGCTTTTAGATTCTCCTGTAGGATATTCCATGATGTTCCAATCCCAGACGAGCCTCCCAAAACAGTTAACGTTTTTCTGCTTGTGGAAAGAGGCAATGTCACACCAGAGTAGCAGGATCAGAAATTTGTTTATTAATACATCAAAGACAGCTTGTGATCAACAGGGAGAATTCAGTACAGAATTCACAATGACGGCATTTCTCATGACAATATATAGGATAGATATGGTATACCTACAAGAAAATCAGTGTGTATATATTTTACTGACTAAATAATCTGCAAATTTAAACTATTTTCTTCATCATATGCAAACATTCTAAATTTTCGTGATAGCTTATTAGAACATTTTAGTGGAATTCATAAAAAAGCAATAAACATAGCATACCGAGGCATTGCTGTGACTGTTCTTATTCTGATTTTTAAAGATTTTACATTTGTTGCGACAGATCAGTTCTCTAGTGGCAAAGTAAAAAACATTTTAACTTTTAGGATTCAATATTGATTTAGATATTTTGGCGTGTATTGAATAGGAAGCATGTTTTTTGTACTAATTTGTTTTTAGTATGTCTTTTAGATATGATCATCTTTGCAAAATGAGTTATAGAAAAAATGTTTATTCTTATTAATTTATTAATACATTGTTATTTGCATGTGTAATGATTTGAAATATTATGAACATTATTTTCTTACAGTACTTATTGTAACCTTAGATATAAAAATCCTTGTTCCCCGTACTCAATTCAACCGGTCTTGTTCCTTGCCTCGGTGCAAACTCCAGCCACTCTATATAATCCACAAAGAGTGCACTCGTAGGGCTTTTAAATTCAAATAAGTCTTTTATTTAGGCAAATAAATGCATATAAAGTCGACGTTTCAGTCCAGACGGACTGTTATCAAGACCTGCCTTGATAAAAGTCCGTCTGGACTGAAAAGTCGACTTTATATGCATTTATTTGCCTAAATAAAACACTTATTTGAATTTAAAAGCCCTACTAGTGCACTCTTTGAGGATTATATATATATTATTCTGGAGAGAAATTGGAGGTAATCTGAGGTATTCAGAAGAGCAAAAAAAGTTAAGATTTGTTTGATTTAAATTATTCACCTTATTGAAATGGCAGACTTAGTTCAGTGTAATAGTTGTTATGCATTTGTTTCACGTTCCACTTTTTGGAGATTTGGATGCTGTCTAATCTGTAGACAGTTCTCTATAATGCGGCAGGAGATTGTATTTTTGAAGTCTGAGATTTGTAAATTATCTGGTAAACAAACTCAGACTGGAACTGCTGCAAAGCCACTGCCGCAGAGATGTACTTGGAATGGCAGATGGATTACTGTAGGATCTGGTAGACTTAGAGTTGTGGATAAAAGGCATATTGCACAGTCTGTTACTCTACACAATTCATTTTCTGCAGTTTCAGAGTGTAATGGTGTTATGGAGACAGGCTCAGGCACTGAGGGTAGTGGTGTTATGGAGACAGGCACTGAGGGTAGTGGTGTTGTGGAGACAGGCACTGAGGATAGTGGTGTTGTGGAGACAGGCTCAGGCACTGAGGGTAGTGGTGTTGTGGAGACAGGCTCAGGCACCAAGTGTAGTGGTGTTGTGGAGACAGGCTTGGAGACTATGGTGAGGCCTAATAGAAAGCAGTTGTTGTTGGGGGATTCCATCATAAGAGGTGTGGAGATGGACAATGGTGGTCTTGTGAGATGTCTTCCCGGAGCTACTGTTCACAGAGGCAGGAGACGTATTTTTTATATTGTTAAGCGAGCAAAGCAGGAAGGGGAATTGGATGTACTCGTCCATCTAGGGACAAATGACTTGGCCTGCAATGAGGTTTCTGAGGTTAAGGAAGTTTTTAGTGATTTTGACAATGATATATGGCACGTTGCTTCCACACTGTCATTCTCTGAAGTTCTGCCTGTGCATAACACTCAGAACGACAGGCGGATGCGTATTAGGGACTTTAACTTGTGGCTTGGTAAATGGTGTCGGGAGCAAGGATTTGGCTTCATTTCTCATGGTAGCTCTGTTTGGAATGGAAATAAACTCTACAAATAAGATGGTTTGCATCTTTCTCAAAAGGGAACAAATGTTCTCAGTGAGCAGTTCGGAGGTTTTGCTAGGATGTATTTAAACTAGGAGGGGGCAAAAGGGTGATAAAACATCAATCCAATTGTCCCCCAAAACAAGGACAGAAGGTGTCGGAAGCAAGTGTGTTAAAAAATGATAAGCTTAGAGTCATGTCTACAAATGTTTGCAGTTTAGGGAATAAGATCCATGAACTTGTGGCAATAATGGCAACTGAGTGTAAATGTAGTCGCTGTTACTGAGACATGGTATAATGAGAAAAATGACTGGGACATAGCAATACCAGGGTATTCTTTATATGTAAGATACAGGGAAGGCAGGAAAGGGGGAGGGGTGGCCCTGTATGTGAAGGGTAGCATAAAATCTAGCCTAATAAAAGTTAGTGAGGCGAACATAGAGTCCGTTTGGGTTACATTAGAATTTGGTAATCACACAGTAACTCGTGTAGGTGTTATTTACAGGCCCCTCAGGACAAATAGTTAGATAATCTACTAGTTGAGGAAATAGCTAAAATGACAATGAAGGGGGAAGTTATCATCATGGGTGACTTTTATCTTCCTGATGTGAATTGGAAAACAAAATTAGCTGCTTGTGCCAGGAGCACACATATTCTAAACTCCCTACTGGGATTGTCTCTAAAACAAGTCGTTGAGGAGCCAACTTGTAAAGAGGCCATACTAGATTTAGTGTTAACAAATGGAGTATTGTTATCAGATATTACTGTAGGTGAAAGTTTAGGATCCAGTGTTCATCAGTCAGTGTGGTTTAATATAAGAACAGTGAATGAGTCACACCACACAAATACAAAAGTTTTAGACTTTTAAAAAAAACAGACTTTTCTAAAATTAGAATATGTGTAAAGGAGTCATTATCAGATTGGAGCAATTTAAGTGGAGTCCAAGAGAAATGGGATTATTTAAAAGTTGCACTGCTGAAGGCAACAGAAAATTGCATTAGGCTTGTCAGTAAAAACAAAAAATTCAAGAAACCACTGTGGTACTCCGCAGATGTGGCCAAAATAGTAAAAAACAAAAAGTTAGCATTTAGTAATTATTAAAAAAAAAACAGAGTGAGGAAGACAGAATGTTCTATAAGATTAGGCAGAAAGAGGCTAAGCAAGTTATAAGAGCTTCCAAATCTCACACAGAAGAGAAAATAGCAAAGTCAGTAAAAAAAGGGGACAAAACATTTTTTAGATAGATAAATGAGAAAAGGAAAGACAAAAGAAGGAAAGTATGTAGATGAGGATAAAGGTCTAGCTGACTGCCTCAATTAATATTTTTGTTCAGTATTTACAGAGGAAAATGAAGGAAAGGGACCTCAGATAGGAAAAGGTAATTTATTACATGTGAGTTTACAGAGGAAGAGGTTCTATTTCAACTGTCAAAAGTAAAGACAAATAAGTCAATGGGACCTGATGAAATACACCCAAAGTTATTAAAAGAGCTTAGTGGTGTACTAGCAAAACCATTAACAGATTTATTTAACCAATCATTGTTAACAGGAGTAGTCCCAGAAGATTGGAAGTTAGCGAATGTTGTGCCCATTCACAAGAAAGGTAATAGGGAGGAGTCGGGCAACAATAGGCTGGTAAGCCTTTCTTCAGTAGTGGGGAAAGTAATTGAAACTATGTTAAAGTATAGGATTGTTGAACATCTAAAAATACATGGATTTCAAGATCAGAGACAACATGAGTTTACTTCAGGGAGAAAATGCCAAACTAATCTCATTGATTTTTTTGATTGGGTAACTAAAATAAAAGATCAGGGTGGTGCAGTAGACATTGCTTACCTATTTCAGTAAGGCTTTTGACACTGTTGCACATAGAAGGCTTATCAATAAATTGCAATCTTTAAGTTTGAATTCCAATATTGTTGAATGCGTAAGGCAGTGGCTGAGTGACAGGCAACAGAGGGTTGTAGTCAATGGAGTATTTTTGAATTTTGGTCTTGTCACCAGTGGGGTACCTCAGGGATCTGTACTTGGACCCATTCTCTTTAATATTTTTATTAGTGATATTGCAGAAGGTCTTGATGGTAAGGTATGTCTTTTTGCTGATGATACTAAGATATGTAACAGGGTTGATGTTCCAGGAGGGATAAGCCAAATGGCAAACAATTTCGGTAAACCAGAAAAATGGTCAAAGTTGTGGCAACTGACATTTAATGTGGATAAGTGCAAGATAATGCATCTTGGACGTAAAAACCTAAGGGCAGAGTACAGAATATTTGATAGAGTCCTAACCTCAACATCTGAGGAAAGGGATTTAGGGGTGATTATTTCTGATGACTTAAAGGTAGGCAGACAATGTAATAGAGCAGCAGGAAATGCTAGCAGAATGCTTGCTTGTATAGGGAGAGGTATTAGCAGTAGAAAGGGGGAAGTGCTCATGCCATTGTACAGAACACTGGTGAGACCTCACTTGGAGTATTGTACGCAGTACTGGAGACCGTATCTTCAGAAGGATATTGATACTTTAGAGTGAGTTCAGAGAAGGGCTATTAAACTGGTTCATGGATTGCAGGATAACACTTACCAGGAAAGGGTAAAGGATCTTAACATGTATAGCTTGGAGGAAAGACGAGACAGGGGGGATATGATAGAAACATTTAAATACATAAAGGGAATTAACACAGTAAAGGAGGAGACCATATTTAAAAGAAGAAAAACTACCAGAACAAGAGGACATAGTCTTAAATTAGAGGGGCAAAGGTTTAAAAATATCAGGAAGTATTACTTTACTGAGAGGGTAGTGGATGCATGTAATAGCCTTCCAGCTGAAGTGGTAGAGGTTAATACAGTGAAGGAGTTTAAGCATGCGTGAGATAGACATAAGGCTACCTTAGATATAAGAGACTAATGAAAGTATTTTAGAAAATTGGGCAGTCTAGATGGGCCGAATGGTTCTTATCTGCCGTCACATGCTATGTTTCTATGTTCCTATGTTCCTAGAATTAGCAATGGTTCATGCTCCTTCTGATACACTATTTGCATGTAAAGTGGACACAGGTCTCCTGTCTTTGAAAATAAGACATGTTATCTTCTAGACTATTTGAATCTGGTCTATCCTTTTCAGGCAAACCATTGTAATTGCAAATAATACACTCACACAACCGTTCATTCGCATCATTGAAGTGCATGCTCTACAGATATCCTTTTAGATCTATATACACATATTCAGACATGTCTATGTATATGCATTCACTTGAACATGGAATACCAAATACAGAATCCAGCGCACTTGCTTATTCACTAAACAATGATTTCAAATCTTAGAGATTGTAATAGTTTTATTTAAAAACACCTCACCCAGGCAAAAAAAAATGAGGGTTTAGTTACAATATATGATCATATATTGCATAAGCCTGCTACACTGTCAATGTACCCCATTGTTGGCAGGTCCTATCCTAGCAGCCTAATGGAATACCCTTTCATTTACACTTCATTTACAAGATACATGGCCCATAAGGTAACACTACTCAATCATATTTCCCATCGAGCAAAATTATTTTTTAAAAAATGAATTAAAAATAATATGTTGTGCCTTCAATGTGTTTGGTATGTTGTTGTTGTTTCTAAGTGAGATTTAGCAGTAAGGTTGCACTCAAAGGACAAAAGGAAGTCACTGGAAGAGTAGATTGACCAAGAAAGCATAAACTTGAGAAGTATGGTGAGATTTTTGTAGACTAATGACAGTATTTTTCATTACACCTGAGAGTGTGCAAGAAGCCAATGTAAGCAGTTGCTAAGGGGTGAATTGTGTGAGCAGTGGGCAATGAAAATAGCTCTGGCAGCAGCATTCATTATCTTTACTCTTTGATTACAACAATTTACCCTTTTATTTTGCCCATTAGACTAAGTGTTGTTAATGCAAAAAGAAAATAAATAAGAAACCACATGGTTTATTATATTTTGTCCCATAGCATTTTGTTAGAATGCAAATCTTCTTTTCTATTTGCCTTTTGGGCAAATTATTTTGCCTGTAGTTCTGTTGATTTTTCGCCACTGAAAAATTTCAACAGAGCTTAATGATATATTTGATGCAATTATTTTATAATTACATTATATTAAAATAAGATTAGAGAGAAACGTGATCTAGTAAATATATGCATTTATTTAACTGTGTTGTTTTCAGATTCCAAAGAAATATTTATCCTCTTGAAGACTATGTCTTACCAAGAAGTGTTAATTAAAAGTAATTTAAGCTAATTAGATCATTATTAAACTAGAAAAAAGTATAAATTGCATTCCATTATTAAAAGGACCCAAAACTTTTTTTAAATACATCACATGAAAAATTGCAAACTCTCTATTTTTTCAGAAAAGTGTGGGTCCTTTGGACATTGTATCAGTCTGATGAACATTTTACGGGGCAAAGGAATTTTTTTAAGTACCCAGAAAATATATGTTGTATATGTTGTTAAAAATACTGCTTCTTCAGAATCTTGTAAAGTCATGGAAGGTGCAGTATCCTATTTTCTGTATAATATGATTTAACTGCATCAAAACTGTGTTGGCTCCCGGGTTAGGTCTATGTTGTCTGCCCAGTCTACCTATCTAGGCAACTCTTAAACTTATGGACACAAAGGGAACATTTATTTTTACCATTAGTAAAGTCCTATTGGTTTGTGCATGTTTATTTTTCATTTCTTTTGGTTTGGAGTCTCTTTATCACTTGAGATACTTTGGCACGGCAATCAGCGCCATCACGGAGGACTACTGAAACTACCGGCTTGGCACGGAGTCCTTTGCTTCTAGTTGAATGAATCCCAACAGCTCTGTTAACAGCTTTATATTTCATATTTCCATTTTGTGATGTTTTTATTCTCAGTTTTCTGTTTTAAAATGTGAAATACAAGTACCGTACGCACAGTTTTTATCTTCATGTACTGTATTGCTGCCCTGGTGCTTTACAAATATAAAGATTTTTTTTTTTTTTTTTTAAATGACGCTACCTACCTTTCCTCATTCTAATAATAGTGTGGGGAGGTAATACATCTAATACCTGTAAATGGAACATTATACTTTTCCATCTGAAGTCTTCTTTCTTCTAACTCTTCTTATCTTCAGCCCCTAAAAAAAAGTCAAAGAAAATAGTAAAAAAATGAAGATGGAAAAATTAAAAAAGACCCTGTGAGGATTTTGACTGAGCTCTCAGGGAAAGCCCTTATATAATTTCCTACGCTTTACAATAACAGTAAGAGTGCTCTGATTGGTTGGCTTGGTACTTAAAATTCTCGTTGTGAATGATAATTTGCGACTGTGCATCCTACTGTTTTCTTTCATTCCAAATCCAGTTTAAAATTGTTGCTTTTTGAATCTTCTGAATCCTAAGCTTTGTAGGATTTGAATGCAAAAACACTTTCAATGCGGACACCAAATCGTCCGCGGTGATTGCTGCAGATTTCCGCGGGCTTACCACTTTAGTAAATATGAGAATTGCCATTGCAGAAGAAATGTGATCACAGTCACCATCTAGTGAATAAACCCCACGAATGTGACTTGTCCTGCACATTTCATCTATTTATATTTACAGTTATTACTGAGGTATTTACAATAACTTTAACGTGCTATCTAGTGATATAAATGTTAGCCTGGCAATCCCAGAAAAATAACCACACAACATAATCCAGTTAAAATGCATTTTAATTTTGGGCTGAGCACCTTGCCATGCCCTGTCCCCCAATTTCAGATGTCTCTACTATAGGAAAGAATAAATATGATGAGGTTTTGGACAGTAATGTCTCTTTGATTATCCTTTTTTTTTTTAATTCTTTATTTTTAGTCATGACACGTAACAGTGTAACGTGCAGTTGGTATTACAATGGTATGGCTTGCGCAGAAGCCTGTATTGGCATAGTAAGACAAGTTTATGGTTGGACAACATTGCGGCTTACGCAGAAGCCAATGTTAACATGGTGTTGCGGGCTTGTATTTAAAATTGCAGGTATAGTCATGTTCTGTCACTTTTTTTTTTTAAATATCTATTTCGGTCGTGACAAAAAAATGGTACCCAATTGTTGTAACATTGTGAGGGCTTACGCAGAAGCCAACATTTACTTATGCAATACAAGATTTCGTGTTTACAGTGTTACAGTTTACGCAGAAGCCTTTGTTAACATTGTATTACTGTAGCGGTTTGTGCGGTCTCTACAATATAATGTACTGTCACTAGAGATGTCCCAAATAGTTCGCTGGTGAATAGTTCCTGGCGAACATAGCTTGTTCGCGTTCGCCACGGTGGGCGAACATATGCGATGTTCGGTCCGCCCCCTATTCGTCATAATTGAGTAAACTTTGACCCTGTACCTAACAGTCAGCAGACATATTCCAGCCATTCAGCAGCAGACCCTCCCTCCCAGACCCTACCACCTCCTGGACAGCATCCATTTTAGATTCATTTGGAAGCTGCATTCTTAGTGAGAGGAGGGACAGTGTAGCTGCTGCTGATTTAATAGGGAAATCGATAGCTAGGCTAGTGTATTCATTGTCCATTAAAGTCCTGAAGGACTCATCTGATCTCTGCTGTAAGGACAGCACCCCAAAAAGCCCTTTTTAGGGCTAGAACATCAGTCTGCTTTTTTTTCCCTGTGTAATCTAATTGCAGTTGCCTGATAGCCAGCGTGTGTGTCAGGCTCACAGCGTATACTGTGCCCATTTGCCCAGTGCCACCACTCATATCTGGTGTCACAATAGCTTGCATTTAAAAAAAAACAAAAAACTTTTCTGACTGTAATATAATAGCAGTCAGTTTCCTTCACACGTGTGCGTTTCAGGGCCTGCCAGGGCACAGTGTCACACCAGTGCAACTCATATCTAGTGTAACAGTAGTGTACATTTAAGAAAAAAAACACTTTTTTGACTGTGAAATAATAGCAGTCAGTTTCCTTCACACGTGTGCGTTTCAGGTTCTGCCAGGGCACAGTGTCACACCAGTGCAACTCATATCTGGTGTAACAGTAGTGTATATTTAAAAAAACAAACACTTTTTTGACTGTGAAATAATAGCAGTCAGTTTCCTTCACGCGTGTGCGTTTCAGGGCCTGCCAGGGCACAGTGTCACACCAGTGCAACTCATATCTGGTGTAACAGTAGTGTACATTTAAAAAAATTTTTTTTGAATGTAATAGATTGAATAGCAGTTAGTTGTCTGCAAGCGTGTGTGTCAGGCCTACAGTGTCTACTCTGGCAACTTCTGCCAGTGCATAGTGCCACTCATTTCTGTTGTCACAGTAGCTTGAACGCAAAGCACCACCGCAGGGGCCGTCGTGGTTGTGGTGCTGTGATTCCCTTTGGCCCTAGAATAATGCCCAGTGTTCAGAGGCCACGTATCCTGAACTCGAAAAGTTCTGAGGACATAGTTGACTGGCTAACACAGGACACCCAATCTTCTACAGCTTCCGCTCGGAACCTTGACGCACCATCCTCCTCCAGCTTAGCTTCGGGCACCTCTCAAGTTACCACTCGCCCGCCTGCCGCCACCACCAACACTAGCACAACAGCCGCTTCACTTGATCTGTCAGAGGAGTTATTTGCACATCAGTTGGAAGAAATGAGTGATGCGCAACCATTATTGCCAGAGGATGTAGATAACAGGGATATGTCTCAGTCAGACAGCATTACACACATGGACGTACGGTGTGATGATGATGATGTTGTACCCGCTGCTGCTTCCTTTGCTGAGTTGTCAGATACAAGTGAAGCGGTTGATGATGATGATGATGATGCGTCCGTGGATGTCACATGGGTGCCCGCTAGAAGAGAAGAAGAACAGGGGGAAAGTTCAGATGGGGAGACAGAGAGGAGGAGGAGACGAGTTGGAAGCAGGGGGAGGTCGTCCCAAGGAGCTAGTGGCACAGTCAGACAGCATGCATCGGCACCCGGGGTCAGCCAGACAGCACGCCAATCAACGCATGCTGTTGCCACCATCAGAATGCCGTCATTGCAGAGCTCAGCAGTGTGGCATTTTTTGTGTGTGTCTGCCTCTGACAACAGCGATGCCATTTGCAACCTGTGCCAAAAGAAACTGAGTCGTGGGAAGTCCAACACCCACCTAGGTACAACTGCTTTGCGAAGGCACATGATCGCACATCACAAACGCCTATGGGATGAAAACATGAGTACAAGCAGCACACAAACTCAAAGCCGCCATCCTCCTCCTGGTCCAGCATCTTCAGCCACGTCAACCACTGCTGTCCTCCTTGCCCCCTCTCAACCATCCGCCACTCCGTCTCTCGCCATGAGCAGTTCCTGCTCATCTGCCCACAGTTAGGTGTCTGTCAAGGACATGTGTGAGCGTAAGAAGCCAATGTCACAAAGTCACCCCCTTGCCCGGCATCTGACAGCTGGCTTGTCTGAACTCTTAGCCCGACAGCTTTTACCATACAAGCTAGTGGAGTCTGAGGCGTTCCAAAAATTTGTAGCTATTGGGACAGCGCAGTGGAAGGTACCCGGACGAAATTTATTTGCACAAAAGGCAATCCCCAACCTGTACTCGATTGTGCAAAAGGAAGTAATGGCATGTCTGGCACACAGTGTTGGGGCAAGGGTCCATCTGACCACTGATACCTGGTCTGCAAAGCATGGTCAGGGCAGGTATATCACCTACACTGCGCATTGGGTAAACCTGCTGACGGCTGTCAAGCATGGAATGCATGGCTCTGCAGAGGAGTTGGTGACACCGCCACGACTTGCAGGCAGGCCTGCTGCCACCTCCTCTACTCCTCCTACTCCATCCTCTTCCATAACCTCCTCGGCTGAGTCCTCTTCTGCTGCTGTGTCTTGCTCCACATCAACGGCACTCCCCCAGCTCCCCAGGTACTATTCCACATCCCGGATACGGCAGTGTCACGCCATCTTGGGGTTGACTTGCCTGAAAGCAGAGAGTCACACCGGACCAGCACTCCTGTCCGCCCTGAACGCACAGGTGGATCAGTGGCTGACTCCGCCCCAACTGGAGATCGGCAAAGTGTTTTTTGCCAACGGAAGAAATTTGTTGGCGGCATTGAATTTGGGCAAGTTGACACATGTGCCGTGCATGGCACATGTGTGTAATCTGATCGTACAACGCTTTGTGCATAAGTACCCAGGCTTACAGGACGTCCTGAAGCAGGCCAGGAAGGTGTGTGGCCATTTCAGGCGTTCCTACACGGCCATGGCGCACTTTTCAGATATCCAGCGGTGAAACAACATGCCAGTGAGGCGCTTGATTTGCGACAGCCTGACACGTTGGAATTCTACACTCCTAATGTTCGACCGCCTGCTCCAACAAACAAAAGCCGTTAACGACTATTTGTATGACCGGGGTGCTAGGACAGCCTCTGCAGAGCTGGGAATTTTTTTGCCATGTTACTGGACGCTTATGCGCAATGCCTGTAGGCTCATGCGTCCTTTTGAGGAGGTGACAAACCTAGTCAGTCGCACCGAAGGCACCATCAGCGACATCATA
This sequence comes from Pelobates fuscus, assembly GCF_036172605.1. NCBI lineage: Eukaryota > Metazoa > Chordata > Amphibia > Anura > Pelobatidae > Pelobates > Pelobates fuscus. The sequence goes on from NC_086321.1 coordinate 59,301,416, forward strand.
CCATTTGGTTTTTTCCTGGAGCGTACCCTGCGAAGAGTGCTGGATCAGGCCATAGATGAGTGTGAAGAGGAAGAGGAAGAGTTGTGGTCACCATCACCACCAGAAACAGCCTTATCAGCATCGCTTGCTGGACCTGTGGCAACGCTGGAAGAGGATTGTGAGGAAGAGGAGTCAGAGGAGGAATGTGGCTTTGAGGAGGAGGATTAAGACCAACCACAATAGGAATCCCAGGGTGCTCGTTGTCACCTATCTGGTACCCGTGGTGTTGTACGTGGCTGGGGGGAAGAACATACCTTCAGTGAGATCACTGAGGACGAGGAACAGGACATGAATAGCTCGGCATCCAACCATGTGCAAATGGGGTCTTTCATGCTGGCGTGCCTGTTGAGGGACCCTCGTATAAAAAGGCTAAAGGAGAATGACCTGTACTGGATGTCCACGCTACTAGACCCCCGGTATAATCAGAAAGTGTAAGTATAAGCAGAGAGTGCCTGAAATGTTACCGAATTACCGGAAAGGATTACCGGAAAGGATGCAGCAGTTCCAAAATAAATTAAAAAGTATGCTTTACACAGCATATAAGGGTGATGTCACAGCACAACGGGAATCTAACAGGGGAAGAGGTGAAAGTAATGCTTCTCCTCCCACGACCACGCCGGCAAGGACAGGATGCTTCACAGACGTGTTGTTGATGGAGGACATGCGGAGCTTTTTAAGTCCTACGCATGGCCACAGCCCTTCGGGGTCCACCCTCAGAGAATGACTTGACTGACAGGTAGCAGACTACCTCGCCTTGACTGCAGATATCGACACTCTGAGGAGCGATGAACCCTTTGACTACTGGGTGTGCAGAAAGGACCTTCAGTGCAGCAGGAGGTATTGTCACTGAGATGAGAAGTCGCCTAGGTCAAAAAAGTCTAGATTACCTCACCTTTATTAAGATGAATGAGGGATGGATCCCAAAGGGACTGACAGTGGGCGATACGTTCGACTAAAAAAGGCCCGATGAGGGGGGCGTAACAGGGATTAAACTGATAAGAATAGTACTACTTAACACACCACTCCTATCTGGTGGCACATTAGATTGCACGCGCAGTGCCCCAAATTTGAAGTAGCAGGACAGACCAAGCATCTTTTTCCATCTCCCGGTTCCTAAAATCGATGCCATATACACGTCCCCTGATAGGGGACATAACAGGGATTAAACTGATAAGAATAGTACTACCTAACACACCACTCCTATCTGGTGGCACATTAGATTGCACGCGCAGTGCCCCAAATTTGAAGTAGCAGGACAGACCAAGCATCTTTTTCCATCTCCCGGTTCCTAAAATCGATGCCATATACACGTCCCCTGATAGGGGACATAACAGGGATTAAACTGATAAGAATAGTACTACCTAACACACCACTCCTATCTGGTGGCACATTAGATTACATGTGCAGTGCCCCAAATTTGAAGTAGGAGGACCAACCAAGCATCTTTTTCCATCTCCCGGTTCCTAAAATCGATGCCATATACACGTCCCCTGACAGGGGACGTAACAGGGATTAACCCCTTAAGGACCAAACTTCTGGAATAAAAGGGAATCATGACATGTCACACATGTCATGTGTCCTTAAGGGGTTAAACTGATAAGAATAGTACTACTTAACACACCACTCCTATCTGGTGGCACATTAGATTGCACGCACAGTGCCCCAAATTTGAAGTAGGAGGACCGACCAAGCGTCTTTTTCCATCTCCCGGTTCCTAAAATCGATGCCATATACACGTCCCCTGATAGGGGACGTAACAGGGATTAAATTGATAGGAATAGTACTACTTAACACACCTTATAATAACGCAGAGAAAGGCAATGCAGAGAGAGGAGTCTGAAGAAGAGGAGTCAGAGGAGGAAGGTGGCTTTGAGGAGGTGGAAGACCAAACACAGCAGGCGTCCCAGGGGGCTTGCTTGTTGTCACCTTTCGGGGACCCTTGGTGTATTACGTAGCTGGGTGGAGGAAGAGACCTTCAATGACATCAGTGAGGACAAGGAACGGGACATGGCTAGCTTGGTATCCAACCTTGTGCAAATGGGGAGTTTGCGGTTGTGAAAATGGACTGTTTGCGGTTGTTTGCAGTGCGTTAAACGTCGAGATTGGTCTGTCACTGTGAAGCGGGCGTAACCCTTACACAACCTGATCGATACAACATCATACCTGATGTTTTTTTTTTGTTTTTTTTTTATTCTTTATTTTGGTGTGCAGTAAAGAGATAACATACAGGCTGGTAGTGCCACAACAGCATCTACGAGCTTAACGTGGTCAAACATCAATGTACAGTGTCATGGCATGAGAGACAATTGCGCTTTTTTTGTTAAAGAAACAGGCTTCATTATAGATAATAGTATAACACTTGAGTTATAACCTTAGTGTTGTAAGCTCTGGTAAGTGACATATTGTAAAATAACAATTATAAATCATTTATAAGGTGCGCACATATTTTAACATTTATAAACCTGATGTTTTAAAGCACGTTATTCCAAACAATTTAGGAATGTTAGGTGATTTATGCCCTTTATGGATTAAAACCAGATTCTGCATCAACTATGTAATTTTCCATGAGTTTTGCCATGGATCCCCCTCCGGCATGCCACAGTCCAGGGATTAGTCCCCTTTAAACAACTTTTCCATCACTATTGTGGCCAGAAAGAGTCCCTGTGGGTTTTAAAATTCGCCTGCCTATTGAAGTCTATGGCGGTTCGCCAGGTTCGCTCGTTCGTGAACATTTGTGGAAATTCGCGTTCGCCATTCGCGAACGGAAAATTTTATGTTCGCGACATCTCTGTCACTTTTCAATTTTATAACTTCAGAACTTTATTAAAAAATTAACACTAAACAAAAAGAAAAAGGGGTATAAAGGGAGGAAAACTGAGTGGGAGGAGGTGAGATTCTCCCCATGGGTGGTGTTGTTTGTGGTGAAGGGCCGTGTGCGCTGGTAAAGAGGTTCGTTGTGTGATCATGTCATTGGCCCGCGGTCGCCAAGCGTAGCACGAGTGTGTGCATACGCGCCCTTTGTGTGCTATCTTAGTTTACCCTATACCCTTTGGGGTAGGCATGTCGAGGATAATTGCTGTTCATTGCAAAGGGCAGTACAGTGGTGTTTAGGGAGAGAGCAATGGTACAGGGGGAAGGGGGTGTAAGGGGGTAGGAGGGAGATGGGTGGGACCCGCTTTTGGGAGAAGGCAGAAGTCTGTGAAAGAGGGGTAGTCACTAACCCCCTTAGGGGGTGTGGAGTACGGGCTCAGGGGTCAATATAGTCTTCCCATGGCTCCCAGACCTTGAGAAAGTGTGTGTATGTGTATGTGTCTCGTACCTGCGCCGTGAGATTATCCATGAGGAAGGCTTCTTTAATGTTGCCTATTACTCTGTCTATGTGTGGAGTGTCTAACTGGAGCCACGTCTGCGCCAAGGCACGTCTAGCCTCCAGGTTATTTTGTTCACCAGTTTCTGCTCTCTGTTCGGAAGGTTGTCAATCGGTTTGGCTAGTAGGCAAGTCCAGGGGTCTGGCTGTATCGGTTGTTTGAGTATGTCTGTCAAGAGTTTAGCTATATGGTCCCAGTATTGGGAGACTTTCGGGCAGGTCCACCACCTGTGGAGGTAGGTACCGTTACCCCCACAGCCTCTCCAGCACACATCTTTTTACCCATTCTGTGTAATTTTACTGGGGTGGTGTACCACCTCATCAACGTTTTGTAACATTGTTCTTGGTGAATGACAAATATTGAGGACTTGGCAGCTGCTTTCCATATGTCTTGCCAATCCCTGCTATCTAGGGTTTGTTGGAGTTCAGCTTCCCACTGCAATATGTAATGTAAGAGGGTGTTTGGGATTATTTTGTGGGTGCGCTTAGTTGCTCATATAAGCGAGTGATGAGGCCGGCACGTGGTCCGTCGGACAAACATAACGCTTTATAAAATGTGGGCTTTGCCCCTGCCGCTGCTGCTATGTTGGGTTTCTTGGCAATATCTCGAAGTTGGAGATATCGAAAGTAATCTTTGTTGGTTAGAGGGGCCCTAGTTTTTAGGTTATCAAAGGTGTGAAAGATACCATCCTGAAACAGGTGGCAGTAGCGTTGTGCTCCCGTGTTCTCAAGGCCTCAGAAGTCCCTAGGGGTCATGCCTGGTGGAAAGGCTTTATTTCGGAGATAAGGTGTCAGTGGTAAGACAGGGTGTGTGAGGGCATATTTGTGTGCCGTAGCATTCCAGATCCGAATTGAATTTAGGATGGCAGGGCAGGAGGTACGAAGCTCTGGGCAGTCGGGTCTCGGAACCCACATCCAGTTCTGGGGTAGGTCAGTGCACATAAGGTGCGTTTCTAGGTCAACCCACCTATGTGTGTCTGGTGGTGAGTGCCATTCTATGATTTGTGCTAGGTGGGTTGCCAAGTAGTAGAGGTATAGGTTCGGGAGCCATAAACCCCCTCTGCTCTTTGGGGTATAGAGTGTGTGTCTTGTTACTCTGTGCCTCTTCCCAGCCAAGATGAAATTGTCTATTGCAGTTTGTAGAGGTTTTTAGTTACAGCTACGGGTGACGCCAGGAAGATGAAGAGGAGGCGCGGGAGAAGGTTAATTTTGATGGTATGCAATTGTCCCATCCATGAAATAGGCTTGTCATGCTATCTGTCTAGATCCCTTCGTAGGGCGTTAATTAGCCTTTGGTGGTTTTCTGAGTATAGGTCCGCGTAGGCTTGAGTGAGCTTAACACCTAAGTGTTTGATGGGTTGTGTGCTAATTTTTAGGGCTGTCGTTCATTGCTGCCATTGGATGTCTGTGTCTGAGAGCCCTATTGGCATACCAACTGATTTATCTATGTTTATTCTGTATCCAGATACCTGTTGATACATGTCTAGAATATTGAGAATATGAGGAATTGTTTCTCTAGGGTCTGTAATGGTAAGTAAGATATCAGCATATGCCGAGATTTTAAATTCTTCGGTCGCAACCTGTACTCCCTTTATCTCATTGTCTGTTCTTATTAGGTGCAATAGGGGTTCCAACGCTAGAATAAAAAGGAGGGGGGAGAGGGGGCACCCTTGACGGGTACCGTTTTTCAGTTCAAAAGGAACCGGCTGTGACCCTGGGATTAGCATTTGCGCTCTTGTGGTAGTGTACATTGCTTTGGTCGCCCTTATGAACATGGCGGGAAGGTGCATTTCCTCTAGGAGAGCAAACATGTAGGGCCATTGAATTCTATCGAAGGCCTTCTCTGCGGCCAAAGATAGGAACAGAGAAGGCGTTCGCTTCTTGTTGGCCCACTATGTCCATTGCTCGTCTCGTGTTTCCGTAGAGTTGTCTGACGAAACGAAACCCACTTGATCTGCATGGACAAGTTTAGGGAGGATGAGATTGAGTCTAGTGGCCAGGATCTTTGCATACACTTTAAGATCAAAGTTGATAAGGGAAATGGGGCGATAGTTTGCCACATTAGTGTTATCTCTGTCAGGTTTGGGAATCAGGACTACGTCTGCTGTGGAGAGGTCAACGTTGGGTGAATCAGTATCTGTCCAGGTCTTGTACATCGCTGCTAGGTGGGGGATCAATTGTTCCCTGAAGGTTTTGTAGTAGGAGCTGTCAAACCCGTCTGGGCCTGGAAGATGCCCCCGGTAGGGAGTCTTGTGCCCGGGGGGGGGGTCCGTGAGGTGAGTTGTGCTGGGGCTCGTGTTCGTGGGTGCACCACGTGCAGCAGGCCTCTGGGCTGCAAACATGTCCACCACTGACGGAACTTCGTTGGTACCTCGTTTCTTGGGTGGTCTGCGGTTTGACATCTGGCCGCAGTAAAGGGGGTGATCGGGGCAAGATTTGCGGCTCCGAGGTCGGGGCTGTAGCAGATTAAAGTGCTTTATTGAGCGCCGGGGTACGGAGCACTCGCTCTATGCGGCCATCTTCGTTGGCGTCCAAACCACGACCCCTGATTATAATTTTTTATTGGTATAAAGCAAATATACCATGTGCATTGTGAGTATATACTTCAAAGCACTATCACTTTAATTGTTTAGTTTTGACACAGCATTTTTTTTAATTGTGTTATTTATCACATTAATTTTGCGTTTGCATTCACAATGCTCTCACAACAGATTATTTCAATACTCGTTAGCTCATTTAGCACTAGCACTATTTAATTTGTCTCCCACGTTGGAATTATTGTGGGACCCACCAATATCGTGGTACTTCGGAGTAGTGGTGGATGTAACACGATATGGCCATGTGGTATAATTGAATCTCCATGTTTGTTTGTTGAGATAGGGGATTTAAAGTAGCTTTATAAAATGTAAAACTGTAATTTAACCTGTATTTTATGTCAATTTTGGTCTCAATAGCAGCACCGTTGCTGTGAAATACATGTTTCAGGTGTCCATCCCCCCCCCCCCCTTTTTTTTAAATATAATGTTTTCCAACCCTTAGGTACAAAATGAAAATGTACATGAAATACACTGAAAGCTAAGGTATTAAAACAACTAAACTAGCTTTAAATTAAACATTGCTAAAAAAAGATTTATTTAACTATGCAAATGTATCATCTCTACAGAGCATGGGTGGTTTGTGAAAACATTGGAAATGAATGGCCCATTACCTTTAATTAGATTTTGTGTAGTAATATCATCCTGGCAATTATGTATAACCAAATAAATGTTTGTTATGTTTGTGTTAATCCAAAGAAGGCTGTATAATGACGCACATATTGCCCATGAATGGTGACAACTTCAGTAAATGCTTCGTAAGGTGATTCCATAGTTAACTTTTTCGTTTTACAGTATTTTATTTTTCAATGAAATCTGAGCAAATATTTATGTTGCAATCTGAATTATAGATGAACCTGCTATGTATTCAAACAGACATATGAGCGTTCAATGAATAAAATATATTGGTTCTGCAATTTGATGTTAAAAACAAAACCCTGTAATCCAGCAATTAGTTTAACTCAGTTTAGGTCATCTAATTAGTTGCTAAAATCACCATCAATCATTTACAGGGTTATTTACTAAATATGAATTCAAAGTGAATTTAAAATTTAAAGGGACAGTGTAGGCACCAAAAACATTGTAAGCTTAATTAAGCTGTTTTGCCCCAGCAGTCTCATTGCTTAACCCCTTAAGGACCAAGCTTCTGGAATAAAAGGGAATCATGACATGTCACACACGTCGTGTGTCCTTAAGGGGTTAAAGGACCGCTATATGCACCCAGACCACTTCAGCTCAATGAAGTGGTCTGGGTGCCAGGTCCCTCTAGTTTTAACCCTGCAGCTGAAAACAAAGCAGTTTCAGAGAAACTGATATGTTTACATTGCAGGGTTAATCCAGCCTCTAGTGGCTGTCTCCCTTACAGCTACTAGAGGCTGCTTCCGCGATTTACACTGAGTAAATCACACTTATCTGATGCTGGACATCCTCACGAAGTCCAGCGTCAAATAAGATCCCCATAGTAAAGCACTGAGTAATGCTTTACTATGGGCAGGTTTGAATGCGTGTGCTCCTCTGGCCGAGCAAGCATTTGGCTCCGCGAGGGAGCTGACTTCGGCGAGGGAGGAGAGGACACCAGCGCGGAGGGAGCCCAGTGCTGGATTAAGGTAAGTGTCAGAAAGGGTTTTAACCCCTTCAGCGCTAAGGGAGGGGGGCTCTCCAAGAGCCTATAGTGCCAGGAAAACGGGTTTGTTTTCCTGGCACTATACGATCCCTTTAATTCTCTACCATTTAGGAGTGAAATTACTTTGTTTATGCAACCCTAGGCTGCATAAACAGAAACAAAGGTGTTTAAAGCAGGATGGTGGGACAGGACACCGAAATCAGGACAGTCCTACTGAAAGTAGAATAGTTGGTAGGCATGGTGTCAGAACTAGGATGGGGGGGGAATAAAACAGAACAATTAAACAGTAAAATGTATGTATGAGTATGTTGTGTATCCTGAGAGTAAAAAGTGTGTGTTTGAATGTGTCTAAATTGTTGCATGTGTGTACTGTTGTGTGTTCCCTAACTAGTAAATGTAAATATATCTATATATCAAACAGTAATATTGACTTACCACTCCAGCCTACTGGAAAAAATACTTTTCTCTTCCAACTACAACCACAACTACTATATGCTGTTTCTATCCTAATAAGGTAATCACAGATGAAGAGCTTGTGCGCAATGTATTACTTTTATGCCATTCTGTTGTGGTTGCTATGCTGACAGCTTACAAAGGATGTACTTTAGTCCTTTACAGTGAGTTGGAATCACTGATAGACAGATAGACATGGACAGCATTTGTAGGGACAGACTTTAGTAGTGATAGGTGTGACAAACCTATTTTGTTGACTTTTCATGTATTTTGTCACCCAACAGACTATTCTCACTACTCCTTGTAACCTGCCCCTTCCCTTCCAAGCCAACTGCTCTGGAGTGTTCTTCTACTGACAGTAACCGGAGTCCAGAAAGCCACAAAGACTGTAGTGGAACTTATGTTTTTGGGGTGTTTTTGTGTCATGCACTCTGTATCCGGTAGATAATCAGTTTAGCGAGTGGCAACTCAATTATCTCCCAGACACAGAGGCACCAGGGCAGGATCATTGTATTGTGAATAGGGACCCCATGCTGGGGGTCCATTTATAAATGTCTGTATTGTGCCTAATAAAACCAGATCTACTCCCAACATAACGTCTCAACTAATGTATGGGGGAAAGCTATACCAGCTATAACCACTAATTACTATAATACTATGGGCAAGGGAATCTTAGGTGGCGATGCTATGGTGGTCCGCCATAGTAGGCAACAAAATATGAAAAAAAAAAAAAGCAATAAAAACAAAAGATAGGATAAGCGCTATATGAACAACTGTAAGATACCAAAGAAATGGTTGAAAACACTAAATGTAAGGGACACCCTGAACCCCTTACTAAAGATACAACATATGGACCAAGAGGCAGCAAATATCTTCTGGCTGTGAGTAATTATAACAGCTTACGGTGAATTTTAAGCAACCATTTTTTAGGAAACCCTTAGTTGAAAAGGTATTTTTTTTTTTTTTTTTTTTTTAAAGCTCTATTATTTCAGTAAACATTTTGGCATTTTGGAATCGACTGTGGTACATGCATATATCATATATAAAATATATTTATACATTCACTCATTAAACATAATCCTCGATATTAGTTGTAAGCCAAATATTTTATCATTTGAAGCTCAAAGTTCACCAGAGCTTGCGTTTTTCTCTGTTGTTCTAGCATGATAGAATTTTTATTTTTTCAATTAATTTCTTCTTGTTGATCGAGTTGTAGTTCATTAAAAATTGTGTTTCAGTCTTTAGAGGGCCTGCTAATTGCACTGTATCTTTTAAATTATAGTTTTGTACTAATACTCAGGGCTGTGAAGGTAAATTCCTTAGGTTTTAATTTGCAAGCAAGCATTATATTTGCCATGTTTCCATTAGACAACAAGGGTTTATGGAGCTGTTTTGAATTTTGTAAACATAATTATGTTTGATCTTTAGTGCAGCTGATTTGGTTTACTTAGTTTGCAAAACTGTGCCTTTTAATTTGGATGGAACCTGCTTCACCTCCAATAATACTGAATTGGGGTGGTGGGAAAACTGATTCTCTCTCAAGCTGTAATGTCCATCGACTGAGTTTGGTACAGGAGAGGTCTACCAGGAGGTGAGTGTTTGGGGGATTTTTTTTTTTAAATTACTTGTGCGTATACGATGAAAGACCATCTCCATGCAGGGCTTTTACCCTGGACCCAACACTTTATAATTCTATATATTTGTTTCTATTAGAATGAAATTAATTGAAGAAGAGTTAATAGAACGTACAATGTATAGATCTCAATAGAGGGAGAGAAGAAAAAATAAAGGAGAAAATTGAAGAGGATACTTGATATGTAATGTCACTGTGGGTATGTAAACAGAAGCAGCTGATAACAATGGGGATGTAATTGGCTGGGTAACTGATTTGAGTACATTAGTTCAAGAGAATTAATCACAGATGTTTACAGTTTGTCTGTTATGCTAGTAAATAGTGATGTCCCGAACACTTCGCCAGGAACCGTTCGTCAGCGAACATAGCGTGTTCGCGGATGTTCGGTCCGCCCCTATTCGTCATTATTGAGTAAACTTTGACCCTGTACCTCACAGTCAGCAGACACATTCCAGCCAATCAGCAGCAGACCCTCCCTCCCAGACCCTCCCACCTCCATGACGAATAGGAGGCGGACTGAACATCGCGCGTACTGGTCGGGACATCACTACTAGTAAATACTGTGTAAATTTATATACCATGGTATTGTACTTTCCACAATAATTTGCATGACTGATGAACCACAAAACAAAAAACACTTTCTAACGAACTCCTTACATTTTAATCCATTATCCACTACCCTACCCACCACAAAAATAGACTGACAACCCTTATTTGGGTAGGGTGTAGGCCATAGCTTTATTAACATACTTAATGTGCTTCCTTCCAGATCCCTGAGAGGTAGCAATTTTGCCACCAGCCTTCTTGCAGACCACAAGTCCAGAAGCCACTGTGGGCATAATTTCACATCCTGTACAGCTGAGCTGGCAAGAAGACAAACACTGTCTACACTTCAAACATGGGGAGTGTCTGAGGGGAAAACACAGGTCAGCCTCACTCAACATTCTTGCAGTCCCATTTATTTCTATTTTATTCTAGCCATATTGTGTATTGTATCCTTTCCCCCCACTTATCTAATCATCCCTAACATTGTTTGCAGCAGCCATGCTCCTTCCTCCCAATATGCATGGGTTTAACACATAGCTATGCACAACAATTCTCTACCTACCACACCACAACCACCACACTATACTCTGAATATGCTACTACAGAAGTTGAACTCTGGATCTGCTTGTTGTCTTACAGCAAGCATGTCAAACTCGCATGTGGCCCACAATTAAAGTCTTTGCAGCCCAGTTTACTAAGGTAGGCACCTGCACTCCCCAGATTGCAGGTGCCTATTCTACTAAATTGTACTCGGCCGGGGAGGAGAGGTCCCTGGCGGCAGCGAGGGAGCTCAGTCTTTCTGCTCCTTACTGCTCCCTCTGCATGCCCTCTGTAGTGATGCCGGGTGGCGGAATATGACGTAATTCCAGCACCCGGCATCACTAAACTGCGCACAAGGGAGCAGAGAGGAGCAGGAAGACTGAGCTCCTGAGAGAAGATCCCCACTAGACCCCTGGTAGAGGCCCCACACCAGCTCCATAAGGTAGGGAGCAAGTTAAGAAAATGATGTGAGTGTGTGCAAGAATGTGGAAATGTGTGTGTGTCTGTCAGTGTGTGCGTTTCTGTCAGTGTGTGTGTGTGTCTGTCAGTGAGTGTGTGTCTGTCAGTGTGTGTGTCTGTCAGTTTGTGTGTGCCTGTCTGTCAGAGAGTGTGTCTGTCTGCCAGACAGTGTGTGTGTGTCAGAGAGTGTGTGTCAGAGAGTTAAAAACATGGAAAAGACACAGCTCTATCTTTCTGTTACTCGGGCACTGTTTACAGGAACTGTAGACTTGTTATGACAAATAGTCTATTATTTTGCAAGCACACCGAAATAATATGCACATTTAATGGCATCTAACTGTCTGTCATTTTACAGATGGGTAACACTGTTATTCATGCATTTATCGTAATCTAGCTAGGTTTAAAAACATGAAACTAATTCACAATGAACTGTAATTTCAATTGGTTAATGTGTGGTAGGATGTTTAATATAGATTTTTACTGAAGTGTTGTAATCACAACCATACAAGTGTTGTGATTAAAAATATACAGTGCAAAATTACCATCAACATGACTATTGCATATACATAGTTGTGGAATACTCTTGTGTATGACAAAAACAAGAAGACAATTACATAAACACACATGCTCGGGAGACACTAAGGGCAGCTGGTCCATGGACTAAAGACAGATATCAACAATTGTTATGAATGCTGGTATTGCAGATAACAGTTTGTCTATTTCCTCCTGAACTGCTGGAGCCTGAGTGATTATAGCTTGCAGTTCAGGTGTTGATTTGAACATTCCAGACGAAATACAGCATCCAAGCAGATGCTCCACAACAGGGTAGACAGTTACCCAAACATCAGACTAGATGAAGGGTACAACAGGACTGATTTATTCAGGCTAACCGCCTGGCTTTTATGCAGGTACAAACATACAGAGTTTTCCTTGACATATTCCAGGGGCATTTCCCACTGGACCTGAGAAGGGACAGTGACAAGTTACATTCTACAGTTCCCTTGGCTCTCAGGCCCAGGATACTCCTACAACAGTAATACAATTCTTCCCCTGTACTTGGGGATTAAGTCAAGCACTATACTAAACTCGATTATTTCCAAACCCAAAAAGCACACATTTTCACAAAACTTGGAAAGTACCCCAAACTTCCTAGAAATGCCACAAAAGTGATCTGGGGGACCAACAAAAATCACCCAGATCGGATCAAGAGTTTCATGGAAGTCTTAGTTTGACTGACCGCACACAAGGCTCCTGCCTAGAAATAGTTCCATGAGTTTAGGTTGTGCGGTCGGTCTATTTCGGAAAGTCTGTAAACCGAACAAATCCACGAACGGTACCCCCTGGCTCATAGGTAGCGTATGTGCCCATGTGAACAAAACTACCGCTCTCCTGGCTGGTCGGTGAAAGGAAGCAGGCGTTTGCAAAGTTTGACCAGCGTTAGGGAAGTCGAGTGTCCGATTTTAGTTCCAGTTCGGTAGTTTTACCTACCGAACAAGAAAAATTGCTTCACAACAATAAGTTAATATAAAGAAAAACAATGATCCCAACCAATGGCATTTCATCAGGAACAGAATTTAAGTAGTGTAATTGCTAGTAACCAAGATGGAGGCTTGTACTGCAAATTGGAAATGCATGTATCTGAACAAAATGGTGCTGGTGACATGAATAACATAATTGTAAATGTGTTACACATTTTTTTTTTATTTATGTGTTCTGACAGAATACGCACAAACGTTATAGTCTATATGGTGCTTTGTCATTTTACAGTCCGCTGGGGCTTATATTTCGGAGCTTGTCTGGGAATAGCTTCATTTCTATTCTATAAGAATTAGCTGGAACCTTACTTCACACTCTAGAATCAGCAAGTAAAAGGGATTTATATCGAATCTCCAATCAAATTAGGAGAACAACAATGCTACTCGGAATTTGCTTTTACATTTGGACAGTGATTCTCAACCTTTTACGGACAAGTACCCCGGCTGGTCTAAAAAAAATATCCTTAAAAACTGCATTGAGAAAGTATTTTTTATTGATTTAAATTCCAAGTGAAACATGTAGACAATGATATTTTAGTTATTCCCATACTGGAGAATAAGCCAATTTAAAGGTAGTAAAGCATATTTTTAAAGTAAATATGACATACTGCGAATATTGTGTATGTAAGGAGGAGACTATTAATCTGAAGTACAAAATTAAAATACAATACACACTTAATAATTACACACAGAGGACACACACACAATTAACACAGAGGACACAGACACACACACACAGTTACACATGGAGGAAACTGACACACAAACATTTACACAGAGGAGGCTAACACACACACACACATTTATACACAGAGGACATTGGCACACCCAAACACATACACATACACATACAGGACATGGTATTGTACTTTCCACAATAATGTGCATGACTGCTGACCAACAAATGAATAAACAATTTCTAATGAATCCCATACATTTTAATCTATACCCTAAAACCCTACCCACCACAAATAACACTAACAACAATTATTTGGGTAGGGTGCAGCTTTATTAACATGATTAAGGTGCTAGCCAAGCCAATAACATTACACCTGTCGGCTGCTGGGTGAGAACCAACCAACAGTTTTAACATTTGCTTCCTCCAGAGAAGTCAGCAATTTTGCCATCAGCCTTCTTGCAGACCAAGACTCCCCAAGTAACTGTGGGCATAATTTCACCTCCTGTACAGCTGAACTGATGACGACAATTGCTGCTGTGACAAAACAAAAGAAAACACAAACACAGCCACTGACTACATTGCAAACATGGGGAGTGTCAGAGGGGAAAAGCCAGGTCAGCCTAACTCATCGCCGCACTCAACCCTCGTGCTGTCCGACTGTACTTGATACCGGAGAAACTGACGGAAGCCAAGCACAGAGAGATGGACACAGGTTTCTTCAGGAAGGAAGAGATTCTTTATTCGATTCACCGACCGGGACTCAGAGGGACTAATGTCACCAAAATACAACAAGATCTGAACCCCGAACATACAGTGTAGGTCCCTTATATAGGCATATAACTCCACCCATAATAAGCTCCACCCACACATACTCTTACCCAATCAACCGAACAAAGACTAACTTCCTGTTTGACCACATGGCTTGTCCAGCACAATGGAGGAGGGGAATACTGTATCCTGTATTCTTGCACATGCTCCGTACACTACTGACTGTATCTTTGTCACGTGCAACCAACCGACCGATACATCAGTATATGCACGTACACATACCACGTGGCAATCTCGGCCTACTAAATTTCTTTTTACCGAGATTCCACCACATTCCCCCCTTTGATGCTTCTGATATTTCACAATTCCAGATGCATCACTTAACCATAGTTTGCTTACACCTCAAGTTGCCATAAACCAGACCAGACTTTGCGACTCCCTAAAAATACGAATCCCTCAACATTCCTCTTCCTGTACTAGTTCTCCTTGATTTAGAGCCTCATACCTATAAATAGCCATTATCTGTGCAGCAGCCTTTCTCTCTGCTATATTCTCTATAATGCTCTGCACAGACCTAACTACCAAAGGAATCAGACACGGCAGGAGAAGGCACAGCATCAAGATTAGCATGACTCCACCTACCAATGCCTTGAGTCCTCCAAACTGCTCATACCAGTTACCAAACCAACTACTCGGATTATACCCTTTCCATACCTGAGTAGGTGCATGTGCTAATTTAACCATATGGCTAGTAAGCTCAGCTATTGCTTGCCCTTCATCATCTATTTGAAGACAACAATTGCTTAGGTTAAACTTCCCACATACTGCCTCTACTGCCAATAGGTAATCCAAGGCTAATCTATTTTGTTAAACGGCTGTCCTCATCCTAGTATTATGTTTCGCTAGGAGATTGAGCGCTTGCGATGTCTCATTGGTAATGATCTCAACCACTGCCTGTAATCTTATAATACGGTTGAGCATATATATTGGGGTTCTATATCCAAAAGTACCATCCTCTGCTCACGTCGCTGGCCCATAATAATCTATAATACGCTGGGGAGGCCACTCATTATCTTCCCAGGTACCTATCACTAGGGGTCCCCTTTTCTTTCTATGATTCACATCATATACCTTAACTCCCAAAGTCTCTCCTGTTTCAATTGGCAACAAGAAGAAGGATGGTTTGAGCATACCTAATACACATGCCCCTTCCCAGTCCTGTGGTAACTCCGAATAGGCTTTCTTACCACAGATCCAGTACAAATTTGCTGGGGCTTTCCAACTAGATGTAGCAGATAGGTCAAACCACACATCCTTTAAATTGGTATAACTTGGCAAACGGGTTAGGTGGTTATGAGACATTTGAAGCTGACCACCAAGTTGTATCTTTTGTATCATCATCATAAGCTTTTTGCCCTAGACAAGTCAATTCTCCTACAGATGTATTAAACATTATTCCTTTCCTTGCTATGCAAACATAACCTATAATGGAGGTCTTTAATCGCCATTCAGATTTACCTCTAACACTCATTTGATAATCAGCTTGAGAAGATGTTATGTGTTCAATTGTCTCAGAACCGGAATACATTACCTCCTTTGCTTCCCATGGCCACTGGTCTCCCATATTAGTACCTCCACACACATAGCAGTTGGTTACATTAAGACTACCAGCAATACTCTCGGCTAGATCAATGAACAGGTTCTTAGCATTATGGGGGATCTTATTTTCTACACTCATCTCCTCGTAGAAGGAATGGAAAACCTGATGAGTTTGGGCTGCTACAGTATCGGTCTCTATCCCTATAAATAATATTGTCCCAGGATCCAAACCTGTTCCATATATCTGGAACCCAAATAAGTTTCCGAACCTATCTATAAACTGTTCTGGGTCATTAATAAGTATATGGACTGGGTTACACTCCATAGACTTACAATATGGTTTGGTAGGCAACTTAGTAACAATCATATCCTTATCTACTGTCTGTCCCCAAGTTGCCCACCCTACACAGGACCAATATGGACAATAATTATAATTTTTATTTGGGCATTTTGGATCTATATACTTGTTCTTACTACTGGGGCAAATATACTTATTATTAGACCCATATGTTCTTTCCCATTTAAGATCCCCACATACATTCCACGGTTTTCTACCACTTGATATCGCCTTACATGCATCAAATAGCAGAACACCTGAAGAGTGTATGGTTTCTAGTATTGTCTTATTTATCAGGGTCCCCTGTGAGTCTCCATTCCGAAGGGTCAACCAAATTGTACGGGGTTGATACTTTGACACTTAGGTTCTCCTGCTCCTAAATGGCACACACTATAATCTATACCTAAGTATCTACACTTAGATACATATCCTTTACATTCATATTGTGAATGCCAAATAAGGGTCTGGGAAATATGATTACCTGTTTTTGTAGTCTTAATGCAAACCTCACAGCCCGGTGTGTCGGTACCTCTACCTTTCTGAATAATTAAAAACACAAATATACACATTATCAAATACTTTACTCCTGACATCTTTGTCCTAATTCTTCAACCGTGCAATGGCAACTCAGCTTCCAGGATGTAAGGGCTGCAGGGAATGGAGTCCTTCAAGTCCTCACTTCCCTTCACAGAGGTCCCTTCAAGACACTCTGACTATGTAACGTAGGTAGGTGGTCAGGCTTTATTATGGCCGTCAAAACACCTACTTGCTGATCTCTTTGATTACTCTTGAAGTCCCAATACCTCCTTGTCACTCCGACTGAGTTGCATGCTTCAACCGGATGTTGCAGGGATTCTCTGGATCTGGTGTAGCTTGCAAAAGAATCTACTGCTGCTGGTTTAACCCTGGAGTGATGAATCCACGGAGTCACTTCGGCCACCTTTATAGCTGTTGGGGTAGACAAAAGAACAACATAAGGACCCCTCCACTTTGGCCCCAACGGTACACTGTTCCACTCCTTTATCCAAACTTGATCTCCAGGATGATAACAATGGACAGGTGGATAAATATTCACAGGTAACCTATCTTGTACCCATTTCTGTACCTCCTCCATAGTTTTACCCAACTCTACAACCTGCTGCCGGGTAATTCCTTCTCCCAACTGACTCAAATCCCCCCTTAAGTTACCAAGTACAGGAGGTGGACGCCCATACATAATTTCAAAAGGTGAGAGACCCATCCTTCTGGTAGGTGTACTACGAATGCGCAACAGAGCTATTGGCAAAAGAACATTCCACTTAAGTTGAGTTTCTTGACACATCTTTGCCAATTGGTTCTTAATAGTTCTGTTCATCCTTTCCACTTTCCCAGAGCTCTGAGGTCTATATGCCGTATGAAGTTTCCACTTAATACCAAGCATATGAGTCAGTTGTTGTAGGCACTGGTGAACAAAGGCTGGACCATTATCCGATCCTATAGAGCATGGTAGTCCATATCGGGGTATTATTTCCCGCAACAGAAATCGCACAACTTCTCCTGCTTTTTCTGTACGAGTGGGACATGCTTCTACCCAACCTGAGTAGGTACACACAACTACTAACAGGTAACGATGTCCGCCGGATTTAGGCATTACCGTATAGTCTATTTGGAGATCGGACATAGGGATTCCTCCCATATACTGGACTCCCGGTGGTTTCACTGGACCTTGCCTTGCATTGTTCTTGGCACATATCACACATCTTTGTACAATGGCTTGAGTCAAGTTGGACAACCTTGGTATGTAGAAATGCTTCCTAAGAGATTATTCCATACTATCTCTCCCGGAATGTGTCCCATTGTGATAATTCTGAACAATTTCTACAGCTAGCGATGCTGGGATAACTATTCTTCCATCTTCTAACTGATACCAATTATTCTCCAGGTACTTCCCAGCTTCAGTCTTTAACCACTCTTCTTCTTGAGCTGTATAAACTGGAGTCCATTGAGACAGAGGGGTCGGTATGAGAGCAGCTATATGCTCCACATACTCCTGTTGTCCTGATTCAGCGGCACGCTTGGCTGCATTATCTGCCATCCGATTTCCTTTTACTACATCACCATCACCTTTCAGATGCGCTCGACAATGTATGATACCAACTTCTTTCGGTTCCCACACGGCTTCCAATAGTTGTAGTATCTCAGCTGCCTACTTGATTTCTTTACCCTCTGAGTTCAGTAGTCCTCTTTCTTTATACAAAGCTCCATGGGCATGAGTGGTTAAAAACGCATACTTTGAGTCCGTATAGATGTTCACCCTCAATCCTTCAGCCAATTGTAACGCTTGTGTGAGTGCGATTAGTTTTGCCTTCTGTGCCGATGTTCCTTTTGACAATGGCCGAGCTTCTATCACCTTGTCTATGGTTGTCACTGCATATCCTGCATAGCGAATCCCTTCTTTCACATAACTACTGCCGTCCGTATAATACTGGACATCAAGGTTCTGGATGGGAAAATCACGAAGGTCCGTGAGAACACTTCATCCATCACCTCCAGGCAATCATGTTGACTCTCAGTAAGTTGTGGCAAAAGGGTAGCTGGATTCAAGGTATTAACAGTCTCAAGATGCACTCTTGGGTTTTCACATAACATAGCTTGATACTTAGTCATGCGGCTATTACTAAACCAATGATTGCCTTTATAGTCTAGCAACGTCTGTACTGCGTGCGGGACTCACACGTAGAGTTCCTGACCCAGAGTGAGCTTATCAGCTTCGGCTACCAGCAGGGCGGCGGCAGCTACGGCTCTTAGACAAGGTGGAAGACCACTGGCCACTGCATCCAATTGTTTGGACATATATGCAACAGGTCGTTGCCATGATCCCAAGTACTGTGTCAATTCTCCCACAGCCATTCTTCTTTGCTCGTGTACATATAAGTAGAATGGGCGTGTATGATCAGGTAGACCTAATGCTGGGGCGCTCATCAATGCCTTCTTCACATCTTCAAATGCCTTTTGCTGTTCGGGGGTCCACAGGAAGGGATCGTGTTCTGTACCTTTTATAGCCACATAAAGAGGTTTCCCAATATCGCATAACTGGGAATCCATATCCTACAGAAGCCTGCTGCCCCCAAGAATTCCCGCACTTGTCTTCTATTCTTGGGTATTGGTATTTGGCATACAGCTTCTTTTCTCTCTGGCCCCATTATCCTTTGACCTTCAGAGATATGGAATCTCAGATACTTGACAGTTGGCTGACACAACTGGGCTTTCTTCCTGTACACCTTGTATCCTGCCTTCCAAAGAATGTGCAGTAAATCATGTGTTGCTTGCTGACATATTTCTCTTGTAACTGCCGCTATCAACAAATCATCTACGTATTGTAATAGTACACACTCTCCTGGGATGGACTTGAAATCCAGTAAGTCTTGACTTAAAGCTGATCCAAATAGGGTAGGTGAATTTTTAAACCCTTGGGGCAGTCTTGTCCAAGTCATCTGGCGTTTTGAGCCCGTTACAGCATTTTCCCATTGGAATGCAAAGATACACTGGCTTTCCGCAGCAATTCGTAGGCAAAAGAAGGCATCTTTGAGATCCAAAACTGTGAAGTAGGTAGCCCCACCCGGATTTAAAGCAAGCAGGTTATATGGATTGGGTACAACTGGATGTATACTTACTACCGCATCATTGACTGCTCTCAAGTCCTGCACAGGGCGATACTCATCTGTCCCGGGCTTTTGAACAGGCAACAATGGGTGTTCCAGGGGGAAGTACAGAATTTTAGGATACCATACCTTATGAACTCATCCAAATAAGATTGTATGTTCTTCTTGGCCTTTTGTGGGATATGATATTGTCTTAAGCTCACTGGATAAACCCCAAGCTTTAGTTCAATACGAATAGGTGGAATATTACGAGCAAGTCCTGGTGGGTTATTCTCTGCCCATAATCCTGGTACATTAAACAAGGATTCATCACTCTTAGGGTTTTGGCTGGTCAACACTGTATAAAGTCGCCACTCTTCTTCCTTTGGTACTGATATCGTCATTATACCTGAAGGTCCATTGAACTTCAAAGATGTTGTTCCGTTAGGCAGAAATGTTATCTGTGCTTGTAATTTTGATAACAAATCACGTCCCAGCAGTTGGACTGGACATTCAGGCATGTAAAGGAACTGGTGTTTTACTACGTGGCCTCCCAATGTACAGAGTCGACTTTTAAGAACCGGTTTAGCGGCACTCCTTCCAGTTGCTCCTATTACGTTAATAGTTCTTCCAGAAGGAGGAGCGACTAGGTCCGTCACCACCGAATGTTCAGCACCAGTGTCAATCATGAAAGAACTCCTTTTTCCCCCTATTGCTACATCGACCATAGGCTCCGCTCGGCCAAGGGGGATGGAGCCCGGTCGGTATCAATAGTCTTCCATGACAGTGTCAGCCAAACCCACAAAGTCCCTATCCTCTCTCTCTCGGGGTCTCTGCGCTGCTGGGTAATACCTATCTCTTCTCTATTATTCCCACTATTTCCTCCAGGGCCTCTTCTTCCTCTCGCTCTGCCTCTATAATTATTGCTATACCCTACCCTAGGTCTGTCTCTCTCGTTTTGTTCCCTCTGTGGACACTCACTTCTCCAATGCCCTTCTTCCCTACAATACGCGCATTGGTTCCTACTTAAAGGCTCCCTATTCCAGGAGTAGGAGGGGACAATGGGGCAAGGGGAGTAGCGTTACCAACAGCACCTCCCCTTCCTCTTCCTGTGGAGGAGGAGTAAGGGGGCGGCATGGGGATCTCGGACTCAGGGGGCGTGTCCAAAATGGGCGTAATTACGGCCTTAGGGGAAAAGCGAGTTCTGGCCACCATGAGGCGACATTGTTCCTCGTGGCATACCCGGATCCATTTTGGCAAGTCATTTACGGCCTGCTTCCAACAATCAATATACGGAAACTGTATATATACGTAAAGTTCAGGCCTACCTGATACAGCCACGTGTACACGCTGCACCAGATTAGGATCCAAACTGCCACGTGGTGGCCATGCAGCCACCAAAGTAGGCCATTCCCTACTACATAAAGTAGTCAGGCGTGTTGGAGACATCTTTACCCCAAAATCTCATACATTATATCCCTTTTTAAAGTTTTACAACATACATCCTAAGGGATCCATAACCGTTGAATCTGACGCACCCATACTTAACAATGAAGCGTCGTCTCCAACAGAAACCAAACAAACACACTTCCAATGGTCACACCCGTTCCCTTGGCAACAGCACCACGTGGTACAGTTACCAGGCGAAACGCACACAATAAAACACTCAGGGAATTCCCGTACACACACAGCTGTTACACCAGTCACTAAATAACTATTACTATGCCCTTTGGCGAAACTGTACAATCACCCACGTTATAATTATCTGAATTACCCATCTATAACACACCCCAGTAACATCGTCTTTACAAAAAGTAGTTATAGTACAGTTAGCATTGTTAGAGTACAATTTAAAGTCACAGTTCAATTAGTAGTGGTTATGGTGTTAAACATACAACATAGACGACAGTTATTAGTGGTTAATTACAGTATCAGTAGTTATTATACATGGTTATGGTACCGTGCGCTATAATACAGTTACACACTATTCACACTCTCGCTAGACGGCAGAGCTCACGCTATCTAGCAAGATATACACTCTACTATAACAATCTTTAACACATTTACAATTCCCAACTAATCTATTGGCCAGTACCTCGATGGACTACCTAAAACTATTTACATCCGTTTTGCTTAGCCACGCTGCCCAAGCACCACATATAGCGAACTAGAGGGCGGAAATTACAACAGTACCCTCTTAGTCTATCTACTCTATCAAAAGTCTAGTGGGTTCCAAATTTACACGCCTTCCCACTTAGCCAAGATAGGTTGAGAGCTAGCAAACGATAATGTACATCAGAGCCTGCTTAGTCTCCCGGTCCCTCCGACCTAGCGAACGTAATATACACCCTAGAACGCTAGTCTAGACAAGACACCGGTGTCCGGCTTGGGCTATTTACACAGGACCCAGCCTGACTCCAATACCAAAATTAAACGGGCTGACTACAGGGCGTTTAATTACGAGCGGTGCGCCTTCGCTCCTTCCCTCCACTGGAGGGGGCCAATTCCATACACAAATAACCCCTTATGGGCCTACCACACAATCGGTATCCAATACCCCTAGTGGGTCCACCGTCTAAAACAGAAGTCGTCTTACCTCCTCGTTCCTGAACCTGAGTTCACACTCATCGACGGGGACACCCCAGCACTTACCACGTAGAGGCCGATGATCTCCTGGACAACAGACCAGTGGCGCCGAGATGAAAGGAGGTCCACGCAGAAGTTCAGGGGTGCAGCCGTAGAGAGCGTGGGCAAAGATAGACCGTCTCACGCCTCTGCTTCTCAGCTACCGTTGAACGATGAGCTTCCCGGCCAATGCACCAAATGATACCGGAGAAACTGACAGAAGCCGAGCACAGAGAGATGGACACAGGTTTCTTCAGGAAGGAAGAGATTCTTTATTCGATTCACCGACCAGGACTCAGGGGGACTAATGTCACCAAAATACAACAAGATGTGAGCCCCGAACATACAGTGTAGGTCCCTTATATAGGCATATAACATAATAAGCTCCACCCACACATACTCTTACCCAATCAACCGAACAAAGACTAACTTCCTGTTTGACCACATGGCTTGTCCAGCACAATGGAGGAGGGGAATACTGTATCCTGTATTCTTGCACATGCTCCGTACACTACTGACTGTATCTTTGTCACGTGCAACCAACCGACCGTTACATCAGTATATGCACGTACACATACCACGTGGCAATCTTGGCCTACTAAATTTATTTTTACCGAGATTCCACCACATACTCTTTTCTTCCTTTTTATTCTAGCCACCAGATTTTGCACCAAATATTTTTTATATAAATATGACGTGATTATTGTGTATGTAAGGAGAAATATATGACCTATTATTCAAAATGATAGAAGTCACAACAAGAAAATCTAATACACACTTGATTACACAAAGAGGACGCACACATTTCACACAGAGGACACTGACACACACACAGAGGACACTGAGACACATACATAGTTACACACAGAGGACACTGACACACACACACTAACTGAGAGACAATCTCACATTTACCGACAGACACACACACTCACTGATTTGACACACACTGACAGACACACTCACATGACACACACTCTAACTGATTTGACACACTCCTACAGATACAGACATTCACTGATGGACAGACACACACTCAATGACAGACACATACACATTCTCTCACACTCTCACAACTTTTTTTAATTTTTATTTAAGACACACAGCCTCCCTACCTTTTTGAGAGCTGGAGTGTATCATTCCACTGGGGTCCAGTGGGGTTCCTTTCCCTGGATATTGAAGAAATCAGTTTTTTGAGGATACTGCTGAAGTTCTAAAAGGTAAACATACAGTAACACGGTTAGATATAAAAAGTACACTGCACAAATAGGCGTGCACTCATGATAAGATAAACCAGTTCTTGGGTGCTTCCCCTTAAATTTACGGGGAGGCCTTCCAATGGTTCTTTCTGCTCTACGAAACCGACACCTCTTTCCAAAATTATTATTAGGACTCAGGGTATGGTATAAAATGCTGCTTTATTTTTGTGAAATACGTGAATAAAACTAAAATTTAAATTTAAAATAAAACCAACGAGTCCATGTTTTGTCCACCAAATGGACTTCTTCAGGGACTCAGAAAAGTAACAATAAATGAAATTACATATAATAAAATAAACATTAAAAAAAACTATTAAATACCCTTCAAGGGAGAGCAGCCTCTCTGCTCTCCCCAAAGTCCTGCTTTAAATAATGATAGACCCAGTCCCATTGGTGTTTCTGTAGGCAGTGTCCTCTCCTGAGCTGGATTCATATTCTGTGTCATCCGGACTCGGTCCTGTCTGTGGCGCAACGTCATGTCCGGTGGGGCCATCAGAAAATCAGAAGTGATGCGTGTGTTTCCTACAGCCACCATTTGCGTTCCAAAGCTGTTCAAGAAATATGGTGTCCACACCTTTGTGTTCCAATAGGCTTTGTGTTTCATATGCTCAGAGTGAAAAAGCAGAAAGAGTGTCTCAGTAATATTTTAGTGTTCCATCTTTTATATTTGGAACATTATTGTTATGACAGGTGGAGAGCAAAAGACCCAAGAATATTATTCATAATTATTTGTCATAAAATATTCAATAACGTCCAAAAATTAAAAATGATATTGTCTTCCGGTCTGACTGCCTAAGCGAATTTTCGCATGTGTCTGGAGCTCCGGACTACAAGGCTGACAATCACCTTAATTTCTGCTACCCAAACCGGACCAACAGGGCCCAACAGCTCTCCCGGGAGCCCTAAACCCAGATGGGGAAAAAAACAAAAAAAGCGAGACAAGAAGCGCCCCGAATGGGCATGAACATTGGAGAGATGTGGCAGCAGGCACGAGGAGCTCAAGGGCCTGGGATGGCGGCCATTACTGGGGACTGCTCGGACCTCTCGGACGACTTTTCTTGTGGAACCGATGAGGGATACTTACCAGCTCCAGCGCTTCCCACACCGCGGATCCCGACAACACAGCCGGACTCCGCACCGGTGACGGCCGCACTCCTGAAAGAACTGCTGGCAGAGTTGCAAAAGAACCTCCAGGCAGACATGGCCACCCTGCGCCAAGAATTTAAAGGCCTGACTGGCAGGATAGGCGCCCTGGAAACTACCTCACTCTCATCCAAACAGCAGATCACTACCCTCCAACAGGAGGTCCGAGACCTGCGACAACTGAACGGCTCATATGAAAGGCGCTTCGCTACTTTGGAAGACTCCTGCCGCCGGAACAACTTAAAGATCAGGGGGGTTCCTGACGACGTATCCGAAGCGGAGCTCCCACACGTGGTAAGGCGACTACTCTCGGCCCTGCTCACGCCAAAAATGTCCAAAACATTAGAGATAGAGGGCATATTCAGGGTACCCAAATCCGCCCAAGCACCATCCTCTGCCACGAGGGATTTAATTGTAAAGTTAGTCAGAGGGAGAGACAAGGCAACCCTCCTAAACGCACTGCGCAACAACTCGCCTTATTCTTTTGAAGGCATGGACTTGACTTTCTATGCGGATCTGAGCTACAGCACCTTAGCTACAAATGGCGCCCCTCACGCGCCCTGTCAGTCACTCACGGGACTAAAACTCATATCATCCGAGACCTCCGGGAAGCCGAAACGGTCCTGCAGCAACTAGGCATTCCCCAACGCCTTCCTACCACCGAGGCACCGGAGACAGCACAGCAACCAACCCACGCCTGGAACCCAGAAACTGCGACGGAATTTGTCCCTAGACGGGCCACCCAGAGCTCGCAGGACAGAGCCAAGACCTGACTCTATGATTGCCGGCCTATCATAGGCCCAGTACGGGACTCACTCAATCCGGAGGCCCGAACCAAACACGGCCCATAGACCAACATACCCATTCACACGTTGAGTACATACCGCTCTTTCACCCCCACTCCCCCAAGACACCGCTTGGCGTTGGAAGCAAAGAGGACTCCAGACCCATAACTCAATGGGTTGTTTCGTTTTGTGTTATTTTATGTTTTGATTTCTCCTGTTGCATGTTTTATTCTACCTGGTGTATAATACGTACTTATGTATGGTGTCTCCACCGTACATATGCAATATTGCTCCCACACATTAGCTATTACTTTTTCTTAATGATTATCTGCACCCCGACTTCCACACACCAGGGCTGCTACCATTCCTATTTTATTTTTCTCACTTAAGACAACACAAGGTAACGCAAGGGGAGAACCATTTTATGTGCAGTCAACCGACAGCATACCTAAGGGGTCACGCAAGTTGTATTGTTTTACGCCTATATCTCTGCATCGACTATGCTGTGCAGGTTCGTTGCAATGCTGCTTAACAGCGACGCACCAGCGAGCCGATTTATTTAACTTCTGGCACCCATTGAAACTGGCAATTAGCCCCCCAGGTCAGTCGACCTGCATAAATGTAATGTTCAACGTGTTATATGCCATCAGTTGTCCCTAGCATCATGAGGGCTGTCCCCGGTCACCGTCAACCTATGTACCCAGCGGCAACCAGGCATCAGACCTCAACTAGCTTGTTTATTATGTTACTTACTTAATTTAATTAATTAACAATTTTCTTGTCTACCGTTTTTACATCTGAACCTTCAGCTTTATTTTTCGAGCAGATGTGTATATCCCAGCATTTAACACACTGCAGTAGTTCCCTGCGAAGTACACCTAATCCACACACATGCTAAACTACTATGCAGTTACTCTCCGCTAATGTCCAACGTTTTATTGAGCTTGTTGATACTTAAAAAATGTGCACACACTCATGCCATTGTTAAGCCTGTATGACTATATAAGTACGCTGTTGTGGCGTTTGTGACTGTCATGTACTTCCCTGCACAACAAAAATAAAGAATTAAAAAAAAAAAAAAATGATATTGTATTGTGTAAATTAAGGTCTTTTCATGTAGACCCATAATTGTAATAGCTTTTACCTAATAAAGTGTCAACATTTTATAACTAAAAAGTGCCAAAAAATGTATTTGTGTTAGTTAACCCAAACAACACTTCTATAAATGTTGTCACAATATACTCCTTTATAAATTTAGACTAAAACTTATTATTTATTTTTATTTTTAGTGATATGATTTATAGAACTGATTTAATAATAGTATTTATAATCAAGAAACAAATTATATTTATATTGTAATTTATTGTATCCATATTACAGTATGATATGTCAACCAAACCTTATAAAAACCACACTATATCTATATCCGCATTTAAACTTTTAGGTTCTGAGCTACCTAATCTTTGTATCCAATAAGTTTCCTTTTGGGACAATCTCTTCTCTCTATCTCCTCACCTCCAAAACTTCTCTATGTGATCTATTCCTAGAAAGGAATATTTTTTATTTTTTTATATCAAACATAGGACAGATGATACAATGATTTGGGACTGAATGTGTTGTAATTTTTCTTTTGATGTTATCATCTTGGAAAGTGGTTTCTGTAATTCAGAGCAGGAAGAACCATTGGAAGTCCCCCCCACCCCCCCAGACATCTATGTGAGGCATCCAAGAATGAGTTTATATCTCATGAGTGCACACCTATTTGCGCAGTGTACTTTTTATTTCTAACTGTATTACACTATGTTACTGTTTGCCTTTTAGAATAACAGCAGTATCCCTAAAACATATTTATTTTTGTGAGGGGGAACATTCTACGACACCCCTGGGGGAGGCTCCATTAGCAAAATTAAGTACACCTACTCCTCACCTAACACTTAAGGGTGAAGGTGTTGGTTGATATATTATATTCCTTTCCCTGGAGACGAGTGTGCCTGCTGTCACCTTCGTGCTCTTTCAGTATTGTTTGCTTGTGTGCTGGTTAATGATGCTGGTGCAAGAATGATGTCATAAGCTAGCTCCCTGCATCAACGCTGGCAGAGCACAGAAATCAACGCTCCATCGTTGCCTGCCTTAAGTGCTCCCTCGATGCTGCCTGCCAGACACAGCATGTTTGAACAGAGTAGGCACCTGCCATTCAATTAAACAGGTACATACTCTGCCTTAGCACATCCAGCCAGTTCCTGCCATACCTCTCTGTGGTGCACCTACCCGTTGGGTTACCTGTACCACAGGTTGAGAACTTGTGATGTAAGATCCTGCTAAAACTTGGCAAGAGAAAATAAGAAAGGAGTTTCAAAGTTTGTGTGCTGCTGAAGGGTAACGTCATTGATGAATTCTTGAGAAGCAAATTCCTACGGAATCTGGATATCACTCTTACTTGTCTCCCACAACCTCTTTTATGAGTTGCAAGCACAAGTACAGACTCTAAGTCTAGTGAAAAGAATACTAGTGGTAGTGGTAGTTGAGCCTGAGGTTGTGCCTGTTTTGAAGATAAATTAAACCTGGCACATTTAAAGAGATAGTACTACGGGCATCCTTACAATAGCTTTTTTGAAGCCTAAGAGACAAAAGTAGCAATTAATTATTTTAGGAAATGAACCCTAAAAAAAAAAAAGGAATCTCTCATGTAGTTTGTTTTTAGACTGTTTGGGATGAGCTTTGCTTGCTTTGCAACAAAGTGAATCGAATTTACAGTATGACAGCAACTTAGTCCAGGTTGTTTTTCTTCATTCATTATATCTGAGAAATTTACTTACGTTTCATTAGGAATCAACTCACTCATTTCAAATACATGAATCATAGATGACAAAATTCTAGAGCTGTAATTAAGATAATTAGTGAGGAGACTGAGAGAAAAAGACATATAGGTCAGAAATGTAAACACAAGCTGCCACTGCTAGTGTAACAGCAGAATTATGACATTCTGCAAATTGATACCAAGATGAAATGAAAGCCAATTGTGCTACTGTAAGTGAACTATCTACGAAAGTATACACCTTGCCTAAGTATCTTAACAAACACATCATTCCAAGAGGATGTCACTCTATTCACTCTACTAGGCAGCTCTAGCAAGTACTAAGCAGTCAAACTATGATAGAACAGCAGGGGATTGTGAGCAATGTGTTACAGAGGGCAAGGACAATTGTACTCACTGTTTTTGTTGTGGATTTTCTTAATTTTGATCATCCAGCTCTTTAGCAGATAACTCTCTAATTTGCTTTCTTTACTTGTAATTGACATAATTAAGGATACCAAAGAGATATTAAACAACTGAAGAGCAGAATTCTAAAAAGAGATTTTCTTAATTTTAACTCTTTCCACAGTTTGCAGGTAACTCCCTAAATTGGGGAGTTTTGTGAGTGATTTCCTTTATTTAAAGGAAAACTGCAGTGCCAGGAAAACAATCTGTTTTCCTGGCACTGCAGGTCCCCTCTCCCTCCCACCCCCCAATCCCCGGTTGCTGAAGTGGTGAAAACCCCTTCAGTCACTTACCAGGGGCAGCGACATGTCTCACATCGCTGCTTCTTCCTCCGCCGCCGCTCCTCCTAGTGATTGCGTCGGCCGGTGGGCAAGACTTATCCCACCCACCGGCCGGGGAGACCTAATGCGCTGTTTATAGGAAAGCATGAAAATTTCAATGCTTTCCTATGGGGAAATGAGCGACGCTGGAGGTCCTCACACCGGAAGTGCCCTCTAGTGGCTGTCTAATAGACAGCCACTAGAGGTGGAGTTAACCCTGCAAGGTAATTATTGCAGTTTATAAAATACTGCAATAATTACACTTGCAGGGTTAAGAGTAGTGGGAGTTGGCACCCAGACCACTCCAATGGGCAGAAGTGGTCTGGGTGACTGGAGTGTCCCTTTAAGGATACCAAACATGGGCATTGTTTTGCAGGTAGATCCCTTATTTGATAATTGGTATTGTTATGACAATCCCAAGCAAGGATAGCAAATTAGGGCGTTATCCAGTAAATAGCTGCAAGTTAAAAATTTTAAGAAAATAGCTTCTCTTAATTTTGACCTTTAATCAGTTTAGTTTAGTAACTTCCTAAATTGGTAGTTTGCAATTTTGTGACTGCCACACAGGGAATCATGGGTGTTAGAATTTAGAAAATTAATGACATTTTCTGACAAAATTTAGTTTACCCAAGTCGATATTTTCTGAGGTTTGGACATTAACAAATTAAAATAAACAAAACAAATTTTCACCTTACACATATCTACTTTGAATGCAGCCTCATTCCAGCAGATGACAGGACAAGGAAATTGTACCATTCACTGCGGTTTTTCCTCAAAATGTTTCTCAGATATTGGTATGGTGGAAAATTGATGTGATGACAGAAAGAAAACCAGTAAGTGGTCAGTTAGGTAGCAAAATAACAGTACATTTCTATTCGCATTCCTATTTTGCAGTGATACAATGATTATCAACGCAAAGAGTACTTTCAGAGAAAAATGGCACCCACTTGTTGATATTACGCACTTCAGTGAGTATGAACAAGAGGTTGTAAAATAAATGTTTTTTGAGGAGTCAGATGCACAGTCATCTTAACACATGGGCACGCTGGGCAGTTTCCCGGGGGCCCCACAAGCATAGGGGCAACATAGTCCTGCCAACTTTGCAATATATTATTCTGGGAGATTTATTCAGAACCTTCAAACCCTCTTTATTAAAACATTTAAGTTGACTAATTACCTCAGTATCATCTTTACATGTTATCTTGCTGTTGCGAATACATATCTTGACCTTGATGAAAATAACGTACACATACTAATTGTACATAATTTGATTTGATCAATGTATGATTTACCAATTGAGTTCCATTTTTATGGAAGATTTTTTTTTTTTTACCATCAAGGCTCATATTGTCCGAACATTTGTGTGGATTACTCTCTCTGTACAGCATGTCTTTTAATGCAATGCCACGCATGCGCATTAGACCTCTCCATAGGAAAGCATTGAAAATGCTTTTCAATGCTTTCCTATGGGGAATTGAGCAACACAGGAGGCACTCACACAGCGTGAGGACGTCCAGCGATGCTCGAGCACAGGTTTTCTGTGCTATGGACCAGGAAGTGCCCTCTAGTGGCTGTCTAGTAGACAGCCACTAGAGGTGGAGTTAACCCTGCAAGGTAATTATTGCAGTTTATAAAAACAGGGTTAAGGGTAGTGGGAGTTGGCACCCAGACCACTCCAATGGGCAGAAGTGGTCTGGGTGCCTGGAGTGTCCCTTTAAGATGGCCCGGTTGGAGATTATTTTTTTTTTATTTGGTAATACTGGCCTACTGATTTCACTTTAAATTACTGACAATTTTCAATTTAGTGGATAAACTTGACGATTAGCTTACCAAGGAAACCCTTCCTTTCACTCTACAGTAATATAGCGCAGAATGGACGGAGTAATGGTCTGAACATAATAACACAAAGTGTCATGGTTTAATGTCAAATCCTAGTATGTACAAAACAATTTCATAGTCAGCATCGTAGCAAGTTATAGAGAACCCAAAAGGGACCAGATAGTACTCTAGAAAGAATAATGCACAGTGATATAATTATAATATTTGAAAAGATAATACTTAATTGAAAGATAATACTCGTTTGCATTTGACTCATATATTATGACAGCAGATATCAGCAATTACCATATTTGACTGTTTATTTTAGATAAGTGTCACTGAAGATGTAAACCACCTTTGGCAATCTAGTTTGAGTGCTGACATGTCTACTTAACATTCTCCGAGGGATGTGAAGCCTCAGTGGGATAAAATGAAATGTTTTATTCTTCCTGAGACAAACTTCTGTTATTCTTATTATTAAAGAACACACTAAGGAATGCAATGTAACACTTCTTCCCATGTGTGCGTAGGTTATTTAAACATAAATATGATTTGAATAAATTAGTATGCACAAAATTATATATAGCATTGCCAAGTGGGAGATACAATATTTGCTATGGAAAAAAGTGTAACAATCTGCATAAACCATGTTTTTTTTATAAACATTTAACATCTTTAGTTAGTTATTGACGCAGCAAAATAATGTACAAGTGGATGTTGGTGCAAATAGAAGACAACCACTGTTTAAACATGTTAGAAGTAGTCCAAAGCTGAAAGCCCAGTCTATGTACAACTAGCACCATATAACCACTGAGTCGATGATATATTGAAATCAGGATTATTTCCTAAAGTGAGGATTTGACGTGAATTTGAAGTCATTTTCAACTTTAATATCAAATTAGCCCAACTGAGAAAAGTCTGCTTACTCAGCTATGCATTTAGTTTGGCTACTCTTTGGCTTCACTTCAAATTCTCACTTGGAAATAATCCAGTATTATTTGGGTGTTGAGAAGCATCATCGAAAGAAAAAAGCAATAATGTGTGACCTGACCGAAGCCTTGTCTGAGATTGCAGAAAGAACCAAAAAGCAAAAACTGATGCATTTATTACACCTTGCCGTTTTCTGCAATTATTACACCTTGCAGATATGTACATATTAAAGATGGAAGTGGTAGCCTTAAAGGATCTCCCCTTGTTTGACAGCTTTTATGCCATGGGTATCTCACGGCCTTTTCATGTACTTAAGCAATTATCTTTAAGCACAGGTTGTCACAGTTTTCTCTTCATCAAAAACGATTCTAGAAGAAAATATAAAATTGTGGATACAACATTATCAGGAAACACTACACTCTTGTTAATTTATATGAATGTAAAGAGAACCAAATTAGATTTTTTTTTCTACAGTTAGAAAATAGAAAGTACTGCAGATTTAGCTATAACATTGCTTCACGGGTTGAGATATAAAAGAACACAACACTGCTTAATTAGAAAGGCCATGGAACATAAATGAACACGGCGTGCATAAGTTATGTATTCTTTTCTCACCCTCATAATTCCTATTTGAGAATAGAGTATGTATGTAGTGTTAGGCCATGTTGTTGGTA
Organism: Pelobates fuscus; assembly: GCF_036172605.1. Lineage (NCBI taxonomy): Eukaryota > Metazoa > Chordata > Amphibia > Anura > Pelobatidae > Pelobates > Pelobates fuscus. The sequence continues at coordinate 59,334,022 of NC_086321.1, forward strand.
ACATAACATGGTTTCACATTCCTTACTTTTAATGTAGATGAGTTTATATATATATATATATATATATATATATATATATATATATATATATATATATATATATATATATATATGGGAAGGAGAATAGACAATGAACAAGGGACTAACGACTCCAATTAACATCCTAGTTGGTTTTTTTTGTTTTTGTTTTTTTAATTCTTTATTTTATTGTGCACAAGGGAAATACAAAGAGGCAAGCAATGCCACAACAGCTATTGCCAGCTTTTAGGTCAACATTTAGTAACGTGTTAGGCATATCAGAACATTGCACTTTTATATATTTTTAGGTGGATACATAAGGATTAGATCAACATGTCAGTTATATGAGAAGGCATACAAAATGCTATTTCGGGTTAGCATATAGACATTCGTAAATTTATAGGATCACAAGCTTAACTAAGGTTGTCTTTCTCCTTCTTTCTCTCTCCCTGTATCAAAGAGCAGAAAAAGAGGAGAAAAAATAAAAAGACAAAACCAGAAACAAAACGATTAGGTGCCAAGTGAGATATGTATTTGTACAGTTTGAATTGGAGATACCAAGCTCTTAAACATTGTTTGTGGTATACTATGCTGAGCTAAACATGTTAAAATCAGTGCTAGTTGCGCTTAATATGGCAGCCCAGTAGAGTGAGTACAGGGTTGAACAAGAACATAGATCTAAATTATTGGTTTTCATATTAACATTAACATTAGATGGTGTATATAAGCTGTTGGGTTTAGCAAACCTGCAGCTCAGATGCAGTCCAAGTGCTAAAAAGTTCAGCCAATGCCCCTAGATGGGGGGTTGCGAGCAGGTGGATGCTTCAGTTCATCTCCGCTGTCACCCGATGGCTTGCTTGCTTTGCTTCGGGAGTCGGCTCTGGCGGCACCTCGTGGGATTTGTTGCCATGCTGTTGCTTGTGTAGTCTCATTTCTTGTGTAGTGTCGGGCATTGCTGCGCTGGGAGCCAGAATGTGGGACAGGTGAGATTCTTGTTTGCTGCATTTGTTTCGTGTTACCGGGTGTTTTGATTTGTGAGTGGAAGGGTGCATCCGATGTGTCTGCCGCCAATTTTCTTCTCTGGGCCCGCTGGTATCTGTAGTGTCGGACAGCCATTTTGGGTGCTTGTGGTGTGCGTTTGTAGTAGCTCCGTCGTGCTGCTGGACGAACACATGCGGCCACCATCTTTTCCGCTTGGTGGTAGGTCGCTCCCCTGCTCTGCAGGAGTTCCCTAAAGCTTGCACATAGGTGGTCAAATATCGCCAGGGGGTACCTGGGTTGCTGGGTGCGGGTGATCCCCTCTTTGTGCTCACTATGGGCGGCCATCTTGGGAGTGCCTCGTGTGTCGGTTACCCCGGTATGGCTTGTGGCCGATTTGGCTGCCTCCCTTCCTGGTCGTTGTTTGTGAAGTGGGGCCGGGATAACCCCCACCGGTCCCAGGGGGGGGGGGGGGCAGCCCGATACTGCGGGTGCTGCAAGCTTTCAGAGTGCAGGGAGAGCGGCCGCCTCTCCTCTGCTGTGTGGGATGTTGGCCTCGGTCCTCTATTCCGGGTTCCCCGCAAGTAATCCTTTCGTGAGAGGTGTCCCCCGGTTCCTCAGCCTCCGTGGCACAGGGTGAGTTAGGTTGGGGTTCAATATCAGGCGGGGTCCCCTTGTTTTCTGCCGTTATTTGGGTGCAGGATCGGGAGCTCACTGATTTTGTGTCTGTTCAGTTCCCCGGTCAGGCTCCGCCCCCAGTTGTTGTTTTTTTTTTAACAGATTTTGTCAACATTAATAAGACTTGAGCTCAAGCATTGTGTTTGTGATGTGTGAACGTTTCATTAACTATGCCTTCTCAATGCTCCAAATTGGCCATAATGAGTAATTTTAATGTTAAAATATCTCACTTGACTCACGAAGTGGCACTACACTACACTCACATATCATGGCTTGGACGCATAGCGGTCGTCAAGATGAACCTCCTACCTAGACTCCTCTATCTTTTCCAGACGATCCCGTTGGCCCTGCCCTTGTCATACTTCACTTCCTTATGCTCCACGACACTGCGATACATATGGAGGAATGGGAAATCACTATTCAGGCACGACCTACTGTGTCTCCTGAGGCAGAGGGTTGGCCTGGCTCTCCCGGACTTCCGCACATACTACCAGGCTGCAGCGCTTCAAAGGGCGTTTGAATGGTACTTCCACAAAAAACAAAAACTGTAGATTGAGCTGGATAAAGACAGTATGGGGAACTCCTTGCTCACATCCATGTGGAATACTAAAAAATTATTCCTGGACAGAAATCAACAGATATGTCCGGCAGCTCAAACGCAGAAAATGTGGGATGCGATTTGTGGGGCCCCACACGTCTCACCTAAACCTAGCCCAATGATCCCCGTGGCGAACAACCCTTTCTTGGGGGCGGACTGCCCCCGAGAGTGTGGTGCTTCTTGGGGGATGGGTACTTCATTCCCATTTACAAGGTCCTCGAATGCTGGACTATGACCACTCACAGAACTCCTTGACGGCGCCACACCGACCCAACTTCACACATACAGATACACGCAGCTACGACACTTCTTTCATATAATAGAGAACAAAGCAGCCTTACATAGGGAACTCACCTGGTTTGAAAGCTTATGCAGTGACAAAACTTACCTTGATGGAGCGGTCTCCTTGCTCTACCAACATCTACTCACTGGACACCTGGAGAGCAATCATACCTTCAAACGAAACTGGGAAAACATCCTAGGAAAAACTATCACTGATGCGTTTTTGGAGAAATTCCTGATTTTGGCCCATAAAAGTTTAATAAGCACCAGGTACCAGAAAACCAACTACAAACTCCTTTCCTCCTGGTATCGTACACCTGACTATCTCCACAGGGTGTTCCCCACAATACCTAACACTTGTTGGAGATGCAGGGAAGCTAAAGGCACAATGAGACACATCTGGTGGGATTGTTCCCGAATAACACCATCTTGGAAGTTGGTCAGCATCAAGATCTCGGAGATACTGGAAGAGACCCCACCCTTCAAGATAGAACACGTACTTCTACATGCTAGCCCTTCCCCACTAGCCACATACAAAAAAAATCTATCTACCTTCACCTCCTAAATGAAGCCAAATCCACACTACCTGCCCTCTGGAAAAAGACAAGACCCCCACAGTAGAGCAGTGGTTGGATAGGGATGTGGCAATCCAGTTATCAGAAGGGACTGACACAAAGCACACAGAGGGCTGGAGCCTGGCGGCCCTGGTTTGAATATGTGGCGTGGGCAGACGCTGAGCATCATGGGCGCTGAGCCTGATTTGCGGGGCGCTGAATAAAGGGTGTGCCCTACCCCACTACACCCTGCTCTCTCCCCTGCCCACTTCTTCTTTAACCTTCCTGCTTGCAACCTACTATCCACAGCATCCTCTCTCCCTTTTTCTTCCCTTTCTATCTTAGTGACCCAGCAGGCGCCGGCCCGGATGGTCCCGGTTGGTGGGGGGGGGGGTTTCCGGTATACAAGACATAACATCTGATACAGGTGAACTATTGCTCGTTCAGAGTTGTGCTGACCAAGGACAGTGGAGCACATTTGCAACAAACTCTTAATTGTTAATCTTGAGTTCTCCCAAGAGTCCTGATTTTGGCAGGACAGTCTTGATTTCAGGCTCCTGGTTTTATATCCTATTGTCCTGCATCCGGGGTCACCAGGGAACAAAATCAGGACCCTGAGAACTCAAGATCAAGAACCCAGAGATTGCTGCAACTGTTCTCCACTGCTGGTAGTAAAATTGAAGCATTGATATTAGCTTTAACATACATATTTAGGTACTATTACAAGACAGGGGACTTTTGGATTAAATGTGTTGTTAAGCCGATTTAGAGGTTGCTCTTAGCTATATGAATAGAATGGAAAATAAGTAAATACTGGTGTATTACAATTAAACATAAATACAATATTTTGTACTTTTACCCAGACTAATTGTAATGCATAAAAAAAATTATACAGAGGCCTTGATTTAATGTTTATGGTTAAGCATTTCAAAAGAAAACAAGTTGATTACAAAACTTTTTAAATAATTTTTATACAAAAAATATCCCATAATGGTGATTTCTATAGATAAATCATTTGAACGTTATTCTAACAGATTGTGATCATTTTAAAAGCTACTCCAAAAATCTTAAATTGAAGCCATAGATAGATCTGATTAAAAATAATAGCCTGGATCGTTTTTATGGATAAATTAATGTGTGCCAATTTTTGATCTTATGAAGATATACTTTTATTTTGTGATCACTTGATAGCACAAAACAATTTAATTATCATTGTGAGCAACAATGTGAGTCGCTGATTGCTAACTAGAAATTGGTTCAATTTTAGGTTTTGCGCTACAACCAGCACTCTTTCTTATGTCAATTCCTTAATGTATATTTGTTTTTACTTCTTCTGCGCTGCTTTGTTTCATTTTAATTTTCTGCTTTGCTGCGGGTATGATGGATAAGATGTGAACTTGTTGAGAGAACACGGCATGTTGTTTGATACAATCGCAGACTTGTAAATATAAATTATGAGCTTTTCAAGGCAATGATTTCCTTTTATTTTTTTTTAGTTATATAAATTGAAAAACAGAACGGGGGAAAAAAAAAGAATTTTGGCAATATAAGTCTAACAATATTTATGGTGATTTAAAAATAATAATAACTATGATAATTTCTCAGATATATCATTATTATTATAGAATAATGGAATAAATATATAATAATAATAATAATAATTATTATTTTTTTATTATTATTATTATGATAATAAGAATGCATAATAAATAATTGGCAATGACTGTTGGAATATTGTCCACTACTCAGCATATTATTAACCAAGGTAAGTTCTGGTGAGATGATAAATGTCTCTCAAAATTGAAGCTTAAAGCAGCAGACTAAGAAAACAAATGTCACAAATCACTAGATTTTTCAGATTGGTTGTTTAACCCCTTAAGGACGCATTACATGCCTGACATGTCATGATTCCATTTTATTCCAGAAGTTTGGTCCTTAAGGGGTTAAGGGTTACTGTAATTCTTTAAAACAGCTATTCAAGACTTACCTGAAATCCAGTGGGGGGAGAAGCTCCCAGTGCTGATCTCCACTCCTCAGTCTGACATCACCAAGGGCATCTTGCGGTTCAATCAAAAGCTTCTCAAAGAGAAGCCTTTGATAAGACAATTTTACTGGCCCAGAGCACATGGCTCTGAGCCTGTGAAGGGAGGGAGTGAGGAAGGAGGGAATTTTTATTTTAAAGATTTCTATGTTATGGAGGGAGGCGGGAGACAGCACATAGAGGGAGGGAGCTGCCAAGGAGAAGCAAATTGCGTCTGTTGCCAGCAAGCAATGCATGCAGTTTTTTCTTTACAGAAGTAGATGCACTGCTTGCAATGGAGAATCTAATTATGTCTGCTGCCAGCGTGCAGTACGTGCTGATGGCATATGTATTTTTTGCACCGAATTGATATTTGGCAGTCCATAACTGAGTTCCAGGCTGCCAAAGGCCTGGTTGTCTGGGGTGCAACTAGCCTCCAGCAAACAAGTGCAAATATCTCTGAAAGTGAAGCATTTCAAGCAGAAAAGCCGCACATACAGACTCCTACCACCGTGACCACTTCAAATCACTGAAGAGGTAATAGTGGTTGGAGCAAACTTTAACTTATGAAAACTCATTGTTTACTGAATAGATAAAAAAAATATATATATCAACTGGATGTCCTGGTGCAAAGGAAAATTTATGAAAAAAAGGCTCAAACCCTTAAAGTACTTGTCAGGTCCATCATTATAAAAAGGAATGTGTTTAATCCTGGTGTTAAAGGGTTAAAATCCCAGGATTCCATCTCCTTAAAAAGACAAACCTGTCCAAAACATAGAAAGAGTGCTCTATGTATTCAATGTCAACACAGATTCCAAGATGGACCACCGGGAGTAAATTCATATATGCCAGCAATGCTTGAACACATTTCATTTTATTGTTGGATATTTGCAATTTAGAGCTCTTCTGTGAACACTAGAAAACATGTCCCCATAAAATGCAGTACAAAATTGTGAATACACACTCATGTGTTGGGCTAAACCAATTCAAGGCATTTTGTTCTGAGCAGCCATGTGGTGGAGGAGGCAGGTCAGTGGGTCAGTATGTATGTGGTATGTATATTATCATGATGCAGTTTGCCATAACGTTGGAAACTCACTCTGGCTTGTGTTCTTTTCATCTTGGTTACATGCACTCCAATGTTTGAGGTGTGAGTACACTTAATACCATTAACATCTGAGTAAGTTCTACCATCTTGGTTTCCTAAACTGCATGAATTCAATCATTGGTGATTGTTATTATTGTCGTAATGATTGGTATTGATATAGTACCAACTTATTCTGCAATCATTTATAATTTTAAAAAAGATTTATGTGCAAAAAAAGTAAGACAAATGATCACCAATGGTAATAATGAGGTTAATGAGGACCCTGCTCAAATAAGCTTGCAATCTAGATCAGGTGTAGTATAATAACAGAATAAGAAAATGCAGCATTGGGGGATAACATAAAAAGTGTGAGCATGGAAAAGCAGTAGTATGGTGTGCAGGGCTTCGCTCATTGGCTGAATGCAATCAGCTGATGCTCTGAGTCAATTGATTAGTCCTGCACTGCAGAATTTAGGTCAGGAGAGCTAATAGAAGCGCCTGCTGTGAGCTTCTGGCTCTATATAGGAAGTGATAGAGGCATGCAGCTAGGTATAGTGGTTATGGTGCATGGAGTGTTCCTTTCAGAAAGAGTATTGGACATAGGGGGGGAGCAGAAAATAGGAAATCATATACATGAAGGTTAGCAGTGGAGGTGTGAACAATGGACAGCTGCCACTGTCATGTCCTGTAAGGGCTTAAAACTGGTTAATAATTGCTATATATACTAATGTATTTGTCTGCATAGTCCACATATTTAATTTGTCACTACAAGCATATGTCATGCTATACCAGCTGGGCCCTATTTAGTATATTCTATGATACTGGTATGTAAAAACTGATACATCGTACTCAGCAACTAGGGGAGATATGGAACACATACAGGATACAGAAAGGGCTTTTATCCACTCCTTGATCACCCCATAAATCATGACATACCACTCCATATACAGGCACTGACGCAAGCATTTACAGACTGTGACGATTAGGGACAGGGACAAACGCATGAATGGAATCCCTATTTATTCATTTATTTATTTTTTACTTTTTTTCTGCTACCTACTGTTACCTCCCCCTCCCCTCGTTTTAATCTTATACATCTGAAAACATACTAAATGCTGAGGCATATCCTCAGGGTCCCAGCTGAAAATTAGCCAGAATCCCTAAAAAAAAAAGAGAAAAATGTTTGTGGGTATGTATGCCCACATGGTATATGAATATTCACAACCACTCACGAGTTCTCTGAATACAATACTTTGGGCGCATTTCTTCAGTGCACAGAAGGACACAACCAAAACGTAGTTCTATAGTTTGATGTAATACATCTCTAAGTAAACTACCTGATGTTACCTGAGACCAAGGCTTGATTATTTATAACTCTACTCGTGCATGCAATTCTAAGTGCAAACCTGTTTGAATGTACAACTTTGTACCCCCCCCCCCCCCCCCCACCACCCATTTTCTTTTTTCTGTACCCCCCTTGCATAATAAAAACCTCAATAAAATACTTTGGAAAAAAATTATACCTAGTTGGAGGAGTATGACCGGGGTAAAATAGATCATAAAAAAAGTATTGTAACATTACACAGTCAAAATACATAGCACTCAAGTGACCTCTTGCAGTAGGTAAAGTTTCCTAGCAGATTATTTATGTAGTGTTCAAAAACATTGGCGAAAAATCCGTTGGGGAAAAAAATAGGGTTATTGCCATTTTAATTACACAGCTCGCTCGTCGAACTAGCTGTTACACAATCAAACATGGCAAAACAAATAATCACTCTATTGATATATTGCTTAAAATAAAAATTTCACATTGCGGCTACATACAGATTCTTCTCAGTTGCTTGTGAAATATATTTCAGTCTGCAAGATTTAAAGCGAGTTTCTTAATGTGACAAGATTTTCGCTTTGAGTAATAAAAGTTGATAAATGTTATTGCTTTGCTGATATTTCTGTGATGTATTTACCGTTAATATGTTATGGATTTGTGAAGTGAAGAGTGATAGTTGTATTATAAAATCTTAAGAAGTCTGTGAAACCTTTCAGACAACCAACATAAAACATTTAGATAGGGGTTGCTGCAAAGGCACCTTTAACCTTACTATTTCCAATGTGTTGCTACTTGTTAGCTATCAGAAATGTTAAATAATAACCAGTATTTTATATAGCAGTAATAATTAATTTCGTCATTCTTTTTGTGAACTCCATTTCCATGGTGATCAGTCCGCCAAAGTAGACATCTGCTGGTGTCAAGGTGTGTTATCACTATTATGTAATAATTTCTACAAAAACAAGCAAACCTTTTTTATGAAAAAAACTACTTTTTATGATCAAATATGTTTTATTAATTATTTATTTATAAAATATTTTACCAGGAAAGATTTGAGATTGAGATTTCTCTCGTTTTCAAGTATGTCCTGGGTAAATTAATGTTAAAGATCATAGCTGACAAAAAGGTAGACTTTGCAACAGCACAAAATACAGAGCAGTGTGAAAAAAGGTCAAAAGAAATAGTCTACCAATAGTATATATGATACATTGCAATTGTAATGGTACAAACAAAGAAAACAAACATGTAAAACAATAGCCAAGAATCTATGATGCTAGGGTTTGTATTTAAGGAGAGACATAATGTTGGTCTTAAATGTTATGTGAAGATGTATAAGCAGGGCCGGTGCAAGGATTTTTGGGTACATAGGCGAAGATGTATTTTTCCGCCCCCCCTCCCCCCATTCAAAAATAACATCTTCACCTATGTGCCTCTTAACCAGCCCCTCTCCCCGTCCATTATTGGTCCCCTCCCTTCCCTGTCCCTTAGTGTTCTTCTGACAGTCACACACACTCAATGACAAACACAGAGACTCACTGATCTGACACACACACTGATTGACACTCATTGACAGACACACTGATAGTCACACACAGACTCAATGACAAAGATACTCTCACTGATTTGACAGACACTCACAAACACACACTCCCATGCAACACTCATACAATCACTCACAGACACACATACACTCACGCACACACTCACAGTCACTCACAGACACATACACTCACTCACGCACACACTCACAGACACACATACTCACTCACGCACACACTCACAGTCACTCACAGACACACATACACTCACGCACACACACACAGACACACATACACTCACTCACGCACACACATACACTCACTCACGCACACACTCACAGACACACATACACTCACACACAGTCACTCACAGACACACAGTCACTCACAGTAACACATACACTCACTCACGCACACACACAGAGACACATACTCACAGACACTCACTCACACACAGATACTCACACACACTCACTCACACAGAGACACATACACACTCAGACACACAGACACTCACTCACACACTTACTCACACAGAGACACATACACACTCACAGACACTCACTCACACACACAGTCACTCACAGTAACACATACACTTACTCACGCACACACACACACAGACACTCACTCACACACACAGACACTCACACACACACAGACACTCACACACACACACAGACACTCACACACACACAGACACTCACACACACACAGACACTCTAACACAGACACTCTAACACAGACACTCTAACACAGACACATCACATACATTCACAAATTATTTTAATACATAAATAATATCCACCCAGCCTCCCTACCTGGAGAGCTGGTGTGGATCATTCCCTGGGGTCCAGTGGGGCTGCTGGGCGGCGTGCGGCAGGGAGCTCTAACCTCTCTGCTCTGCTCCCTCGTGGGCTGTCTGCTGATGCCGCGGGAGCCGGAATATGACGTCATATTCCGGCTCCCGCGGCATCACTAGACAGCGCGCGAGGGAGCAGAGCAGAGAGGTTAGAGCTGCCTCGCAGCGCCTGATCGCAGCACTGCCGCGCCGGGGGCGGAGATGGTGGCCGGCAGGAGGGAGAGCTTCCCTCCTGCCGGTCACTGAAATCTTGCGCCCCCGGAGCCGGTGCGCCCTAAGGCGGCCGCCTGTGCCGCCTTATGGACGCGCCGGCCCTGTGTATAAGAGCAGAACCTGCAGAACCTGCTTTATTTTGTACTTTATTGATGTTTCCAGGTATTTTTGTCTATTCAGCCTGATGATGAGCAATAGGGATTCCTTGTGTTATTTTTGATTATTATGCTTCAGTGTGGCTCATGCAAACTGTCTGGCTTTAATTATTTTCCTATCGAATCTCATCTTATCAAGGACTGCAAAGATATGGTACTTCTCAAGTTACCTGATTATTATTATTATTATTATTATTAATCAAGGGTTTCCTGAGTGGCAGAATGTATACTTCAACCAGTCTTTACGTCATGCTTACTTAGTCTAAACTCCAGGTTGATTGTTCTTTTAAAGATTGATATTGATCTTTCTTCTATAATATTTATAAATTGGCCGAGATTGAGTCAAGTTTAGGTTTCTTCAGAAATAGATAGTAGACAGAAGCTTCTTTAAGTAAAGGTAGAAGGATCTAATTGAAGTTCTGATGGTGGCAAGGAGCCATGCAATTATTGCTGGACTTTACAGTTTGAAAAGTCATGGGCAAATGTCCAATTTGTAATACATTGGTCTGATTTAAATGGTGAAGTTAATTAGTTCAATGCAAAATGTTTTAATGAAATTACAGTAATAAGACTCAGGAAGGGGAATTGTTTTCCCGATTGATTGCTGAGAATGTGGGAAAGTTGTGTAACATTTTGCCTGTGATTTAATCTATTTTTTTCTTCTGATCTCGGATGGAGTAATTGCTTTTGGGATGATTAACATAGCTTGCAATTATAATGGTTGATCCTTGAAGATTGCAATGGTATTCTTGCAGAATGAATGATGGTATGTACTAGACTTGAGCATTTGGTTTTGGACTTATGCATTTGATTTGTTTGGCCGATTTCCACACCTCCGAAGCACCATACAGTCAGCAAACAACTGACTACAGCGATGACTGATGTGTATATAAAGAGTTAGAATACATAGCACTCTAGTGACATGTTACAAAAATATATGAAATGTATCTTTATTAAAATGCCACCTTTTTTGTAAGTGTTTAAGAAAAATGTTCATCAGGATATATTATTGAATACAAATTTCAAACAGTTCTTGATTCACAAATTGTTGCTCAAGACCCAAGATGAATTGTATCCCAGTTTTGTACACAAGTGTCCAAACTGAGCCACCAGAGAGACCTATTGCCTCCACTAAGGTAGGCCTGTTGGAACATTTGTGTGTCTGGCTTGATACTTTATTCTGGCTTGATACTTTATCCTAGTATTTACCCACATATCTTAGGGACACAAACACTTCTGATTGAGAAATTGAAACAATCTGGAGGATGATAACATTGTGATAGCTACCTTTGATTAGTGATGTCGCAAACGCAAAATTTTCGGTTCGCGAACGGCGGACGCGAACTTCCGCAAACTTTCGCGAACCGGGCGAACCGCCATAGACTTCAATGGGCAGGCGAATTTTAAAACCCACAGGGACTCTTTCTGGCCACAATAGTGATTGAAAAGTTGTTTCAAGGGGACTAACACCTGGACTGTGGCATGCCGGAGAGGGATCCATGGCAAAACTCCCATGGAAAATTACACAGTTGATGCAGAGTCTGGTTTTAATCCATAAAGGGCATAAATCACCTAACATTCCTAAATTGTTTGGAATAACGTGCTTTAAAACATCAGGTATGATGTTGTATCGATCAGGTAGTGTAAGGGTTACGCCCGCTTCACACTGACAGACCAAACTCCCCGTTTAACGCACCGCAAACAACCACAAACAGTCCATTTGCACTGATGTCATTGAAGGTCTCTTCCTCCACCCAGCCACGTACAACACCAAGGGTCCCCAAAAGGTGACAACAAGCCCCCTGGGACGCCTGCTGTGTTTGGTCTTCCACCTCCTCAAAGCCACCTTCCTCCAAAGAACTTTCCCACGCTGTGTAAAATGACACAGAACACTCTGATTGGTTAGATTCCAAGCCCACCAATCAGAGTTCTCTTTGTCATTTTACACAGCGTGGGAAAATTCCAAAGAACTTTCCCACTCTGTGTAAAATGACACAAAGCACTGTGATTGGTGGGCTTGGAATCTAACCAATCAGAGTGCTCTGTGTCATTTTACACAGCGTGGGAAAGTTCTTTGGAATTTTCCCACGCTGTGTAAAATGACAAAGAGCACTCTGATTGGCTTAAACCAGCCAATCAGAGTGTTCTTAGCCTAATTGCAGGGCGTGGCAAGGCTTTATAAGCCTTCCCCCACCCTGCAGAGCTCAGTCTGCGCTGAGCCCTCCGTGGGTGAAGATGTATTGTTTTTTTTTTTTGTTTTTTTTTTAAATTGCGTCGGTTCTTATGGCTTTTTATTTGGCCTTTTTTGGGGCTGAAAAAAAAAGATTTTAGAAAAAGGAAGACGTCAAATGGTAAGTTGAATTTTTCTTTACAGGTTGGTTATTTTATTCCCTCTTCACAATTTTTTAGGGTGAGGGTGATAGGTAGGGGGTAACTTTTTTTGGGGTGGGGGGGTGGGTTACTAGGGGCCCCTAGTCACCTTTGATTGGGGGGGGTTATTTAGGGCCCCCACCCACCACTAAGGGGTAGGGGCTGGGGGGGGACAGTAGGTTCCCCCTTATTGTTTTTTTAGGGCCCCCAACCACCACTCAGGGGCGAGGGCCTGGGGGGAGGACAGTAGGTCCCCCTCCTCATTATTTTTATGGCCCCCACCCACCGCGCAGGGGTTGGGGCCAGGGGTAGGACAGTAGGTCCCCCCCTCATTATTTTTATGGCCCCCACCCACCACGCAGGGGTGGGGGCGGGGGGAGGACAGTAGGTCCTCCCCCATTGTGATTTATGGCCCCCACCCACCGCGCAGGGGTGGGGACCGGGGGGAGGACAGTAGGTCCCCCCCTCATTATTTTTATGGACCCCACCCACTGCGCAGGGGTGGGGGCGGGGGGAGGACAGTAGGTCCTCCCCCCATTGTGATTTATGGCCCCCACCCACTGTGCAGGGTTGGGGGCCAGGGTGAGGACAGTAGGTCCCCCCTTTATTATTTTTATGGCCCCCACCCACCACGCAGGGGTGGGGGCGGGGGGAGGACAGTAGGTCCCCCCAGTGTGTATCAGGGTCCCTGAGGACAGGTTTCAATCCATATCTGCCAAGTGACCCTATGTAGGGGTAACAGACCCTATTCTGCTCTGTGTCAGTGTGTATCAGGGATCCTTAGGATAGGTGTCAATCCATATCTGCCAAGTGACACTATGTAGGGGGAACAGTCCCTATTCTGCTCTGTGTCAGTGTGTATCAGGGATCCTTAGGATAGGTGTCAATCCATATCTGCCAAGTGACCCTGTGTAGGGGGAACAGTCCCTATTCTGCTCTGTGTCAGTGTGTATCAGGGATCCTTAGGATAGGTGTCAATCCTTATCTGCCAAGTGACCCTATGTAAGGGGAACAGTCCCTATTCTGCTCTGTGTCAGTGTGTATCAGGGATCCTTAGGTTAGGTGTCAATCCATATCTGCCAAGTGACCCTATGTAGGGGGAACAGTCCCTATTCTGCTCTGTGTCAGTGTGTATCAGGGATCCTTAGGATAGGTGTCAATCCATATCTGCCAAGTGACCCTATATAGGAGGAACAGTCCCTATTCTGCTCTGTGTCAGTGTGTATCAGAGATCCTTAGGATAGGTGTCAATCCATATCTGCCAAGTGACCCTATGTAGGGGGAACAGTCCCTATTCTGCTCTGTTTCAGTGTCTGGGGGGAGTATCTGCAGTAACACAGGGTGTCTGGAGGGAGTATCTGCAGTAACACAGGGTGTCTGGAGGGAGTATCTGTAGTAACACAGGGTGTCTGGAGGGAGTATCTGCAGTAACACAGGGTGTCTGGAGGGAGTATCTGCAGTAACACAGGGTGTCTGGAGGGAGTATCTGCAGTAACACAGGGTGTCTGGAGGGAGTATCTGCAGTAACACAGGGTGTCTGGAGGGAGTATCTGCAGTAACACAGGGTGTCTGGAGGGAGTATCTGCAGTAACACAGGGTGTCTGGAGGGAGTAGCTGCAGCAACACATAGTGTCTGGGGGGAGTATCTGCAGTAATACAGAGTGCCTGGGGGGAGTAGGTTCTCTCAGCCTGAGGTGACTTATTATGATGCTTTTTGGGATTTTGTTTTCAGTATTTTGAAACTTACTCTTAGTTTGCATCACTTCTGATGTAAAGATGGGTATTACTTGCAGTGTATGGAAATGCGCATGGAGCAGCGATTGCCACCTTGTATGCTAAAGCTTTAATTTTTATCTATGAAACCAGATTAATCAATATTCTACACCCACTTGATGTAGATTCCTAATTATCGTGGACTTCAATATTCCCATTAACCCACCTTTCACCTCAGCAGCCTCTAAACCACTTTCCATTACTTCCTACCTCGTGCTATCGCAGTGGGCTAAATCTCCCACCCATATAGCTGGCAATAACTTCAACCTAATTTTCTCTTATGCATGTATAGTATGTAAAATCTTCAACACTCCATTTCCGCTCTCTGATCATCTAGTCTTATCGGTTGCTCTTAAGTACCCTTTCACCCAACAACCTCAGCCTAACCCCCCTCAACTCAGAAGGAACCTTAATTCTATTGACTTTTAGCAGTTGTCAGCTGATATTGATTCACAACTGCTATCCATCCCTTCCCTCTCCTGTCCCTCACTGGCCATACCCACATATAGCACTACCCTCAACTTTGCCTTGAACACTGAAGTCCTGCTCCAGACATGCTCCTCGAAGAGGACACCCCCCCAACACGCTACCTGAAAAGGTGCTCCTGTTGTGCTGAAGTCTCCTGGTGGAAGTCTCGCACCCAGTCAGACTTTCTCCATTATAGATTCATATTGTGCTCATACAGTGCAGCCTTTTCCTCTCTCATTAGTTCATGCTCCCACAATCCCAGGCATGTCTTTGACACCTTTAACTAACCTTACTGCTGATAGATTTGCATGCTGCTTTACCGACAAGATTGAACAGCTAAGGAAAGCATTATCCCCACCTTGCCATTCTCTTTCTCAACCACACATAGATCATGCCTTTCCTACCCTTCAGACTTTCTCCCCGGCTACTGAACAAGAGGTGGCTGTGCTTCTCCTTTCCTCTCGCCCCACCACTTGCCCGCTTGATCCTGTCCCATCTCACCTTATCAGATCTCTCTCCTCTCGTCTTGTGCCTTCCTTAACACACATGTTCAACTGCTCTCTCTCTTCTGGCATTGTCCCTGCTGACCGTAAACATGCCATTGTAATACCTATCTTGAAAAAAACATCTCTCGACCCGTCCTCCCCCTCTAACTATCATCTCATATCCCTGCTCCCTTTTTCCTTAAAACTTCTGGAAAGACTTGTTTTCACCGATATGTCTCACTTCATCAATTCCAACTCTCTTCTTGACTCTCATCAATCTGGCTTCCGCCCTCTCCACTCTACTAAGACTGCTCTTATCAAAGTACTAACTACCTAATCGCAGCTAAATCCAAAGGCCACTACTCCATACTAATTCTTCTTGACCTCTCTGCTGCCTTTGACACCATTGATCATGCTCTCCTTCTTCAAACCCTTCAATCACTCGGTCTCTGTGACTCAGTCCTCTCATGTTTTTCCTCTTATCTCTCCCAACACTCATTCAGTGTCTCCTTTTCTAATGATACCTCCTCCCCTTGTCCTGTCTCAGTTGGAGTCCCCCAAGTCTCTGTCCTTGGTCCCCTTTCTGCAACATGTCACTGCTTGCCTTTCTTCCATCTCTGACTGCATGTCTTCCAACTTTCTGAAACTCAATCTCTCTAAAACTGAGCTCCTTGTCTTTCCTTCTCCTAATACTGATCCTCCACTTTCGCTCTCCCTTCAAGTAAGCTCGCTGTCTTGGGTCGTCATACTTGATTCTGGCTTTACCTTTGAGACTCACATCCAGTATGTTGCCAAATCCTGTAGATTCCATCTTAAAAACATGCCCCGCATCCGCCCCTTTCTTGCTACTAAGGAGCTTGTCCAGGCTCTAGTAATTGTCTGCATGATTATTGTAACCCTCTCCTACTTGGTCTTCCCAAAAGCCATATTGACCCACTACAGTCTGTAATGAATGCTGCTGCCAGACTGATTTTTCTCTCTAGTCGGTCCTCTCACACCTCACCCCTCTGTCAGTCCTTACATTGGCTTCCTGTATCCCCTAGGAGTCAATTCAAAGTACTAACCCATACCTATAAAGCATTGACCAATTCTAGCCCCCTTATATCTCATCACAGATCTATAAGTATGCTCCTTCTTGGTCTCTCCACTCTGCCCGTACGGCCAACTCACGCCTGCAGGACTTCTCGCGGGTGGTTCCCTTCCTATGGAATAGCCTGCCTACCACCATCAGACTCTCCCCTAGTCTACAATTGTTTAGGAAGTGCCTTAAAACCCATCTCTTTTGGAAAGCTTATGGCCTCCCAGTGTAACCTCTACCTTACATACCTGTCTCTTGCCCTCCCTAAAGGGCAGCACTCTACTCTCTCCTCCAGCTCTGCTTCACACCCACCTTATTTGATTACTATTTCCTGTCCTAATGTGTTTTATATCCCACCTACTATAGACTGTAAGCTCGTTTGAGCAGGGTTTCTCTTCAACCTATTGTTCCTGTGAGTTTTCTTGTAATTGTCCTATTTATAGTTAAATCCCCCCTCTCATAATATTGTAAAGTGTAATCTGTTGGTGCTATATAAATGGCAATAATAAATGAATAAATATTAAAAAAATATTAAAAAAATAAACTATGTCTAATTGATAGCTTTTTCATAATGATACAACTTTACCATCATATTTCATGTAACCCCTTTGATCTCATATAAACATGATGCCAATCTCAAGGACCAAAATAACTAAGGGCCAATTAAAATTCAGAATCCATGGTTCTTTCACTGTTTAAGCCATGTTACATGCAGAAACATAATTACTGCAAAGATATTCCATCATCCCAATATGGGAAGAGAATTTAAGATTCAACAATATATTACTTGTGCCACATAGTTTGTGGTTTACTGTACTAAGTGCTCATGTAGGTTCTCATACATCAGTAAAACAGAAAATGAACAAAGGATTAGGGCACATAGATCACACAGCTCATAGGGGCAGGGATCCTGATAAAGCAATGGCCATACATTTTTTTTTATGATAAAGCACCCTTTGCTCTCTATAAGCTTTAATGGGATCAAACAAGGTGTGATCGGGCAAATTTAATTTTTATTTATTATTATGCAGAGAGAGGTTTTGGATTTACACCCTGTTGTACCTAAAAGGTTAAACAAATTTAATGAGCTGCAGTAGTTTTTGTACATACAATTTACACTGCTCAAAAAAAACACTTAAACAACACAATGTAACTCCAAGTCAATCACACTTCAGTGAAATCAAACTGTCCACTTAGGAAGCAACACTGAGTGACAATCAATTTCACATGCTGTTGTGCAAAAGGGATAGACAACAGGTGGAAATTATAGGCAATTAGCAAGACACCCCCAATAAAGGAGTGGTTCTGCAGGTGGTGACCACAGATCACTTCTCAGTTCCTAGCATCCTGGCTAATGTTTTGGTCACTTTTGAATGCTGGCGGTGCTTTAACTCTAGTGGTAGCATGAGACGAAGTCTACAACCCACACACGTGGCTCAGGTAGTGCAGCTCATCCAGGATGGCACATCAATGCGAGCTGTGGCAAGAAGGTTTGCTGTGTCTGTCAGCGTAGTGTCCAGAGCATGGAGGCACTACCAGGAGACAGGCCAGTACATCAGGATACGTGGAGGAGGCCGTAGGAGGGCAACAACACAGCAGCAGGACCGTTAACTCCGCCTTTGTGCAAGGAGAAACAGGAGGAGCACTGCCAGAGCCCTGGTAAATGACCTCCAGCAGGCCACAAATGTGCATGTGTCTGCTCAAACAGTCAGAAACAGACTCCATGAGGGTGGTATGAGGGCCCAACGTCCACAGGTGGGGGTTGTGCTTACAGCCCAACACCGTGCAGGACGTTTGGCATTTGCCAGAGAACACCAAGATTGGCAAATTCGTCATTGGCGCCCTGTGCTCTTCACAGATGAAAGCAGGTTCACACTGAGCACATGTGACAGACGTGACAGAGTCTGGAGACGCCGTGGAGAACGTTCTGCTGCCTGCAACATCCTCCAGCATAACCGGTTTGGCAGTGGGTCATGTGCTCGCCAGAGGTAGCCTGACTGCCATTAGGTACCGAGATGAGATCCTCAGACCCCTTGTGAGACCATATGCTGGTGCGGTTGGCCCTGCTTTCCTCCTAATGCAAGACAATACTAGACCTCATGTGGCGGGAGTGTGTCAGCAGTTCCTGCAAGACGAAGGCATTGATGCTATGGACTGGCCCGCACGTTTCCCAGACCTGAATCCAATTGAGCACATCTGGGACATCATGTCTCGCTCCATCCACCAACGTCACGTTGCACTACAGACTGTCCAGGAGTTGGCAGATGCTTTAGTCCAGATCTGGGAGGAGATCCCTCAGGAGACCGTCCTCCACCTCATCAGGAGCATGCACAGTCGTTGTAGGGAGGTCATACAGGCACGTGGAGGCCACACAGACTACTGAGCCTCATTTTGACATGTTTTAAGGACATTACATCAAAGTTTCCACTTTAATTTTGAGTGTGACTCCAAATCCAGACCTCCATGGGTTGAAAATTTGATTTCCATTTTTTTATTTTTGTGTGATTTTGTTGTCAGCACATTCAGCTATGTAAAGAACAAAGTATTTCAGTAGAATATGTAATTCATTCAGATCTAGGATGTGTTATTTTTGTGTTCCTTTTATTGTTTTAAACAGTGTATATTCTGCATACATATCTATTAATATAGGGTGTATATAGGGTGGTTTCAATTTGCAGATATTGTCATGTATAGTACAACAGGGGACAGTATTTTATTTTATTTACATTGGTGAGGCCCTGAAGTTCTGTTTGGTATAATTTGACAATACTAGAGGAGATTTTATAGTACTGGAATGGATAACATGCTTTAGAGATTCTGTATCCACTTGGGGTTTGCAGCATTGAAAGATGATGTTACGAAATCCTTTTGCTATTTTTTACCTAGTAACTACAATAAATGTATTATACGCCACATACATTTTTGGTTCCCTGCAGTTAGGATGGTCCTGTTTATAAAATAATTTTGTAAATAATATATTTGTTAGATGTCATATATCTATATTATCTATGTTTCTTTTGCAAGGCATTTTTTTTTTGTAATGATGTTTTTTGACCTTGAAGTTTTATGAGGGTGGTCCAGTTTTCATGTTCCACCTCAACAGGTTAGGTTAACAGGTAGTTATTGGGTGGAATCCAGTTCATGTATTTTGTGCTAGCAATCTAATTTTTTTGATGTGTACATGGTATCTTCAAAAAAGTCCTTTCATGGATTGAAACATAAATCTGTCCATTTACACATATTTCATGCAATAAGCAGAAGTTTGCTACTAAGAGTTTCTGCTATTTTTTCTATATTTTTTTCTATATTTCTTATGCATATTTAGTCAGAGATCCTAAACTAAATTAAAATTTCGTAGAAAAATAATTTGCCCAAACTAAATTTTAAGTCTGGTATATACTTTCTGATGACTGCTGCCCATACAGCGTTTGAAGACTATAACTTGTTCATCCTCTTAAGTCTTTATGTTCTCCTTTCTGAATACTTGAGCTCATTTTGTATTTGCATATGTTTTTAATCAAATGTTCAAAATTAATAAATAAGCCCTGATATATCAAAACATGAAACATTTCACAGTTTAAAGCTTACTTTTGCCAGTAAGCTCCACTTGACTTATTGTTTTGTGAATATCGAAGTAATAACTTCCTACTTCTGTCTCGTAATTACTTAATACATAGAAATTAATCACAGCAATAGACACTTAAACCACTGACTTTCCAGTAGTTTTCTTAGTATTTAGGTCAACTAAATGGGTTACCCCCAGAGAAATTAATTCTGCCTAGCACATAACTAGCAGGTGTCACTAATAAGAGCACTTGTTCACTGTGAATAAAGTGTCCTCCTGCAAAGAAATTAATTGCTTGTATTTGCTTACATTGATTTATAATTGCACGTAGCAAACACAAGTTATTACATATTTGCAAAGCTTTCAGGAATTATATGGCAGTATTTGTGGCTGCAGCAAATTAAAATCACGGACATTGCAAACTGTAAGGTTAAGTGCTTTAAATCAACCCGATTGTCTTATGCAAAAGCACAGTTGGAGAGATGATATTTAAGAAAAAAGTAATTTAAACAGAATAATGAGTTGCCTTCTTTCGTGAAAGGGTTTTATTAAAAAATAATAAATAGTGAATAAGGATTAGTTTAAAAAACAGTATAGCAAAACCTTTGTGTAGCAGGTGTGCTATAAAACCAATTGATTAATTCAATCATTGTATCTCTTTGTATTGTTATTTGATGTCGTTTTCTTACCAACATAAAGCTTTGGCGTTCAGTATTATATATAGATGCAGAGAGTTTGCCATCACATGGATAGATTGCAAGCTCCCTTACTTTAAGTTAGTAGTTACCGAGACCACGTTTCAGTAATTAATAATTGGTCAATCCTCTAGTTTGCCGTATTATGGAGCCCTGAATGTGCCATGTGCTAAAGTTTTACTTATTATTTCTGCCGAAAATATGTAGCGTTGTATAACTTTGAGTCTGAAGAAATGTGGCATTTTGTAATAATGAAGCAAGCATGTCATATATATAGTATGTTGTATATTAAAAGTTTGTAGCATATGATAAGCATGCACTGTGCAAAATCTTTTTTACACTGTAGGACATGAAGTGACACTCATGAACTAACAGAAAGTTAGTGGAAAGTGAATATCTCACACTACACATTCAACATTAGCAGGGTTATTTGCTGAAGTCCAAATGAACCAGTACCAAATAGGGGAAAACCATTGGCTGCTGTACAGAGTCATTCAAACTGCAAAAATCCCCTTACTGTCAGGAGATAGGCAGGATTTTATTTGAGGGGGTGGCTAGAGCCTTGGAAATCTGTAGCCAACCCAAAGGAGTTTGGAAGGGGGGAGGGGGATGGCACTAAGTTTTCGTTTATACTGCTCACTCTAATCCATTGACCTCGGCTTGTTTCATTGTTATTCCTTACCTCTGTAATTCTTTGACTTTGGCTTGTACACTGACTCTGCTTATTTGTATAACCCGGCCATTCTAAGTACTGGTATTACAAATATTCTTGTTTGTGATTATGTCTGTGTGTTCAGGTTCCAGGGATACTGACAGCATAACAACATCAATCTGTTGAAGTGCTTATTGTGAATACTGTGTTCATTTAAGGAAGTCTGAGAAGGTGGATGAAAGATAAATTCACAGACAAATCACTGGACACTGAATCCGGTGAATGGCTAGAGAGGACTGAAAAACCACTACCTCTACAACTGGAAAGGAACTGTATTTCAACTTGGAAAAATGTACATCTTAAAATTAACTATAAATTATATTTTAAATTGATTTAAATTCCTTATAACATTTTAATTCCAGGGTCAAATCCATTCCATTTTCCTATTATACAGGGATAAGAAGTAGAGAGATCTACCAGTACCAAAAGCAAGTCGTCAGGAAAGACAACTACTTTATACAATGTTTTCTCTTTGGAAAAGTTATAAACAAAAGTAGAAGCTCTAAATTAGTTTTAAAAATGGTTCTATCACCAGTTTATAAAGCAGCAGCCGGTGTGAGGAAACCCTGATAGGTGCTGTTACATAGCAAGAAAGGTTCAAGCAGGTATGGGTTGGCATAGAGTCTTTCCATATGGGACTAAAATAAGGGTCTTATCAAGAAAACATGGTGTCACACAAATCTATGCAATGTAATAGAGAATTTCCCAAAGAAGTATCCAGTGGACCGGGGCTACTGTCTTTTTTTCAACTTCAGCAGATGAAGATGAAACACAATGTGCCATGAAGCTCATAGTTGTGAATAGATTTCAGCAGGTCCGAAATATATTTGTGACTCCTCCTCTATGGGGAGCGTTCAGCATGGAGATGCTGAACCCCAGTGCAGCACTGAGCTAGCAAGCACCTCTAGTGGCCGTCTGAGTGACTGCCACTGGAGGTGTTACTAGACAGCAATGCAAACACTGCTTTTTTCTCAAAGTTTACATTGAAAAACCTGCAGGGACATGCTGTACACACCAAAACCACTACATTAAGCTGTAGTTGTTCTGGTGACTATAGTTTCCCTTTAAGAAATAATTTTATGAAGACACTGTGAAACATGTTGTGCTGATTCTTTACATTCGTATTAAATTAAATATCATTCTAGAATGTTTTTTTCTTTGTTGCTCCCTGGTAAGAAAAATATCACACAATTTTCACTGTTTGATTTCACTGTGTTTTTATTTATGTGTGCCATCATTATCTATATTTTTCTTACTTAACCTGCCTATTGCTTCTACTTTACAGAATTTTTGTATCCTTTATTGTGTAGTATATACTGTAATACTAATTATTACTTCACCTATCATCATGTTTTTTTTCCCAATTATTATTTTTCTGTAGGTAGCTTATCTGTATTTTACCTGTTCTTCTGTAATTTCTATTTTTCTAACAGTAGGACTGTCTTGTGAAACCCAGGGACCTCAGTGCTCCATATTTGCTTTTGGTTCTGCGTTGGTGGCAGGTATAAATCTTTAAAGCCCCTTTGTGATTGCATTGGTTAGTACAGTCCTATTTCCTCTTCCAGGAGGTGCAGACTCCATGCTCCCCGTAATCATTCTATAAAAGTGACCTGTTTGATCTCCACATCGGCCCATGGAGTGTTAGAAGGCCGCCGTATATATATTTTATTTATTTATAAAATAGTTCACCAGGAATGATACATTGACATTTCTATCGTTTTCAAGTATGTCCTGAGATAAATATAACTTTAAATTTCGACTCGGAATATCCTTAAGGATGTATTGACCTTTTTGCTCTAAGGAACAGTATATTTTTCATAGAACAGCAGTCCTGGTTTTAAGAGACAAAGACAATTTCAACTATAACAGAATGTTACATAGTTACATAGCTACATAGCTGACAAGAGACATCAAGTTCAGCCTTCCTCACATTTGTTTTTTGCTGTTGATCCAAAATGTTCTAATGCACTTTATTAAAGAAGCACATTGTAAAACAATTGCACAATTGTAAAATATAGCACTATGTTGTAAATGTATGTGCTAACCTAAGTTCGTTGAAATAAATAGTTAAAGAAAAAAATGTCTGTCTTAATAAACAGTGCATCATTATTTTATGCAGTAATAGGTTTAGCTCATTGTGTTTAATTTAGTAAAAATGTAATTAAAATGTTATCAAGTCAGAAAACTATTTCTATTTTTATATTAGTTGTGGTTATTTTATTGTGTATGAACAGTGAATGCTTACTCATTCACACACATATAGTTGCCAGGGCCACGGGCAAACAGTTACTCCTGGGGGGCCCAAGCAGATGCTCCGTGGGCCCCGCTGTCCACAAAAAAATAATGTATCTGCCCCATGGGCCTGCAGGTGCTACTGTTGCACCGGGGGCTCACACCCAGTGGGCATTTCTCAGCAGAGGCTCAGTCAGTCTCTGTGGCCCTTTAACAGCGCGACTGGGTCCCCTTGTTTTATGGCAGCCGACTTGGAGGAAGTGACTGCTGTAAGTCACTTCCTCCCAGAGAGAGTGAAACCACAAGAGAGGGAGGAAGACCCCATCAGGAGGGGGCTGGAGTGCCAGAGTCTCTTGCTCCCAACTACCTCAGTCTGCCACTGGACCCCAGGGAAGTCACCCTCCTGAACACATAAGGTAGGAAACTGGAAGGTGGCTTTAAAAAGTAAAAGTTGCATTTGTGTATGTGTGTGTGTGTGTCAGTATGTATGTCTGCATGTCTGTCTGTCTGTGTGTCAGTATATCTGTCTGTGTGTTAGTATGTTAGTATGTTAGTGATTTTGTGTGTCAGTATGTCAGTATGTCTGTGTATGTGTCAGTATATCTGTCAGTGTCTCTGTTTGTTAGTATGTCTGTGTGTGTCAGAATGTCTGTCAGTGAATCTGTGTATGTGTGTCAGTATGACTGTGTTTGTGTTAGTATGCCTGTCAGTGTGTCTGTGAGTGTCAGTATGTCGGTCAGTGTGTATGTGTGTGTGTGTCAGTATATCTGTCAGTGTGTGTATCTGTGTGTGTCAGTATTTTTGTGTGTGTGCCAGTATGTCTGTGCTGTAAGCATGTCTGTCAGTGTGTGCTTGTCAGTATGTCTATCAGGGACAAGATAATTTTGGAACTGTTTAGCGGATAAAGGTTTCTTTGAAATTACTTATTTTTTATTAGAGAGAGCTTCATAGCTAGTTAATGATAATATTAAGATTTATTGGTATCTAAAGTATATAATAAGCACCTTCACTGAAATGAGAGAACACTCCATGTCATGCTTTTCATGTTCATCTGGTTTGTAACCTTGTGTAATGTCATGTCAGGATTATTAGGAGCTCAATGTTGATTTGATTGATCACGTGATCTATTAATTAATCAATGTAAAGGCTATACAGTATCTCACAAAAGTGAGTACACGGGCGGGCGTGGCCAACAGCGATACCGAGCGGACGTCTACTAGCAGAGCTCCTCTCGGGCCCAGAACAAAACAAAAAGCCATGATTACTGCAGCGATACAGACTGAGACACAGACACCCCTCAAGCAGAGACCATGGGGCACACAAATAAGAAGACTCACAGCCCAGTTTTTCCCCGCCTGCCAGATATACGGATCTCCTTCAAGCGGCCAGTGATTTCATAGAGCACAAAGATGTCGCCTGAGGCCTGCTGTGCACATGCACCACTTGAAGCCTCACTAGACGAGGAGGAATCCTTATACTCCCATCGAGTGGAAACCCCTTCTCCGCGAGGTCTGCTATTATGACCCCATCCAGGGAAATGGGGATGATTTCTAATGAAGGCCACAAGGTGGCTATGTACCCCGACATACCATTCTCTGTCCTCACTGAGAAAAGAAAATTGGACCTATAGCCAGAAAAATGCGAGAATCTGGCATACAAGTGTAGGGATCCATCCTAACCAAAATAAGGGGAGAGAGTTTGACACTGAATTCGGAAGATGATCCGGAGTTCTTCATGCAACAAGTGGACCTGCCTGCCCGGCCAACACAGGGACTCTCCTCACCTACCAAAAGACCCGAGGAACCAGAGGGCCCCAACAACTGCATACACAGCAAGCCGCCCAGTAATAAAGTCAAGAGACAGAGATCCACAATCCTCTAAGGAGAAGAGGGACCACCCAGTGACTGGTACCACCAGGGACTTCCTTTGGTAACACAGATTAGCTTACTAACTCATCGGGGCCCAGTTATCGGCCTTTATAGAGAGCACTGCGGTAACAAAATTGTTACAGTTATTGACACTTATTCAATGTTTCATTTATTGTCCCCATTGAGATTCCACTGTGATTTTTCATGTTCTTTACCTAAATTTATTGCAACAGTTGTATACACTATTATCAAAAAATAAGTGAGCACACTCCTCATATTTTATTATATCTTTGCATGTGACAACACTGAAGAAATGACACTTTGCTACAATGTAAAGTAGTAAGTGTAAGCTTGTATAACAGTGTAAATGTGCTGTCCCTTCAAAATAACTCAACACACAGCCATTAATGTCTAAAAGTGGAAATGTCCAAATTGGGTCCAAAGTGTCAATATTTTGTGTGGCCCCATTATTTTCCAGCACTGCTTTAATCCTCATGGTCATGGAGTTCACCAGGTTGCCACTGGAGTCTTCTTCCACTCCTCCATTATGACATCACTGAGCTGGTGGATGTTAGAGCACCTTTACCTTCAGCTTCTTTAGCAAGGCAGTGGTCATCGTGTGTTTGGGGTCGTTATCATGTTGAATACTGCCCTGCGGCCCAGTCTCCGAAGGGAGGGGACCATGCTCTGCTTCAGTATGTCACAGTACATGTTGGCATTCATGGTTGCCTCAATGAACTGTAGCTCCCAGTGCAGGCAGCACTCATGCAGGCCCAGTCCATGACACTTCCACCACCATGCTTGACCGTAGGCAAGACACACTTGTCTTTGCATTCCTCACCTGGTTGCCGCCCCACATGCTTGACACCATCTAAACCAAATAAGTTTATCTTGGTCTCATTAGACCACAGGACATCGTTCCAGTAATCCATGTCCTTAGTCTGCTTGTCTTCAGCAAACTGTTTGTGGGCTTTCTTGTGCATCATCTTTAGAAGATGCTTCCTTCTGGGACAACAGCCATGCAGACCAATTTGATGCAGTGTGCGGCATATGGTCTGAGCACTGACAGGCTTACTCTCCACCCCTTCAACCTCTGCAGCAATGCTGGCAGCACTCATACGTCTATTTCCCTCTGGATATGACACTGAGCACGTGCACTCAACTTCTTTAGTCGATCATGGCGAAGCCTGTTCTGAGTGGAACCTGTATTGTGAAACTGCTGTATGGTCTTGCCCACGGTGCTGCAGCTCAGTTTCAGGGTCTTGGCAATCTTCTTATAGCCTAGGCTATAGAGCAAGAATTATTTTTTTCAGATCCTCAGAGAGTTCTTTGTCATGGGGTGCTATGTTGAACTTCCAGTGACCAGTATGAGAGAGTGTGAGAGTGATAACACCAAATTTAACACACCTGCTCCCCATTCACACCTGAGACCTTGTAACTCTAACAAGTGACACCGGGGAGGGAAAATGGCTAATTGGGCCCAATTTGGACATTTCCACTTAGGGGTGTACTCACTTTTGTTGCCAATGGTTTAGACATTAATGGCTGTGTCTTAAATTATTTGGAGGGGACAGCAAATTTACACTGTTGTACAGGCTGTACATTTACTACTTACATTGTAGCAGAGTGTCATTTCTTCAGTGTTGTCACATGAAAAGATATAATAAAATATTTACAAAAATGTGAGGAGTGTAGTCACTTTTGTGAGATACTGTATATAACTAATAAAGCTTTACACTTGTAATGCATGATTAGGGCTCAATGGAGCCAAAATGTCGCACTTATAAGACAAACCCTCTCATAAATGCACCATCAAGAACCTTGGAGTGTCGCCTGCGTCTTTTACTATTTGTCTATCAGGGGGTCTGTGTGTGAGTCACTATGTGTGTGTCAGTATGTCTGTCAGTGTGTCTGTTTGTATCTGTGTGTGTGTGTGTCAGTATGTTTGTCATGGTGTCATTGTGTTTGTCAGTATGTCTCTGTGTATGTGTGTGTGTGTGTGTGTGTGTGTGTGTGTGTGTCAGTATGTCTGTCTGTGTAAGTGTTTGTCAGTATGTCTGTGTGTATCAGTATGTCTGTGAGTGTGTGTCACTATGTCTATCAGTGTGTCTCAATATGTCTGTGTGTCAGCATGTCTGTCAGTGTGTATCTCTATGTTGTTAGTATGTGTATCTGTGGGTGTCAGTGTGTATATCTGTGTATCTGAATTTAGTCAGTATATCTATGTTTCTCTATGTAGTCTGTGTGTATGCGTGTCATTTTGTGCATGTTCACGTGTGTAAGTGTTTGTATCTGTGTGTATATGTAGCTGCATGTGTGTCAGGTTGTGTATCTGCATGTCTGCATGTGAATCTGTGTCAGTTTGTATATGCATGTGTGTCAGTGTTTATATCTGTGTATCTGCATGTGTTTCAGTGTGTGTGTTTGTGTATCACAGTGTGTGTGTATGGCAGTGTATGTGTACATGTGCATACATCTCAGCATTCAAATTGCCAACACTACACACAAGTACACCCCTGCATTCAAACTTCAACACTACAACAAACACACCTCTACAACATTACATACAAACACACCAAAAAATATATATAAACACACCCCTGCAATTCCAAAACAAACACTACACATAAATGCATGCTTGCATTCAAACGCCAACACCACATACGAACACACCCCTAGATTTACACAAACATATTCCATACAAAAACATGCTTACATTCAAACACACAAACACTGCTCAGTACTAAATACAACCCTGCAAGCATGGGAAAATGGTAGAGCCCCGGCTTTCAAAGCATTGCAAGACAGGTGGGGATCTATCGCTTGGCCACCCTTGCGAATTGCACCAGAGCCCTCTCTACTTTTGTTCTGCTACTGCATTGGGGAGTGGAGAAAGTGATTGCATGTCAGGTAATGGGGGTGGAGGTCAGGGCCCAAAGGGCCCAATCAATATTAAAGATGGCCTTGATAGTAGCTACTTACTCATATATACACACACACACACAAACATGCACACACCTACCTACATGTTAACTATGCATTAATATACACCCACAGTATTTATCCAATTACTCACATGGAGTAACTACACACACATAGAAGCTACAAAGTCATTCACACACTACTGCCCAGTCATTTATACACAGTAACTACACACTTATACACATACACTTATACACGCAGCAACTACCCACTCAAATACACACATGATGTAGCAATAATATTACATATCTTAAAATGTAAAGTGCATACATCTGCTATCTTGTTTGTATTAAACATGAAGTTACCCTTTCACATTTGACAAGCAGACAATACTCTGTTCACCTTTCCCTGCTCTAGTGGTAAAGCAGTTGTAGATGTTTGTGAGCTTTATTTTCTACAGCAACAATCTCCCTGGGGTAGGGGCACATAAGATACTGCAGTCAGAACTAGAGGGGGGACTAATAAATGTAACCACTAAATCCTATTAGTAGTGTTCACATGGGGTAATAGTGGCTGTTGTGAGTGTAGGAGAGTGGCTGTAGTGGGTGCAGGGGATGGATAGGCTGTAGGGGGTAATAGGCGCTGTAGTGTTTTCAGAGGATAATAGAGGATATAGGGGGAAAGGGGCTTTAGTGGGTGCAGGGGTAATAGAGTATGTAGTGGATACTGTGGGGATTAGGGCTGTGGTAGGTGCAGGAGGAAAGGGACTGTGGTGGGTGCAGTGGGTAATACGGACTGCGGTGGGTGCAGTGGATATATGGGCTATAATGGTTTCGGGAGTAAGGGGACTGTAGTTGGTAAAGGATGTAATTGGGACAGTAGGGGCTCTAGTGGATGCATGGGAGGTTGGGGCTGTGGTGGGTGTATAGAGTAGTAGGATGTGTAATGGGTGCATAATAAGGTAGACAATTTTTTTTAAGGTTAGCTTCTGGAATAATGAGTATTGCTCCTAAATAGTTATTATGCCACAGGATAAGCTTTTACAATGTGTTTATATGGATCTAGCTGTATCTCTATGTCTATGGTATCTACCTGGAAAAGGAGATTTTCCTTACAATTTGTTTAAGTTTGCCATTGCCTTTGTAGCTTAAATATGTCCTTGATGGAATTTATTTATTCTTTATAATGTCAGACATGAAAATGATTCTCCAGGGATAAGAATGCGAAACTGTGTCCATAGTTTGTTTGAACTTTTCTCATCTTGTTCATATTGATGCATATCATCTCATCTTGTGTACCGTATTGACAACTAAAGAGAGAAGAACCATTCACGTTGCGATCCTAATAATACATATACCCATATACCCAGGGACCCAGACTACTTTTTATGCTGAGATGTTGAGCTTGTTTTCAAAGCCACAAGGCTCCAAACCTTAGAATTCCTTGACATTGATAAATCTAGTTTTTAAAGAGAAGAGTTGAAAAAAAAAAAAAAGATGAGAACAATAAAGGAGTGTCAGGATGTATACAGTTAAGTTCTAAGTTAGGATGACTTTAATATGATTTTTTTCCACCTTTACACTGAAGCAGTTGAAATTTAGTAGAATATGAATGCTATTCAAGAATTCATGTTAACGTTGCATGTTAGATCATATTGTGTGTCTTCCCTTCCTTTGCCCTCTGGACGTTTTCAGAAAATGGGTATTTTTGAAGTGACTTTTTTCTTTTATTTGCGTGACTTGAGTTCCTATTTTGTTTTCTCAGCAGCATTGATAATTTCCTTCCTTGCAATTTTTCCAAATATTATTTTGCTTTGATACGGTTTGCTTTCTATTTCTTCTTTATAGTTTGCCCAGAGAATGATTTTTCAAAGAACTTTATTTTAAACTCTTTTCTTCTTAATGTAACATTCCGTTCAGCTGAAAAATAATATAAGTAATATCTTAGTTTATAACACAGTGTGAATGTTTTTGATGGATTTGGATGAATCAGTGCAACATTTATTCCTACTAGGAAATTGTATAATCCACACACCAGCTGTCTTATCTCTCCTTTTAAAATGTATGACCAAAGATCCAATGTCAAACCTAATCTGCTATATCATGTTTCCTTCATGGGTCGAAACATAAGAAAAACGAGAAGAGGGATTGGGCCTGAATCTTATTGACTTTGACATGGAGAGATGGGGTGGTTTCTGGTGGTAGGGTCTGGTGTCTCTATTTTCTGATTGTCTCTGAATGGCTGGCATGTTTCTTTGGCTATTAAGAAGAATATAATCAAAGGGAATATGTGGATTTGCAGTCATTTGTCCCCTTGGACAAGGAAATGGAGAGTTAACCAAAAAAAGGTGACATTTCTGAATATGATGAGGGTAAGCAGGCAATTGTTCCACACCTTTTACAAATTGACTTCAGAGATTGCTATAGCTGTGAATCGTCTCTTGAGTAATTTTCTGGAGAGGACTCCTCCACTGTTTCTATATTTGGACCTAATCTCGAGGTCATACGATATGTACAGTGGTCAGATCTGGTTCAACGGTTTTTAAGTAAATTTAATAACATAGGGCAGTGATAGAAGATTTATTTTTGTGAGCTTAGGATGGTGACTTCTGATTGTTGCTTATAAGGGAGCAGCTGGTATACCAAGTGGTGTATTGGTTGCAACCATGGAAAGAACATGCTAGCTCTTTATTGAGAGTCACTGCAGATTAATATGTTTTAAACGTTCCTGTTGTAGAATGGATAACCCTATGTTTTGACATTTTAAGTGAGGCAAGGAGCTTTCCAAATGTGGATAAAGGTTCAGTTAGAACATATGATGACTCATGTACCTACCCTTCTTTTAGTATCTCCATTAGTTTCTGAAATAGGAACCAGATGTATTCCGCATAATCTTCATTTGGGGGAAAAACTAGCATGCAATATACATATTTGGCCATGCCATATCAGCATAGCATATGATTTAATTTTTTTTTTTTTTTAAACTATACTTTTTAACTTACTTTAACTTACAGTTAAATATCATATTCTTTGATAAGAATTGACCAAGCGTATCTTCTCAACAGAGAAAATCAACACTTTTTAAAAATGAAAACTACTGTCACTTAAACCCTCATTAAGCAGAAGATATATTACAGGGCACATTTTGCAAATCAATATTAAAAGATTAAAATATTCTATAAAAAATATCTGCGTTCCATTTTAATGTAGAACAGTAGTTGCTTGAAAAGGTGCCAGTTCTGCCATGAGGTCTAAATTTCATAATATTTTATAATCACTAATTAGAGATTGTTCAGGACACGCCACGTCTATAAATTCACAGCAACAAGCAGAGACTTGGAGTGGGCATTAATTTTTGGCATCATTTGTGCAATATACTTATCATAACAATTTTCTCCTTGTTAAACAAGATTATATATGTCAAATTAATTTGGTAACTCTACAGATTGTGAAAATTATAAACAATATAAAGTTCTAACAGAAAAAGAAAAGAAGAAATAGCAAGACATATCTAGGTGATTTCTCTATTATCAGATCCTACAAGAAAGACAAGTAAAAGTAGTCATGTTGCTACGGTGACTATGGAGTTTCCCTAGGTAGAAGTTGGCAGTCTATATGGTGTAATAGATTGTATATAGTTCAATTTTATTATTTTTACAAATTGATTTATACGGGGTTAGTTAAACATCTGGAAACTATTAATCTCAACATCATATAACATTAAAGGGACACTGTAGGTGAGGTAACCGCTTAATCTTATTGAGTGTCTGAACAGTTAGGATGGTTGGCTGGTCCCTCAAAATTAGGACTGTCCCACTCAAATCAGGATAGTTAGGAGGCCTGTTGATGACTTAATGATAAGTCCCCAGCACTCCATCCTCTTTGTGTTACTTGAGCAACAATGGATGGTGGTGATTGGATGAGAAAGTTGGCAGACTGCTTTCAAACTATCACAGCTGCCCATTGCTGTTATGGTAATCTCAGCTTTAGCTGTACTTCCAGTAGGGGTTGTGCTGTGGGTGATCCGTAACCCTCATAAACTGTTAAACTGCTCAAAAATGGTTTATCACTGAATGGTGGGATAGTGCAAGGGAATTTCAGATACAACAATCAATCCAATGAGATGAAATGGTTACAGTGCCTATTGTGTCATTTTAAGCATCTTATATGTTTTTCTAGTTTCTGACTACTGACTCTCCCTTAATATAGCAGAGTATTTTTATAATGACATTTAATGACAATTTACAAATCCCCTTCCCCTTTGCTTTACCTCCACCTAGCAGAGCAACTACTGGGGCTTGCTTGCCAGGAGAACCAGTTTTCTATTAATGCCAATTATAATGAGAAAAATTGAGTCAAAGTTTAGTAAGGAAGTAAGGAACAAAATGTAGTATCTTTCTCTTTGCCCTTATATGTACAATGCATGAAGCAGCTGCCAAAATGTAGAATCGTGAAATATAATATTCCAGCCTAGAATGGACAAACAGCTCAGAATGCATTGGCACTCAAACCATTTTAAACCAAGGAGAAATAATCTATATTGCATCTATATTGAATATGTTCAGATTACAAATGTATGGGATCTACTTCTCCAGACTCATTTCCATCATCATCATCATCATCATCATCTACCTGTTCTATTGTCATCTCTCTATGTACTCCTGATAAAAAAGCAGCTACCTGATTCATCCGAGCACTTTGCACAAAGTGTGTTCAGTCTTACCAGGATTTAAGCCAAGCTAATCACCCGTCCAGCAATTCTAGAGCACCTTCTTGAAAGATTTTATGTCTTTGTGTGAGCTAAGTAAGATGGGGGGGGGGGGGGGGGAGGAAGAGTTGCCTTCTGGGCCACTAATATACACGGTTTGTGGGTTACTGCCTTACAGTACTATTCTTCTGTTATTCAAGTAAGGATTATGCGAGGCAAATGCTAATTCAAAACTTTTTGGGCTTCTTCTTGGGCAGGTGACCCATAATATTATTTCTGTCAATGGTTGGAGTAGTCAAATAGAATGTGTCCAGTCAGACTTTAATGTCAAAGAAACTACTACCCTCTTCTTTGCACTGTTATGTTGTCTTATGCTGTCAAAACAGAGTCTATGCTTGTGGAGTGGCTTGGAAGCAATCCCCCTTCCTAGAGACTATGAGCCTACTGCATCTCTCTGGAACTTTACTCTTGGTCTTGACCAACACATTGTGACTAAACATCACTAGAGGCTTAAAATGGCGGGGGCATTCTACTTTGTTTGGTGGGACTTGAGTGTCAATTATGTTTGCAGTTACCTACCTCCTTGTTTCAATGTTTCACCAGCAGGCAGGGAGCTGTACTATTCTTCTAAGAGAGCACTTCAAGGGCAGTTCAAACTGGCTTACCTACCTCTCTCTTAAGTTTTCCATCTTATTTTACAGTGTTGGAAGAAAGGCATGTCCTTGTTGTTTTCGGAGAGGTCTTCCAGATGAGTCCATAATGGCTTCCCATGCCACTACTTTAAGTCTCCCATATGATCCCCAGGCCCTTTTCGTTGTCTGTCCCTACCCTTCCTTGTTATGTAAATGTACTCTACTTATGCTGAGATTTTCCTTAATTAACTAATAGTTCTATTCTCCACTTTATCCAGTGTCCAAGCCGATGTTTGTGGAGGAATTGGATTAATGAAGTCACAAAAGATAGAGTCAATCACTAAGGCATAGTGATGGAACAAGAACATATTGTTACATATTAATAAACTGGCAGCTTTTCAGTTAACTACGGTAATTGTGCATTTAGCTTACGAACTTCTGTTTTGAATCTTACCATAATATAAGCAAACATGTCCCCTTGCAATCCCTGAGAGTGAATTAATCATTGAAAGAATAATTATTATTTTAAAACCAGACACAGTATTTGCATTGCACTATTAAACAGCTGCTACCATATAATTCATGTTATGAAATCTATTCTGAAAGTGACAACGTCCTCTATGTGCTGGAATACAGAGACGAGAATATGTACAAAACCAAACACACAAATACAAGCTGATTACGCCATAAAGTGTTTGGGATCTGATAAATAAAATAAGAATAATGTATAATTGGGTTTCTTATGAATAGGAGAACCAGACCACTTATGTATATAAAAAAATATATATAATCACAATTATTTTGTATTACTTAATAAATCCACGGTGATTGATTTTAGAGTACAATATGGGAAATCATAACAAACAGTCTGACTGACATTGTGCAGTGTGAGACTAAGCATTAGTAGTGGGGATAACATGTCCTACTTACCAGACTGTAATGTGAGCCCCACTCCAACCTACTAACCTACATTTAACTAAAATGTGCTTTAATCATAATTATTTAAAATGGATTATGATTGCCATCTCTTTTTATGCAGCTGGTACCCTAAAAACACCACGGGAAAGGCACCTACAATACAAGGAAAAGGAAAACAAAACAAGAATCTCTCTAGTAGTGACATACAACTCTAGAAGGAGTACGTAAAATTATTAAAGAGCTACAACCATTAATTTCAGAGGATCCCACACTCAAAGAAGTATTTCCTGAAACCCCCATACTAGCATTCAAACAACCGCCTAAACTGAGACAGATATTGGTCCGCAGCAAATTGACCACAGAACAGGAGCTCACACAGAATGGCACTGTACAATGCAACAAATCACCCTGCAAATTGTGTCAACATATATGTGGCAATAACACAGCCAGACACAATAAAAAAGGGATCATATTCGTGCACATCTGCAAATGTGGTGTACATGATACAGTGTACAGTGTGTGACAAAGGCTGCCACATTGGAGAAACTGGCCTTAAGCTGCATCTCAGAATGAATCTACACAGACACTCAATCAAGAACCACAAGGAAAACTGATATTGTACCCCTGTTGGTCATCACTTCACCCAGACTGGTCACTCCATCCAAAACCTCAGGATTCAAGTTCTTAAAGGGAATTTCAAAGACTCTCAAATGAAAGACATTTGAGATGAAAATGATTACACATTTCAACACCAGAAATGAATGAAGCCCATGGAACAGTGAAACAGGGGAGTGGGCCTTGACAAGGCCAGGAAGTGGGCAGGTGGAAAATTATGGGATGGGTTTAGGGCAGGGCTAAGAAGGGGAGGAGTCAGGTAGTTTAAATAGGCAGCCATCTTAAGTGAGGGGCCAGTTAATCTGAATTTCACTGACCTGTTACTTGTGGCTGGTCGGCGGAGTTCTTTTTTTTTTCTCCCTCTGCAGGTAATGGCGTCCCTGGAGGAGATTCTGGATGGAGGTCGGGTGGCGGTTCGTGACAGGGGACTGGCGTGGCTACATGAGCAGATCGGGGCAGCTGCCACCCATGCGGAGGGACCGGAGAGGAGGTCGGCGCGGAGGACCAGGCCGCCGCAGAGGTTGAGCCCGGGGGAGGCCCCTGCGGCCCGGCGGCGGAGGAGCCCTGCTGCGGTCGGCGGGTCGGCTGCCGGACCGAGTACAGCAGCAGAGGAAGGAGTGCGGCAGGTGCCATCGGGCGGACCCGCCGGGCAGGCGACAGCGGGCGCGAAGCCGAGGCCATGAGGTCAGAAGGTGCCCCGCGTAATGGCGGCCAGCGGGACAGCAGGAAGAGGAAATGCTGCAACACCAGCGGACCATGCGGCTGCGGATGGCATCACCAACGCGGCCAGTGGGCAACAGATAGAGCATCCCGGTGAGTCAACCTCCAGGGGTATCACTGAGGGGCAAAAGGGGAACGCTAACGGGGCTCCCTCAGCACAAGCGGTCCGCCAGGCATTGAGGGGAGACCAGGTCAGCAGGGGATCCGGAGGGGCGGCCGGAGGGAAGGCCAGAGCGGAGCACAGTGGAATGGGAGGAGAGGGCAGCGGAGCGGGTCAGACAGCTCAGAGAGTTTCTGGAGCTAGGAAGGCGACAGGCGGCCTAACCCCGGGGGTTGTGGCGGAGTCAGACAGGGTGGCCAGAGAGAGGCCAGGCGCTGCGGCTGTAAGAGAGCCAGTGGGTTCGGCGCGATACAGGGAAGCAAGGGGTGGCAGTATAGAGCGGGGGGGCCCATCCGACTGCCCCCAGGTACGGCCAAGCGTCAGGGAAGCGGCAGTGAGGGGCCATGGCGGCGAGCGGCGCACTAGCGGCGCCAGGTGCAGCAGTGACAGGAGCTGGGCGGGAAGACAGGAGAGCAGGGACAGGAGCCATTCACGGCTGGGCCGCAGCGAGTCAAGGTTCAGCGGCAGGGAGAGGAGCAGGAGGTCCAGGTCAGAGGAAGGGAGGAGGAGCAGGAGGCGAAGTGCATCAGGATCTTCCGAGAGGAGCTTCAGGGAGCTGCGGCGGGGAGGACACAGCAAGGGAAGTCGTATGGAGCAGAGGAGAGGAACCCGGGCAGTCGGAGAAGAGCGTAGGGAGGAAGGGCGGGTAGGGAGCTACTCGGGCAGACTACCCAGGTTGTCCTCTCCTTACAGGTCGCGGAGTAACTCACCAGCGGTTCCGAGGCGGGACCAGGCGGCAGGAGTCGGCGACTATTGGAAGCTCCAGTGTCTGAAATGGCAGATGGAGGGACAGCAACCCCGCGGCCTGCGGCGGCCAGGGGCATCAGTGGTGAGTCTTCATCTACACCACACCCTGGGACATTCATACACTGTTTGAAGTCATTCATAGATTCATGGCCGGGGGAAGGGGAACCGCTTAGGTTCGATAGGGTTTGGTCAGCAGGGGACGACAGCGGGCCTGGGTTAGAGAGGGCGACCTCAGGAGTGACAGGTGGTAGTGGGGAGGAGACAAGGAACATGGCTAAGCCCGATGGATCGTCAGCGGGGGACGGGGTACTAACGTGACGGGTGGGGAAATTGCGGAAGCCGCGCGTCAAAATGTACATGTGTCCTTTGCGGGGCCGCTAGGTTGCCATTTGAAAGGGGAGGTTAAGGAAAAGATTGCGAAAGGGGAATTTGTGGAAATATTTTCCCTTCTTCCCCTGGAGGAATTTTTAGATTTAAAAGAGGAAGACAAGAAGGATGCCAAAAAGGAGGAGAAAAGGCGGAGGTATCGGAAGATACCGAAGACCTTCGGCAATTGGCTGCGGGCCTTTTGTATATTGGCTAGTGTTATTGGGGAGAAGCGGCCGGAGTGCTGCTCGCAGTTGTTTTGTTACCTTGACGGAATTGGGGATGCATACCGCACCTATGGGGGGTTGGCATGGTGGAGGTATGATGAGCAGTTCCGTCAGCGACTGGCGGCCAACCCCTCCATGCGCTGGGACCAAATGGACCTGCCGCTGTGGATGCGGTTAATGATGGCGCAGAAGAATGCGCCCTTTCCAGGGACTGCCGGCACCACTACCGGGGGGGCAGTGGCGGCAGGTCAAAAGAAAGGAAGCTGCTGGGCTTACAACGAGGGACCGTGTAAGTGGGGAACCGCTTGTAGATTCCGGCATGAATGCTCAGGGTGCGGCGGGAACCACGGGGTCAACAGGTGTTTCAAGAAGGGTAAGTCGGCCGCAGGGGGAGGAGCAACGGGGGCAATCGCTCCCTCAGCTCCCGCTGGGGGTGTCTCCAGTGAAGGTAGGCGCGATGTTGCCTTGGCTAAGGCAATACGCTGATCAAGCGATAGCAGAATTCCTTCAGACTGGCTTTGCCGGGGGTTTTAAAATCCCCTTCAAAGCTACGGGGCCGGGTGCGCCTTGTGATAACCTGAGATCGGTCAGGGAACACCCGGGGATTGTGCGGGAGAAATTGGCCAAGGAAGTCCAATTAGGGAGGATGGCGGGGCCATTTCCGGCCCCGCCCTTGGCAAACTTGAGGTTGTCACCATTGGGGGTGGTCCCTAAGAAGGAAGAGGGCAAGTTCCGTTTGATTCATCATTTATCGCACCCGAAGGGGTCTTCGGTGAATGATGACATCGACGCCGGCCTATGCTCGGTCTCCTACACATCATTCGACAAAGCCGTCGAGCTGGTTAGGAGAGCGGGGCGCGGGGCGCTGATGGCCAAGGTGGACGTGGAGGCGCTTTTCGGCTGCTGCCCATACACCCGGACTGTCACCACCTGCTGGGGTGTCCCTTTCAGGGAGAAATCTTTGTGGACTTGTGTCTGCCTATGGGTTGTTCCATCTCTTGTGCCTACTTCGAGAGGTTTAGTACCTTCTTGGAATGGGTGGTGCGCATGGAATCGGCGGGGGGTGCCATAGTGCACTACTTGGACGATTTTCTGTGTGTCGGCCCACGGAACTCTGAGCGGTGTGCTCAGGTACTGAGGGTGTTCCAGCGGGTGGCACATACCTTCGGGGTGCCGTTGGCGGAGGAAAAGACGGTGGTCCCCAGCACGTGCCTTAGCTTCTTGGGACTCGAAATTGATTCTGAGCTCGGGGAATGCAGGTTGCCTAGTGACAAGCTGCGGCATCTGCGACAGCTAGTGGAAATGGTCAAGGGGGCGAGGAAAGTGACCTTGCGGGGGCTCCAGTCCCTCGTGGGGAGCCTTAATTTTGCGTGCAGGGTGATCCCCATGGGGAGGATTTTTTGTCGGAGGTTGGCACAAGCAACCAGTGGAGTGCGGCGGCCGTCTCACTACATTCGGGTGTCAGCCGAGATGAAAGACGATTTGGGGGTTTGGGAACAGTTTTTGGTCAACTTTAACGGGAAAGTGTTCTTTCGGGAACCGACGGTGTCGTCGGCCGCGATTAAGTTGTTTACAGACGCCTCCGGCAGCATTGGTTTTGGAGCTTACTTGGCAGGTAAGTGGTGTGCGGAGGCGTGGCCGGAGCCGTGGAAGGTGAGTCCTCTGATGAAGAACTTGGCATTCTTGGAGTTGTTTCCCATCGTTGTCGCGGTGGTACTCTGGGGTACGGAGCTAGCTAACAAAAAGGTGGTATTCTACTCCGATAACATGGCGGTAGTGCAAGCGATTAATAGCTTGACCGCATCGTCGCCTCCGGTAGTACGCTTGCTACGACAGTTAGTGCTTGGTTGTATGTCATTCAACATAATGTTCAGGGCTAGGCACATCCCGGGGCTCCAGAATGTGGTGGCTGACTCACTGTCTCGTTTTCAGTGGGAGCGCTTTCGGGTGGCAGCGCCGGACGCACAGGCCCAAGGGCAGGAGTGCCCGGGTGTGATGTGGCGACTCGGGACGGCCTGCTTGGAGACTGCGTGAGGAGGTCACTGGCACCGAGCACATGGTCGTCTTACGTGAAGGTTTGGAAGCTGTGGGACGAGACGGTGGCTCAGGTGGGTAGCGGCCCTACGGAGGGGCAACGCTTGGATGCACTTTTATGGTTGCTTTGTCGATTGTTTGCAGCTCAGGCGTCGCCTGCCATGGGGGACAGACACCTATCTGCCTTGGCTTTCCTGTTTAAGTTCAATGGCTGGGTTGATGATACCAAACACTTCCTGGTCCGTCAAGCAGTGAAAGGATTCAAGAGGGGGAAGAAAACTGAGGACACGCGCAGGCCGGTGTCCTTTGATTTGTTGCGTGAGCTGGTGGGTGTTCTTCCGGGAATTTGCAGCTCCACATTCGAGGTAACGTTGTTCACAGTGGCATTTGTGTGGGCTTTTTTCGGAGCATTTCGGATCGGGGAGTTGGTCAGCGCGAACAAGATGGTGTTGGGGGGCTTCAGCTCGCGGACGTGGAGGTCCGTGGGGACAGGGTGCAACTTCAGTTGCGCCGCTCGAAGACGGACATTTTTGGAAAAGGTTGCTCAGTTGTGCTGTTTGGGTTGCCGGGTTCAGGAGTGTGCCCAGTGGAGAGAGGGGCGGAGTACCGGGCGTTGCGCCCGGTGGGTGACGGTTGCTTCTTTCTGCACGAGGACGGCTCGGCCCTGTCGTGTTTCCAGTTCGCGAGGGTGTTTCGGATGGGAGTGAAGAAGCTTGGCCTGGAGCCTGGGCAATTTGGGACTCACTCCTTTAGAATTGGGGCGGCGACCGAGGCCGCGCGGTTGGGACTGGGGGACGAGAGGATTAAACGCATTGGGAGGTGGGAATCCTTGCGTTTCCGATCATACGTTAGACCGGATAGGTTGGTGTGAGAGGGGCAGTGTTATGCTGTGAAGGACGGGAAATCCGTCTAATTTGGTATTAACGTATCTTTTCTTTGCAGGATGGAAGGTGTGGATCTTGGGGCACTCGTATGTCTATTGGGCTCAGAAGAGGGCTGCTGTTCGGAGAAGTGGAGCACAGCTGGGTTTTCTTCGGGGAGAAGTGTCGATTTCATGGTTCGGCTTTAGGGGGTTTAGCTGGCAAAGCCTTAGTAGCACGTTGTTTCACAGGTTGGCCGAAGGGTCATCACCAGACATAGTTTTAGTACACGGGGGAGGAAATGATTTGGGACTGATTCCGCAAAGGGAGTTGGTTAGACGGATGAAGAGAGACGTCGATCGGCTGTTGAATCTGGTCCCTGGCGTGGTGGTGGTATGGTCAGAAATGGTCCCCCGTTTCACGTGGCGGCACGCCAGGGACCCGGCTGTAGTGGCTCGATGTAGGGGCAAGGTTAACAGGGCAATGGCGAGCTTTATTCGGCGAGTGGGGGGCATTGTAGTTCGGCATCGGGAACTGGAAGACATGTTGCCGGGATATTTTAGGAGAGACGGGGTGCACTTGTCAGACGTGGGTTGTGACTTGCTCAATCTGGGTTTTCAGGAAGGGATTAGCTTGGCCCTGTTTCAGGGTGGTGGGGGGCGTACATGTCCTTAAGGGATCAAGTCATGTGCTATGGCGGAACAGGGGGAATTGGGAATGGACAGGCCAAGGCCTAGGCTGGAGTAGGCCAGATGGATTAGAGTGTTGGTAGGTTCAAGCTCTTCGGTGGCTACGAACCTAGGGGGTAGGGGTGTCTGGGTACACCCCTACAGTTAACAGTATGGTTTTGGGGCCTCTCTGGTAGGCCGTGTGTTACTAGTTATATGTTAAGTGAATGTCAATTATTGTTCAAAAGATAGGGTCATTGTCAGGGGTATTGTGCGGGGGGATAGTAATATAATGTTAGCTGGTTAATGACCCTAAATTGTTAATTTATTTATTTATATATTTTAATAATTAATAAAGCTGTGGACGTTATAATCCAACAGATAAATTTTGTGTCAGCGTTTTATTTAAGGTAAAACTAAAAGTAGCACCTGCCGAATAACGACGGTGCATATGTCAGGACTTAATGTAGATTCTGACTTTCTCACATCTACCAAAACTTTTTACATCTTAATGGCTTATATAGTTATTTTTCAATATTCTCGCTTCACCTATATTGGATCAATTTATATACATACATATATGCAACTATTTACTTGCATGACCTGCTCTGCTGTTTTCTATTTTATTTATTTTTTGTGTGTTTTTCTTTTCAACTAGCTTATTAACTCTCCTCTGTTTATTTACTTTTTCTGGCTATTCTCAGCCAACCTGCACCTTTCACTTTCAGGCACATCTTCTGCTCTTTACGGCACCCCACTCACCTCCCTCCCTCCTCTTCTCTAACATCAGTTGCTTTAAGGGTTAAACTCTATCAGACTGATCAGAATTGTTTCAGACCTGAAGAAGAGAGGAAAACTCTTGAAAGCTTGTCTGTAAAATATTATGATAGTCCAATAAAAAAAGGTATCATTGCATACTGCAATACTCTGGTAATTTGGCATTGTGACGAAGTGCCCTTCGCCACTTGGTCCTGGAGAGGCCTGCTTGCCAGCTTCTTGCCCTGTTATTATGGCCCTGGGAAGTATTGTCATTTAAAAACACTATTTGGACTTATTGGTGTTTAAAAAACTGTTCTGGCCCGTGAAATAAAACTGGCTGCTTTGTCCCTCCTCAACCTCTCATCAGCCCTTGCTAAACTTTAACCCAATGGCAATTTTATTCTGTTTGTCGGATCTGAGCGATGTTCGTATATATTGAGCGTTCAGAATCAAGCTATCTGGGGATGAATGTGGGTGTTCTGTTCGGTATAATGGGAATTATGTATTTTTATGTATTTTTACTTTTGTTGTAAATAGAAATATTTTCTGTACCTGGAGATAATTGGCTTACCACACTCAGTTAAGCCAATTATCTACAGGATAGAGGAGAAGATAGACCAGCTGCACAGCCTAAGTCTGTGGAACTGGTTTGGGGCAGGAAAGCCATGCTTGCAGTCGGTCAAATAAGACTTCCATCTAACTTTTGAACCACTGGACCAATTTGTATGATTTTGACATATGTTTGTATACTGTGTATTCTGGTTCAGAATATGTGAATGTGATGTATACTTTTAAAGTTATGAATATTGTGTAAAACTGTGTATTTTCCTGCCTGTACATTAACCCATTGTGTACAGTAATTATATCACAGGCAGAGGAGAGGATTTGTTGGGAATAAATGGTAGTGTTTAACTGTATTATACGTGTTTGATTGGCTGTTCTACAAAACCATGTGTGTGGTAACATTGTGTAAAAATGTGTATATAAGAAACAATAAAACCACAGCTCTGTCTGTTCCTGTTTTAACCCTCAACATAGAGCCTTGTCTCATGATTGGGGGATACAACTGCATCTACACTGGGGGATTGCTATACTCTACTTACTCCCCTAGCTATAATCACTAAGCTCTTTTAAGAGCTTGTTCCAGTTTCGCTCTCTACAGGAAGAGAGGTTCGGTCTGCAGTGCTTATGGTGTCTGGAGAACTGCTTGGAGCCCTCGGGAAGCACTAGGAGCATCCATCAACGGAGGTACTCGGTTGGAGTACTAGGAGCTCCGTTACAGGCATCTTGTCTACTGGACTAATACAGCTAATCCAATCTACAGTATATGTACAATAATCTACACTATATATATATATATATATATATATATATATGTATGTATATATACACTATATATATATATATATATATATATATATATATATATATATATATATATATATATACATGCAAGAGAGTCCTTAGCTTTGCAATCCAACTTTGAAAATAAATTAATAATATTACCCGGTGCCCAGCAACACAATAGCCATTCTTTAGCAAGATACCAGTACTCTTGGAGTTCCAAAAGATCTTCTTTATTTGAACAAATACAATATAGCCAACAACGTTTCGGTTCCTAATTTGAACTTTCCGTAGGACAATATAAAAAACATATAACAGAGAAATGGCTTTATATAGGATAAATAATGATTATTACTCACCAATACACCTGCTTCCAAACTGAACAATTGTCCAGCGTGTCCTGAGTATAAGGGTGCATGCGTGGAATGCCAGGGAATCTCTTCCCATCTGTAGCCTTGCATGACCTCCAATCAGTACATCATTGCACTGTTGCGTTGCAAGGGGGGCCGGAATACTTTTCCATGGTTGGTGCATATGGATGCTGTTGGGAGACATATTCCATGTGACTGCGGTAGGAATGCCCACTTGTCAACGCACATTCCTATGCATCACCATAGCAACTAGGACGCATCGACTAATGTATCCCAACAAGCCTGAAATACACACGGTCACAGAGAGATTTGTACTTTGACATCTGCAAAAAACTTCTTCATGTTAACATTTCTTAATTAATATAACTTCTGTGTTGAACACATCTTCCTTCTTGTGGGATGAGTGTTAGATTGCAGGGTTGATGTTCCAGGAGGGATAAGCCAAATGGCAAATGATTTAGGTAAACTAGAAAAATAGTCAGAGCTGTGGCAGCTGACATTTAATGTGGATAAGTGCAAGATAATGCATCTTAGATGTAAAAACCCAAGGGCAGAGTATAGATTATTTGATAGAGTCCTAATCTCAACATCTGAAGAAAGGGATTTAGGGACAATTATTTCAGATGACTTAAAGGTAGGCAGACAGTGTAATAGAGCATTAGGAAATGCTAGCAGAATGCTTGGTTGTATAGGGAGAGGTATTAGCAGTAGAAAGAGAGAAGTGCTGATGTCATTGTACAGGATCCTGCGGTCATACTCGGCAAAAACCCCAGACGATGACAGTGCCCTTTTAGCTTTGAGTGCAGTGGAGGGCCCTTAGCACATTAATCAAGACTAAATTTCCATTGACATAATTTAACAATTTACCATTATATATGTTAAAGTGGAAAAAGACAATGATATAAATACAGAAAGAAAATGCCTTGGCACAAAATCGGAAAATGTCCAAGACAGATTT
The DNA here is from genome assembly GCF_036172605.1 of Pelobates fuscus. Taxonomy (NCBI): domain Eukaryota; kingdom Metazoa; phylum Chordata; class Amphibia; order Anura; family Pelobatidae; genus Pelobates; species Pelobates fuscus. The sequence continues at coordinate 59,378,586 of NC_086321.1, forward strand.
ATTGAAAAAAAAAAAAAAAACAATGTTATTTCTCAAAAAGAGCCATTCTCGATCTTGAGAAAGGCTATTTTTTTAGCCAAAATGTTGTTTATTTATATTCAATAAATCTACCTTGGATCTTTTCCAATTTTGTGCCCAGTCTTTAACTTAGTTGGATTTGTGAGTGGAATCTAGTCTGGGCTAGAGGAATCTGAATGGTCCTTTTGATGTGTGGATTGTGAAAAATGAATCTCTTGTTACATGCTAGGGTCACATGGACCTGTATTTTTTTTTTTTGTTTATGTAATATGCTTTTATTTTCCTTTTCAAAACTACAGAAGAGAAAAGCACTTTACGTAGCTCTCTGATATGGCACTAATAGCATTTCCTTTACTACAGTGTTAGGCATACTTTTAAGCATTGTATATCTAGTCAGACCCAAAAAAAAGAAAAAGAAGAAAAAAAAGCTTATTTACACTGACAATCACAATGCTATCTACCAAACAGCTAATGTCATGATATCTATAGTTACCTGCAGGTAGGTCACACTCTGCCTTTTCATCATACCATCAGAGATATACCAACTAGAAAAATGCACTTTGGTATAAATTTAGTTTGAAACAAAAAAAAAAAAAACTGACAAACAAAAAATACTTTTATTCAAGATGAATGTATTTATTTGTATTTTTTAAATTCAAGCTATACAGATAGTCTTTGGACATGCCTCGAATTTCTAAATACGAGCAAGCGCAGTTTTAAAAAAAAACAATTAAAAACATTTTTTTTTTAAAAAAAGAGACGAGTTTATAAGGGTTTCCAACACCACACAATATCCAAGATGGTGAATAATAGAGTGTAAGTTTCCCTTTTCCCTTACTTCTTGACCAAATGAGTCAGAGTTCTCACTTTTGGTCTTTCCATGCATGTTTACCCATTTAATAATACATGTATGAATGTGCAGATCTCACTACCTTCCTGGTCCAGGTTGTTGTAAACTTTGAGGCCTGTGGATTTCCATGATGTTCATGATGTCAGAGGCCATATAACTTCTGCACTGGTAAAACTGCTCTGTGTGCTTCTTTTCTCCTGTGAGCAAAATCCATGCATTTCTTGTGGAAGAGGCACTGACATTGTGAGCAAAAACAAAACCCTCTGAACTGCTCAAGCTGCACGTCCCAGCAAAATATATGGATTTGTGTTAGTGTATGCATATTGTGCGTACAGTGGGCTGCACAAGGAAATCATTTTAAAATTGGAAAAATGTGTGTGTTAAGTGGATAAACCAATACTATTGTATTGCAGGAACTCTTAATTTGTATATGTCACTGTGTGGTTTGCAGGCTTAAAGGGGCATTGTCACTTCTCTGAAATTTAACCCAATGTATTAAACATTGAAGATCGCCTGTAACTTGTGTTTATCTTTTTTTCATGAGATGTTCTGGTTTTTTTTTAATTGATATTAAAGTTTTAGCAAATGACACCATAATCCAGATTAGACAATGCAAAAATCAGGGTATACAATATATAATTATGAATCATGAATGAAATATAATTTAATTTCACAGGGAATTAAGATGGAGGCACCCAGTTGCAGGATAAAAGATGTGGATTTTTATATTTAATGTTATTTTTTTACATCTCACATATGTTAAAAAAAAAAAAAAAAAAACGGAAGTCGACAGTTCACCTTTAAGAGTGTGAATACAGTCTTATTTTATTTATTTATTTTTCTTTGATTATTAAATTTAAAAAAAATGCAGTTTGTAGTTCATATGAAACGTATTCTTTAATTTTAATTTAATTTCTAAGGCATCTCTAGGCTTCCATTAATAAACCCCATAAATAAATGCACAGATCTTTAAATAGGAATTACTGATGTAACCTAAGCAACACTAAGCATTTCTAAACACCAGATGCATTGTGTATTTTGTGTACGCTTTAATAGTTCTAATAAAATATATTCTACAATATAATTAGAGATAACATTTAATGGCTTTCTAAACATCACTGACACACAATCATTTGGCTTTATGGTTTAGTTCATTTTGTGCACATTAATACACAAAATATCTTAGGCAAATTTAAAAACTGTCAAAACATTAGCTTCTACATGTAACACTATATGATTTCTTAAATAAGTAAAAGTAATTAGAAATAGGAAACAAACATGTTTCCTGGAACATAATTATTAAAGTAAAAAGAGTAATAGAAAAGTGTTTTTAAATGCTTTCTCTGCCAGATTTTAATTTGGTTATTTTTTGATGTTATAACTTACTATACATGCATGCTCTATTCCAATGTCATTCAGGTAATGTACACAATGTTACACTCGATTCACGCACATGGAACATCTATAAGTTAATACTTTATTGCCCTTTATAATAGTTAATACCAGTATTAGAAAAATGGTCCAGACACTCCAATGTCTTCTGACACCTTTATTGGAACATGTGGAATACTGCAACGTTTTGACTCCCAATGGAGTCTTTGTCAGCTCTACAAAGACTCCATTGTGAGTTGAAACGTTGCAGTGTTCCACATTTTCCAATATGATACCTGAAGACATTGGAGTGCCTTGACCCCTTTTTTAATACTTGTATTTATTAACTTCTGGGCTTGTGCTGGCCCTTGCTTCAGCTAAGCACCCTGTCTTAAGGGAATTGAGTGTGGCTCCTTTTCCAATTTGGCTTTATAATAATTAGTCATATACTTCCAATGGTTCCAAGACTAATACCTAGTGGCTACCAATCCAAAGCTACCTCCTTTTACGGAGGAATGTGTGTAACAAAGTGCTTAAAAAGTAAGAGTGATTAACAGACACTTGTGTGGAAATATCCTCTTTTCCACTAAACAATCATATAAAATACAGCGCGGTATCAGTGACAAAGACCTACACCTATAAGTGGAGTGCTCAAACACATATAAAGCTTACCAAACGTAACTTGGTTCAATAGTGCATGCCAAAAAAAAAATAAAAAAAATATACAATATAGTGCGGATGGTATTTAAAATTACAATACAGGAATAATAATATTGTAGTGAACTGTGCACTCACTTTTCAAGGAACCTGTATATAGAAAAAGTGGCTCCATATTGAGGCTTGTGTGCTTATTATGGTAGCACCACCCTTCCACTTCGGCTTGGAGTAGTTCTCATGGATGAAACATAAAAGGAGAACGAACCAATGTGTAGACTGTAGTGATAAAAACACGGATATAAGATGCAGCAATAGGAGAGAAGACAGGCAGACCAGCAGAGTAATGGAGGGAAAGTTTAGAGCGATACCAAGGGAATCAGAGAAGGTAGAGCAGGATAAAGCCGGACAGGGAAGGTCTGGGACCCTGGGCTCAGCAAGGTATACAACAGAAGGTCAAATAAATACAAAATACAATCATACATTAACCAGTGAATGGTACAAAATGTCAGCAGAGACCACGGGGGCTGAGGAACTGGGGGATACCTCACAACCATGACTACCTTGCAGGGAACCCGGACGGGAGGATCGAGGCCTACATCACACTTTGCAGAGGAGAGGCGGCCGCTCTCTCTGTACTTTGACTGGGACCGGTGGGGGTTATCCCGGCCCCGCTCAACAAATCCTGCACACTCATGCAGCCTACAAACGAAGACGGCTACCGAAACTACCTGCTACACCAGCAGGCCGCAAGCGACACTAAAATGGCGGATGCACAGTCTACTGAGGGCCATGCGCTGCCAGAAGCCCAGCTTCGCCTAGACGACTCATTAACCGCTCGCCTGCAAATGCTGTTTGAGATCTTCTGGGCGAAGGTGGAAGCTCGACACAGTAATGCACTAATGCAGACACAAGTGTACCCGGGTGCCCAGCTGAAACGTGAGATCGCCAATCGGAGAGCGCCCGGCAAACCCCCGGGTGTGTACTCGACAAAGCGGATGATCACTCACCAACCGACCCCATCCGGGCTGAAGGCCCACAAGGGCGAAACCCCGAGGTATCTCCCACAAAGGTGGAGACTCATACGCCGCAGGCGGCGGAACAACACTACGAGCTCCATACCTGTCCCAAAGGGAAAGGGCCCGGCCTTGAAAAGTCCCCGAGCCCGTGGAGAAATGATACTGGCCTTCACACAAACCCGGAGCAGGGGGATGAGCCCAGGCACTCCCTGGCTACTCGCCACCATCTGGACTTACCCGACGCTATCACTACAGCTCCCACTCAGAGGCCCAAAGAACCGCAACCGGCCGAAGCAGACAGGACCCCAGGGCCTAACTACTCTCCTCACCGCAACGATGCTGCCGCAGACTCCCAGAGAACACAGCGGATGGGGCCTCCGGCTACAGTGGCAACATGAACTGCCCCTGATGGGAATAGGCTGAGAGGGACTACTACGGCTCGATGGCACGATGTATCCCGGCAAGCTGACCTACTGCAATGGCTCAATTCATTTAGTTTCTATATATGTTTAACAGTTGCCCAATAGGCCATAAGAGATGTAGGCATCTTCAATGTGGCTACCTCCTTAGCCTAGTCAGCCAGCTAACGTTTAAGATTCACTGATTAATCTTGTTTTTTATGCTATTTTGAACCATGCGAGCTTATCCTTTGTAATTGTTTTATGCCTGCTTTCAGTTTAAACTCTATCTAACTAGACTAGCACTACTAGCCGGTGTACTAATGCACCTCCCTAAAGAAGCTGAGCCAGCCTGCCTGATACTCATGTAATCCGCCCCACCGTCTACACTGTATTACTCACTCGGTAGGCACAGGAGCAAGTTATTATTTTCATTATATTTTAGTACCTTGTAGGCTTTAAAGTGTGATCTTGCCTAACTTAAATGCTAGCCACCTTAACATGACTTACCTGCACTTAATGTTGAGCTATTTACGATTTGTTCCTATCGTCCTGTTTTACATTTGTTTAATTCATTTAACTCCTGATGATTCAATCGCTTAGTGTAAACTACCATTATGACTGTTACTTTATGCGTGCTATTAATCTACTGAAAAGCCTGCTTAATATAAAATATAAAATGAGGCTGTCATTTGTAGGAGATGTACTACTGTGTTAAAGCGATCCCACTCTCGACAAATACTGTGCATCCCCTCTTCTTTATTCTGTACCCCATTTAACTCCTGCCTCAATAAAAGAAAGATTGACAAAAAAAAAAAAAACACGGATATAAAATAATAAATGTGGTGCTCACCTGGTCCTGAGCTTATGGGTCCTGGCTCTAAGGTGTATAGATGTGGTGCCAATTTAAATAGGGATGGCACTGCCCATATGAAGATTCTTAGAGGCTCCAAAAAAGGACTTGAGCAGGATCATGAGGAAAATAACAAATTTACTGGTATATAGTAAAAAAATAATTAAGAAAAAGTCCTTAATAAAAGTCCTTTAAAATGGCCAATACACGTTTCACTCTCAATAGAGCTTCCTCAGTTGAGAGTGAAACGCGTATTAGCCATTTTAAAGGACTTTTATTAAGGACTTTTTCTTAATTATTTTTTTACCTAGTGGCTCTGTGCTCTCTCTATATAATGAATGTATACGCATTTGTTGACTGCAAATTCATGTTGCAAATTATCGGTTTCAATGCATTCCACTGGTACTCTGTGGGATTCAGATCTGATGAATCCCAAGGAGTGGAGATAAAGGGACGATTTGAGTTCTACTTCCAAATAAAGAGAAACCTGGCCAAGGACTACTTAGAAGTATGTCAAAACTTTCAAAATTGCATGAATCTGTGTAATAAGTGGATAAAGCAAGAGCACTACTGTATTTTATTGTAGGACCTAATAATTTGTATATGTCTCTGTGTGGTTTGCCACTTCTCTGAAATTGACACCATTTAATAAAACATTAAAAATCACCAATAACTTGTGTGCATTTTTCTTTTCGTGAGATGATCTGTTTTTTTTTTTTTAATTAATATTAAAGTTTTAGCAAATTACACCATAATCCAGTTTAGACAAGGAAAATCAGGACAAACATTGCTAATAAATTGGAAATAGTAATATAATTTCATTTCACAGGGAATTAAGATTGAGGCACCCAGTTGCAGGATACAAAGGTGTGGATTTCTATATTCAGCTCTAAAGCCTGAACTGGATTTGTACAGCTAGTGGGACCTTATACCTGATACCAAGTGGTGTAGGATTTACACAAGAAAAAAAATCCTTTTGGCATCTGAAAACTGTAACAGCAATGAGTATATAGCTATTGGCAAGACATTTTCTCTGGTTTCCATTGAGTCAGCATATTTTTTTTTAATTCTTTATTTTTTTGATTGACAGGATTTATATGCAAACAACAGTCATGGAATTGGTCACACTGTAAAATTAACAAAAAGAGTACAACACATTACATACAAGTCCAAGTGCTCAGTTCGATTGGTATTGCAATGATGCTATACTCTTGACCTCCTTACGTTATACATAAACGCCTCCTCCATGACCCCTCCATTGTGCAACCCTGGTCAACAGTTTTTCAAAAACATTAACTTTTGACACATGCTAAACAATTCTGGCAAGAAGGCCAATAGCCGTACGGCTTACAAATTAAAATCGTTCCCATGTTCACAGTATGTCTAGACTTCGAGTAGCATGTTGGTCTTCTGACACTGAGGCCGTATGAGGGGGGTGGGAGAAGCCCCTCCTATCTCTTCACTTGGATATGCTACCGGCTGCGCCAGATGGTTGACTTTATACAGATTGTAGGCAATATGTGACACATCCATAACCTGGGGCCCTCTAAGAGGGGCATCTGATTGTCTGCCACCAGTTGCTTATATGCCCATGCCAGATTGTTGCTGACACACCCCATCTCTTGTGGGGGTCTTGAGAAATAAAAGATAGAAGAAAGGATATATAGAGCAAGAAGAAAAAAGAAGGAGGAGGAGAAGAGTATAAGGGGGGGAGGGGAAGCTAGGCAGTGGGGGGAAGGGTGAGGAGGGTAACAGTCAAGACTTTCTAATTGCTCTGGGGGCTACTTTCCCATGGTTCCCATGTTTTCTGGAAGTTCTTCTTGGTGAGTCAGCATATTTTTAGCATAGCACATGAGATATGCAATGTCGTAAATAGTATCTTGGTGAAAGCTTACTGCAATGCCATAAAAGTACTGTCCATTAAACTGACCTGTATGTTTGCACCAAAAACTACTAATAAATTGTCCTGAAAAGGACTGACACTTTATTATTGCTTAAAGCAGCACTTTAATGCTGAACTTACCTTTCCCCAATCGCTTCCACTTCTCTCCCTCTCTCCCGGGATCTGTTCTTCTTTTCTTCCTAAAAAGACACAGTTTGTTCATTCGTGTTAGAATGGCATTCAGTAGTTTCTGTTCATATCGGAATTTTATTAGAATCAATGAAATTGTAATCCTGTTTGTGCCGCGGCTGCATCTTGCAGCCGCATAGTAAATAGCTCTCTAATTCCTACGGTATTAGGAAGCTATCTACCAAAGGGCTAAAAGACCAAAACTGGTCTTTCAGCCAACTTTACTAATACTAAGTAAAAATGACTTAGTAATAGTAATTAATCTGCCCCTACTCGCTATGCCTTGAGTAGGGGGCATTTCTACTATGGGGGCCCTAGTGACAATGGGGGGACATAGGCCCCCCAGCCATGAGCAGCAGGTAATGGCCCTAAATGACAATGGCAGGAAGACCTTACCCGATTGACACACTATTTACCTATCAGAGCACTCTTATTGGTTGGCTTGGAATCCAACCAATCAAAATGCTGAGTCATTTTACACAGCGTGGGAAAATTCCAAAGAACTTTACACTTTACACTATGCTGTGTAAAATTACTCAGCGCATTCTGATTAGTTGGATTCCATGCCAACCAATAAGAGTGCTGTGATAGGTAAATAGTGAGCCAAACAGGTAAGGCTCACTATTTACATATCAGAGCACTTTTATTGGTTGGCTTAAGCAAACCAATCAGAGCCCTCTGAGAAAAATTGCAGGGCATGAGCACTTTATAAGCCTTTCCCCACCCTGCAGAGCTCAGTCTGCACGGTGCCCTCGCTGGGTGCACATAGATTCTTTTTTTCAGCGTTGGGATTTTTTTTTCTGCTGTTTTTTTTTTTTTGCCGGGGGGGGGGGGGGGGGGGATGACAATAGGTCCCCCCCCCCCATTTTCATGCAGGGCTCCCACTCCCACCCGCCGGTCATGGGTGGAGGCCGGGGGAGCAATAGGACCCCCTTGCCATTTACAACCCCCACCCACCGCTTATGGATTGGTGGGGCCCAGGGGGGGGGACAATAGGTTCCTCCTCCCCTAATTTCATGTATGGCCCCTACCTGCTGCCCGTGGGTGGGGGCCAGGGGAGGCAGTAGGTAGCACCGGGGCATAGCTCGCACTCGCGGGGCACGGTTGCGGGCTCGGGGGGGGCACTATGTCCCCTCTGCCAGTTAATAGATAGGTGGGGGGGCTTTTTTAAATAGATGGGGAGGCTAGTTAATAGATGGGGGGGTTTACAACAGTGAGAAGCCAAAGGCTGCTCACTGTTTAGTAGACATGCCCCTACTCGCGGCATAGCGAGTAGGGGCATTCGGGATATTTTAATCTTCCTTATGCTATTATGGGGGTCATATTGCCCCTCATAGAGTGAGGGAGGACATGTGGGGGGTTAGGAAATGGTGGGGAGCACAGCTCCCTGGCGCTTCTATTTTTACATATTACAAGGAGGGAGTTGCAAGCCGTCAGCTCCCTCTTTGTAGTAAACAAATGAACATTCGGTCAGTATTTGTTCATTTGAAATTTCTATACATTCATTTTTCTTTCTGACGAATGAATAGTCAAAATTCCCATCCGAATGCCGAACTTGGTATGCGCAGGAATTTCACAGCGCTATCTAGTGTGGGCAGATGACATGTCCCACAGGGACTTCATCTACCCACACAAAGATGACGGTGAACAATACACATTAAATATAGGTAATATGGGGGGGGCTTAGGGGCATTTGGGGGCGACCAGGCGCTATTAGATGTATTAGAGTCAGGAGAGGGGATAAAAAAACAGACGGATGCGGCAATGGCAGTGCCGCTTTAATGAACCTGATACAACCTGGAATTCCATATAACGATAACTGTCATAGAATAGAAATGTGCTTTAATGAAATATAACAAATTTCTAGATTGTATAGTATTGAGCTTCACATGCTTGAAGACATCCATGAAAACATGAATTTTTTTTAATCTTTTCAGTGTTCTCCAGATTCTATTTCTGCTTATTTTGTTTAAAATCCAGTCATTGCACAGTGCAGACATTTTAAATATTCATGGCGCCCATTATTTAAGCAGAACTTATTCAGAATATGCATTCCAAATTTAGCAATTTTAAAAGAACACACTGACAACGTGTGCTACATGTTAATCAATAGGGAGGTGTAATGTTCGTCTGGTCTTCATAGTTTATCGCTTGTCATCACCCTGAGATTAATCAAATTGGTGTAAATGTGTGATAGTGATTAGCACTTTAACAAGAATGTCTGTAATGCTAACGTGACGGTACGGGAAGATCACACAGCATATTAGCTATTATAATTATGGAAAACATTGAAATGTTCCCCATGTAGTAAAACACATCAAATTGTAAATAACATACAAGGTATTTATTTAAAAAAGAAAGATGCCATAAAATGGTAAGTAAAAGGCAAAATGTTTGGCAGAATAGTTAAAATAGCATAGAAGAATAAATAAAATGTAGAGAATCGCCTATTATAGTCTAAACTTATCAAATAAAGAAGTCAGTTGTCTTCTAAGACTAGGTTTAGCTATGTGCTCTAGCTAGCTAGCAGCAAGAGCCAGGAGCACTTGACACAACTTTGACTGGGAGAAAATAGATCGGAAGGCTATTTGTCATTGATCCTTGTGTGAGACTCAGTTATCAATATGCAATTGTTAAACAAAAAATATTTTGTTAACTATGCATAATGTCCTCCCTCCAGCTTCCACCCATTGAGGGTTAGTGAAGAGCCTAATGATAATAATCAGGGGTAGGACTTTGGTGGTTGGTGAGGGCTCTAATTAATGCTATGTTCACCCAGGGCCAGACTGGGGATACAAATCAGCCCTGGAAAACATTTCTCACTTACCAGGCAGAGGGTTCAGCATGTGTAGCTCCTCCCCCGCCTGTCACATAGCTCCATCCCTGCCTGTTGCGTAGCTCTGCCCCCGGCTCTCTGATAGCCCCTAGTGGAGGATAATAAAATCCTCTACCCGGGTGCCGTTTGAGGGGTACTCAGAGCACTCCTATAATGCTGGTTGTGCTGTGCAGCGCGACCAGCATTAGAGGAGAGTTCTGAGCACCCCTCACAGCTGTCACTCAGGCAATGTGCGAGCCCCCTACTGGCATGGTGCCCTGTACGGTCGCACAGCTCGCACATCCCTAAGGCCGGCCCTGCCTTAATTTCCAGAATATTTTAACATAAACGGTATTCGAACAAGGCGAATCGCAACATGAACTACCAAAACTAATGTTTTTTTCTGAATAAGTGATTTAATCGAACCAAATGTTTCCACCTAGTACAAATCTACTTTTTACTTTACACTATATAAAACTTACATCAAGAAATGGCCTGTACTTTTTAATTCAGTATTACTGGTGTCATATACTTTTGAAGAATCACTGTCATAAATGGTGCTTAAAAATAAGAAAATATATTTCCTCAATTAAAGGCTTTTAGTATTTTTCCATTTCTCTTCAGAAAAAAAATTACATTTTCTCATATAAGCTCTGTGTATTTCGCTATTATATTTATTTCCACTTACCATCGTTTCTCAAACCTGAATTTCAAAGTTTGTTGATGAATTAGACTATTTACTAAATAGTGAATTGCAATATGTGATCTACAGATTCAAACAAAATACGGCAAAAAACAGAGGTCAAAACTCAAAAGATATATATTGTTATAATATTTATATTTATATTATAAATATATTTTTAAATAGTTTTTAGAGCATCAGACCTCATTGTATTGAACATAGACTTCATTATTCCCTTTATTTAATTATTGTATAATTCACTATACATTATGTTCTAAAGAGAACTTTGAGAAATAACATCTTTATCATGAACCATTAGTTGAAGTGACATTGATAACTCTTTAGCTAAAAAATCTTTTTTTTTTCTAGGCATTTGGAGATTTGGAGGAGGAGATCTTTTATCTGGTCTCCTGGAGAGTTGATGCCAGATAAGACATATGCTAAAAGCACATGCTGAGCCTATTCATTTTTGTTTGCCAACTGTAAGCCATATAAAGTTTAAATATAATTTTGTTAGTGTTTAAATTTTATTTTTAATATATATAAATTCATTTTAAAGTGGTCTACATTCTTAAAAGTATATCAAATCTGTGTGTAATTACCATCCCCATTACCACCTGATGAGCCTGGTCCTTATGTTAGTTTGTTCATTTGTTTTTAACCTGCTTGATTTAACAAGGGTCTATCCTTGCTAAGACCTACACCCATAATGCAACTGCTTTTTCCAGGAGGAAATGATAAGGAAAATGATTAACCGATATTGCATTCATCATTATTTGTGCTATAATGATTTGCTATTATATATTATATGTTAAACCATGTTTCTTGCTGATTATTTAAATAAATACTGTGATTAGTGTTCTGGCCAAGACGTGTTCTTTTATCTTCAGGTAAGCTTTTTATTTAATATTGAATTATGGGGGCACGTTTTATGAACAACTTAATTCCACGCTGCACACTAAAACACGTTCAGGTAGAATTTTAGTTCTGAAGTTCATTGAAAGTACCTAAAATAATTCATATTATCATCAATACTTAAAAAATTGATCTTATATTGTACTATAACTCTGAGTGCGTTTATAAAGCAAATAAGGTACAGTCATTAGCTCATTCCAACTGAAAAAAATAGAAAAAATATTTTACAGTAGGCAAAAAATATATCAAAAAAATAAAAAAAAATAACTATATTAGGTACTTTGCCCCAGGACATCACATATCATTGCTTTAGATGTATACAGAATTGCTTAGCATGACTAGAAAAATAAATATGCTTGGTAAACATAACGCTGCAATGCCTTTTTTTAGAATAGATATGAATTCATCAAAATATTACTGATCCATAATTTATGTATGCTGAATGTGTCCATGTTCATCTTTAGCCATTCTCTTGCAGTAGTTATACTTTGCAAGTCAAAATATATAATAGTGGGATCTTTGAGCTAACCCTTTAATGTCAGATAGATTCACAGGGTTATTTTGCCAGGAATTCAAAGTGAGTTTTAAAATTAAGGTCCAAATTAATTATTTAATGTTTGCCACATTTGTAACATTCACTTCTTCTACAGGGTGGGACAAAATTAATGGTAGGATTTGACCGGTAAATAACTGTTAGTAGTTAAATTTTATTGTTGCAGGTACATATTATAACTGAGTCTTGGCAGACACATGATGGGTAAATTCATGAAGAAGCAACAAATAAAAATAGTGTAATTTTATTCAAAATGGCAGGCCCATTATTTTGACGCAAAAAGAAAATTGTTCTAAAATGTTGCTTCGACAAGATGGGGCTACTGCACATACAGCCAGGGCCACAAACAGTTTAGTGAGCTGATAATTTAAAGAAATTCCCAGATTAATTTGCCATTCACCTGACCTTTCAGCTCCCGTTTACTTTCCGGTGGGGAAATCTGAAGGAGCGGGTGTACCCGAACAAACCGCGTATACCTGAGAAGGTCAAGGAGAATATCTGTACAGAAATTGAGTGTTAATGCCTCCAAATTTAACTCATGTTATGAATAGAGTTGAGCGAACCCGGACTGTAAAGTTCGCGTTTGTACCGAACATTACTTTTTTGGACACCGGACCCGAACACAGACATATTACTGTATGTTCGGGTTGGAGTTAGGTGTTTGCCAATTTAATGGCACGTTTTGAAAGGCTGCAGGGCAGCCAATCAACAAGCATTTGACTCGTGTGCACTTAGAAGCCATCACAGCCATGCCTACTAATGGCATGGCTGTGATTGGCCAGTGCAGCATGTGACCCAGCCTCTATATATAAGCTGGAGTCGCGTAGCGCCGCACGCACATGAGCTCTTACTAGTGTAGGGAGAGGATGCTGCAGCTGTTAGGGACAGATTAGGAAAGAATTCTGCAAACTAGTACATTAGTGGGGTGCACTTCATATCTGAGAGTCAAATACAAACGTCAAACACTGCGGTTACAGCGCAACTGTAAACATTCTTATTTTCTGGGTGCTAATCTGCTTAATAGTAAATTTAGGGCATGCTCTTCATATTTAGAGTTAAATAGAAGCGTAAAATACTGCGGTTACAGCGCAATTATAAACATTCTTATTTTCTGGGTGCTAAACTGCTAAATAGTAAATTTGGGACATGCTCTTCATATCTGAGAGTCAAATAGAAGCATCAAATACTGTGTTTACAGAGCACTTTGACAAATTCCCATTTTTTTGCTCCTAAGAAGTACATTTGGAGTGTGCTCTTCATATCTGAGAGTCAAATAGAAGCGTCAAATACTGCTGTTACAGCACAATTGTAAACATTCTTAGTTTCTGGGTGCTAATCTGCTTAATAGTAAATTTGGAGTGTGCTCGTAATATTTGAGAGTCAAATAGAACCATCAAATAGTGCTGTGACATAGCATTTTTAAAAATTCACATTTTTTGGCTGATAAATAGTACATTTTTGCGGCCTGCGGTGCACTTCATATCTGAGAGTCAAATAGAACCGTCAAATACTGTGGTTACAGCGCAGTTTGACCAATTCACATTTTTTTTGGGTGCTAAATAGTACATTTGCATCCTGCACTTCATATCTGACAGTCAAATAGAACCGTCAAATTCCAATATAACAATATTGTAATTCGGGGGCAATACCCTCACAAGTCAAACTGAGAGGTCAGTTTATAGGGAAAACTGTTGCCTGGATACATTTCTAAAACAATTTCCCTATGTCCTTTGCAGACTTTACATGCTGAAAATACACAGGTGCCAACTGCTGTGGCTCTCTGCAGTGTGCAGACCGGCAGCATGGAGGGCAGGGTTGAGGAGTGGGTGGAAGATGATGTGGAGGATGATGAGGTCCTAGACCCCACATGGAATCAAGGTCATGCGCGTGACGTGTGCAGTTTGGAGGAAGAGGCGCTGGTCGCACAGAGGGAGCAGGGTGCAAAAGCAGAGCGGCCGTCCCTTAGCATTCGTCGGCATGCATTATCTTTAGAATTCCCACAGTTATCCAAGTAACAGTTGAAGTGATAAAAAGAACCATAAGAGATTTAACGAGCCATTCGCAGTTTCGCAGTCCGGTGACCGGGACCCAGACACTGTCTGGGCGGCAGTCGGACGATCGGGACCCAGTATGCCTGATGTTGAAGTTAGGAGTCACAGTGTGGAATGGATTAGCAGGGTCTGGTGCAGGGTAACCGCACGCCCCCTGGTGTTGAGCACCAGAATTTGTGCGGCCACATACCAGGACCCTGATGCAGCCTCAGTAAAATGAGTACTGGATACCAGAAGCCATCACCAGACTGATCCGCAACTTGGAACAGGATGTGACATTCACTGTAGCGGCTCTGTGCGCTTTCGGTGTTCTCACCCTGCTGCTGCTCGCCTGTCTGTGCTGCAGCGTGCAAGCCTTTTCGCTCACCGCCTCATATGCGACGTGCCCACAAGGTGGAACTCCACCTTCCACATGCTGGAGAGACTGTGCGAGCAGCAGCAGGCGATAGTGCAGTTTCAGCTGCAGCATGCACGGGTCAGTCGCTCTGCACCAGACTTGCCCTCCAATTGATCAGAGTTAAATGATTTCAAGTTGACTCTAAAGAGTCCTGTATTGTTATTTGTCGTCACTACCTTCCCGCATCAGAAGTGGGCCATTTGCGCGCCTGCTGCCTTCCTTGCATGTGGTAGCCGTTTCTCAGGCTCCCTCTCTGGAATCGAACCCTGATTCCCCGTTACCAGTGTTCATGATGGTCGACACGGTAAATGGCATCGAAAGTTGATATGGATGACATATGAATGCATCGTCGTCTTGTCGTTGGGGAGCCCATTAAAAAGGTGCTCTAGCATGACGAGCTGAATGATCTCCTCCGGGAACTTGGCTTGATGGGAGTTGAGCCAGTGCTGGGTGGCCCTTGTGATGTGGCTTGCCCACTCTGCATGGGAGTCCTTCTCCCCTTTCTGAGTCTTCCTAAACTTTTAGCGGTAATGCTCGGGGGTTACTGCATACCGGGCCAGGAGGCCCGGTAAATATCCACTGCCTTCCCCACTTGCTGGCCAGGATGGTGACCCAGTCGCTGGGGTCCACGTCTTGGAGTAGGCACTGGCGCTCAAAGTCTTGTAAAAAGTAATTGATGCCTTCTTCTGCTTCCTTGAAGTCTTTAAAGGCATTGTATGGTAGCTTGTGGGCCAGGGTGGTTGTGCTTCCCCGCGCCCTCTGCTCCCTTCTTCCTTCATCTGGGTTCATGGAGGTTGCCCTCTGTCTATTGGCAAGGACATAGGCTTGCACCTCCAAAAAGGTACTGCTGACAATCTCCTCTGAGGGTGGCTCTCGGTAATATGCCAGGCTCCGTTACACCTCCTTGCGCACTTCCTCCTCATCTCTGGCCCCTGGCTGGGGTTTGTTGCCTTACTGTGTGCCTGGTTGTCCTCCATGAGCGCAGCAGTCAATTCGGCCTTGTTACGCCCACCAGGCGTTATTCCTCTGGCTCCATACAAGTCCTGCAGTGTAGGTCGCTTTAGAGCACTGTAGTCTATGGGTCTGTTGGCAGGGACATGGGATCCCGCCGCTTGCCACCAATTGAAGCGGGACCTGGGTAACCAATTGTTATCCCCTTTGATTAGAATGGGTCAGACCCATTTCCCCAGTAGCCGGACGGGACACAGTTCCAGGATACAACGTTTGACAATCTTTATTTGGGTACACAGCTTTGCCTCCTGTTGCCTCCTCCTCCTACTCCGCTTCCTCCTCCTCTACCACCTCCTCATCTGGTCAGCATAACACCTTCACCACCAACTTCAGCACAGCCAGGGGGAAACGACAGTAGGTTGTTTTAAAACTCATACGTTTGGGGGGGAAAACCCCACACCGTGCAGGAGCTGTGGACAGGCATGGAACAGACCCATAAGAGGTTGTTGCCCCTGAGCCTCATGACCAGCCTGGTGGGGACTTTGGTGGTGCAGAAATTCCTGAAAAACTACCCAGATATATTAGAGCTGCTGCAGAAAGTGCTGGCCTTCGGTGCACGCTTTTGGCGTTCTCACCCTGCTGCTGCTCGCCTGTCTGCGCTGCAGCGTAACTTCAGCCTTCCCGCTCACCGCCTCATGAGACTGTGCGAGCAGCAGCAGGCGATAGTGGAGTTTCAGCTGCAGCACGCATGGGTCAGTCGCTCTGCGGAACAGAGTTTTCTTTTTTTATATGTCCCAAAATTTTGGAGGCTACCCCAATTAAAAAATATATACATATATAAAAAAAACTGTGTTGGCTACCTCCTCCTCCTCCACTGCTGCTTCCACCTACACCGCCACGGTCACCGCCTCCTCAACCTATGGGTCACCTAGAATAAACTATGTACACAATAGCAGAGGTTTGTGAAGGCCTTTTCTTCATGCATCAGGAGTTGAGCATTTCTCCATGCATCAGAACTGCAAAAAATGCACTGCAGGCCGCAAATGTTTCTTTTTTTGTATGTCTCAATATTTTGGGGGCTACCCCAATTAAGAAATATATATATATATGTATATATATATATATATAAAAAACAGTGTTGGCTACCTCCTCCTCCACCACCACTTCCACCTACACTGCCACGGTCACCGCCTCCTAGACCTATGGGTCACTTAGTATACACTATGTACACAATAGCAGAGGCTTGTGAAGGCCTTTTCTCCATGCATCAGGAGTTGAGCATTTCTCCATGCATCAGAACTGCAAGAAATGCACCGCAGGCCGCAAATGTTTCTTTTTTTATATGTCCCAATATTTTGGGGGCTACCCCAATTCAAAATATATATATATATATATATATATAAAAAACAGTGTTGGCTACCTCCTACTCCTCCACTGCCGCTTCCACCTACACTGCCACGGTCACCGCCTCCTCAACCTATGAGTTACTTAGTATAAACTATGTACACAATAGCAGAGGCTTGTGAAGGCCTTTTCTCCATGCATCTAGAGTTGAGCTCAGTTTGAACAATTAAAGAGAATACCCTGCACTCCAACCCTCTCTCAAATGGATAATTCTGTTGATCCTCCTGACAGCCATGCTTTAGATTTTGATTTATATTCTTCCAAAGCTAAAATCAAAGATTCCATCTAGTGCTATTTTATGGCTCAGCTGTATTTTAAATTTTTATGTTACTTCCATTTATGTTACTTCCATTTTACTTCCTTTTGCAGCCCTCTAGCCCTTTCCAGGACTTTTTTAGAGACAATTTTGTGCCCAAAAGTTCGGACCCCATTGACTTCCATGGGGTTCGGGTTTGGGGTCAAGTTCGGGGTCAAGTTCGATCCCGAACCCGGACTTTTTTTCAAAGTTCGTCCGAACCTGCCGGACCAGAACATCCAGGTGTCCACTCAACTCTAGTTATGAACAATGCAATAGAAAAGAGACAGATTTTGTGAGGTGGCAAATGGAACTCATTGAAAAGAGGTCATCTTCCTTACCTAGTCAAACAAATCTCCATACGTTAAGCACTCATTATATGAAATATTGTTGAAATTGGTTAATTAATAAAAAGATACTAGCTCCTACTCTGAGTTTTTGCTGTGCAATTGTATAATTTCAAATAATATTTACATAATTCTGTTGACTTTAACCCCTTAAGGACACATGACATGTGTGACATGTCATGATTCCCTTTTATTCCAGAAGTTTGGTCCTTAAGGGGTTAAAGTGACTGTCCTACCTTGTTGAAACAATCAGTGGGCATTCTTTGACTTTGTTTTACAAATCTGAAAAAATAGTTTATGGAAATTAAAATGCTTTGTATTGCTTGTAATTAGGGTGGCGGTTTACACATAATATTTATTTTTATTGTAAAACATTACATTTTTACAGAAAATGAAGAGAATCACATTATATCTCATTGAATTATTCTATTTAGTTAACCCCAATAATATTTCAATTAATTTTCTTTTCCTTTTCTGAGATTAGGAGTTTATTTTAGTTAGAGCTTTTCAATTCCATTACATATTTATTGTTTTATAATTGTTTTTTTTCTTATAGGAAATATCTAAGTATCTAAGTACTCTGAACAAATTAAATTATTGTGATTTAATTTTAGAGATCAGCTCTCACTTGAAAGGCTTAACTCATGAGAGATAACAGGAGCTTCAGACTCTCTTGGAAGCTGAGAGGAAGTGAAGAGTGATACCGGCAGAACTCAGGTAAAGACCTCAAACCATTTAGAATGGTTTAACTACCCTACCTACAAAAGGGAGGAGCGAAGGTGTTCCAGGGCAATCCTTTGCCATAATCATGCCAGCATGATGTAATGCTTGATGTGATAGTATCCAATAATTAGTAAATGGTAACTCACATAGGGATTCAATAATTTTAAAGATTTTTGATCTTTTTGAAGTAAAAACGTGGTAAACTAAGGCATATTAGTGGATGTTGACTTGCTACGGCTACATTATTAAAAGGAACCCATCCTAAATTTAAACATAGCGACTGTTTTATTCCTTCTATAGCTATTTAAATTACAAATCTTTATGGTCAGAAAACATGAAAGACAGCAGGTGGAGTATTCAAATTCAGACAGATTGAAGGAGATTTATCAAGCAAAAATGAGTACTGCTCTGGGATAAAGTGCTAAACAAGGAGCAATCACCATGAAAAAGAATATCTATCAACATTTAGCACATTACATTCTGAACTATACCCATCTTGCTTTGATTAAGCTGAAATTAATCTTCCACAATATTTCATAATGTGGGTATATTATCTTCATGCACCCTATAGCCTAGAATGCTTATACAGTGCTCTGTAATCTAGAGTGGCTTGGATCATTTAATGAGTGAGAGCATCATCATTCCTGGGGATGTGTGCAAACTGTTAAACCATGTCTGATCCCTGTAACTTAGAACCTACTGCATAAAGGCAACTATAAGATACAGGATATCAGTGTAAAATGTTCCAGCTTAGATTTATAACAGTGAAATATATAATTTTAAACCCTCAGTTTAAACCCGTAGGTAAGTTTGCTCAAACTTGATATAATGGTAAATGTCTCACAGTTTGAAAGCTATGGACATGAATATTTGCAAAAAATATAATCTACATTCAGCACCAGCTTACATTATTTAATGTTATATTTGTTATTTTTACAGTTTAATTATAGTAAGTCGTTTGCAGTAGTAATTCTGCGATAGCCTGCTATGGTATATTTATGAGATACAGTGGTATCGCTCTGTGATCACATAGAATATTGTTTTATGCTTACAATACTTTGAATTCCCAAGATCTCAGTGGGCTTAACTGTCCCTCTCTATTAAAGGGCATAGTATTTAACATGGTACTTACTTGGCAGGTTACACCTGTCAAAATGTGCAGCAGAAAATGTGAAGCGACTTTACTGTGAGTGCTTTCTAATGCTTTAAATTCACATTTTATATGCTGTTAAAATGCGGCTTTTGGTCCTGTGTGATTATGTTCTGAAAATGACTGTAACAGGTTTCTGTAATATAATGTTATTTTTAGTAAATCTACTCATAAGGAAATCAAATATTTTCTAGAAGAGTCATCAAATGTACATAATGTCCTGTCTTGGGAAACCGGATGCAAGAACATTGTATAAGTGGGGTTTACTCCCTAAGAAAGATTGGGAGGGATGTGCATGGGCAAAAAATTAAATTCGGAAATGCGGGTAAGTAAAAAAAAAAGTGTCTGCTTCAGCAATTTGGAACAATGGCATTCGGTTCGGATTGGCATTTCTGGAATTCGGGAATTCGGCACTTCGGCAATTCGCCACATTGGCAATTCGGAACTTCGGTAATTCGGACCCTAACCGCCAACCCTAAACCCAAACCCTAAATCCTAACCCTAAACCCTAACCCTACCCATAATCCTACCCCTTCTCTTAACCCTAACCCACTTTGACAATTTGGAACTTCAGCAATTTGGGACTACGGCTATTCGGTTCGGCATTTCGGAAATTCGGCACTTCGGCAATTGAGAAATTCAGCAATTCAGAAATTCAAACTTCGGATATACATAAGCATCCGAATGTCTGAATTTCACGAAATTTGTCCAAATGTACAATCGGAATGAAACGAATTGCACATGTCTCATAGTTCACATCAAGCAAAAAATATTGTCATGCCCATGACAATACTTGTGGCAAGGTGAGGAGCTCGTATGCATGAAGTGGGCTATCAGGACCATGATTTCAGGGCTATCATGCATAACCAAGTGTTGATCAGTAGTTACATTACCTGGCTCTGTATTTGGAATCTGTGCTCTATTTCATTACTGAGTTAACCCTTAAAATATCATGAATCTGCAATATATACTACCATACAACTGGAGTGTATATGTGTACACTAAATAATTGCAATCCATGCTCCACACTCCTTTCCTCCCATAACCAGCTCCATTCATTATAGATGATGATGACTACTCTCACTATAGAGATCTGGCTGGTGACCACCCCCATGCTTGGACACCACAAATGATCGCTTACAGTGATGAAGCAGGGATATACTTTGTGCTTCTCTTTGATTTTTACTCAAATTAATTTTGTATTTATAAAGCACTACAAACTACTTGAGTATTTTTTTTTTATTTATTAATTTATTTGCAATACCTTCATCTCTATGGGTAAATGTTTAATTTTTGTCAATTACTGTAAACAATTTGCTTAATGTTAAATTTTCTTTGGAATGTCTGTTTATGTTAATGTTTTTGTTTTATTTTTTGATAATTATGCATTTACATTATTCTCTCTCTGTTGAATACTTTCTTAAACTAGCACAAGTTTAGAATTGCAATGGACCAACGTTATAATTGAAGAGAAAGGTGTAGTCCCTCTGGGGTTCAGTGACAGAAGTACTGTAAATCCTATGCTGCTATTAAAGGACAATTCCATGAATGAATGGCAAACTAAGTCAAGAGTCAGGAAGAATAACGATGTAGTCGAAATTGAAAAGCTTAAAGGGACACAATAGTCATCAAAAACTTTAGCTTAATGAAACAGTGTTGTTGTAAAGATGCCCTTGCAATCTCACTGCTCAGTTCTCTGCCATTTAGGAGTTAAATCCCTTTTGTTTATGTCTATAAAGCACTAGCCACACCTACCCTGGCTGTGACTGACACTGCCTGCATGAAAACAAAATGGTTTCATTTCCAATCTGAAGTAACTTACTTTAACATTTCTTATCTCCTGCTCTGTAAATTGAACTTGACTCACACACAGGAGGCTCCTGCAGGGTCTAGACTCTAGGAGATCAAAAATTCTAAATTAACCCCTTCAGGACCGGCCTGTTTTTGCGATGTTTGTACGTTAAGGACCAGAGCAGTTTTAACACTTTTGTGGTGTTTGTGTTTAGCTGTAATTTTCCGCTCTCTCATTTACGGTTCCCATACAAGTTATATATTGTTTTTTTCAAGACAAGAAGGGCTTTCTTTACATACCAGTATTTATATTATGTCATATATTGTATTTAAAAAAAATAATGAAATATGGTGAAAAATAAAAAAAAAAACATGTTTTTGGACTTTTACTTGAAAAATCTTTTACTTATCTACAAAAGCTAATGAAAAAAACTGCTAAATAGATTCAAAATTTTGTCCCGAGTTTAAAAACACCCAGTGTTTACATGCTTTATTGCTTTTTTTTGCAAGTTATAGGCCTATAAATACAAGTAGGAAATTGCTGTTTCAATATATATATATTTTAAATGTATCAATAGTGACATTGTTACACCGTTATCTGTCATAAATCCCCGAAACACACCTAACATGTACATATTTTTTAAAGTAGACAACCCAGGGTATTTACAATGGGGTATGTCCAGTCTTTTTTAGTAGCCACCTAGTCACAAACACTGGCCAAAGTTAGCATTTATATTTGTTTGTGTGTTAAAAATGCAAAAACCGCTAACTTTGGCCGGTGTTTGTGACTAAGTGGCTACTAAAAAAGGCTGAACATACCCCATTTGCAATACCTTGGGTTGTCTTCTTTTGTAAATGGTATGCCATCATGGGGCTAATTCTCATTCCTTGGCTACCATACGCTGTCAAAGGCAACCTAACCAATCTGACAAATTTCAATAAAAAAAATCAAGCCTTATATTTGACCCTGTAACTTTCACAAACACTATAAAACCTCTACATGTGGGGTACTGTTATACTCAGGAGACTTCGCTGAACACAAATATTAGTGTATCAGAACAGTAAAATATATCACAGCAATAATATCCTCAGTGAAAGAGCTGTTTGTGTGTGAAAAATGCAAAAAACTTCACTTTCACTGACAATATCATCGCTGTGATATGTTTTACTGTTTTGAAACACTAATATTTGTGTTCAGCGAAGTCTCCCGAGTAAAACAGTACCCCCATGTACAGGATTTAGGGTGTCATAGAAAGTTACAGGGTTAAGCACAGTGCTAGCAAATTAAATTATCTGGACTTTTGGCCTGGGTTGGCAGGCAGGTCCCTCAAATTGCAATCATTAAAATTACTTAATTAGGTAAAAATATTACATAAATATGCACGTAGAATTTTAATATATATACATATTTATATATTTGACGTCTACGTGTATATTTATGAAATTAATAATGTAATTTTGTATGTGGACATATGTATATTTCGTATTATTTTTATTTATTTATTTATACATAGATATATATATCATTACATTCTAAGTGTATTTTGATATAAATATATATATATCAATATCAAAATACTGTTAGAATAAAATTGAATATATATATATAATTTTTTTTTAATTATTAAAAATTATTTTTATTTTTTGTTATTTATTTTTATTAACATATTATTTGTATTTTATAATAATATATATATACCATATATATAGTTATTATATATATTGTATATATTCGTGTGTAATTTAAATATAAGTGTATTTTTATATTAATATACGTATATATAAATATAAAAATACACTTAGTGTGACATTATATATATGATACATATACATATATTATATATATAGATATAATACATGTATATATATCATATATATACACATATTATAATTTTTTTTACACTGATTGTTTTTTTTTTTAACTTTATTTTATGATTTTACACTTGCAGGGAGACTGCCTGTCAGCACAGACAGTCCCCCTGCAGGCAGATACAAAGACCCCTATTGCGGTCATGTGATCGAGTGATCACATGGCCGTGGGGTCCTGATCTGCCGAGGGGGGACTGCCCGGGCAGACAGGCAGTCCCCCTGGACTGGGAGGAGAGCTGATCGCCGCCGTGGGACCGACGGCGATCAGGTAAGTAGCCCAAAACCGTTATGACGGTTCAGGACCGTCAGCGGTCCAAACGCACGTTTTACCGCTGACGGTCCTGAACCGTCAGCGGTCCTGAAGGGGTTAAACAGTATTTTCAATACAGGAAATGTAAACATTAGATGACTCTTTACAGGAAGTGTTTAGAATGGCTGTGTAATTCACATGCAGGCAGGTATGACTACGGCTGCATAAACAAAGTGATTTAACTCCTAAATTTTAGAGAATTGAGCAGTGAGACTGCAGGGGCATGATCTGTAAATACTTCATAAAGTTAATGTTGTTTTGATGACAGTACTGTCCCTTAAATATACTTTATTTTGATTTCTGCAATGTTATTTCTTCCTTCTGATATAATTTGATTGTATTTAATTTTGAAAATCCCTACAAGATACGAACCGAATAGCTTTGTTTGGGCATTGCACTTTCTTGTCTACAAATTACATCTATCTCTTCCCCAACCAACATTTGTTTCTGTTATTCGATACAACCATTTACCACTAGTGATGTCACGAACACAAAATTTTCGGTTCGCGAACGGCGGACGCGAACTTCCGCAAACATCCGCGAACCGTCGAACCGGGCGAACCGCCATAGACTTCAATGGGCAGGCGAATTTTAAAACCCACAGGGACTCTTTCTGGCCACAATAGTGATGGAAAAGTTGTTTCAAGGGGACTAACACCTGGACTGTGGCATGCCGGAGGGGGATCCATGGCAAAACTCCCATGGAAAATTACACAGTTGATGCAGAGTCTGGTTTTAATCCATAAAGGGCATAAATCACCTAACATTCCTAAATCACAATGGATATGGATTGACACCTGACATATGACATAT
This sequence comes from Pelobates fuscus, assembly GCF_036172605.1. NCBI lineage: Eukaryota > Metazoa > Chordata > Amphibia > Anura > Pelobatidae > Pelobates > Pelobates fuscus. The sequence goes on from NC_086321.1 coordinate 59,402,886, forward strand.
TGACACCTTGACACCTACTGTCCTCCCCCCGCCCCCACCCTGTGCGTGGTGGGTGGGGGGCCATAAAAATAATGAGGGGGGACCTACTGTCCTCCCCCCGGCCCCCACCGATGCATGGTGGGTGGGGGCCATAAATCACAATGGTGGGAGGACCTACTGTCCTCCCCCCACCCCTGCGTGGTGGGTGGGGGCCATACAAATAATGAGGGGGGACCTACTGTCCTCCCCCCGGCCCCCACCACTGCGCGGTGGGTGGGGGCTATAAAAAGAATGAGGGGGGACCTACTGTCCTCCCCCCTGGCCCCCACCCCTTAGAGGTGGGTGGGGGCCCTAAAAAAACAATAAGGGGGGGACCTACTGTCCCCCCCAGCCCCAACCCCTTAGTGGTGGGTGGGGGCCGTAAATAAAAATTCCCCCCCCAATCAAAGGTGACTAGGGGTCCCCAAGCCCCTAGTCACCCACCCCCCCACCCCCAAAAATGTTACCGCCTACCTACCCCCCTCACCCTAAAAAATAGTGAAGGGGGAATAAAATAACTAACCTGTAGAGAAAAATTCAACTTACCATTTGACGTCTTATTTTTTCTAAAATCTTCTTTTTTCAGCCCCAAAAAAGGCCAAATAATAAGCCATAAGAACTGTTGCAATTTAAAAAAAAAAAAACGAGCGCAAAAAAAATAATCCATCTTCACCCATGGAGCGCTCCGCGCAGACTGAGCTCTGCAGGGCGGGGGAAGGCTTATAAAGCCTTGCCACGCCCTGCAATCAGGCTAAGAACACTCTGATTGGCTGGTTTAAGCCAATCAGAGTGCTCATTGTCATTTAACACAGCGTGGGAAAATTCCAAAGAACTTTCCTACGCTGTGCAAAATGACACAGGACACTCTGATTGGTTAGATTCCAAGCCCAACAATCACAGTGCTCTGTGTCATTTTACACAACGTGGGAAAGTTCTTTGGAATTTTCCCACACTGTGAAAAATGACAAAGAGAACTCTGATTGGTGGGCTTGGAATCTAACCAATCAGAGTGTTCTGTGTCATTTTGCACAGTGTGGGAAAGTTCTTGGAATTTTCCCACGCTGTGTAAAATGACAAAAAGAACTCTGATTGGTGGGCTTGGAATCTAACTAATCAGAGTGTTCTGTGTCATTTTACACAGCGTGGGAAAGTTCTTTGGAATTTCCCCACGCTGTGTAAAATGACAAAGAGAACTCTGATTGGTGGGCTTGGAATCTAACCAATCAGAGTGTTCTGTGTCATTTTACACGGTGTGGGAAAGTTCTTTGGAATTTTCCCACGCTGTGTAAAATGACAAAGAGCACTCTGATTGGTGGGCTTGGAATCTAACCAATCAGAGTGCTCTGTGTCATTTTACACAGCGTGGGAAAATTCCAAAGAACTTTCTTACGCTGTGTAAAATGACACAGAACACTCTGATTGGTTAGATTCCAAGCCCACCAATCAGAGTTCTCTTTGTCATTTTACACAGCGTGGGAAAATTCCAAAAAACTTTCCCACTCTGTGTAAAATGACACAGAGCACTGTGATTGGTGGGCTTGGAATCTAACCAATCAGAGTGCTCTGTGTCATTTTACACAGCGTGGGAAAGTTCTTTGGAATTTCCCCACGATGTATAAAATGACAAAGAGCACTCTGATTGGTTTAAACCAGCCAATCAGAGTGTTCTTAGCCTAATTACAGGGTGTGGCAAGGCTTTATAAGGATTATTTTTTTGCGCTCGTTTTTTTTTTTTTTTTTAAATTGCGTCGGTTCTTATGGCTTTTTATTTGGCCTTTTTTGGGGCTGAAAAAAGAAGATTTTAGAAAAAAGAAGACGTCAAATGGTAAGTTGAATTTTTCTTTACAGGTTAGTTATTTTATTCCCCCTTCACTATTTTTTAGGGTGAGGGGGGTAGGTAGAGGGTAACTTTTTTGGGGTGGGTGACTAGGGGCTTGGGGACCCCTAGTCACCTTTGATTGGGGGAGGGGGGATTTTTATTTTGGGCCCCCACCCACCATTCAGAGGTGGGGGCTGGGGGGGACAGTAGGTCCCCCCTTATTGTTTTTTTTAGGGCCCCCACCCACCGCTCAGGGTTTGGGGCCGGGGGGAGGACAGTAGGTCCCCCCCTCATTATTTTTATGGCCCCCACCCACCGCGCAGGGGTGGGGGCGGGGGAGGACAGTAGGTCCTCCCCCATTGTGATTTATGGCCCCCACCCACCGCGCAGGGGTGGGGGCCAGGGGGAGGACAGTAGGTCCCCCCCTCATTATTTTTATGGCCCCCACCCACCACGCAGGGGTGGGGTTGGGGGAGGACAATAGGTCCCCCCCAGTGTGTATCAGGGTCCCTGAGGACAGGTGTCAATCCATATCTGCCAAGTAACCCTATGTAGGGGGAACAGTCCCTATTCTGCGCTGTGTCAGTGTGTATCAGGGATCCTTAGGATAGGTGTCAATCCATATCTGCCAAGTGACCCTATGTAGGAGGAACAGTCCCTATTCTGCTCTGTGTCAGTGTGTAACAGGGATCCTTAGGATAGGTGTCAATCCATATCTGCCAAGTGACCCTATGTAGGGGGAACAGTCCCTATTCTGCTCTGTGTCAGTGTCTGGGGGTAGTATCTGCAGTAATACAGAGTGTCTGGAGGGTGTATCTGCAGTAACACAGGGTGTCTTGAGGGAGTATCTGCAGTAATACAGGGTGTCTGGAGGGAGTATCTGCAGTAACACAGGGTGTCTGGAGGGAGTATCTGCAGTAACACAGGGTGTCTGGAGGGAGTATCTGCAGTAACACAGAGTGTCTGGGGGAGTATCTGCAGTAACACAGGGTGTCTGGAGGGAGTATCTGCAGTAACACAGAATGTCTGGAGGGAGTATCTGCAGTAACACAGAGTGTCTGGAGGGAGTATCTGCAGTAACACAGAGTGTCTGCGGGAGTATCTGCAGTAATACAGAGTGTCTGGGGGGAGTATCTGCTTGTAACATTTCTCTGCACTAAATAAAACAACCAAAAAAAAAAAATTGAAAAAATAAAATAAAATGGTTGCAGCTTCCAAATGAATCTAAAATGGATGCTGTCCAGTAGGTGGGAGGGTCTGCTAGGGAGGGTGTGCTGCTGATTGGCTGGAATGTGTCTGCTGACTGTGAGGTAAAGGGTCAAAGTTTATTCAATGATTAAAAATAGGGGGCGGACCGAACATCGCATGTGTTCGCCCGCGGTGGCGAACGCGAACATACTATGTTCACCAGGAACTATTCGCCAGCAAACCGTTCGGGACATCACTATTTACCACTCATGCCTGGTACTTAAATCTTTTTTTTTAACGGCTATAAGTTTTTTTAATGAGTCATGGAGGTAGTATTATCTATAATATTTTATGGTGGGTACTTTACAGCTCATGAGAAAGCAAATTAGATTTTTTTGTTTTACTTTTTAGTGTGTTAAGAACCATTAACCAAATCCTATAAAATGTAAAGGTACAACTGTTTTACTAAATAATTTTAGTGTTTTTAAATACCAAAATCTATTGAAAACAAGGCTATGGAACAGTTGCCTTCTGAATTTTTATGTTCTTTTTTTTTAGAACCGAGCTAACACCTGGCAACAATGAGAGAGACAATGAGCCGTGGGTCCATCGAAGCAATGCTTTTCCATTAATCCTTACTATCTGGTCACTCTCCTCACTATATATACACAATCATCACTCATGACGGTTGAGTTATAGAATGTGTCTACATTTTGTTCCAGAGAATGCAGGTCAAAAAAAATTATTCTCGTAGTTATGGCACCCTGTACATCATTCTGGCCCTTGTATGTGGCCTCAATTACATTGAAAAGCTGTTGTACATTAATATATCACTGACTGCCACTGTCTGTCACAAATCTTTTTTTTTCCTTTCAAATACATTACATCATTTAAAATTGTGCCATTTCTTGCCCTTGGCAGAAGACACTGTTAGAGTTGGCTAAATATATTTTTTTCTTTCCATCTTTTAATTAATCAATTTCACTTTCATATGCAAATCTAATGACAAGTCAGCTGTTCTCTTTGATTAACCTTCCCTTGGTTTCATAAAGCTTTTTTATCTTATCATATTCTCTCCTCCCTCTATGATTACCTCCTGCTAGCTTCCATTTTCTTTCCAATGTCCCTTGATGGGCTAATTACAGTTGTCCAGAACTGTGACTTCCTTAACATCTGTCAAAGCCCTTGTTTGAAAGTACAATGTATTAATTTTGTTACAGTAACCCCACCTTCATGTATCAGCATGTTTCTGATAAGTGAAGCTGTCATATTGAATCTCATTGTCTTTCATTGTTTACTACTTTATATCCAAATTATATAATAGCCTTCTAGTATAGAATTTATTTGGTTGAGCACACTATAAAGCTTTACCTAATATTTTGGTATTTTGGAGGTCCAAGGCTTATGATCAGGGTGATTTAAATGAATGCAGAATAGGACCATTTTATTAGTTTCCAGAAAATCTCTGCACTACTTGCTAGAACACCTCCCAAGCAGACATTTGAGCATTACTCATACAGCGTATGTGCTTGCCTGGCAAAAGTCCTGAGTTAGGTCGATCCGGAGAAGAAAATACGACAGAAAGTGGTCAATTACAGCGACTAAAATAGTGAGCTATTGTTGCCGTTTACTGGTTAACACTGACATTTAAATATAAAAATTCAAACTAAACATGTCTGAGACACCAGTATCAAGTTGTGCCACTCACCACCACCTGATGCATAAAAGATGAAGGTTTAAAGAAATATGTGAGATCCCCCATACCCAGTATGATTGGAGAAGTATTAAATGAAACATGCCTGGGAATGCACTATGATCTTTTTTTGGTGGGTTTCATGTTGAAATATATTAAAAGCTATGAGTCCAAGCTATGAGCAATAAGGAACACACTTAGACAAATTTGGAAGATGTAGGAATACAGTATCTAAAATGCTATTGAGATAATCTCACTGGTTTTAAGAATACTAGATAGGTTTTATCATTGACACTCTCAGCAACACACAACCTCATTTGATTTAGCTGCTTATGCTTATTTAGTAGTGATGATGGTACTTTAGTGAATAAATATATACAGTCCACAAAGTCCAATGATGCAACATGCAAGTTATTTTTGACGTGTACAGTTGTCATTCTGAAGGAAGGCTGGTGATGTTATTAGGAAAGAGAAGAGAGTGTCAGCAATACATAGAGCAGATTTGTAAATTTGACAGCGACACTGGTGGTGTTGGATGTTAATGGAATTTCTTTCCAAGTCACTTTGAATTGTTTATAATAAATCTGATGACTGGAATACATTTGGGGGAAAAAAAAACATATAAATTACAATATAATGTATAAACATAGGCAAACAAAAAAAGACAACATTAATCCCAGAGACAGCAGCTATTTACATACTTGAATGACATTTATGCAAACTGGTAAGGTTATTTGTAGACATAGTATCCTTTTAAATATAAAAAATAGAGGTTATTCTGATTTTTCACTTCTTTTAGAGTATGAATCATTTTCATTATATTTAAAATATATAAGTATATACGAATTACAAAAGCTGTACTTTGTTACTTTTACTAATCTTTTATTATTATTACTTTTTTATGTGTATAATCTGTGGAGTCTTGTGAATACACTGTATAACTATACATCAGTAAAAAGAATTTGAGATGCAGGGTAGGATTTTTTTGCTCAACATTGATAGATAAATAACTCAGATGACTCTTTCTTGACATTAGCTGATTAATTATCATTGAAACCCACCATTATATCCTGCTTCATCTCGACTTCCATTTACTAAAACCTATCATTCCATTTAATGTCTAATGTCATTTATCTCTGTCATGCAAATTGTCATCAGCATTTCAATGAAATTTTCTTCGTTCATATTTCATCACTTGCCTGACAGTGGAGGTAAAAGCTGATTTTTGTTCAAATTAAACCCTTTATCAACCATAAGGGTTCGTGTTGAAGTAAAGCATAATTGTCACATAAATATGGAAAGACTTTACAGATTTTCCGATTTTCTTAAAACACTATGCTAAAGAAATTGATCTGTTAAATTAATTTATTAACCACACAATTGACCACTTTTGTATGTTCTTACTTTACAACTAGAATATGTATATCTGTTTTAGAAGATCATGGTGGTTACATGCTCCTTATGGGCTTTAAAATGTTCCTTTAGACTTTGTGGACTTTAGTACAAGAAGACAGAAAATTACTTTGGAAAATAGAATTCTCATAAGTGGCTTAATTTTGGTGATAATAATTCTTGTAATATTTAACATTATTTTGATATGTTTCAAGAGTTTACGACCACCTCTTTTTATCTTACATATGCAACATGTGAATACATGTGTGTTGCAATTTTACTCTCAGAGCACATGTCTGTGATTCAATCCCTGTGTCTTGTGGTGCAGCTACAAACATGAGAGTACTTGGGCTCAAGTCCCAAGTAGAAATTCAAATGTAAGTGTGACTGTGATGGTACTCATATTTACTTGGAACATAAGACTGACATTTCATGTAGGTCTGTGGGTAAATCTTATTTTAAAGTCACCCTGTGCCCATTATCAGTCAGGGTGTGTATTGTAATATTAATTGAGTAATGTCTTGTATAATCTCCTGTCTGTCTGTGGAGCATGTGCATCAGTGTATTTTTACTATATATTTAAGGACAAGTTATCAAAGGCTAATCCTTGTCAAAAATATAGTATTGTGTGGTAGTTCCATTGAAAATGTTGTGTTCTCTCTGGTTTGTTCAGGGAATCCAGTAACAGATGTTTCATACCTGCTTGCTGGCTGCACTATTCTCCTGGTCCTGGGAACGTATTAAGAAAGAGCTATGCCCGAGAGCCATACGTGCCTTTATAAAGGCATTAAGTGGAAGCAGGACAGCAGGGGGATCGATATCTTCCTGGGCTACACATGAAAAGGCAGAAGGGTGATACCTGCCTGAGAAAAGCAGGGCAGGCAGAGTGGTCCACTCATGTGTGGGAGAATGAGGTACGGGCAGAAGGGTCCATACCTGCCTTGGAGATGGAAGCACGAGCAGAAGGGTCTAAACCTGCCTGGGAGGATAAGCCCTTCTGGAGGCCAGCCCAGTTGAGGTCACTCCTAGCTGCTGGCTTGACCCTCGGTATTGGTTTTCGCTAGTAGACTTACATTCCCAGTGGCTTTTCATCACAGTGATGTACACTTTTGGACAAGTCATCTCGTTGTTTTGTCATCATAGTAGATTTTGTGATGGGGGCATGAAGGGTCTAGATAAAAGCAACAGTTAAGTCCAGATGTCAGGATCCTATCCTGACAAACAAGACCTTTTTGTTCCGTTTATTCTGTTCCTTTAAAACAGGTTCCTGCACTGATTATATTTTACCACTAGTGGCCTCCCTTGCCTCTAGTTCTGAAAACTTACCTTATCATCATCATCATCTGCCTGGACTAATTGAGCAACTTACAAAAGACTACACCCAACTCACCACATTGCCTTTACATTGAAGTTGATGCTCATCCTGTAACACTTCAGATCCTGGCTCCTGTGGACCAACCTGTGGACTTACCTTCTTTGCTTCCATCCTTCTTACTTCCAACCCAGCTCAATAACAGCCTAAACTATACTTTATCTTACCCACCTGATTTCTACCAGCCTCATCCATACAACTTATCTGCTCCTTCTAATTGGGTGCTGATTAACTAAAGTTAACCTTTTCCTGTAATCCTGAAACCTATGTGTTCGGTTTGTTTTATTTTATCTATAGGTTTTCTTATAATTTACTTACATTCCTGTTCATAATCGATTTAGGGCATATTGCCAAAGCCCCATTATTTCTGTTTTCGTTCTCTCTTTCCTATACTTTCAGTTATAGGATATCCTGTTTATTCAATTATGTGAAAAATTCAACAATAAAGAACCTATTCTTAATGCTGGCCAAAGTCTCATATCTGACCTGCTCAAGATCATGACACCAGACAAGTGTATTCCCTGTGGCTGTTATTAAGTTCCCTGATTTAATATTCAGTTTTGCTAAAAAAGATTGCATACCCTTGGAGAATTGATAATAATAAAGCATGTTTAAAGAAAACATGAGTGAGCAGCCAAACCACATTTATTTTATTAATTATTTATTATGGGATTCATATTCAACTGTAGGTTATAACAGAATGGCAAAATCAAAAAAAAAAAACATGGCAACAAAGAAAAATAAATAAATGACCCTTGTTAAAAAGTCTGCATTCCCTTAGTTTTTAGTACAGTAAATTGCCCCCTTTAGCATCAATGACAGCATGCAGTCTTTCATAATAGTTGTCTATGAAGCCCCTAATCCTTGTAGGTGGTATAGCTGCCCATTCGTCTTGGCAAAATGCCTCCAGGTCATGCAAAGTCTTTGGTCATCTTGCATGAACTGCATGTTTGAGATTTCCCCAGATTGGCTCGATGACCAACAGAGGAGACTGTGATGGCCACTCCAGAACCTTCAACTTATTCTGCTGTAACCACTTGGCCTTGTGCTTAGGATCATTGTCATGCTGAAAAGTTCAAGAGCTTCACATGCGCAGCTTTCGTGCAGAGGACTGCAAATTGTCTACCATTTTTTTATGATAACTTGGTGCATTCATCTTACTATCAATTTTCACAAGATTCCCTGTGCCTTTAGAGTTCACACATCCGCAAAACATCAGTGAGCCACCACCATGCTTCACAGTGGGGATGGTATTCTTTTTACTATAGGCCTTGTTGACCCCTCTCCAAACATAGCGCTTATGGTTGTGACAATAAAGCTATATTTTGGTCTCATCACACCAAATTACAGTATTCCAAAAGCTCTGAGGTGTGTCAAGTTGTTGTAGGGAATATTGTAACCGTTTTGTTTTTGGGGGGGGGGGGGGGGGTTTGTGGAATTGGCACAGTAAAGGCTTTTTTCTGGCAACTCGACCATGCAGTTCACCTTTGTTCAAGTATCGTTGTATCGTGCTCCTTGAAACAACCACATCATTTTTTTTCCAGAGCAGCCTGTTTTTCTCCTGAGGATACCTGCAGGTTTTTCTTTGTATCCCAAACAATTCTTCTGGCAGTTTTTTTTAGGGAAGAAAGTAGATTTTTGTTTTAACTCAGTATGGAAGATATCGGATTGAATATTAGTACGAGATTCCCTTTCTAGGGGATTTTGTTTTTAAAAAGGCATATTTCTCTCTTTAATTTAATAAGATCGATATATACAACAAATTTATTTTTCTGAGTAATTTGGGGAGCAAACTTTAAACCTCTTTTTAACACTTTTATTTCCATATGGATTAGGTCTTGATAGCAAGCTTGGTATATAGTTTATGTGAAAAGAAATAAGAAAGGCAATATAGTGCTAATGGTAAATCACAATAAAATCAGATAAAATGGTGGTGAAGTGAAACACTCACATTTAAAGGAGCGTGTATGTGAAAATTGGCTCACACCTACAATCCACGATGCGATGCATCTCAAAGAGAAAACATGGAGAGAAGGGAACCAGTGTGCATTCTGTTTCAAATGATGTGCAAGGTAAAAATAAGTAAACTGCTCACCTTTTTCAGAGCCCTGTATCCTGGCTCTGAGAAGTAATAGTTATGTGCCAGTATATGTGGGGATGGCACCTCCTCCTCGGTAGATTCGGTAGAGCAATACTAAAAATATTTAAATTTATTAATACAATGCATAAATACAACATATAGTATAAAAATATAAAATAAATAAAAAGTCCTGAATAAGCCAAAACGTGTTTCACTCTTAGAGAGCTTCCTCAGTCAGCTGCTATCAAGTTACAAGCTTGCTATCAAGTTACATGGGGTAAGTGTACCCCCTCATCCTTTCAGCGCTCCACTTATAGGTGTAGATTTTCCACTTATACCGCTTTATAGACTTTGGAATTTTTTGGGTGTGGACAAGAGGGTATTTCCACACAAGTGTTTTGAGCTGCTGTAATGAATTTATCCTTCATCCTAGCACTTTAATGGACACACATTACTCCCAAAAGGAGGTACATTTCACTTATCTGTAAGAGACTTCAAAAATCCATATAAAGGAGAAAAAAAATATACAAAATATAACAATTGATAACATATTATTCTAATGTTATTTATGTGATTATGTGCCCAAGTAACTTAACATACGTGGGAATAACCACCCACATCTTACAAAGCTGTATTCAAGAACATATTGGTAATATTAGAAATGGATAAGAAGAATACAGTTTATGAGAACATTTTAAAGAGAATCATAACATTGATACTATAGGACTTAAATTTTACAAATGTACTATTAGTTAATACATATAGGTATACCTATTCACACCAAATGTTTTCAAATAATCTAAAGAGAACTTCTCCCAAATGAAGCTTAAAGTGCCTTTTCAGTGCTGCAGTTGAGAGGAGAAAATACACATACACAAATAAATAATTATAAATACAGTCTCTTTTTACTTTTAAGGGCTCATCACTTTCGATGATATTAGAAGTCTGATACAAAAAAAAAAAAATGTGTAGAGCCCACCAAGCAATAAATGTACTTTGTCATTATTTTTTTTAACACATAACACATATTGTAATACAATTTTAAAAAATATATATTTTTTTTACATATAGTCTAATGCTTCATGTTCTCTAAAGGGACTTATGTTAAAGATATATGGGTTTAATATGTATTTGGCATTTACTAACCCATAATTACAGTGAGCTACAAAATACACTTCAAAAGATGCACTCTTTTCGAAGCGGTGTTACACAATTTGATATAAGATGCCCATCTTACAATATTGACACTTTCTGATATTGGGGACAAGTTTATAATCTGGAAAGCAAAACAAAATTCCTAAATAATAATATATTATTGTAAACTGCTTCAATACACAGAAAATATACGAAATATATATTCTGTTTAATTATATATGTTCTTGCTTTTTTTCTATGGGCTTCTAATTAGTTTTACTCCCTAAGGTAAAACACAATAAATCCTTCACAATAGCTAGAGGATATAATAAGGAGAATAACCAGTATTAAATTTGACCTCTCTCCATAACACTTAATGTATTTAACATGAGATTCTGAAGTGATTACATCCTGCAACCAATAGCCATGGTTACAACAAAAAAAGGGAGTAGTTATTACTGATCTTTCAAGTTGAGTAAAAAATCAGTTTCATTGTTTAAATCTCCAAATTGCCAATATTTATAGTGAAACTGCCCCTTAACCTTTCAACTGAGCCTAGAATATCAAAATCTATTAGATTTGAGAACAGCAGGTATTTTTTTAACTTTGATCCAGTTAAATCATTTTTCCAAAAATGTAAATTTTGTTGAGAATGTCTGATGCTTGTCTGTGTGGAAGTTTGGCTCAGCCGAACATTTGTCCTTAAAAAAATCCAAAAAAAAACTTTTTAAAATTAATTTGGGTCTTTCCGGCAATTGTTTAGTAGATTGATCTTTAATGTGGTTGATTGGACAAGACATGCGGTCCACATCATTGGGCAGCTTTCTTGTCCAGACAAAAAAAGGGGGGAGGACAGGGAAGACTTGGACGGGCACTCTGACAGTAGGGGATAACCCTCAAAAAACTACCAAGGTAGTTACAGAAAAAACATACATAGGATGAGTGCCCTGCAATATAAAATATAAATTTTAATAGTAAATAGTAAAAAATAAGGTGAAAAACCACCAATAAGTGAAGGACAAATAAAATCTGTACAATTCCGATAGAATACAGTATCCCACACACCAAATAGGTGCTAAGTATATGGGTCTATACGGATAATATGCCAGATGTTCCAACATGTGAGGGATAGGAACCCAATATTGTAGACCCCCACCCTGTTGGAAATAAAACACTGCTGCAAATAACAAAAAGGAGAAAAAGGGAGGACAAACACTAATAGCAGATATAATATTAGCAAAAATTGGCAAATAGTGCCATGGGAACAAAAACCTCAATCAAAGGATCCCTAAAGCCATAAATAAGGTGACAGATTGTTAATTAGCAATCATGGGTTAATACCCCAATACATAATAGCCCTAGAGAGAGGTCCTGTTCAGAAGTTTACAGTGTCCTCTCTTAGATACCTATGTGCAACAGAGCAGTAATTTTGCACGTAATAAGTGAATAAGAACAGCTGAGACCTCTAGTGTATGAGGTATCAGACAGGTCACATGAACATACCGTGTTCAGGATAAGGGTTGTAAGCGGTATGACTAGATAATAAGAGCAGCCCTAATCGCAAATAAAACATATAATAAACACCCCTCAATTATAAGGGAACCCTAAATGCCTGACACATATATGAACGGGTAGCACACTCAATAATGTGCCCTAAGTGACAAACTCCTGATAAGTTACAGAGAGACTTCAGCAAATACCCGGGAGACACTGGGTGCAGCCAAATCAACACAAACGTTAGTAATAACGAGGAAAATGGGCTGCAGCAGTATCCCAGTAAACCTTAAGTAGCTCTCCGGGTTTCGCCTGATGGGAGTTGAAGTCCACTCCACACTGTTGCAAATAACAAAAAAGGAGAAAAAGGGAGGACAAACACTAATAGCAGGTATAATATTAGCAAAAATTGGCAAATAATTCCATGGGAACAGAAACCTCAATCAAAGGATCCCTAAAGCCATAAATAAGGTGACAGATTGTTAATTAGCAATCATGGGTTAATACCCTGATACATAATAGCCCTAGAGAGAGGTCCTGTTCAGAAGTTTTCAGTGTCCTCTCTTAGATACCCATGTGCAAAAGAGCAATAATTTTGCACGTAATAAGTGAATAAGAACAGCTGAGACCTCTAGTGTATGAGGTATCAGACAGGTCACATGAACATACCGTGTTCTGGATAAGGGTTGTAAGCGGTATGCCTAGATAATAAGAGCAGCCCTAATAACAAATAAAAAATATAATAAACACCCCTCAATTATAAGGGAACCCTAAATGCCTGACACATATATGAACGGGTAGCACACTCAATAATGTGCCCTAATTGACACACTCCTGATAAGTTACAGAGAGACTTCAGCATATAACCGGGAGACACTGGGTGCAGCCAAATCAACACAAACGTTAGTAATAACGAGGTAAATGGGCTGCTGCAGTATCCCAGTAAACCTTAAGCAGCTCTCCGGGTTTCGCCTGATGGGAGTTGAAGTCCACTCTGGATCCATTGTATCCCTGTTGCCATGATGTGCTAAGAGAGTAGGAGATACAGCTGGATCAAAGGCCCCTTAGCTTTCTTGTCCATTATAACAGGCCGAGCTGCTGATTGGCCCTCCCTTAAAAAAAAAAAAAAAAATCAGCTTTGTCTCTGTTTTGTCTCCATTATTTTGAAGCAAGGTGTGAAACCCCTATTTCTGAAGCATTCCAAGATATTCTAGCATGAACTTGTCATTTGCTCAATTTTACGTTGGCATGTCACTATCTTACTACCTACTGCTCTTTCTATCTATCTAATTGAGCAATCTAAGTAGATAATAATTGGCCTTGCATGTAAATACATTTTATCCCATCGTTGGTTATTCTTTGTGTGTTCTTTAACCATTAAAGAATGTTCTAAGAATGTATATTTGGTGAAAGAAATCAATATGCAAAAAAATAGGACACAGCTGGGTCGTGCTATCTTCCCATTGACATTTTGGATTATGCCGTATCACAGTATAGCAAAAAACATAGAAAAAACATAGAATAGCATATGTTAATTTAACATTGCTAAATTAACTTTTACTAAATTTGGGAGAAATACATGTTGGCTACCACTGATTAACTTTCTTGTGGCTGTTGGATCATTGTCAAGGTCGACAATCAGAGGCTATCAAATAATTCTCTGACATGTATGTTTATTTTTGGTATAACAGGCAGATTTTACTCCTTAACCTTCATTTCCTCTCATTTTCAAAGAAGATTTTGTTTTGAATTCTGTATCAAGATAGTTGGCAAGAAGAAACTGTAATTCGAGTCAAATATGTTCTTTGAACAAATATTCTAACGCCAAATTATAAAAAAAAAAAACAATTAAGAAAATGCAGTTTTGTTCTTCTCACTTCTAACTTTGTGGATTATGTCTCAATTAACAGAGTGACCTATTGTCAGTACTTAAAACAATTTGCTTTGAATTGTAAAATGTTGAACAGTACTGACATTACAAATAGCTTGTTTATGCTTGAATGTGGGCAGGAAACATTCTGTCAGCAATGTACACATTTATAAACAGCCAGATTGCCTGTCAGCTTGTAGCAGAACAAGCAATATTTTTAAGAAGGAACTTCAATTACCTTTTTCAAATACATTTTTATAGATGACCATACAGATGGTTTATAAGGCTAAAATCATGGCTAAGGAATTGGGAAGAATAGGTACAGTTGGAATGGTTTGGGAGCAGCACTGCCCAGCTGTTCTGTGTCTCCCAGTAAATAAAGGGGACCTGGCATGCTTCCTCTATGCAAAAACAAATATAGTAAGTGCTCACCTACTGGGCTAAATGTGAAACACGCAATGGTAGTAATGGTAAGTACAGAGTGCTAAATTATTTAAACCTGTTAGCCTATTAGGTGAATAAGAACTGCATATTATAATCCTAAAACACACCAATCTATTGCACGAAAAGTAATTTTTATTAACAAACCATAAATACAATATAATTAAAGTGCTGCCATATTAAGTGCAAAACAGTATAATGAATACAAAGTCACAACCCTCTATGTGTCTAATTTCTCCCCCATCATCTCTGAGTCCCCCCTCCTGTCTCATTCCCTCATCCCCTCCATTTGTCTCATTTCATGCGTTAACCCATCAATGTAATATCAAAGATACTGACTGGGCTGGAGACCTCAGAACACCCCCAACATTTTGGCTTATGCCTTCAAGGGGATGCTTCCCCTATGCCCCTCATAAAATTATGCAAGTGAGGGTTGAATGAAGGGTTGATAATACCCTCATGTGCCAGCCTCCATCTCTGGGCTGTGGGCTAGGGTACTATAGTTAATGTACTTAAACTTGGGTTGGCAAAGCAGCAGCTGCTTCCTGTCTCCACCCCCAAACTGTGGACAGGGGGCACAATTATCAAAATGTAAGTAATTAAACTGTTTGCTATTTTTCATTTTACTAACTTACTTGAGATACACCATGTGGCAAAATTATCCTCGCCACTTGTACCTGGAGAGGACTGCTTGCCAGCCTCTTGCCATGTGATTATGGTCCCTGGGAGGTTTGTCCCTTTAATAACAAGATTTGGGCACAATGGATTTTCGTTGTGCTGCTGCTGGCCCTTTAACTTCCAGAGGAAGGATTTGTACTTTTAAATTGGCACTTCAGATACAGTCGAAGTGCCGAAGTCGTCGAAGTGGCCGCCATTTGAAAACCGAACACGTGGCGGCGGCCATTTTAATTTAGTTGTACACGGTCAGCGGTGCGTGCCACTGAATCTATGGAACTAAAATCGGCTACGCATTTGCACAAACACCGCTGACCCTTACCTTCTCAGGAACTTCGACGCTTCGGCTGGAATTCAAGTGCGTTCGACAATTCGAACACACTGTTAGACTGGGATATTTGCACGACATTTTTCCGTGTGAAATTGACCGACCGCACAGCCGAACTCTATAGAACTCTTTTTGGGCATGCGGTCGGTCAAAGGTGACTTATATATATCTCCCGAACGGCTGAACAGATTAGAATGATTTTTGAGTATGTTTGTATTTGGAATGTGCTGATTAAGAATATGTTATTAATATTGGATGTATATTGGATGTATAGTTTGAGAGTTATGAAAGTTGGGTAAAAAGTATGTTTTAAACTGTACGGCTAATTGGGTTACCTCTCATGCTAAGGGGAGGAGATGTGTGGGATGTAACCAGTGTGTGATTGGGTAATTCATAAATGTTTGTGGGCTTCTCCCTTGCTTGGGAGAATTGCATAAAAGCAGAGTGTGTGTCATTAAAAATCAGTCTTGTTCCAGCATTAAGCTTTGGCTCATGTGTGGATTATTTGGTGATACCAGCGATTTATTACTCTGTGAATTACTTGGTGATTATATTTTATGGGAAGAAGGGAATGCTTGACGGAACAAAGGATTGTACCATCACACACCGGGCATGAGATACCTCTTCCACGAGAACCAGAAACGCTATGCTTTGATCAGGAGGGGTGATGCAGGGATTAACTCCTTTGCTGATAGCAGTCACCTGACACTCTCAGCCAATGAGCAGGCTCTCATTGGCTGAGAGTGTCACATGATTTCAAGGTGTACCCCAGGTAATTTGTCAAACTGTTAGGAAAATGTTTTGAATATTAAGATTGATGGCAGCACTCCTGGCACCCTTACTACTACAGTGAATTCTTATGGTGCTTGGGGAGTTACTTTAAGCTCCCACTTATTTCATTGAATCTCTCATCCATCCATAGACAATGGAATGAGAATAGTTAAAAAATAAGTAGCTAAGCAACATCACTTTGCAGATGTCCAGTGTCTCCAACCCCTGGGCTGTGAGCGATGGAGCCATGGCTAGCTAACAGTGGATAAGAGCTAACAGACATTTGTATTTTTGGCATGTGATATTATTTCTAAAACATTTTATCCTCCATCACAATATTTTTATAATAAAATAAATATTTTAAGTAACCCTAAACTGCAACAAAACTTGCTGTTTTATCTTATGTTTATGTGCAAACGGTATCCCATGTTATAAATTAAATGGTATGCTATTTTTAAATGAAAATAGTTTGGTAGATAACTTATTTTTGTACCAAAGCAAACTCCAATGAGAAAACAATTTACAAGACATACCTACTTTTTACCTTCACCGATGTCTTATAACTCTCACATTTACTTTTAAACTCCTTGTTTGAGAAATATAGAACATATTTTAGGGACCTGGTGAGTACCTTTTCGCCAAATCTATACACTGAGGACATTGCCGCAATGTGTCAAATTGTAAATTCTGTGAATTCAGAAGAACAGAATCTGACAATAAAAATAGGAGTCTAGTACCCATCTCTGAGAGGCAAGAATAACAGGATCTATGCATGTGACAGGCTTATACTAGAGGAGGCAGACTGAGGATCCTCACTGATGTACTATCCACATTTTAATAATGCAAGCCTTTGTAATCTTAAGAATAAACCTAGCAAGATAATGGCAATAAAGTAATCTATCAGTCCATTCTTTTTTTATGTGTTTGGAGAATCAGTATCAAAGTATAATTTTAATTTCCTTATAAGGATCATAGTAAAAGTGCAAACTGGCAAACGTCTGTTTCTTTATATTGAAAATAAAAGGTGTAATAACAAGAATTTTTTTTAATTATTATTATTATTATTTTTACAGAGTTTGGAAGATGTTAAACCCGATCAGTAACGATTGCTTGCTTTACTTTGAGTTAGCACCTTAATTTTACATCTAGATTCAACTTCAGCAAAACACAAAATAATGGACAAATTAAGTGTGGCAGCTGTAAATATTAATTGCTCCCCATGAGTGTGACTCCAATTAATCCTGGTGGGCTTGGCCAGATTTGTCCCAGCATTGCTCCTTGTTTGATGATGCTGCGCTTCATAATGCCCAGCCACAAAGCAAACAAACTGGTACGCATGCACAGAAAATGATCATGAGGCATATACTTGAGACCAGAGACAGATGTGGCAGGGTACGTTATGCCAAATACTAAAATGAATGACCATGTACTATATAGTTAATGCTACCATCATTGGTGTTTGCAGAAATTTGTCTGTGGTAGGTGTATTTGCAGTGACATTCTCTGTCCCTTTTTGATAATGTCATGACAGGGAGTGGCATAGTGGTTCCCCAAGTTTGTAGCACGTAAAATACAATAAATGTAATGTAATTTATCTCTCTCAGTCTCTTGTGCTATCACAACTAAGGAAGGCTGAACTTGATGGACGCAAGTCTCTTTTCAGCTATGTAACTATGTAACTAGTCTGGTCACATGAATGCAAGCCAACACCCTGACAGCCTGATTTATATATTATCCCACCTCAATGACTGTGTGCCTTCATTGGCCAAGTGGCAGTTCCAAAATCACCATTAATTGGCTGCCCTCTAACATCAATCACAAAAATTTGCTAATTTCATTGGACACGGAATAGTGTCACGGAATAGTGAAACCAGATAGGGCAAGCAAGCATTACATTGCACAAAAGGAATTAGCTTACTGGTCAAGATACCTGTCATCATTCACGTAATTTTCCCTCCCTCTGGTTTTCCACTTTTCAAAAATCCGAATCGCTTTGGCACTTTGGAGCTCCGGCACCTTCGAACTACCGAGCTTGTATTGTTCTTTTAATGTATTCAGTAGACATATATCTATTTAGACAATGTAAAATTTTTAGGTAGTCTTGTTTTTCAGCAATAACTTCTAGAAGGAAGATGAGACTAGGTTGACATAGCCCAAATCTCAAAATCACTGCTCTGTATCATGAATAAGACAAGAAAATTAACCCCTCAAGGACCAAACTTCTGGAATAAAAGGGAATCATGACATGTCACACATGTCATGTGTCCCCAAGGGGTTAAAGGGACACTATAGTCACCTGAACCAATATAGCTTAATGTAGTGGGTCTGGTGTCTATAGTCTGTCCTTGCAGTCTTAACACTATCTTTTTAGATACAAGGCAGTGTTTACATTGGTGCCTAGTAACACCCTTAGTGGCAGTCACTCAGATGGTCAGTGGTCACTAGAGGTGCTTCCTATCTCAGTGCATTGCGCAGCACTTACGGTCAGTGTCTCCACGCTCTGCATGGTGACACTGAACACTCCCCATAGAAATGCATTGATTAAATGCATCTCTATGAGGAGATACAGATTGGCGCAGAATGTAATTTTGCCCCACATGCTTAATAGCCTTCCAATGCTTTCCTATGGAACACATGGGGTGGATGGTAACACTGTAATAAAGCTGTTGGCCCTAATTAGAAATGCAGATAAAACACATAAATTAGTCCCGTGCTCAATTTCCCCCTGATCTTTGGTATATCTATAGCAATCAGCTCTCAATACCTTACCTGCACATTATGCAAAATTTCAATGGACACAAATACATTTTTTTTTTTTTTTTTATTCAGATAGGAATCATGTCATATCATGTCAAAAATCAATGCATGTTTTGCACAGGCCATTAATACCCTTATCATCATTTGATTTATTTCCACTCTTTTGCTTTGACTCGTTCTCTCCCTAAACTTTATTTGATTTTTCAAACCTAAAATTCCTTTATCTTTCTCTTCCTAGTCCTATGTCTATCCTCCATCTCTTCTCTATTCCCCTATTTCTCCTCCTTCTCCACCCTCCCTACAATTTCCCTCTCCCACCCCCTGTTGCTTTCCCTTCTATCTCTGGAGAGAGAGTTTGTCCACCTCCGTTCTCGATAATGAATAAACATTTCTTAACCCCTTAACGACCAAACTTCTGGAATAAAAGTTAATCATGACATGTCACACATGTCATGTGTCCTTAAGGGGTTAAGGACACATGACGGACAAATTCCGTCATTATTCCCTTTTATTCCAGAATTTGTTTCCTTAAGGGGTTAATGTCACTGGAATGAACATTAACCCCTTAAGGACACGTGACATGTGTGACATGTCATGATTCCCTTTTATTCCAGTAGTTTTGTCCTTAAGCGGTTAAAGAGTAAGCTCACCTGCAAATTTCAAGGTCAATCGTGTAAGCTTTGCTGCTTAAAATGGTTTTGGTGCTTACTGTGTAGTGCCAATTCTCTACCTGCTCCTCTTTATTTTAAATACAAAAATGTCAACAAACATAACATAAAAAACTATATATTAGCCCAAAACAAAAGTTACATGGCTTAAAACATGACGTTTTAAGATATAAATAAATGCATTTTGTTTAACCTTTTTGCAACATATGCTAGCTTCTCACCACCAGTATTGATTTTTCTAAGGTTTTTCCTTGACAAAAGTCTGACAGCCCTAAATAATGATTGCCATGTTCTCTACAGGACATTTAATAACACGATCATGTCTTTTAACGCCTTTTCATTGCAATCCTGCGAATTTCAGCTAATGATATTATTTAGCTTAATTTTCCAAGTGCCCTATCCTTGACATTTCTAGTTTAACAGACATGTCCACTGATTTTGCTTTATGCGCAGAAGTATGTAACCTTTTGATTTTACTGAACCTTTAAAAAAAATATATCAATATATATTTTATCACTGAATGATGTTTAATTTACAACTGAGTACAATGACGATGAAAAATTCAGATCAAGATGTTTTAGAATATAAATTTTCATAAAGTAAAGCAAAGATAGCTAACTGCTTCATTTGTGAATTACATTTACTGGAACGTTCAGTCAGCCTGAAGACAATATGAGCAACACAGGATGTGTAGATAACAGTCATCTCTGGGTTCAAGGTTAGCCATGACTACAATAATGTAAGAGTTTCCCTTAGGTAAACTGCGCGATTTAAAGCAATGCTTCCAATATGATATTGAGAAATGAAAAAAATAACTTGAGAATAATATGTTAAAATAATAATCTGCTATATAATTGCATATCAAGAGAGAATGGATGGCGACATGCAAAGCTATCTTGGGGTTCTAGAAATATTATATGTTTTATGAATGACCCCAGAACCTGGGGATGGCATGAATTTCCTTTAACACACACTTTGCAATGAGTTATCATGTCTAGTAGGTGATTTTAGAAAGTATATGGTTTTTTTTTCCATCATTTTTATAATTTTGTTACAAAACAGCAGGTTGTCCAGAGGTCTGTACCCTGAGAACTCCTTGCAAATCTCACCACACTCAGTCAGACATTAACACACACACTCTGTAACAAGTTCTCATGGGTATACAGTTACAGACAGACAACTACATTAATTGAACTGAACACAGTGGTTCACACTAAGACAAGCTGACAGAGACAGACTGACTGAAACACACATACACTGAACAAAATTATAAACGCAACACTTTTGTTTTTGCCCCCATTTTTCATGAGCTGAATTCAAAGATCTTTTTCTATGTACACAAAAGGCCTATTTCTCTGAAATATTGTTCACAAATCTGTCTAAATCTTTGTTAGTGAGCACTGCTCCTTTGACGAGATAATCCATTCACCTCACAGGTGTGGCATATCAAGATGCTTAAAGACAGCATGATTATTGCACAGGTGTGCCTTAGGCTGGCCACACTAAAAGGCCACTCTAAAATGTGCAGTTTAATCACACAGCACAATGCCACAGATGTCGCAAGTTTTGAGGGAGCGTGCAATTGGCCACCAGAGCTGTTGCACACACGCACATATTATATTATATGTGTATTGCTTATTATATATATATATATATATATATATATATATACATACATACACATACATACATACATACATACACATAGACACGTATTATATGTGTGTGTGTGCATATATATATAGCCAGCGTTTGTAACTAAGTGGCTACTACAAAAGACTGGAAATACCCCATTTTGAATACCCTGGGTTGTCTACATTTGAAAATGGTATGCCATGATGGGGTTATTTCCCATTCCTGGGCTACCAAAAAGTTTCAAAAGGCAACACAGACCCAGCAAATCAATCTGGCAAACTGAATTGGGTAAGCACTATATTGACCCTGTAACTTTACAAAACACTATAAAACCTGTACATGGGTTGTTATACTCGGGAGACTTAGCTGAACACAAATATGAGTGTTTAAAATAGTAAACCTTATCACGACGATGAAATCACCAGTAAAAGTGAAGTTTTTTGTGTAAAAAATGCAAACAACAAATAAAAATGCTAACTTTGGCCAGCGTTTGTATCTAAGTGGCTACTACCAAAGACTGGACATAACCCATTTTGAATACCCTGGATTGTGTAGTTTTTCAAATGGTATGTCATGGTGGGGTTAATTTTCATTTCTGGGCTGACATACCATCTCAAAGGCAACATAGTCAATCTGGCAAATAGCAATTTACAAAAACAGAAATTGGCAAATCTTATGTTTGACCCTGTAACTTTCCAAATCACCATAAAGCCTGTACTTGAGGGGTACTGTTGTACTTGTGAGACATTGCTCTACACAAATATGACTGTTTCAGAGCAGTAAAATGTATTATACTGATAATATCATCGGTGAAATGGTAGTTTAGGTGTGAAAAATTAAAAAATATATATAAATGCTAATTTTGGCCAGGGTTTGTGACTAAGTGGCTACTATAAAGACTGGACATACCACATTTGAATACCTTGGGTTGTCTACTTTTACAAATGGTATCCCATGATGGGGTTCATTTTTATTCCTGGGCTGCTATACAGTCTCAAAGGCAACATAGGCCAAGCAAACCAATCTGGCAAATTTGAATGTGCAAACGTGGAAAAGGGGAAATTCCGACATTTGACCCCTGTAAGTTTGCAAAAACCCATAAAACCTGTACATTGGGATTGGGCACTGTTGTACTCAGGAGATGTTGAACACATATTGGGGTGTTCTTTGTCAGTAGCACATAACAGGAATTGAGAATCCATGTCTCAAGTATAGAGATGTCCCAAATAGTTCGCCGGTGAATTGTTCCTGGCAAACATAGCTTGTTCGCGTTCGCCACGGCAGGCGAACATATGCAATGTTCGGTCTGCCCCCTATTCGTCATCATTGAGGAAACTTTGACCCTGTACCTCACAGTCAGCAGACACATTCCAGCCAATCAGCAGCAGACCCTCCCACCTCCTGGACAGCATCCATTTTAGATTTATTCGGAAGCTGCATTCTTAGTGAGAGGAGGGACAGTGTAGCTGCTGCTGATTTAATAGGGAAATCGATAGCTAGGCTAGTGTATTCAGTGTCCACTACAGTCCTGAAGGAGTCATCTGATCTCTGCTGTAAGGACAGCACCCCAAAAAGCCCTTTTTAGGGCTAGAACATCAGTCTGCTTTTTTTTTTCTGTGTAATCTAATTGCAGTTGCCTGCCTGCCAGCATGTGTGTCAGGCTCACAGCGTATACTTTGCCCACTTGCCCAGTGCCACCACTCATATCTGGTGTCACAATAGCTTGCATTTAAAAAAAACAAAAAACTTTTTTGACTGTAATATAATAGCAGTCAGTTTCCTTCACATGTGTGCGTTTCAGGGCCTGCCAGGGCACAGTGTCACACCAGTGCAACTCATATCTGGTGTAACAGTAGTGTACATTTAAAAAAAAAAAAAAATACAAAATGACAGGCAGAGGCAGGCCACCCCGCAGGGGCCGTCGTGGTCATGGTGCTGTGATTCCTTTTGGCCCAAGAATAATGCATAATGCCCAGTTTTCAGAGGCCACGTACCCTGAACTCGAAAAGTTCTGAGGACATAGTTGACTGGCTAACACAGGACACCCACTCTTCTACAGCTTGCGCTCAGAACCTTGAAGCACCATCCTCGCCCAGCTTAGCTTCGGGCACCTCTCAAGTTACCACTCGCCCGCCTGCTGCCACCACCAACACTAGCACCACAGCCACTTCACTTGATCTGTCAGAGGAGTTATTTACACATCAGTTGGAAGAAATGAGTGATTTGCAACCATTATTGCCAGAGGATGTAGATAACAGGGATATGTCTCAGTCAGGCAGCATTACACACATGGACGTAAAGTGTGATGATGATGTTGTACCCGCTGCTGCTTCCTTTGCTGATTTGTCAGATACAAGTGAAGCGGTTGATTATGATGATGCGTCCTTGGATGTCACGTGGGTGCCCGCTAGAAGAGAAGAAGAACAGGGGGAAAGTTCAGATTGGGAGACAGAGAGGAGGAGGAGACAAGTTGGAAGCAGGGAGAGGTCATCGCAAGGAGCTAGTGGCACAGTCAGACAGCATACATCAGCACCCGGGGTCAGCCCGACAGCACGCTAATCAACGCATGCTGTTGCCACCACCAGAATGCCGTCATTGCAGAGCTCAGCAGTGTGGCTTTTTTTGTGTGTCTGCCTCTGACAACAGTGATGCCATTTGCAACCTGTGCCAAAAGAAACTGATTTGTGGGAAGTCCAACACCCACCTAGGTACAACTGCTTTGCGAAGGCACATGATCGCACATCTCAAGCACCTATGGGATCAACACATGAGCACGCAAACTCTAAGCCGCCATCCTCCTCCTGGTCCAGCATCTTCAGCCACGTCAACCACTGCTGTCCTCCTTGCCCCCTCTCAACCATCCGCCACTCCGTCTCTCGCCTTGAGCAGTTCCTGCTCATCTGACACAGTCAGGTGTCTGTCAAGGACATGTTTGAGCGTAAGAAGCCAATGTCACAAAGTCACCTCCTTGCCCGGCATCGGACAGCTGGCTTGTCTGAACTCTTAGCCCGCCAGCTTTTACCATACAAGCTGGTGGAGTCTGAGGCGTTCCAAAAATTTGTAGCTGTTGGGACACCACAGTGGAAGGTACCCGGACAAAATTTCTTTGCACAAAAGGCAATCCCCAACCTGTAATCGATTGTGCAAAAGGAAGTAATGGCATGTCTGGCACAGTATTGGGGCAAGGGTCCATCTGACCACTGATACCTGGTCTGCAAAGCATGGTCAGGGCAGGTATATCACCTACACTGCGCATTAGGTAAACCTGCTGACGGCTGCCAAGCATGGAATGCGTGACTCTGCAGAGGAGTTGGTGACACCGCCACGACTTGCAGCCAGGCCTGCTGCCACCTCCTCTACTCCTCCTACTCCATCCTCTTCCATAACCTCCTCGGCTGAGTCCTCTTCTGCTGCGTCTTGCTCCACATTAACGGTACCCCCGCAGCTCCCCAGGTACTATTCCACATCCCGGATACGGCAGTGTCACGCCGTCTTGGGGTTGACTTGCTTGAAAGCAGAGAGTCACACCGGACCAGCACTCCTGTCTACCCTGAATGCACAAGTGGATCAGTGGCTGACTCCGCACCAACTGGAGATCGGCAAAGTGGTTTGTGACAACGGAAGAAATTTGTTGGTGGTATTGAATTTGGGCAAGTTGACACATGTGCCGTGCATGGCACATGTGTGTAATCTGATCGTACAACGCTTTGTGCATAAGTACCCAGGCTTACAGGATGTCCTGAAGAAGGCCATTTCAGGCATTCCTACATGGCCATGGCGCACTTTTTAGATATCCAGCGGCGAAACATGCCAGTGAGGTGCTTGATTTGCGACAGCCCAACACGTTGGAAGCCAACACTCCTAATGTTCGACCGCCTGCTCCAACAAGAAAATGGGAATTTTTTTGCCACGTTACTGGACGCTCATGCGCAATGCCTGTAGGCTCATGCGTCCTTTTGAGGAGGTGACAAACCTAGTCAGTCGCACCGAAGGCACCATCAGCGACATCATACCATTTGTTTTCTTCCTGGAGCGTGCCCTGCGAATAGTGCTGGATCAGGCCGCAGATGAGCGTGAAGAGGAAGAGTTGTGGTCACCATCACCACCAGAAACAGCCTTATCAGCATCGCTTGCTGGACCTGCGGCAACGCTGGAAGAGGATTGTGAGGAAGAGGAGTCAGAGGAGGAATGTGGCTTTGAGGAGGAGGAAGACCAACCACAACAGGCATCCCAGGGTGCTCGTTGTCACCTATCTGGTACCCGTGGTGTTGTACGTGGCTGGGGGGAAGAACATACCTTCAGTGAGATCACTGAGGACGAGGAACGGGACATGAGTAGCTTGGCATCCAACTTTGTGCAAATGGGGTCTTTCATGCTGTCGTGCCTGTTGAGTGACCCTCGTATAAAAAGGCTGAAGGAGAACAACCTGTATTGTAGTGTCCATGCTACTAGACCCCCGGTATAAGCAGAAAGTGCCTGAAATGTTACCCAATTCGGAAAGGATGCGGCAGTTCCAAAATAAATTAAAAAGTATGCTTTACACAGCGTATAAGGGTGATGTCACAGCACAACGGGAATCTAACAGGGGAAGAGCTGAAAGTAATCCTCCTCCTCCCACGACCATGCCGGCAAGGACAGGACGCTTTACAGACGTGTTGTTGATGGAGGACATGCAGATCTTTTTAAGACCTACGCATCGCCACAGCCCTTCGTGGTACACCCTTTAGAGAACGACTCAACCGACAGGTAGCAGATTACCTCGCCTTAACTGCAGATATCGACACTCTGAGGAGCGATGAACCCCTTGACTACTGGGTGTGCAGGCTTGACCTGTGGCCTGAGCTATCCCAATTTGCGATAGAACTTCTGGCCTGCCCCGCTTCAAGTGTCCTGTCAGAAAGGACCTTCAGTGCAGCAGGAGGTATTGTCACTGAGAAGAGAAGTCGCCTAGGTAAAAAAAGTCTAGATTACCTCACCTTTATTAAGATGAATGAGGGATTGATCCCGAAGGGACTGACAGTGGGCGATACATTCGACTATAAAAAGCCTGATGAGGGGTAACGTAACAGGGATTAAACTGATAAGAATAGTACTACTTAACACACCACTCCTATCTGCTGGTGGCACATTAGATTGCACGCGCAGTGTCCCAAATTTGATGTAGGAGGATCGACCAAGCATCTTTTTCCATCTCCTGTGAAGCTTGATCATTTTTGAAGACATCTGAAAGATTCAAATCATTGATAATGTGAACTTCGAACTAGATATATTTACACTGGGAAATCAAGTTTGATGTAACTTTTGAATATTTCACTTGCTGATATTAATGTTATTGATTAGATGTTTCTGCGTAGGAAAAAAAAAGTTGAAATGTTTATTTGTGTATAGTGTATGCTCAGTTGAAAATATGAATGAGAAAAACAAAGCAAGTTTGTAACAAACATCTGCTCATCAATAAAATTGAAGAAGTATCCCTTGTCTTAAAGAAAAAACATCAAAGGAGACCAATCATTAAACTAAGACTTTTATGTAATCGATGGAGGGATTGCAAATGTAAGACCTTAAGTAACAAATTTAGAAGAAAATCACAAATTCAGCAATTTTGGTCTAAACTTTGCAATCCCCTTGTTGTTTCTCCACAATCCCTGGTTTAGTAAATAATTTTGAAAACTATTGAAGTCAAAATTTAGGTAAAAATGTAAGTTGTGCAAAGTACAGCTTTTTTTTTTATTTTAATTATTAAATTAATTATTTATATTATATTAATTAAATTTTAATTATTAAAAGTGCATTCAACCAATAATTTTTAAAATATTATGTTAGACTCAACATTATAATATATACAGGGTGGCCCAAAACTAGGTAAAAGTATAGTTTATTTGCATTTTATTAAATTGTTTATTATATTTATATTTGTTTAACACTGATTTTTAATTTATATATATATATTCTTTATTTAAGGAGTGCAGTGATAAGTACAAGTTTTTATATTGACTTGTGGCAAGAGGTATAATGACAATATTAAAACCTGCAAGGTCAAGATGTGCTGCACTTTTTTTTTTTTTTTTTTAAGAAAACATTCTCATTCATAGTAAGTCTATATATGAGTGGTGAAGAAATTAGAGTATACAGATTGGCAATGTGGTAAATCAAGATATCAGGGTGTAACAATAGGCATAGTCTATGTAACAGTAAATAAGTTGGGAAAAGACCACCAAGTAGACCTCTAAGTTAAGACTTATCAAGTAAATGCTAAACTAGAGACATGAGGCACCATAAATATTGAAAGTGTGAATGTAGGCTTAGAACTAGCCAAAGTCACTGCTTCAGCCAATTCCACAATCATAATGCATTTAGGAGCCCAGACTGCTGTCCACCCCTAGTTGCCAAGTGCATCCTTTCTTGGATTCCAGCCACAGGTAGGAACCTCTGGTACGCGAGGAGCACTGTAAGGTGACAGTAGCTCCTCTACTTCCAATGACAACTCACGAGCCAACTCTGATATCCCTGCAAGCTCTCTGGCTCCTGCTGTCAGACTAAAGTCCTGCAAGTGGAGAGATGGTGTGTCGGAACGTCGCTGGAGGCCTCCGCAATCACGGCTGAGGTGCATATGTGCCACTGCTAGCGGGATTCAAATCGGGTCCAGAAGACTTTAAAGGCCACATTGAATTTGGTTTCCCAGTGGGACAGGTGCACAGTCAGTGTGGTGGCCATCTTAGGTTCACCAAGAGGATTTTTGCCATAAGATGAGGGATAGCCTCTGTGCCTCCAAAGAGCAAGAGCCTTCCCTAGTGGGTACCAGGACATCCACCGCCTGTCCAGAGGGGGTTTACAGGGCTGGAAAGAGGCCTCAGTGAGCTGCATTCTTCAGTACCAGGATATCCACCGCCTGTTCAGAGGGGGTTTACAGGGCTGGAAAGAGGCCTCAGTGAGCTGCATTCTTCAGCGTGGGAGTTCGACTGCCTCCCGCAATGTAACATATCCTTCTTCACCTTGCAGTCAGCGGCCGTGCATCTGCATGACTAACACTTGTGGCATGTTAATGGATGCTGGCCACTGCGGATCCATGGCTAATTATACCCTCACATGATTGACAATGTTGGCATGCACGTGACACCATGCACGCACACGTTTTGGGATCAAAGAGCGATCTCAGCCAATTGGAAGGGTAAAGCAGGTATTTAAACCAAAAATTACCTTTCCTCATTGCTCTGTTGTGGTTTCCCTAGTGGTTGTCCGAGAGAGTGTTCCTGATTCAAGTTTCTTCTGGTTTTTGACTTTGGCTTTGATTTTGACTTCCCTGTATTTCTGGTATCCCTGAACTCTGTCTTCTCTTTATCGTTGTGTCCCTATCTGTGTCCCCTGACCTCGGCTAGCACCCTGACTATTCTTTGGTAGGTTAGTCCGGCCATTCTAAGGCCCGGTAATACGTTACCTATTAGTCATCTGTGTAACACAATTCTATGTGCTGGATCATATAGTAATCCTGACACGCAATCACTAAGTCGCAGGATCCAGTCGGGGAGATAGTCCGTCAGGGTGGTTCAAGACAGGCAGGTATCAGTATGGACAATTTTGGTATCGGCCCTTGGCCTCAACAGGAGGTTTCTTGGGTCACTGATTGTCTTTTTAGATGGGATTTTGAGTGTACAGAGCCAGAGCTAAGTAAACACACGTCCGGCCCCACACCCTTGTTTACCACTATTTAATCTCATAAGTGCTCGAAATGTCTTCCATCAACGTTCCAACATTTCTTGAACCTGTCCAGTACACTGTGATAAACGGTATGATATAAATTCTGGTCCGCATCAATGTCCATAATACTTCCAAGATGAACTCTTTTAATTTGTCCATTGTCTGGGGCTCCCTCTCAAAAATCTAATTCTTTACTACACCCCAAAAATAGAAGTCCATTGGTGTTAAGTCATTTCCAATGCTGTGGGATTAAGCATAATGAAGAGGTGCCCCATCTTGTTGGAAGTACAGTTCGACGAAGTTAGCCCTGGTTCTGATTTAGGGCAATACCATGTTGCGCAACCAGTTTAGATAACTGTTACAAAAAAAGGATTTCTGACAGTCTTAGTAGGCTGCTAGGACAACACAGGCCAAAGTATCTTCTTTCTGGTTGTGGAAATGGTATAAGATAATAGAAGGGTTGCAGTGCCTTGTGGATGTGCTCAGGTCCAGATAATAATTGGTGCATATGTAAAAGAGGAGGACAGGAAAAATATAGCAATTCATTAACAGTTCATTGGAGCTTCGAATCAACTCTGAATCAAAAATTCAGAGGGAGTGTAAATGAATCCAAGTGTGGGTAGCAGCAGATAACTGATAAATAAAATAATAAAAACAGCCAATAGTACTCACTGATAAGAACAAGATTGAAATAAAAATAAAATACAAAGGGAGAACAAAGAGTAAATTTTCCTCACTCCAACTACCCTAGGTGGTATAATCCCCACCAAGGATATTGCAGGAGTCCTCACGGTAAAATCTTCAACCACAATGCACATCCAGGTGAGATAAGCACAGAGCACACTTGACCTACTCTACACTCTTCCTATTAGGAAGATTGTTAGGAAGAGTGTTCTGGATCCTGAAACACCTCCTGTCAAGATTCCACTGCACCAGTAAACCCGTTAGCGGGGATCATACCGACCAGGTGCTACTACTAGGAGCTGATCAGATACTCCATTAAACTGCAAGTGCGTTTATATATTTTTCTTCACCGAATATAAGAACATACCACATTTAATTGTGTTTCCTGTCCTCTTATTTTAGATATGCACTGATTAATATGTGGACGTGAGTACATTCACAGAGTACAGGCGCTGCATCCCTTCTATCATCTTACTCAAGACAAGGTGCTGCAGCAACTAAAGAAAGTTAATATAAACAAAGCTCCAGGGCCTGACGGTATCCATCCACGTGTACTTAAGGAACTAAGTATAGAAATAAGTGAACCTCTGTTTTTAATCTTTCAAGATTCTTTTCTTTCAGGAAGTGTTCCGGAGGATTGGAGGAAGGCAGATGTGGTTCCTATATTCAAAAAGGGTTCAAAATCCTTGCCTGGAAATTATAGAACTGTGAGCTTAACTTTTGTGGCTGGTAAAATATTTGAAAGGTTATTAAGGGATAATATTCAAGAATTCCTTGAGAAGAACATGGTTATAAGCAAAAATCAGCACGGTTTTATGAAGCACAGTTCATGTCAAACTAACTTGATTGTGTTCTACGAAGAAGTAAGTAGAAGTATAGATCAGGGTGTTGCAGTGGATGTGATCTATTTGGATTTTGCCAAGGCATTTGATACAGTTCCACACAATAGATTAGTGTTCAAACTCAAGGAAATCGGTCTAGATGAAAATGCTTGTTCTTGGGTAGAACATTGGCTTAAAAACAGAGTACAAAGAGTTGTCGTTAATGGTAAATGTTCAAGCTCGACATAGGTGGCAAGTGGTGTCCCTCAGTGGTCTGTTCTGGGACCACTTCTATTTAACATGTTTATAAATGATCTTGAAGACAGCATTGAAAGTCATGTTTCAGTGTTTGCAGATGACACAAAACTTTGTAAAATAATACAATGTGAGCAAGATATTACTTTGCTGCAGAGGGATTTAGATAGACTGGAGGACTGGGCACTCAAATGGCAGATTAAATTTAATGTTGAAAAATGCAAAGTTATGCACTTCGGCGTAAAGAATACACAAGCAACGTATACCCTTAATGGGAGCAAATTAGGGATAACAACACACAAAAAGGACTTGGGAATTGTTATAGACAACAAACTATGCAACAATGTGCAATGTCAATCAGCAGTGGCCAAGGCCAGTAGGGTATTGTCATGCATGAAAAAGGGCATTCATTCTCGGGACGAGAATATCATTTTGCCTCTTTATAAATCACTGGTAAGACCACATATTTAATATGCTGTGCAATTTTGGGCACCTGTTCTAAAGAAGGATATTATGGCACTAGAAAAAGTGTAGAGGCGGGCTACAAAATTAATAAAAGGATTGGAACATATCAGCTATGAAGAAAGGTTAACAAATTTAAACCTATTTAGTTTAGAAAAATGTCGCCTGAGAGGGGATATGATAACATTATACAAATATATTCGGGGCCAATACAAACCATTGTGTGGAAATCTATTCACAAACCAGACTTTACATAGGACACAAGGCCATGCATTTAGACTGGAAGAAAGAAGATTTTGTCCAAGGCAAAGGAAAGGTTTTTTTACTGTAAGAACAATCAGGATGTGGAATTCTCTGCCTGAAGAAGTGGTTTTATCAGAGTCCATACATATGTTCAAACAGCTACTAGATGCATACTTGCAAAAACAGAATATTCAAGGATATAATCTTTCAAAGTATGGTAATAACTGCTTGATCCAAGGATAAATCTGACTGCCATTCTGGGGTCAAGAAGGATTTTTTTTTCCTAGCTTTTGCAAAATTGTACTTCAAACTGGATTTTTTGCCTTCTTTTGGATCAACAGCAAATAAAACAAATGTGAGGAAGGCTGAACTTCATGGACGCAAGTCTCTTTTCAGCTATGTAACTATGTAACTATATTTAACTGTTACTATCCCCCATTCTACCAAATAAAGTTTGTCCTACATTACCTTCGATTGACAGTGCACCCCACACTGTGATGCCTAGCTGGTTCAGTTGATATCTGTCAATTTAGGATTTTCATCTGTCCAATACACAGTTATGCCTGTTCATGTGGCCTAACAATTTGAAAGAAGCCTCATCTGACCAGATAATCTTATCAAGAAGGTCTGGTTTGTTAGAGGTTTGGTTGCACATCATCTCACAGAATTGCAACCAATGGTCTGGGTTGTCCTCCAGAAAACCATGTAACAGTCTTGGACAGTACAGCTTCAATTTTAACTTACGTATTAAGCATTGCAAAGACGTTCTTGGTAAGAATAGCTACTGAGACACACGTTGCATGGACTTTTTTGGACTGTTCACTAGTGTCAAAGAGACTCTATTTTCTGTCATAAACATACGCCCAGATTTCAGTGCATTAATCACTGCACCCATTGCTTCAGAATTTCTCTAAAGTACAATAAATTGGCAGAAGTGTTGGTGGAGGAGTGTCAAATGCTTCTTGCCATGGTAGCTCATTTGAGTCATTGCTTATTGTTTGTTAATCATAAAAATAATGGTTATATAATAATTCTGCTGGTTCTCTTATACCGATGTTAGTTAGATGTTCCCTGAAGTGGAATTACCCATCCTGTGGTCACCTTTTAATTTGGCAGATAACAGGCTTGGGGTAAAGCTGCATTGTAATAGCCCTATTCTTTTTTCTTCTTTCTTAATTTTTTTTTTTAAAAATATACTCCATATTACTCCATATACTTACCAATTTAATTCACTTTGCCCTTATTAGTGTATAATCCTGAAAATGATGATTTACATGTATTTCAGTAACAGAACGGTTACTGATGACACCAACACCCACATGTATTTTTTGCATGTGGGGAGAAATATTTTTTTCTCAATTGGGACAATTGAACCAGGATGATCTACATATCCACTTTGTATACAAATAATTTGGAATGGTACTATTTCAGAACATCTTCAGATTCATTAATATTGCACCCGAAACATTCCATTTCAACCACAATACAACTGTAAACCATAATTAGTAAAATTACATCCATATTTGCAGACTTGCAGACATGTAAAATCATTGATTTTAAAGAATTCTATAAATGCATACAGAATGCAGATGTGCTAATTAAGCAAATAACATAATGTCACTGACTTATTGAAATTGTTATATCAATACATAAGATTAACATTATCATGTCATATTTATTTAAGAAACTCTTTCTAGTCAAACCTTATGTATACATGAGTTAGATTTTGTTTAATATTGCTTAATCAAAAAATAATGTCTTCGAAAAGTATCCTTCACAATCTAAAATGTCCTTGCATCTAGCAGAGGGCATGTAGGTACAAATGAGAATATTATTACTAGACATGTGCATTAATGCTTTTCAACTGATACAAACAAACAAATTGTTCCATCCGGGATTCACTTGTAGAATCAGCTGTAAAGCATTAATGCACAAGTCTAATTATTACTATTACTATGCATATATGCTGTTACTTTCTGTGACAGAACCGTCTGTCTTGGGATTATGTTTCTCCTCCCTCCATTCGTCTGTTTATTCGGTTATTTCTTTGCCCATACAGCCCCCTTGTTTCCCCACATTGTTTCCCGAATGGCTACCGATTACGCGACCACCGGGAAGCTGGCGTGTGCAGTCAATTGACCACCCAGAATCTGCGGTTAACCGCAGCTTAATTGACTGTTACTTGGTGGTCGTGGTTACACATAGCCGCCACACGATGGCGGTGTTATGGAGCTCCCCGGGCAGCCAGCGTTGTTCTGCCCAGCTTCAGTACACCAAAAGCGGACACGTTTCCTTCCAAGCATCGCTGAGCTACCAGCCTACGGGTCTTCAGCTCCGTTCGTGAACCGAACGGCGGAGCATTCGGGACTTTGAGTTGTATATTACAATCTATGTGAAGGTACCCAGATAGCTATGCCATGGAGCCTGTTCGTGGAATTAAAGACTTTGGCTCCATGGCGAATAAACTGTATGTGTGTGGTCTGAGCGCCATTTACCTAATAATGTGCACTCAGACCTGAGCTATCTGGGGATATGTTACATGTATATATTTATTGTACCA
Organism: Pelobates fuscus; assembly: GCF_036172605.1. NCBI lineage: Eukaryota > Metazoa > Chordata > Amphibia > Anura > Pelobatidae > Pelobates > Pelobates fuscus. The sequence continues at coordinate 59,436,941 of NC_086321.1, forward strand.
TTTGTAACACTGTACATTTTATAGTAATTCTCTATCCTGTGGTCCCCACGTGTATAATGGTGATTTGCCTTTGTCCTGGGAGATAATTGAATTACTTCTCAATTATCTCCAGGGCAGAGGGGAGGAAGCCAGGATGCATTGTGGGAATGTATTGTGACTATGTCCTAAACGGATACCTGTCTGTCCTTTTTTACAGTCTCCCATTTGGTCCCCTAGGGGAGTGTCCACCAAGTGGGAGACCTGCATAAATACGGGCAGGTAGCCCTCATTAAAGCCAGTTCTTATTTTACCCTCAACTATGGAGCTTGGTCTCGTGATTGGGGGGGGGATTTACTATACATGGATAGAGACTGATTGCTGGGAACGTAAGCCGCTTGAATTCTGTATTGGTTCATATGTTAGCAGCGGTTCGTGGGATTCCAGTTCGGGAGTTTGGAGTATTACTAAGTATGCTATTCGGGAAATAGGCACATTCTCCTGGTTCCAGCTCGGGAGTTTAGGGTACTAAAGCAGTCGTGCCTGCATTTCTGAAAGGGGAAGCTCTACTAAACGGCGGTTTCACTCCTTTATGTCGGGAGTGACTTAACACTTTCAATGGATCGGCAGTGATAGGTTAAGAACATCAGCTGAAGCTCTCAGCCTATCACCAGTCACCAGTCAAACATTCCTGATCACTACAGTGACCAGAAGAGGTGAGAGAGAAAACAGAGCTTTGGGTGCCGGTGACCAACTTTGTGGTTGAACCATTTCGAAAACGGTTTAACCCCTGAAGGGACAACACTCCTGCCCATATAACAACTACATTAAGAGTAAATTCCTGTGAGGGCAAAGGGTGTTCATTTAAACTATAAAAAAAACTATAAATTAAACTGCATGAAACTAAATAAAAATTATATTTACAAAAAAAAAAAAAAAAGTAGTTTTGTATTATATTTGTGATGCCATCTAGAATTAAGGCTGCTTCATGTGAACTTGTTGGATTTTACACAATAAGTTTGTGTATAAACTAAAATAAATTCTAGATGAAAAGTTTTTTTCTTGGGTAGAACATTGGTTTAAGGATAGAGTACAATGAGTTGTCAATAATGGTAATTTTTTATATGGACAATAGTGGTATGTGGTATCCTTTGGGGCTCTGTTTTGGGACTGCTTCTATTTAACACATTTATAAATGCTCTTGAAATAGGCATTGAAAGCCTTTATTCAGTGTTTGCAGATGACATAAAACTCTGTAATACAAAGTGAGCAGGATATTGCTTTGCTGCATAGGGATTTAGATAGATTGGGGGACTGGGCACGAGAATGGAAGATGAAATTTAATGTAGATAAATGCAAAGTTAAGAGTGTACATGTAACTTACATCCTAATTGTTAGTTAGTTAGGATAAATGAGAAGGATTTGAGAATTTGAGAATTGTTATAGACAGCAAACTAGGCTAGCATGTGCAATGTCAATCAGCAGTTGCTAAGGCCAGTAAGGTAGGAATAAAAAGATGTATTAATTCTCGGGATCAAAATATAAATTTGGTTTTATAAATCAATGGTAAGACCACACCTGGATATGGGCACCAGTTCTAAAGAAAGATATTATGGCACTAGAAAAAGTGCAGAGGTGGGCTGTAAAATTAATTACAGGAAAGTGTACCCCATCTTGAATGGCTGCCGAGTTGGTAATTTTAAACATTTAGTCATGGCATGCCAGGTAGGGGCATTGAGAGGTTTACAACCTCCGTTATAGTAATGTAAGAAGCTGAGTGACTCCTATAGACCATCTATTTATTTATATATTTATTTTTTAATATGATGGCTGGCTAGTTTAATTCACTCTTGCTTTGCCGAGGGTTTACAATTATTTGCCTCCTGGCTGCGAGTGAGCAAATATTATTTAAAATGACTTTTCACTTGTAAAAAAGCAAGTGAGGAATAATTTGAGAATGTTCACCCTGCCGGGAGAATTTGGTCCCATATTTTATTAATGTTGGTGCTTTGTAAATCTTCCGAATCCTATACTTTGTACAAGTTTCAGATGCAAAAATCTGCCGACTGAATTTCAAACGTATTAGTCTACGACTTTAGTCGACACGAGCATTGCAATTGTATTGTAATTCAGTCATTTTCACCGGGTTGTCCATCTGGATAAAATTCAGAGTTTAGTGGTTAACCCCGCAGGTGTTCTAGAAATAGAAACTGTCCCTTGTCCAGGGGCGGGCTGGGAAGGGGGGCAGGGAGGCAATTGCCCCCCAGGCCGCCCTAAACCCAGGGCCGCCCACACCCAGCAAAAAAAGGAAAAATCTGAATCCCCTGCTTCTGGCTGAGGAGTCAGATTTTTCAACTTACCTCACTCTTCCTGCAGTCAGTGGAGTCAGCCGGCCTCTCCTGATGATGTCAGTAGGAGGGGGTGTGACTTCCACTGCTCTTCTCACAGGAGTCTGGGGAGTCTGGGAGAAGAGCAGAGGAAGTCACGGCCCCTCCTCCTGACATCATCAGGAGAGGACGACTTCACTGGCTGCTGCTGGTTGCTGCTCCTGTTGGCTGCTGTCCACCCCTCCCTGGCCTAAGGTAAGACTCAGGGAGGGGGGAAATACACTTTAGTGTTTTTTTTTATTCCCCTCCTCAGCCCTGTCCCCTTAGTCAGCCCCTCCCCCCTCCTCAGCCCCTGTCCTCTCCTCAGCCCCTATCCTCTCCTCAGCCCCGGTCCCCTCCTCAGCCCCTGTCCCCTCCTCGGCCCCTGTCCTCTCCTCAGCCCCTGTCCTCTCCTCAGCCCCTGTCCCCTCCTCAGCCCTTGTCCCCTCCTCAGCCCCTGTCCCCTCCTCAGCCCCTGTCCTCTCCTCAGCCACTGTCCCCTTAGTCAGCCCCTGTCCCCTTAGTCAGCCCCTGTCCCCCCTCCTCAGCCCCTGCCCCCCCTCATCAGCCCCTGTCCCCCTTCCTCAGCCCCTGTCCCCCTTCCTCAGCCCCTGTCCCCCCTCCTCAGCCCCTGTCCCCTTAGTCAGCCCCTGTCCCCTTAGTCAGCCCCTGTCCCCTTAGTCAGCCCCTGCCCCCTTAGTCAGCCCCTGTCCCCTTAGTCAGCCCCTGTCCCCTTAGTCAGCCCTTGTCCCCTTAGTCAGCCCCTGTCCCCTTAGTCAGCCCCTGTCCTCTCCTCAGCCCCTGTCACCCTTCCTCAGCCCCTGTCCTCACCTCAGCCCCTGTCACCCTTCCTCAGCCCCTGTCCCCCCTCCTCAGCCCCTGTCCCCTCCTCAGCCCCTGTCCCCATCTCAGCCCCTGTCCCCACCTCAGTCTTAGTCAGCCCCTGTCCCCACCTCAGCCCCTGTCCCCACCTCGCCTTCGTCAGCCCCTGTCCCCTTTGTCAGCCCCTACCTCAGCCCCTGTCCCCTACCTCAGCCCCTGTCCCACCCTTTCCCTGCTCCTTTCCCCCTCTCAGCTCCTGCCCCCTTCCTCAGCCCCATGCCCCCCACCACAGCCCCATAACATCCCCACTACAGCTCCTCTCCCCCAATTGCAACCCATATTACCCACACCACAGCCCCCCTTTCCCAAATTGTAGCCATCAACTTGCTTCAGCCCCTATCCCCCCGTACATTTCCTAAACCCCCAATTACAGCTTATACCCTCCACTACCACCCCCTGTCCCCCACTACAGCCCTGTACCCTTACTCAGCCCCTGTCCACTGGTTTTAAAAGTGTAAAGTTTGGGTGTGTGTGTATGAGTATGTCTGTGTGTGTCAGTATGTCTGTGTCAGTCAGTATGTCAGTATGTCTGTGTGTGTGTGCGTCAGTGTGTCAGTCAGTATGTCAGTATGTCTGTGTTTGTGCGCATCAGTATGTCTGTTTGTGCGCATCAGTATGTCTGTCTATGTGTGTGCCAGTATGTCTGTCTGTGTGTATGTCAGTATGTCTGTCTATGTGTGTGCAAGTATGTCTGTCTATGTGTGTGCAAGTATGTCTGTGTGTGTGTGCTAGTTTGTCTGTGTGTGTGTCAGCCAGTATGCCTGTGTGTGTGTGTGTGTCAGTATGTCTGTCTGTCTGAGTCAGTATGCCTGTAACAGTGTGTCTTTCTGTGAGTACCAGTATGTATCTCTGTCTGTGTGCAAGTATGTCTCTGTGTGTGTGCCAATTTGTCTGTGTCAGCCAGTATGCCTGTGTGTGTCAGTATGTCTGTCTGAGTCAGTATGCCTGTAACAATGTGTCTTTCTGTGTGTGTCTGTGTTCCTGTCAGTGAGTGTGTGCGTGTGCCTGTCAGTGAGTGTGTGTTTTTTAGTGTGTGCCAAATCAGCAAGTGTGTGTGCCTGTCATTGATTGTCTGTTTAGGTGACTGCTTATCCCCCCCCCCCCCCCCCCCACACACACACACACTTTCAATCACATGGGAAAGGTGTTTTTACTCTCCTCTTGGTGCAATGGGCCACTTGACTGGATTTGCCCCCCAGGCCTAAGGCTGCCAGCCCTCCCCTGCCCTTGTCCATTGGAGCCAATGAAAGTGGATGATTGTGTACTACTGGATGGAACAACAACTTAGAAAGGATAAACTGTTGTTTGTTATGGGTCCATGGCTATCAATGCGTTCATTTATACTTGCCTGTGGGACCACTGTCCTTCAGCTATCAGTGACTGGTTATGTTAACCCCTTAAGGACCGGACTTTTTTTGCGATGTTGTACATTTGCGACCAGGCATCTTTTTGACACTTTTGTGGTGTTTGTGTTTAGCTGTAATTTTCCGCTCTCTCATTTACTGTTCCCATACAAATTATATATTGTTTTTTTCAGGACAAAAGGGGCTTTCTTTACATACCATTATTTATATAATCTCATGTAATTTAATTTTAAAAAAATGAAAAAATATTATGAAAAATTGAAAAAAATACACGTTTTTTGAATTTTAAGTGAAAAATCTTTTACTCATCTACAAAAGCGAATGAAAAAAACTGCTAAATAGATTCAAAATGTTGTCCTGAGTTCAAAAATACCCAGTGTTTACATGCTTTTTGCTATTTTTTTGCATGTTATAGGGCTATAAGTACAAGTAGGATATTGCGGTTTCAAAACATAAATTTTTAAAATGTATCAATAGTGACATTGTAACACTATTATCTGTCATAAATTGCTAAATAACACCCACATGTACATATTTTTTTAAAAGTAGACAACCCAGGGTATTCAATATGGGGTATGTCCAGACTTTTTTAGTAGCCACTTAGTCGCAAACACTGGCCAAAGTTAGCGTTCATATTTGTTTGTGTGTGAAAAAAGTAAAAAACTAAATTGAACGCTAATTTTGGCCAGTGTTTGTGACCAAGTGGTTACTAAAAAAGACTGGACATACCCCATTTGCAATACCTTGGGTTGTCTTCTTTTGCAAATGGTATGCCATCATGGGGGTAATTCTCATTCCTGGGCTACCATACGCTCTCAAATGCAACGTAGCCAACCTGGCCATTTTCAATGTAAACATATTTGACCCATATATTTGACCCTGTAACTTTCAAAAACCCTATAAAACCTGTGCATGGGGGGTCCTGTTCTACTCAGGAGACTTTGCTGAACACAAATATTAGTGTTTCAAAACTGGAAAATGTATCACAACAATTATATCATCAGTAAAAGTGCTGTTTGTGTGTGAAAAATGCAAAAAAATTCACTTTCACTGACAATATCATCGCTGTGATATGTTTTACTGTTTTGAATCACTAATATTTGTGTTCAGCGAAGTCTCCCGAGTAAAACAGTACCCCCCATGTACAGGTTTTAGGGTGTCGTAGAACGTTACAGGGTAAAATACAGTGATAGCAAATTAAATTCTCTGGACTTTCGGCCTGGGTTGGCAGGCAGGTCCCTTAAATTGCAATCAATAAAATAACTTAATTATGTAAAAATATTACATAAATACGCACGTAGAATTTAAATATATATGCATATTTATATATTTGAAGTCTACGTGTATATTTATATAATTATTTATGTAATTTTGTATATGGACATATGAATAGTTCACATTCTTTTTATTTATTTATATATACATAGATATATATACAATTTCATTCTAAGTGTATTTTGATATAAATATATATATATTAATATCAAAATACAGTTAGAATAAATTTTTTTATAGATATATAATTTTTTTTTTAATTTTTATTATTATTTTTAATTTTTTTAATTTAATTTAAATTATTTATTATTCGTATTTTATAATAATATATATATATACAATATATATAGTTATTATATATATTATATATATACGTGTGTAAATTAATTATAAGTGTATTTTTATATTAATATATGTACATATTAATATAAAAATACACTTAGCATGACATTATATATATGATATATAGACATATATTATATAGGTATAATATATGTCTATATATCATATATATACACATATATAATAATATTTATTTTTTATTAACTTTTACTTTAATTTTTATTTTACAGCAGCAGGGAGACTGCCTGTCAGCACAGACAGTCCCCCTGCAGGCAGAGACTAGGACACCTATTGTGACCTGTTGGGCGATCACATGGCCACAGGGGTCTTAAACCGCCATGGGGAGACTGTCTGGGCTGCAGGCAGTCTCCCCACACCGGGAGCACCGCCGATCGCCGCCGGGGGAACGACGGCGATCAGGTAAGTACATTGGACGGTTAGGACGGTTCAGGACCGTCACCGGTCGGCAATGCAAAAATGCCGATGACGGTCCTGAACCGTTCTCCGTCCTTAAGGTGTTAATGTTATGGGTTTCAATGTTTGGTTCAATAAAGCAACGGGAAGTCCTTGCCTGTGAATAAGTGTTGAGAATCTTTGGGGGAGTTGGAGTTTTAGTTGGGTGGTGAAGGCATTTTGGGCTTCGAGTTATTCTTTTCATTGTTGTAAACAACTTCTTTTTTAGAACAGCTACAAGGTTAGGGGGATCATACAAAACTTGTAAGATGCTCTAGAGTTAAGTTGAACTATTTATAGTCATGAATGTTACCGAACATCTGCTTAAAGGGTGTATAACCAGACCATCGGCAGATTTTGCAAATGATTTTACTTCTTCTTTCGAATAAACATTACTAATTATGGCCACAACTGCAAGTACCTTGCCATTGGCAAGATAATAAATCTTGTAAAGAAATAAGTCATGAATGGTGAGGTTATTAATTCTCAACAAGGACCAGACAGGTTACAATTCTAACCCTGGAACAAGAAGACAGGTTTCATCTGTTCATTCAGTGACTAAACCTTACTGAAGCTAGTTTAGGTAGCAGTGGGTTTAATGGATATTATATTTATCATGATACATAACAGGCTGATACATATTTTCCCATTGTAGTCCTATTATTATTCTTATTATTATTATTATTTTTTTTTTAAGTAGAGTTAGCCACTAAGGTGAGACACAAAACTGTATTTCTAACACTATAGTATGCACCTGTCCCTAATTTTATGTCTGACAAAGAAGGATATGTTCAATTTTGCAATATATATATATATATATATATATATATATATATATATATATATTTATTTATTCACAATGCTCTTAAAACAGATGATTTATAAAAACTTTAGCTCATTTAGCACTAGCACTATTTCATTTGTCTCCCACGTTGGAATTAGTGTAGGACCCACCAATATTGAGGTACTGTGAAGCAGTGTTGGGCTTTACACAATATGGCCATATGGTGGAAGTGAATGCCCATATTTGTTTGCTGAGATAGGTGCTTTTAAGTAGCCTTATAGAATTTAGAATTGTGTTTTTATATGACTGATGTCCCTTAATCTGTATGAAGCCTTATTTTAGGTCTGTCTCACCCTGTGAACATAAAAGGGTTAAAACCCTTTTCTTCATATACCTTAATTTCAGCGCCTCCTCGTCATGCTGATGGAGGATCTAAAGTGCATGCGCGGCAAGTGCTGCATGCGCATCAGACCTTCTTCCTTGGAAAAAACGCTGGATGATCTTGTGCGTGAGGAAATCAGTCATCGTTTCGCATAGTTAAACTCCCATGAAAATCCAGAAAACACCTCTAGTGGCGTCTGGAACACAAGGGCACTTCACCCAGACCATGTCAATGAGATGAAGTGGTCTTGGTGCATATAGTGTCTCTTTAAATTTTACATTTACTTTTAATTCACTTTGAATAATAATCCATTGGCAATATCAATATGGAGAGGGCACTATAAAATGCGTGACTACTACACAATAGATTTACTAGTCTACTGGCATGGGGACCTAGACAATTGTCCTGCTGTGTCATCCCACACTGGAATACAGAGATTACAAGGGTTCCACTCAGCAAATCATATTTATGTCAGGATGTTCTGCTTGCTTCTATATTGCACAGCATCAATTAATAGAGACAAATGAGCTGTTTCATGAATATTAAGCATGTATGCTAATTGGGAAATTATCATTTGTTTTCTAAAATGTGTAGTTTGTAGGAAATAGCAATTTACATTTTCAGAGAACAAACAAATGCTTAATAGCTTTTTTTATTAGTAGTTCACACTCATGAGCTGTTTTGTTTTGCTGAAATATCATTGAAATACCAAGCATGACCCTGCTTCAAAAGAGACGCAACAACCCCAGACAATCCGTTTGCCGTTTAAAAGGACTCGCCAGTGAGGTATGGCTGATACCATTCTAGTAGAGAATTATATATATATATATGTATATGTATGTGTGTATATACATCTATACAGAGAATTTACTAATGGGAGGGGGCATTATAGACACATTTTTAAGAGGGAATGAGACGAAAGCTGCTCCACGATTTATGGTTATTCAGGAGTTCCAAAAAGAATTCCTTCTGGAACAGCCCCTGAACAACCCAATGAGAAAAATACTGTACGTAAAGAAAAACTGTATGTAAAAATCCAAACATGAGTTTTCAAGACTATGTCTGATCCTAGCAAAATGAGGTAAGAGAAAGTCACAGAGTTGCATTCATTTAAAATACACAAGTTGGGCATTTGACCAATTTTGTAAAAAAAAAAATTGGTCAAATGCTTAAAATCAGATTCAAATCCATCCACTGTTTGCCTGCTCCTTCATGTGGTTGCTCCGTAGTGTAGGGTAGAGCTATGGTCGTCAAGCACTGTTTACTTCCATGATTTTATATTTAAATTGCTTGTGATATGTGACTTCAGGGGCATTGCTACGAAACCTGAAGCTTGAGCCCAGAGGAAAGCTTGCTGACCCCCCTACACTAACAGAGGGGTGGGGATATGGCATGATATATCCCTTCCTGCCTTTGTCATATCCCATCCTCTCTACTCATGAACAGAGTGCTGCTGAAGTTTCCAATATCTCAATAAAAGCATAGCTGAAAACATGCACATGCTGCCTAGCCAGGAATTTAAAATGATCCCACCACACTACATGACTAACATTGTTCTGTTCCCGTGCCCCCATATCTGATTCTTACCTGGCGTGCACCACCCTCTACTCCTGAGTAGCCTGACAGAGCACTTCTGATCTTTGTTTTTATAATAGGTGCCTGCGTTGTTCCTGATATAAAATGTAAAAAAATAAAAAATAACGAGACAGTAATCTCCCTCAGCCCTCTCTTCCACCTGTAGAGATAGCTGCTAAAGAACCATACATATAGAACTTCTGCCCCCCCCCCCCCCCCAGTGCCCTCCTAGCAACACCTGTGGTGACTGATAGGCTTTAAAAAAAAAGCCCTTAATGAGGCTAAAAGTGTTTGTGGTAGTGTGTTCCAAGGTTACTTCAGGACTTTGAGAGTGCTGAATAATTATTTTACAGTAAGGAGTCCTATAATAAATCAGAGACTGGCATATAACACAACAGATTTTAAGACAATAATAGATAAATGAACTATGATTTTCGTGTCTGATGACAAATTATAGAATGACCAAATTACAAAATACTGTGTATCTATTTAAAGGTAAAGTTAGTAACACATTTTAATAGTTTGAAATTTATGATTTTGCATTATGATTATGAATTTGGGTTAGTCATTAGGGATAGGGTTAAAATCTGAGTTAGGTGTTTGATAGAGGCTTGGTAGAGGCTTGGAGTAAGGCATTAAGCCTTATATAAGTTAAAGGGACACTATAGTCACCTGAACAACTTTAGCTTAATGAAGCAGTTTTGGTGTATAGAACATGCCCCTGCAGCCTCACTGCTCAATCCTCTGCCATTTAGGAGTTAAATCCCTTTGTTTATGAACCCTAGTCACACCTCCCTGCATGTGACTTGCACAGCCTTCCATAAACACTTCCTGTAAACAGAGCCCTATTTAGGCTTTCTTTATTGCAAGTTCTGTTTAATTAAGATTTTCTTATCCCCTGCTATGTTAATAGCTTGCTAGACCTTGCAAGAGCCTCCTGTATGTGATTAAAGTTCAATTTAGAGATTGAGATACAATTATTGAAGGAAAATTACATCTGTTTGAAAGTGAAACCAGTTTTTTTTTTCATGTAGGCTCTGTCAATCATAGCCAGGGGAGGTGTGGCTAGGGCTGCATAACCAGAAACAAAGTGATTTAACTCCTAAATGACAGTGAATTGAGCAGTGAAATTGCAGGGGAATGATCTATACACTAAAACTGCTTTATTTAGCTAAAGTAATTTAGGTGACTATAGTGTTCCTTTAAGTATTGATGTTAGGCATGTAATATTATGCTCAGGTGTTAGGAGTTTAAAATGTTGGTTATGCGTTAGTGATGAAAGTTAGATGTTTGGGAGACAGGGTTTGCATTAGGTGTTAGTGTTTGGCTAATACATATGCAGCATACACCAGGGGTTAGGATAAATGTAATGTCATAAATAAAAAACGGATTCCCAAACTTTCAATGCTCTTTTCATTCTCCATTTAATGATTCTACTCTATTACAGAACTTCGTCAATCAATCATAATTGTCTGTAATTTGAAAAAAGCTTCAGGTTTTGGATATGGGAAAAGTAAGCACACCTGGCTGTGTACATACACAGGACGTGTCCACCGTACAGTTGGTAAATATACACAAAATATAGTCTAATGAAACACAGAGGGCCAAGTCTGGTGACCTATTTACTACATTATGTTCTGCGCCAAGCAATGTCGCCCATGAAAAGCCTTTTTATCCCAGCAGTGAGATTAATAGCATCAATTATTCCAATCATTTCAAAAGGCTAAAATTGTCATTTTTGTTTAGCAAGAGGTAATTATTAGCAATTGAATATGCCTTAATGGAATCAACAAATCCTTCTAGTCCGCGTAACCTTTATTTTTTCCAAAATGCTATAGATTGCCTATTAGCAAAAAGGAACTCCCCGGACATAATGATAATCTTGAACTTTTATGAAATTAATTATTTTGCAATTCCTTCCATTATTCTAACCATAAACCATTTCCGCAGGTGTACGTTCAAAGTGATTAGAGGAGAGATAAAGACAAAATAGAGTTCTAATAAAAGCGTAAGCATGCAAGTCCTTATGTTTAACTGCCTGGTGATGCAGCTGTATAAAGATTTAGGCTGCTTTAAAATTAAGCAAGTGTCACAGGAGAATCAGCATGACAAACGGTGAGATTTAATTTAGGATTCTAGCTCTTGCTGACAGTGATACACACAAGGAGACATTTCCTCTCATCCACCCACAGAGGGCGCTCGTGCTCATTCTTTTGGACACTGTGACACTAAACAAAGAAGCTGAATTGCAAAGCTAACCAGCTCGTGTCCTTCTTCTGACTGCAATCCCCATTACAGCCCAGTCCAGCTCATCCCAGCTCCACGTTTTCATTTCAAACCTCTCCACTTCTGTGGATCAATGGATGCACACATTTGAGTCTTAGCTCACATACACTGCTGGTGGACTGCTGTAGTAACAAGTGAGCTATTCAAACCTGCTTCTTCTTTTTTTTGCTCATCAACCAGAGAGATTAAATCCTATTTTTTTATCTTTTTTTTTTTTTTTCTTATATCTTTTTTCTCGATATGGAACTAAACACAGTGATTGTATGCACAGGGATTTAATCCTGGAGGATTCTATTTTTTTGGATGTTTTATTTTTTTATACACATTGGGACCTACAGCATCCTTCCTGCATGTCTTTCTCTCTGAGTTAGTTTCTTGGTACTGGAGTCAATGTTGCACTGGGTTGAAATTAACTTTGTATTCTGAAACAAGGGGGGGACTCAATCAAGGAAAAATTAAACTGAAGCTGGGCTTGTGTGTTTGGGCTTAGAACACATCTATCCAGTGGTGTTTGCTGAAATATGGAGAATAGTGTTGGATTTTATTCTGTTCCAAAGCTGGTGCAATTTGCCTTCTTCACTATCTTCAGCACAGACCTTCTAGCCTATGGTAAGTCGAAACATTTCATATTATTGTGAAAATTGTGATACATGTGTGTTCTATTTCTCCAATGAACCTTTACGTTTGATTTGCAATCACTTTTTTTTTTTTTTCTGAGCTGTCTGAAAATAGAGAAAGCTGATCGAAATCCCTTTACTTCAGATAGGGCTTAATGCTGCAGTATTTTTTTTTTTTTAAAGGAAACATACATATTCACAAGATCAAGACAAGATATGCCTTGCGAGCACCTGCGAGGATTTATAATGAATTATTTAGCCAGTTTCTCCAGAGATTTGCAATGCTACCCTATGTTTTTAAGATGTGACTGAATAATTCAGAAATGTGATTTTGGAAACCACTCCATAAGAACAAGTGATGTGTTTTTACAATCATCCCCCTGTTTACCTTTAATCGTGCATGAAGTGCAAATGGTGATGGTGAAAGCAGTCGTGATAATATGTTCAAAATATTTTTGGTGTATTTTAAGAAATTTCAGGACAAAATGCTAAAGCTATGTTTTTTTTATTATTATTGTCAAGTGCATGGAATGTATAAATATTAATAAATAGGTCTGTGTAATGTTTAACTCTGAAACACATGAGGGGTTTATTTACTAAGGAGTGAATTGTGGTGAACCAGTACATGGAATTAAAACATACAACCTAATCTCTACCTAAGCTATGTTCCAATTTTAGATATCTTGGTTTTAAATGTAGCAAGTTCAATTTATAGTTCACCCCAGTTCACTGTTTAGTAGATAGACACCTTGCAAGACTACATATTTGATTCTGCAATGAATATCCCTTCTGATGCATAGGGATCAATGTGAGGCTTTTAACCCTATAGTGCACACTCCTTGGAGTTAAGGTCTCTTGTGCCATAGAACAAGCTGTGAATTTGTGACATAGTGAAACATATTGTCTTCTCCAGCGATGATAAATGAATGCACATGAGTGAGCTGCCTACATCGTGCATATAATATTCATATAATATTACAATTAATGTTACTGTTCTTGGGAAGTGATCACTTATTACAGAGGATGAAATAATGTAACCAGGAATCTGTCAAAAAAAAAAAAAGAAAAGGCTCCAGTAGTAAGTGCTAGCATCATGCAGAGTATTTTAGAGTATGTGAATCCGAGGAAGTCTTCCATTCAGTTCAGCAGAGGTGGCTAGTTCAGTAAAAGTGGGATAATGCTGCCTGTGTGTTGGGATTGGTGCCTGGATTCAGGTGATGAGTGGAATTCTAGGCTTCCAGGTGAATGGGAATATGTGTGTTTAACAGAATAGCACAACCGTTCATGCCATTCTTCAAGCTTGGTGCTGAAGTGGACAGCAATGGCTAGCAGAGCACAGATCCCTCTCCTACTGTGCAGGAGACCTACTGCAGGCTGGCTCCCTGGGTATTTAATGTGTGAGGCTCTCTCAAACCAGCCAGGTTTTCACAAAGCAATGCAATCCTATAATAATATTCTTAATCAACGTCTACCTCTGTCTATCAGCTCAAAGCTGGGAGAGCATCGAGGGTATTCTTGGACACACAGTCAGCAGTCCCCTTGCTCATTGGCAAAAGTGAATTTAATAAAAGCATTTGTGCCTTTAAGGCAGCACTGCTTGTTGGCCCCTGCCCATTAATCTCTGTGCTCCCAGCTCTCTCCTTCTAGTAAGCTATTTCATTTCTTTAGAAGACTGCCAAACAGCACAGAATTAATAGTAGTGAAAGGGGAAGACCGGTAGGAGGTGCCCATAAGGGAGCTCTTCTGTAGGTACAATAGCAGTCCTTTCAACAAACTTTCTCTCATTCACAAGGGTGTTAAATGGGCACAGAATGAACCTTTTGTTACTTGAAATTGTGTAAATGCCTTTGATGTCTAAATATTGATACACAAAACAAGAAAAGGAAAACATCACATAGCGGTTCTAGGTCTGGTTGTGTTCTTGCGAAACGCATTCCCTTTTTTTACATATAGTGACTATTGACAGTACACTGTCTGTCTATCTATCTGCCTGTCCAATGTAAAATGTAATATATTTTTTGATCATTTTGTTTTAGGGCATAAGCCTTGTGATAGTAAATACTCTGTTTATTGAATATTGTGTTTAGATAAATATCCAGTATAACAGATGTTGCCAGGCCAATTGTCTACAAAAGTAGGAGGTAATCTCGTCATTTGCAAACCTATCACCCTGGAAAGAATGTAGCGCTGTTTGTGTGTTGTGCTTTCAACAACGCTCACTGTGTACAATTTTACAAGTCGGCTTGTAGTTGTACAGTATTTGTTATGAAATCCTGTTTCGTTTTCTTGTGCATTTGTTGCATAAATCAGCGGTGACATCCCAGCATCTGTTTTACACCTCCTATTGCTGTGCAGTGTGCAAGCATGGCTAATGGAGAATTTCCATTTGAATGGCACAAGCTTGATGAATAAATTCAATGCAGGGACACTTGTGCAACCAAGAACTCTCGTGTGTTTCAATTCATTATATTCGGGTGTACCTAGGAAGGTAATACATTTTAGCAACATTACCATAAGCTGTTAATTATAGGACTATGTATAGCTGACTACTTTCATTACCTACTGGACAACCATAGGGCAGGCCTTTTAGGAGGAAAATTGACCTTTAAAGGTTGATAACCCACCTTTGAGGCTGATAAACTGATATTTTTTGTCAGATAATGCATTTGCAAAGACTGATGATTCACTTTTTCACCATCTAATCAAACTAAAATAGCATATTGCACATGGCATTGATTGTATTGTGAAATTGATTATCCACCGGCTATAGCCTTTTATAATGAGATGGTCATTGATCATCTCCTACATATTAGTCTTCCTAACTTTAAAAAAAAAAAAAGAGAACTCCCCAAATCATTTGCGTTTGTGTTTTTTATTCTTTCTCAACGTTTGGAATCCAAATATTGTGAAAGAGCATTGTCACAGCCACAATGGATAGTATTGGCACGTTAATGCTAGAACACATCTCTAATATAAAATCATTTAGCTTTTTTTAGTATATAGCTTTTACTTATATATAATAGTTGGGGTTTGTGGCACGACAATTACCACTAATCAGATGAATAGAAAACAGGAATCTACTCAAGTTTGGAGTGTTGGAAATTCTTGATGCATTTTGAAGAAGTCCAAACATACATGAAATTGACAAAAGTTTGTTAAGCTGTTTTGTAAACTTTAGCCCTAGAAAGTTATACAGAGGATTGTGGTATATTTTAACTTAAAGGGATACCGACTTACAGAATGAAAATGGTTCTTATGCTTGCAGGTGTCATGTATAAAACATGTTGGTCATTTTGTTTTTGATTTAAAACCAGGTGAGATGGTCTATTTATTTGGAGACCTAGTGGTAATATAACATATGTGTGTGTGTGGGGGGAGTTAGTCTATTGCATCCACTTTGATGTGTGCTGTTTCCACGATGCTCTGGAACTGTTGTTACACGTTGCAGCTGGCGTGATTACACCACCAGCACCCTCAATTCCAATGCCCACTGTTGAAACGCGCGAGAATGTTCCTAATTTTTCAATATTTCTAATGGTTTAGTCTTATTAATATCTCATTATGGGCAGGTGAGCTGTCAAGAAATGGAATCGACCATATATAGTTCCTGGTCATGCCATACGTTGAGATAACAAGTTAGCCCTGTGAACAAAGTGTTGAGTGAGGGGGAACAATGTTCAAATGACATAGTGACCTGACATATAGGGCAAACAATATGCAAATCTAGCCTTGTTTTTTGGGATTAAAGAACAATTTGTATAATAGCAAGAGCCTAGGATGCTCTATTCACTTTACTAGTTTGCCTTAATGCCAAGATTGATTCTTCAATTTCAACTGGTAGCAACTTCAGCTGGTAGCATAGCTGGGAGAATTTTTCGAGTTTGGTTATTTTGGCCTTACATTTGAAATTCACTTAGAATTTCCAACAATTATCACTTTAGCTAACAACCGTGGCAGGGTTATTCACTAAAATGGGTATTCAAAGTGAATTTCTAGTTTTTGGGACAAAGTAGCCAAACTTGTAACATAGATGGCTTAGATCATTTTTCTAATATGGCTATTTAGGCCTTAACTTTGAAATTCACTGTGGATTCTCAATTCATAAATTAACCCAGTGTATTTTTACTGTTGATTAAATAAAATCTTTAACAAAAACAAACATAAGATAATCTGAAAAAAAAAATAAAAAAAAAATCTTTTTAAGACTATTGCCTGAAAGCAGACTCAATGCTTAGACTACCAGTAATCGACGTTTGTTCACTGTTCTCTTTTTAGAAATTCAGAATTATTGCTTCCCTTTTGACCTTTTTAATTTCGCCTCAAGATCATTTGCAGGTCTTTCATCAATCGAAAAATTTGCCAGCGTAAGCAAATGGAAATTGGAGTCAAACATAAGTGTCTGGTGCTTTCTAAAGTATGTGAGTGTCACTTCATAATATAGTCTGTTGGATTTACAGTTCCAACACATGGCAGTTAATTATGGGAAGAGTAAAAAAAATTACCATTCTGTTCACTCATCGTGTGAAATAAATTCTTTGTTATCACAGCACTCTAAAGATGACTTCTGGAAGGGCTCTTTTTTTAGAAAACTCAACGCAATCTTCAGCTTTGTTATTGGAGCAATGAGATTATGCCAGGGCTCATTTAGAGCCATAACATTGCCAACATGCAATCGACAATAAAGAACCACATTTGCACTTACACTGAATGCCTTGTACTGTTTCCTTATTCTTTGCTGGTGGAGATGGTATCTACAGGTTGGGGAACACTGGTATGGCTACAAAGATTTTGGTGAGTGCCATTCTGGATTCATTATAAGAATTCAAATAATGATACATTCTTGAAATACTCTACAGAAAAAGTGAAACATACAGATAATAATTCCATTTTTTTTTCTCTATTGTACAAAACTGAACATAAGTTATTTTAAGGCACCTTTATAAATTAACAGTTTTCTACATCAAAACTATGTTGGAGCTTCATGTCTATTATCTTCCCACCTTTCTGATTGAATCTGAATCATAATGACATGTGTCAAAAAATTCTCTGTTAGTGCAAATGACATGACAAACATTAATTTTCAAGCTTAACACATAGACATATGCAAATGTTAAGATATCCTTGCATCAAATTAACACAGAAAAAAAAATCAATTTTATAAGGTATTGAACTGTTATTTGAACTTACTTATTGGTTTCTATTGACTGTAGAACCTAAGAGGGCACACAGGTCATTCAATCGCTAAACTATTACACATGGATGCACATGTGCATGGTCATATCAATTCAGATTGTTAATTGTTTACATTTTATAGATCTCTATATTCTTATTTATTTACTTTGTTCTTTTTATATATTAGTTATTTCCTTGTTTATATGTCTGCCATTGATCCCAGATTTGCAAGGAATATTCTTACATTTTCATTTATCTGAAAAATTGTATTGCACAATTTCTCGCTCTCTTTTTTTAACTAACCATATGTTACATTTAAAGGGACACTATAGGCACCCAGACTACTTCAGCTCATTGAAGTGGTCTATGTGCAGTGTCCCAGGCCCTTTAACCCTGCAATTGTAAATATTGCAGTTTCTGATAAACTGCAATTACATTGCAGGGTTAACTCCACCTCTAGCGGCTGTCTACAAGACAGCCACTTGAGGGACTTTCAGATGGTTAGGCGACTTTTGGTTATCTTACTGACACTGGACGTCCTCACACTATGCATGAGGACATCCAGCGTCACCCAAAACCCCATAGGAAAGCTTTATACAAACACCACACATCGTCTCTTGGCGCTGGAATAAGGTAAGTGACACAAGGGTTTTTCTTCTGCACAAAAGGGTGGGTGTGGGGGGGGAGGGGGTGGCGCAAGGGAGAGGGCTATAGAGGGGACTATAGACTATAATTAGTCTATATACACAAATAACTTTGATTTCCTAGCACTATAGTTTCCGTTTAAATAAGCAACACCATTGGTTCTCAAGAGGTTGTGGTCATACCTGATCCGTTTGGTCATATCTAACCACAAACACTATGGCATACTCCTATTTGGTCCCCATGGCAAAGAAAGGGAAAGTTGACTACAAGTCATGGGAAGAAATAATTTGGGCTATCCTAGAAGTTTTGCCAAATAATACCAAAATAATGTGCCACTCTCTAAAGCCTTTGCATTTCCTCCTGCAGTTGTAGTATTGCCCCGCTACAGTCTGTAATAAATGCTGCCGCTAGTCTGATTTTCCTCTCTAGTCGGTCCTCTCACACCTCACTGCTCTGTCAGTCCTTACATTGGCTTCCTGTAGCCTATAGGAGCCAATTCAAAGTGCTAACCCATACCTATAAAGCACTGAACAATTCTAGCCCCTCTTCACAGATCCATAGGTATGCTCCTTCTCAGTCTCTCCAGTCTGCCCATGACCTTCTCCTGTCCGCTACTTGCACCTGTACGGCCAACTCACGCTTGCAGGACTTCTCGCGGACGGCTTCCTTCCTATGCACTAGCCTGCAAACACCATCAGACTCTCCCCCAGCTTTCAATCCTTTAGGAAGTGCCTAAAACCCATCTCTTTAGGAAAGCTTATGGCCTCCCAGAGTAACCGCTACCTCACATACCTCTCTCTTGCTCTCTCTTAAAGGGCAGCACTTTACTCTCTCCTTCAGCTCTGCTTCACTCCCACCTTATTTGATTGCTTTTCCTGTGCTAATGTGTTTTATACTCCACCTCCTATAGGGCTCTCTTCAACCTATCATTCCTGTAAGTTTTCTTGTAATTGTCCTATTTATAATTAAATTCCTCCTCTAATAATATTGAAAAGCGATACAGAATTTGTTGGCGCTATATAAATGGCAATAATAATAATAATAATAGTGTTGACAATGTTAAAGGTGTTCTGATGGGATAACATTAACTTTTCTACCAGTTTAATGTTTTTATTTGCCTTCATAGCTTACAATAGTTGGTATAACTATCGTTGTATCAACTCAGGAGTCAGAGAGTCTATTGATTAATCCTCAACTTGCCAATGTTAGACATAGGAATGGATTCATTTTACATGGAAACCAGCAGTTATTGACTTGCCCGCTCACTATAGTGATCTGGAACATAAGCTCATTCATTTTTAAGTAAAGGAAAGCTGCAGGGATTAATCCAAATAGGTGGTAACATGCCTTGTTTTCCTGGGCTCTATCTTAGACAAGAAGAAGAAAAAAGTGCCTCTGGTTTAAATAGTAAATAAAACGTGTATAAAAAAAGGTGTATATTTAATCTGATTTATAGGCTTCACTTCTCCTGAATACAAGCTACCTTACTCAATAGCTGTTGTCTTGAGTTTAATAGGAGAGCACCAAGATAATGTAATCATAACTGATTTTGAAGATGCTTTCGCTGACAGCTTGCAAATGAAAACTTTAGAAAGCACAAGACACTTATGTTTCCATTTTGCAATCCCCACACCTGTAGACTACCATATATTTTATAAATGAATCTATGTCAGTGCTGGATGCTTGATGTGAATCCAGTGATTCCCTGTGTGAAACATAGGATTCGATATATCTCATAGAGAAGCATTGACTTGGTGGGTGTCTTGTTTCTTCACAAGAAGCATTTACTTGGACAAAAGTCTTTAAACTTGATGAATGGACACATGGGGGGGGGGTGAGACACATGAAGGGACTGGGGGGGATTGAGACACATGGAGGGGCTGGGTGAATGAGACACATGGAGAGGATGGGGAGGGGATGAGAAAAATGGAGAGGATGGGGGAAGGGGATAAGACACATGGAGAGGAAGGGGGGATGAGACACATTGAGGGGCTGGGTGAATGAGACACATGGAGAGGATGGGGAGGAGGTGAGAGACATGGAGAGGATTGAGGAGGGGATGAGACACAAGGAGAGGATGGGGGAGGGGATGAGACACATGGAGGGGCTGGGTGAATGAGACACATGGAGAGGATGGGGAGGAGGTGAGAGACATGGAGAGGATTGGGGAGGGGATGAGACACAAGGGGAGGATAGGGGAGGGGATGAGACACATGGAGAGGCTGGGGAGGGGATGAGACACATGGAGGGGCTCAGGGGGACAATGAGACACATGGAGGGGCTCAGAGGGATGATTTGACACATGTAAGGGCTGAGAGGGAGGATTAGACACATGGAGGGACTGGGGAACAAGTTTAAGACTTTTGTCCAAGTAAATGCTTCTTGTGAAGAAACAAGACACACACCAAGTCAATGCTTCTCTATGATATTTGTTGAATCCTATGTTTCACACAGAGAATCACTGGATTCACATCAAGCATCCAGGCAGGGATGTATTAGCCGCGAGGCAAACAAGGCATTTGCCTTGGGCGGCATTTTCCAGGGGGCAGCAAAAAAAGCCGTCCCCATAACGCCCAGGGCAAATGCCTTGTTAGCCTTGCGGCTAACAGACATGCCGGCGGGTTGCTGGGTGGTCGGGCGGCGCTGGCGGGCGGCTGGCGAGGGAGCACTTCCTCTGAGCTGTCTGCTCAGCTCCCTCGCGCGCCGCAGAGTGAGGCTGGGAGCCTAGGGCAGCACAAAACCAGGATACACCACTGCATCCAGCAATGTCATAGATTCATTTATTAAATTTATGGTAGTCTACACGTGTGGGGATTGCAAAATGGAAACAGTTCTGTTTCTAGGATATAGCACTGTTTTCATTTGCAAGCTGTCAGAGAAAGTATCTTCAAAATCAGTTATGATTACATTATGTTGGAGCTCTCCCTTTAAACTTCTTCCTCAGACCCATGGAGGGGCTGAGGGGGAAGATGAGACACATGGAGGGACTGGGGGGGAAATGCAAGACATAAAGGGGCTGGGGGAATGGGACACATGGAGGGGCTGAGGGGGGGATGGGACACATGGGTCGGGTGGTCTAAGGCAGTTTTTGCACCGGTGCCCAGTGGTTCCTACTTATGCCTCTGCACGGGAGGCTGCATTAAACACACCATCTTTGAAGTGGAAGAAGTGATCTTACATAAAAACGTACATTTTAATCTATTGTAACTATTACATTCTAACTGAAGGAGAATTTGCCTCCTACACTCACAATTTATGAATTATTTGTTGACACCAAGTTTTTTAAATGATGCTAAAAGTGTATTCATTTATGAAGTTTTATAATATGTGTGAACGAAGTTACAGAGTTGTCCTTTTTACATACTAGGATACAAATGTGCTTCCTCTGAAGTGGTATGGACTGTATCACTTGCAGAATTTTCCTTAAACACCCAGGAATAGTGAATACTTGCAGAGTGTAACACGGTGTGATGTCAAGAAAACCTAGATAATGATACTGCACAGTGTAGTATTTTCCTTTTAAAAGTTTTTATTACGGATACATATCTAAAACCAAAATCTTTCATTTACAATTAAGTTTTTTTTAACTAATCATTGACTTTTAGGGGATTGAAAACTGCACTGCAAAATTTACTTCTAGGCCTGTTGGAAAAATTCTCCAAGTCCTGAAAGTTTAGTAAATAGGCGTGAAAGTTCTCTTTATTTATTTTATAAAGCACAGGGGTATATTTAATTTGTATAACCATGCAAAATAAAGACCAATATGATATGTTCCAATCTCAAGTAATGTAGGAAAAGTGTGACTAATTAAAATATATAGTCTAACTCTGTGACTGTCCTATTATATAACCCAGCCATTTCAATCAACAAAACATATTTTCAGCCTAGCTTAATTTCCATTATTCTCATTATCAGACTAATAGTACTATATGCCCCATCACCAGCTTATAAATGAGCTATCTAACATAATTACCCAAACACTACATCTAAATGAAGGCAAATGTATAGTCATTGTGGAACTGCAGAAGAAAAGCCTGTTACATTTCATTTTCTGCTTTCATTAACTAAATACTAAGTTCATTTCTCTTATTTGATAATTAACAACGTGTAGTGCAACAATCGTTTTATTTTTCTACTTTGGTGTAGAATAAAAAAAATCTCTATTATACACGAATGTAACAAAGTCTCTTCTAAAAAACGAACTAAATATAACTGCCCGTTCGTGCTGAGCGTGCTTGCAAGACAAATTGCAGCTGATGCAGAACAATTGTCTTATAAATAATAAGATATTTATCTTTTTTTTTTTTAAAACAATTGGGGTTGGATAAAGGGCAGAGGAACTATTAATTATAGTTAGAAGTAAAATGAATTCTTGGTAAATTATCTCTGTTTTAAATTTCAACCTTCCGGAACTAAATAAACTTCAGTCTGTCTATTGAGATGCTCGATTTCTGACTGATATATAGGATTTTAAATTGATGGCATTAAGGTTACAGTATAGACTGGGCAGTATGGCAAATCCACAAACAGATGGGACTGCCTTTGGTTCAAGTCCATATGCTACATGGAAGCTGTATAAATAAAAAAAAAAGGATAAAACACAGTTTGAATAAAATGCAGGACCTAATGATGCTCATTATTGACATTAGGAGACGATGAACTAATCAGTCAGCATGTAACCTGCCAAATGTATGCGTATGCATTACCTATACTGTAATCATATTAGGGCACATTTAAATAATTACAAGGAACAGACAGCTGATTGCCAAATACATGGAAAGTCCAAACACTCCTTTGATCTAGTTAATTCCGAATTGCCCTATGAGGCTTCTAAACATATTTAATGATGTTTCCATAGCTCTTCCTGAAATGTTAATTAGGTGTGTTCTTGCAGCAAATGGTTTTAATGGAGTCCAGCTCAACTTGGTACATTCACTCCTGGAATTAGAATTGCAACCCAATTATTTTTTTGGTTATCCTGTTTGTTATCCATCCTCAGTCTAACTATTCTAATTATTATGGTACTTGTCTGGTGCAAGCTTGCAACAACACAGAGCTAGCGAAAGAGAGAGAAAGGGGGGTGGGGAGGAAAAGAGAGAGGGGGAAGGGAAAATGAGATGGGTAGCAGGATGTAGCATAGGAGGATGAATGAAAAGGATGAAAGGAATGGAGGAAGGAGAGACAGAGACAGATAGATTAGAGGAGTGATTTAAGGAGAAGTAGAGTGAAAGTCTGGTGTGGGAGAGGAGAGAAGAGGATAATGGAAACACAGAGAGAGCCTATTAGATATTTATTATGTTCAAACTTTTTTAAATTGTGTAAAATAACAAAGGTGCTTGATACACTTTCTTTTTTATATATTGTATAATAATAGTAATGAATTTCAAAAGATCATACTGCGTCAATACATTTACCAACATATGTATATTAAATTCCTTAAAACAAGCTTTAAGCAGTAGCTCTATATGTAATCATATATCATTCAGATATTTGTTATTACTTTTAAATCCTTGCCATCGTGGAGCACGATATGTGTTCTTTTATAGGAGACACATAACACACTTATACTAATTGCTCTAGACATTTGTTTTCCTGGGAACTAAGATAAAAAGCATTGCATGCAGGAACACATATAAAAGAACCATCTGGCATATTAAACATATGCCTATATAGGTTACATTATGCAATCATTCTACTATTGATTTGTTTTGTGACAAAATGTACGTGGATGGCAAGTTCACATCACGAGTTACATATATTTTTTCTTTATGTAAATACTAATGAAATGAGATTGGGGCATGTTGTTAAAAACTGTACAATGTGCCCAGAGAGGTTAATTCAATAGCACTGTGCCTTTAGTTTTCCAGCTTGGCTAATTTATATTTAGATTTTTTTTATACATTACTTAAATGTTAAAGGGACACTATAGTCACCAGAACAACTACAGCTTATTGAATTTGTTCTGGTGAGTAGAATCATTACC
Source organism: Pelobates fuscus (assembly GCF_036172605.1). Taxonomy (NCBI): domain Eukaryota; kingdom Metazoa; phylum Chordata; class Amphibia; order Anura; family Pelobatidae; genus Pelobates; species Pelobates fuscus. Next base: position 59,461,043 of record NC_086321.1, read on the forward strand.
TTCAGGCTTTTTTGCTGTAAACACTGTCTTTCCAGAGAAAAAGCAGTGTTTACATTACAGCCTAGTGATAACTTCACTGGCCACTCGTTAGATGGCTGCTAGAGATCCTTCCTGGGTCATGGCTGCCTAAAATACATCCAAACATTCAGTATCTCCTCCCTCTGCATGCAGACACTGAACTTTCCTCATAGAGATTCATTGGTTTAATTCATCTCTATGAGGAGATGTTGATTGGCCAGGACTGTGTTTGAATCATGCTGGCTCTGCCCCTGATCTGCCTCTTTGTCAGTCTGAGCCAATCCTATGGGGAAGCACTGTGATTGGATCAGGCTACCACTTCTGATGATGTCAGCAGACTGCTTGTTTTTCTGAGACAAACAGCATGCAGAGTTACAGCTTCAGGCTTGAATACACTAAGATTTTGCTATATTTATGGAGGCATGAGGGGCCCAGGGGGGCTAGATGGTGGTTTTAACACTATAGGGTCAGGAATACATGTTTGTGTTCCTGACCCTATAGTGATCCTTTAAACTTATATCCACAAATCTCTTTAAAAAGCAATGTAATTTATACACCTGTTTGCGAAATGGCTGGCAAATGTATAGAATAAAAGATATGCATAGCTTTAAAAGAACCTCCGGGCACCATAACAACTTTATCCGAATGAAGTAGACCTGGAAGAAGGTCCTTGGTGCCAGCTTACCTTTACGGCTTAAATTGTTTGACGATGTTTTAACACCAAAATCTTGAATGCAGCACCATTAAACTTTGTCTTTGCTCTACCGCTGCTCTCAGATTCTTGAAACAGGAAACCTTTGATTGCCTCAGAATGGGTAGCTGCTGATGGACTCAGAGCATCAGCTGACATTCAAACCCATTCATAATATGGCTCTAGAAATGTATGTATTTCTCTTAAGCAGTTTTTATGAGTAGGGAGCTACTGATTGGCTTAGAGCATCAACTAATGCTCCAAGTCAATCAGCAGCTCCCCAGTCCGAGGTAACCTGAGGTTTCCTGTTTCAAGAATCTGTGAGCAGCGGAAGGGCAGGGTCAGAGCTAAACAACGCTGGATTCAATTAATACATGGTTTAACCCTTAAAGGTAAGCCAGGGATCTTCTTCCAGCATAACAACTTTGTTCGGATGAAGTTATTATAGCGTTCAGAGTGTTCCTTTAAATTGTCATCCTGGCCTTTGCAGCTGGATTTACACAGCTGCCATGATCAAGTTTTTTGTTGAGTACATTAACGGAGCGTAACACTGCCAATATTCCGTCTCAGCTGACATTTATATGACTATGCTGATAACAGAGAGGTATAAATGTTTATACTTTGTCAACATTAAATAAAATTGTATTTTTAGAAATGTTAGCTAATCGTATAAGACACTGCTTAGATAAAGGAAAACAACGATGAATCCCCTGAACTTGCAGAACTGCCCCAAAATGCTTTGCTGGTTTTAGAGTAGCTGTGGATCTACTTGGGACCATCACCAATGTAGAGGATAATTTATTATTTATAAAGTGGTACTGCACAATTTTTCCATGAATTCTGTTTTTTTTTTTATTTACTATTTTTTATTGACTCATTGTTAGTTTACATCATATAGACTATGCTGTTGGTGCTCCGATTGAAATATGGAGAATTTTGCTCATCTGTCGCCAGTTGATGTGGTTGATGTCATCTTCTAATCAGTAGCAAATGGTATGAGCATCTTCTGTTATTTTTTCCTACAGGGAAATGTTTTATTTAATCAATAAAAATAATATCTATCGCTTTCATCTCTTCCGTCGAAGCTGCATACCCTCGGTCATGATAAAGCTACTTAAAATTCCAATCCTGCCTTTCTTGCTAGATTTTCAGCTTATTTTCACTAGGCTTGTGGTTTCAATGCCGTATGTAATGCCAAATAGCTTTATAGGTATGTTTAACTGCTGCATCTAACATTGCATTGGGAGTTTGTGAACCCTGATAATAGGAAAAAGGAACACGTTTTTTTCAACCAAGAAATTGAAGAAATGGGACATCTCAGTGAAGGGAGAATATATATAGGGCCCCTGGACTGCACATAGATGATTCATGCATTATATTTTTATCCATTAGCAGGCTTCCCCAAACTCCAGCCCTCCAGATGTTGCTGAACTGCAACTTCCATGATTCTATGAATGAAATAGATAAGCTGATTATCATGGGAGTTGTAGTTCAGCAATATCTGGAGGGCCAGAGTTTGGGGAAGCCTGCATTACAGGTAATAATTGCAAGTTGGATGCCAGCATCCATACAGTACTCTGCAACATGATAATAAATATAAAGTAAATAACAGATAAATAAATTTGAAAATATATATTATAATTTTGCCTTGTTACTAATTATATGTCAATAGTAATTATAGAATATATATAAAATAACTAAATGTTAACATTTTTTGACTTTATTTCTAATGTTGCTTTTTTTTTAGTAAAAGATAGCTAATGATTCTATGTCAGTCTGTAAGTCTCAACCTATGTATTCGAAGATTTTCAATGAAATCAAAAGAAATAGATAATTAAATATTTGATAATGAAAATTAACCTCACATCTAGTAGGTTTTAATTACACAGTCTCTGAACACTGAAGATTATGACATGTTCAACGCCTGTGAAAAGGTGCTTTGGATTGTAGTTAGCCATTCTTGACGTAATTACACAATATCACAAAACGTGTTACGGAAAAGGGTTACCTGTTGATAAAAATGACAAAAGCACCATAAAGGATACGGATTAAGGAATTGCGCACACACAAACATACAGTTTTACATTTTACAAGAATATTTAAAATCACCTATCTCAGCAAACAAATACGGGGATTCACTTGTGTTAAGTCAACCACTAAGACACAGTATTCCAAGATCGGTGTGTCCTACACTAATATTAACCTAATAAAAACAAATGAAATAGTGCAAATGCTCTTGCAACAGATTAATTAAATACACTTTATTTTATTTAGCACTAGCCCTATTTAATTTGCTTCTCATGTGAAAATTAGTGTAGAACTCACCGATATTGGAGTACTGTGACGTAGTGGTGGGTTTAACACAATACGGACATACGGAAGAACTGAATCCCCATATTTGTTTGCTGTAAAATTGTATTTTCTTGTATGTGCTGTTCCTTAATCTGTATGTTGTATACAGTTTGGTCTCCACGGCAGCACCACTACTTAGCGATGCATGTTCTGATTGCTCCCCAAATTTCCTCTTTATAATAGCACCATACAGTACACAAATCATTTATACAAGTTGATAGGCAACAAGGAAAATACTATTACTCTTAATGGGCAGCCAGTGACAGTTTGAGAGATATGTTCTCAGCCTATCACTGGCCACTAGACAAGTTTCCTGATACTGTGGCAACCGGGAGGAAGAAAGATAGGAGGCAAAGGTGTTGTGTGCTCTGGTCCAACTTCATGGTTAAATCATTGGAAAAATGTTTAATCCATTAAAGGGATCCTATAGTGCCAGGAAAACAAACCCCTCTTCCTGAAACTATAGGCTCTTGGAGTGCCCCCCTCCCTTGGGGCTGAAGGGGTTTAGACCCTTTCAGCCACTTACTTTAATCCAGCGCTGGGCTCCATTGGTGACCTCTCCTCCCCCGCTGACGTCCGCTCCCGAGTGGAGATGAATGTGCATGAGGGGTCAGAGGCGCGCGCATTCAAACCCAGCCATAAGAAAGCCTTACTCAATGCTTTCTTATGGGGATCTTATTTGACACTGGTCTCCGTGAGGACGTCCAGCGTCAAATAAGTGTGATTTACTCGGTGTAAATAACTGAAACGCCTCTGGTGGCTGTCAGTGAGACAGCCACTAGAGCCTGGAATAACCCTGCAATTTAAACATAGCGGTTTCTCTGCAACTGCTATGTTTTCAGCTGCATTGTAAAAACTAAGGGGACCTGGCACCATTGAGCTAAAGTGGTCTGGGTGCCTATAGTGGTCCTTTAAGGCAAGACAAGGCCCAGAGCTGAAGTTGTCATAGGAAGTGGGAGGAATCCTTTAATTCTGGTAACTTGTGTAAGAGTTATTAAGAATGAATTCCTGCCATGCAGAATGTTCTTTTCTTGTTGATATTTGCATGCAGAAGATGTTTTTCAGAGACATTTCTATAATGCATTTATTTTTTGACCGTTAAAACTGTTCACATATATGGAGTTATAAAACTCTCACTTACAGCCAATATTCTTATAGAGTGAATGAGTACCTTATCACTGCTCTCATAGGTGTATTAAGGTGACAGAGAGTTCTGGCTTTATATCATTCTGCAGTAATCCAATACATAAATCAGTAAGTGGATAACTCAGCCGGGAGTGGGAAAGTATACTTAACAGAGAAGTTGCTATTTTGAGCAAGATATCTTACTTAACTCTATTTTTCTAGGAGATAGTTTCACTTTTAACCTGTAGGGACTCTTAGACAGAAAAAAGATATAAAAGTCTTTTTTATAATCCTTCACAAAATAATTCAGCTATGCTGTACTTGATGTGCAATTTTTAAAAGACTGATATTCTGCCACCTGTGTAGAAAAGAGGATATCTGCTGTTAATACATAATTCATTGTGTTCTTTATAGGTCTGGAAGTGCACTATCGAGGTCCCTAGACAGTGTAATTGGTAACATAAATGAATCGCAAGTTAAAGCAATTTTCCTGAGCTGTGTGTAATATATGATGCAAATGTTAGATGTATCTGTGAACTGATCCTTTCAGACTCCGAAGCCACAACTGATATAATTTAGTTTTAGTTTTTCTGTTTCGAACTTAGTTCATAGTCATTTGATCAAGGAAAGTCAGATTGTGGGGTTTAGAATATGATTTATAACTTATATAATATTATAACTTACAACGTAGATTTACTATATATTGTTTTTTTATTTTGGAACACAAAAAGGAACATAAAGGCACACTCTAAGCACCATGACCTTCACAGCTTATGTCAACAGTTAAGGACACTATGTTCACCAAAACAACTTTAGCTGAATGTATAGATGTTGAGTCTAAAGTCTCACTGCTCAATTTTCTGCCATTCAGTAGTTTAATCACTTTATGTAGCCACGGCCACAGCTCCCATGGCTGTGGCGGACACAACCGGCATGGAAATAACTGGTTTCATTTTCAATCAGATGTAACTTACTTTTGAAGTTTTGATCTACTGCTCTGTAAATTGAACTTTAATCACACACAGGCTCCTGCAAGGTCAAGCAGACTACTAACAGTGCAGGAAATAAGAAATTCTTGATTAAACAGACTGTGCAATAAAGGATGTTTAAACATTACATTTCAAGTGTTTAGGAAGGCTATGTAAGTTACATGCTGAGGGGGTGTGACTAGGACTGCATAAACAACGTGATTTAACTATTAAATGGCACAGAATTGAGCAGTGAGACTGCAGGGACATTCATTACGCTAAAGTTGTTTTGGTGATTGCACTGTCCATTTAATAGCAAATGGCAAAATATAAATCCTGTCTCTGCCACATTCAACGATACCACATACCAAGTTCTCTAATAGGATTTCTTGGGATATAGCCAAGGGATTGGAAATACAGTTCTCAAGAGGTGCATGTGAGTGCAGGGACACATACTCCTAAACTGTTCTTGACCAGTCACTTTACACATGGCATCAGGAGAAGGAGGTACATTTAAGTTGTACACATGTATTTTATGTTCTCATCATGGAGTACTGTATTCAGAAAAAAAATCACTTGCACTTGCTTACCTTTGATTACACAGCCTTTTCAATAATTTAGCACGATTGGTGAAAAAGACTTCTTAGAAGAACAAAAATCTCAAAAATCACCTATTCAAAAAATAGAAATCAATGGCAAATTCATCTTCTGCAGTTGACTGTCACATATCAGTATGGTTACAGTAAAGTAGGGTGTGAATATTGTTGATTTGCTGTTAAAATTTAAACAAGTCAAAACATTTGGAAAATAAAAACAGACGTGGCAGAATAGAATATTAAAAAATGAAAGTGTTAGATGTGACCTAGAATGCTTTTAAAGTAGGATCATCCATCCCCCCCCAGGGCCACAAGGCTCAAGCCCCATACAGTATTAACCCAAATGGTCCCAAATGCACCATGCTGTACTACCGAGCCGATAATAATCCAGATATAAATGATGAGGCCATGTGCAGATGTGTGAGTGCCTGAAGCATCCCACCGCCCTGATTAGCTTCTAATATCTTATGTGCAGTGTGTGAAAGGTTAATGTAACCGAGTAAGAGAGTTTCACACTTCCCCTTCTAAACCTTCCTACATAAACGAAGGGCCTGGAGGTTCAGAATACCCTAGACTGTATGCACACCTTAGCTCTCTAGAATATAGTACTCTTTCTGCTGTCTGACTTCACCCTGACTGTTGATTGATTTTCCCAAAAGGTAATCTTTATTCTGAATGTCACTTCGAGAATTTACTTGTACTGCATTTCTTACTAGAAGATTCTCCCAGAAGCTCAACTCCAATGCATTTTATTTCATGATATCAATATTATACACACCCCAGAGTAAATTCCCTTTCTGTTCAGTTAAATTGATTCAGTTTTCCCATATGAACGCTTTCATGGAAAAAAAACTATAAAACTGTTCACGTTCAAGAGAATATAAAGAATGTAATAAATTTGCCTTTAGTTAGGAATAAATCCAAAGACTTGATTACACTATATCCACCTTTAATCTGACCATGTAGATCTAAGTACAATGACATATATAGGATGCCTGAGTGTAAATATAAAAAAATGAAATGTTACTAACCGTACCAGTTACATAACAACATTTTAATTTTCATAATTTAACATATGTATTAAAAAAATAAAAATTTACAAGTTATACTTAAGGAATTTACTAAACTAAGCTTTTAGCTTTTGTGAAAATTATGGTTGAATTAACAAAACTGGATTTTCGGGGAGGTTTACTAAAACACAGTTTTTTCCTCTATTTTTTTTTTTGCTGACTTTACTAACAGAAGCAGTCAAGCCGAACCTAGAATGTTTTTAACCCCTTAAGGACACATGACATGTGTGACATGTCATGATTCCCTTTTATTCCAGAAGTTTGGTCCTTAAGGGGTTAAAGTAACTCGCTTTAGAGGGAATCCAATTAAAGTTGACTATTTGTAAAATTGCCCTAATTAAGTGGCCTCTTATCAGCTATTCAGAACAATATAAAAGTTTCATCAAGAAATAAACAGGTCTTAATTTGCGAATACAGTATAGAATGCAATGTTATAGTTATATATGTATACAGAATGCGTACATTTTATCATGCTGAAATTGGATGTTGTACTATCTCCGCGCCAATGCAGACTATTTAGGTAGAAAAGTAGATAGCGGATATCGAACTCTTCCTTAACACTGACAAAACTGTTACAATGATCTTTGGAACTGTACCTAAATTACGTACTACAAAATCAACAACTGTGTATCAGAAAAAATTCAAATAGCACACTGATAGCAGTCTGTTATTTTACATATCTAGGTATGTTATTAGACACCAATCTATCCTTTGGCCTTCACATTGAAAAAAATCTCTTCAAAACTTTACCCCAAACTAGGTGGCCTGTACAGAAACAAATCCTGTCTAAGCCCTACAGTAATGAAACAGATTGCAACAAATGCTAATGCCGGTCATTAATTATGGGGATGTAGTGTATGCACCCGCACCGCAAACCCACCTTAATAAACTTAATACATGATATAATTCGTCCTGCCATTTCGTACTAGAATGTAATTACTTTACCCACCATTGTGACATGTCAAAAGAGCTAAACTGGCTGTCGCTGGAATCCCGACGCACTCTTTATCTTTCCAGCCTTGTGTTTAAGAGCATTTCTGGGAAGCTCCCACCTAGCTGAGTAGAATGCTCTGCCCAGCTTTTCCCACCTCCTATAACCTCCGATCCCATACTAGCAAGATATTAAGCATACCGCAATATAAAAACAAAGTGGTTCAATCCTCCTTTTCCTGCAGAGCACTGCAATTATGGAATAACCTCAGGGACACAGTCAAATCTTCATTCAATCTGAAATCTTCTAAGAGATCTATGGCAATATACCTCAGCACAGAATCCACCTGTCATGGTTGAATATATGTATTACCTGTTATGTATTACATTTATATAGTTTGTATATTGTAGTTTTGTAATATTGTACCCTATTGTAACAATGCAATGTTTTGTGCACCCAGGACATACTTGAAAACGAGTAAAATATTTTATAAATTAATAAAATAAAAAATGCATTTTTTCTGGGAAAAATGCATTAAAAAAATATGAATGCTAACTTTGGCCAGGGTTTGTAATGAAGTGGCTACTAAAAAAGACTGGACATACCCCATTTTGAATACCCTTAGTTGTCTACATTTGCAAATGGTATGCCATGATGGGGTTAACCATATGTTCTCAAAAGGCAACATAAGCCCAGCAAACCAATCTGGCAAACTGAAATGGGAAAGCCTTATATTGACCCTGTAACTTTCCAAAACAACATAAAACCTGTAGATGGGGGGTATTGTTATACTCGGGAGACTTTTGCTGAACATAAATATGAGTTTTTCAAAACAGTAAAACTTATCACAACAATGATATCACCAGTATAAGTGCAGTTTGTGTATCAAAAATGCAAAAAACAAACATGAACGCTAACTTTGACCAACGTTTGTGACTAAGTGGCTACTACAAAACACTGGACATACCACATTTTAAATACCCTGGGTTATCTACATTTTCAAATGATATGCCATGGTGGGGTTAATTTTCATTTCTGGGCTGCCATACCATCTCAAAGGTATCATAGCCAATCTGGAAAATTTCAATTAGCAAAAACAGAAATTGTCAAATCTTATATTTGACTTTAACTTTCTAAAACACCATAAAACCTATATAAGAGTTGTGTTGTACTCATGAGACATTACTCTAGACAAATATGAGTGTTTTAGAGCAGTACAATTTATTATACTTATGATATCATTGGTGAAAGGGCAGTTTATTTGTTAAAAATGCAAAAAAACAAATATGAACACTAACTTTAGCCAGGGTTTGTGACTAAGTGGCTGCTAACAAAGACTGGACATAATCCATTTTGAATACCTTGGGTTGTCTACTTTTACAAATAGTATGCCATGATGGGGTTCATTTTCATGCCTGGGCTGCTATACAGTCTCAAAGGCAACATAGGCCCAGCAAACCAATCCGGCAAATTTCAATGTGCAAACATGGAGAAGGGGAAAGCCCTATGTTTGACCCCTGTAAGTTTCCAAAAACCAATAAAACCTGCACATGGGGGTACTGTTGTACTTGTGAGACAATTCTGAATTAAAATATGTGCATTTTATTGCAGTAAAATCCAACAGCATTATAACATTCACAGTTAAAATGCTATGCAGAACATTTTTAGATTGCATTCAAATTAAATTGAATCCATATATAAATATTTAATATGAAATGAAAGCCCTGATTCTCCTGAACACAATGATATATATAATATGAAAGATGTGAATTATGGTTGAACCACATAGAGCGCGAATACTAGGTTTTGTTTACGTTTTGTTTTGATCATAACTTGTACAATTGGCTCTATCCTTAAGGGGTTCATTTTGCAGCTGCTGTCGTGTAACAGTGTTGCTGTTCTCTACCTGCACTGAAATAGTTTCAATTTATAAAAAATAAACACTTGAAACAGAGGCAGACAGGGTTCACAAGTGATGTTCTGATTTATTTGCAGAGCTTCAAGGACAGCACTATTACTTCAGTAAAAATACCCACTAGGTATTTCTTGTACAATTAGATGTACTTTTTTTCTGTGATTAAAGTTTAATTGAATAGATAATAGCTGCATTTTAAATGAAGTATGTAGCAAAAACATTATATATTTAGTTTTAGATATGAAAATCCAAGCATGCCTATGTTAACCCCTTCATGACGGAGTCAATAATGTACGTTCTGATCAAAACAAAACGTAAACAAAAACTAGAATTTACGCTATATGTCTGTTCACCCGTAGTTCCCCTCTTTCAAATTATATGCACCCACACTTATTATAAATCATTTTGTTCAGGAGAAACAGGGCTTTAATCTATCATTAACTATTCATATATGGAACATAATTTATTGAGATGATAAGATTTTTTTTTTCAAATGTGCATTTCCATCTGACATTTTAACTGTGAATTTCATAATACTGTAAAAAAATGCACATATTTGTAATCAGCGATGTCTCACGAGTACAACAGTACCCCCCATTAACAGGTTTTATGTTGTTTTGGAAAGTTACAGGGTTAATTATAGAACATTCCATTTTTAAATTGAAATTTTCCAGATTAGTAATGTTACCTTTGAGAGGGTATGGTAGCCCAGGAATGAGAATTACCCCCATAATGGCATAGCATTTGAAAAAGTAGACAACCCAAGGTATTGAAAGTGGGGTATGTTTAGTCTTTTTTAGTAGCCACTTAGTCACAAACACTGGCCAAAGTTAACGTTCATATTTGTTTTTGTGTGAAAAAAGCAAAAAACGAACATTTGGCCAGTGTTTGTGACTAAGTGGCTACTAAGAAAGACTGGACATACCCCACTTGCAATACCTCGGGTTGTCTACTTTTGCAAATGGTATGCCATCATGGGGGTAATTCTCATTCCTGGGCTACCATACGCTCTCAAAGGCAACATAAGCAATCTGGCAAATTTCAATGTGAAAAAAATTAAATGCAAGCCTTATATGTGACTCTCTAACTTTCCAAAACACCATAAAACCTGTACATGGGGGGTACTGTTATTCTCGGGAGACTTCACTAAACACAAATATTAGTGTTTTAAAACAGTAAAACATATTACAACAATAATATAGACCATACAAGTGCCGTTTGCTTGTAAAAAATGCGAGAAACGTCACTTTTACTTAAAATATCATCGTTGTAATACAATTTACCAGTTTGAAACACTAATATTTGAGTTCAGCGAAGTCTCCCGAGTAAAACAGTACCCCCTACGTACAGGTTTTATGGTGTCTTGGAGAGTTGCAGGGTCAAATATAGTGCTTGCAAATTAAATTCTCTGCACTTTCTCCCGGTGTTGTCAGGCATGTCAATCAAATTTTAATTAATCAAATCACATAATTACATTAAAATATTATTTAAATATACACGTAGAATTTTAATATATATGCATTTATAGGTATTTAAATTCTACGTGTATACTAATGTAATCTTTTATGTAATTATATGTATTTATCTATATATATCTATTTGCGGTTATTTGTATTTCATATATAGATAGATATATATAGAATGTCATTCTAAGTGTATTTTGTTACCGATATATATATATATATTAATAACAAAATACAGTTAGAATAAAATTACATATGCATATATAATTTATATAAAATTTTGTTTCAATATTTTATTTATTTATTTTATTATTTTATTTATTTATTATTTTAATTATACGTATTTATATATAATATATATATATATGTACATCTATTATATATAATATATATATATACATATTATATATATGTAACGTCATTCTAAGTGTATTTTAATATTAATATATATACTTATATTAATATTAAAATACACTTTGTATTATAAATATGTATTATATATATATAAAAATGCATTTAATTTATTTTAACATGTGTATTTTATTTTATTTTTACACTACCTAGCAGCAGGGGGACTGTCTGATATTTCAGACAGTCCCCCTGCTGGCAGATCCATAGCCAGCTATAGGGGGCCATGTGATCGCTCTTTAAGAGCGATCACATGGCCCCTGGGGGCCTCATTTGCCGGAGGGGGGCTGCATGGGCTGTCAGGCAGCCTCCCAGAAGAGGATCGCGGCGGAGGTGAGTACACCTCTGCTCCTGGGGCTAAAAGCCTTTACGACGTACCATGCCGCCGCAACGGCTTTAAAGCCCATTTAATGCGGGACGGCATGGTACGTCGTAATGGCGTTAAGGGGTTAAAGGAACACCTTTGGCACCATAACAACTTCATCTCAATGCCTGTTCTGCCCCCTGACTTCTTCAATGAGGAAACCTTGGACTAGGTCCGGCAGACTAACTTTACATTTACAAAACTGTGTGAGAAAAGTACGCTGGTTTTACGTGGGTTGGTGGCAGTGATCTGTAGGCCTGGAGTACTATTGTTGTTGTCTCTTACAATTTTTGGCTAGTGAGTGCTTCAGACATATAATATGTGTATTGATAGGGAAGGGGGGGGGAAACAAAAATTCCTGCGTCTACACAAGTTAGGAGAAGTTTCACGAGCCATCATCATATATTAATCTGACGGTTTGCACAGCAAATGTTTCTAAAAGCTACAGTTCAACTGTCAGTATTCTACTGAAAACTGTTCACCTCCCAGTTATATTCATTCATTAAAATTTTCATCATACAATGCATGTACCTTCTATTACCACATGCACTTAACTTAATTCATGGATATTAGGAATATAATGTTTTTATTAGAATTCTGGCAGAGGAAAAAAAAAAACGTATCTAATTTCCTGCCCTATCTATAACAACCTGCTGTTTCTGTAGAAAACGACACACTCCGGTATTTGCAGAGGTACTACCTCGTTTGATGAGAGCTGTGCATGCGCAGTTAAAGGGGCATTCTAGGCATCTTAACCACTACTGCATGATGCAGTGGTTATGGTGCCAGTAGTCTTCCGCTGTCCCATAAAATCAGTTTCAGTTATTCTCAGTTCTGGTGCAGTTCTTATTTTAAAATAAGGCAAGCAGGAGCCTTCATTAAGAATCTCTTGACAGTTGGTGCATTAGGAAATTACGCATAGTTTGATCTATAGTGTAAATTAGTTTAACAAAGTAATGTGCTGTGTCTTCATTAAAAGAAGAGGAAGTAATCATGAAACCATGTACTGTTTCATCTTGCTGCCGCTATGAAAAATGAATGCTCAATACCAGTTCTATTCTTCTGTGTTTACTAGAATTTGTTTATAGATTATTTGCACCTTCTAAGAATATTGTTACCATGCTAAAACCTCATGGCTAGCTAACGCTCTAATTCTTAATTCTTTCTAATAATTTAAGCTTACTGTTACTATCTATAGAACTATATAGATTGACAGAATTTTTAATTTGTTGGCAAAACGTTCTAGACATTTATGTGTAATTTGTGAGAACATTCTAAAAAAAATACTTCTATAAAAATAAGACAATGTATTAAAAATCCTCATGTAAATGAGAACTTACTTTCTAATTATGAATATCCATGGGAAGTCTCAGAACTGTTGTTGAACGCTCTAGAATTGAATTGCTCTTTTTATGTCTCTGGAGATGGAGGCTTTTCTGTTGGCATGGAGAGAACATGTCTATATGCTTCATTGAACAGATGACTATATGTACAAAAATTATAATCCATTATATATCTCATTTTTATAATGAGAATTGTAATGGAATCAAAAAGCAAATCAATGAGAATGTTTTTGTATTCATTCAACGACTCTTTAAGCCTTGTTTAAGTTACAATGTCTGTCCTGATGGAGATGGTTTTTAATGGAGTCATAAGCACGTCTGTCCCCACTGCCCTACGTAACATTTCATTAAATAACGTATGAAGGAACTGTTGTTTTATGGTTTTCTTTTTTGATTGTTCTTATTGATATAGTTTAGCAGATCATGACAGTTCTTTACTGTTATTTTTATTTTTACCCCGGACAGCTTGAGATATCAATTGATATTTGACAGATATTCTGTAACTGCGGAAAAAGATTTCATACAGTACAAATAAAGGCACCAGCACACATTTAATCCATGTTAAAGTGTAAAGATACACTGTAGACACTATAACCAATTCCTCTTATTGAATTGATTATTATGCCTGGAGTCCCCTGGCTCCATCTCTCCATTCAGTGTTTAACCATTTTCATGCTGTTTAACACTAATTAAGGGTCACCCAAAGCTCTGCCCATTCTGGGGTTGTGGCTAAGGCAGAGATAACGCAATTCCTTATAGCCGTACCAAATCCTACCTGCAATTGCACTTCTTTTTTGATCACTTGAGAAAGCCCAAGGGCGAAACCGCTTATGACTATTTAGAACGACTTTTTAATTTGCTTTTATTTCATTTTGTGTGGTATATTACAATAAATATTGTTTTTACCCTCAAACTTTTATCTTTTTTTTGTCCTGCATTTATTTTATCATCTTAAAGGAGCCTTGGCAGGGACCATCACAACATCTACCTATACTTATAGCCATACTATATACTATATAGCCTTGGTGGGGATCATTCCACCTAAGCTGATATCATTGAGCATAAGGTGCTCTTAAAATTGTGAGTAATTTTCATACTTTCCCACACACTTTTATTGGTTCGAAACAGTGAGCACTATGTCCTGTTTTTATTCTTTCATATGCCGCTTCCACTGTGAACACTCAAAGAGAAAAAATACAGTTCCATCCCTGAGTGGGTATTGTACTACTCAGAGCCTTATCTAAGAGCTGAGTGGAGGCTCTATCCTTGTGAGTGTATTATTTTTCTTCACATTACTGAGATATGGAACATACTAGGTTTCACTATTGGTTTTCTATTTGCTTATATTTTACATGAGATGCCACTGACAGAACTCCCTACCTCAATCAAAACACAAAATATTTTAACGCCAAGGAAGACTTTTGACTGAACTAAACTAAAGCATCACCTCCTCAAAGACTTATAGAAAATAAGAACATTGTTTAATTCCTATGGGACTTTTTAAGTATATCTAAGTTATTTCTATCACTATTTGGTTTGACTACATATATTTACATAAACATCCATACTTATTACAATTTATACTTGGTGCAAATCTGTTTTTTCATATTTCAGGTAACCTGTTAGCACCAGAAACGCTAGAGCTATGCACCAGAGCCATTAGTCTGCAGCAGTTTTGGAGTGTCCCTTTAAGGTATACTGTTGCTATGTGCGTGATATTGCATCACGTTATCCAGGGAGTATGCACTTGACTTCACCCCGTGTTTATGCATTACATCTACATATTTGCAATGCAAGTGTGCAACATCACAAGAGAAAGTCTTTCTGTCTATATGGCGCGCATATGTAATATATTATACCATTTGTGTTCCGATTATAAATTAGCATTACTTGCACTAGAAATGTTATGAAACATTAAACCAGGCTTCCCCAACTCCGGCCCTCCAGATGTTGCTGAACTACAACTCCCATGATTCTATGAATGAAATAGATAGGCTGAGAATCATGGGAGTTGTAGTTCAGCAACATCTGGAGGACCGGAGTTTGAGGAAGCCTGCATTAAACTAATTGATGAAATTGATGTGGACGGATCATAGATCATGCAGTCAATTTCAATATCAAACATTAACTTTTAGTTTCCAGTAAAAGTTCATCAAAATCATTTTTTTTCCTTTTCATTAGACGTGTCTCTGTACTATTTTTGAAAGTAGCTCTGCGTTCCAAAACTGAGATAGATGGTTCAGTTATTTTGCACAGAAAAAAAAAAAATTCAAAGTTTTGTTGCTTTAAATATCTACTCTGCTGAACATAACAATTTATTAAATTACACTTCACTTTATAGAACATCAAAAGTCTGCATTTAAATGACGCACACAATATATTCCTCTTGTAAATGCGACACAGCGCCATGCTCGAATTCTAACACAAAACAATGCATTAAAACCGGTAGCAGGCTACATTAGCTGGAAAATACAAGAAATGAATTCTACACATTTAACAGTATGTTAGAGAAAAAAAATCCATTCTCATTATAACTTTTATTTGTACTAAATAATTCTCTAACAACTTTTTATTGATCTGAGAGTCGAGGAACAAAGCGAGGATTAGGTGACTTTTGGGATCACAGAGTGGTTCATAGAAAATTATTAATTTTCGGGTTAACGCATGGTGTACTGGAGGTAATAGACTGCCATTTAGCAATGGGCTGAAGATTGCTAAACATTTACCTGCTTTGACACAGTGTAATAGAGATACCAAAGGGGTTTAAACAGTATTTTTTAATAAACAACTCTCCAGTTCTTAGGAAAAAATATATCCTTATTCAAAGGAGCTTGCCGAAGTGCTTTATGGATGAGGAGTATCCCATAATAATGCCAGTTTATAAAATAGTAATGTATTATAGAAATAGGCACTTTAATAAATATTTAATGAAACACCCCCTCGTTGTCAATCAAACAGCCAGGAGGCTTGTTCAGGTGGTGGATCCAGCGAAGGGGGGGCAACGGGGCAATTGCCCTCACCCGAGAGCCGATGGTCTCCCCTGCAGGGCCGGTGCTATCCAAGCACCGGCCCTGCTGTGTGCCTTCACGGACTGGAGGGGAGATAAGAGATCTCCCTCACCAGTCCGCAGGCACATTACTGAGAGGCCGGCACAGGAGGGAGAGGAGACCCAGGAGCTCTAGCTTGCAGCTCCGCCGGGTTTCCTCTCGCCAGCACGGAGCGTTGCCGCGATTACCATGGCAATGCTCCGTTCTCACGAGAGTGAACTCTAGCCCAAGAGGTGCAGGCTAGAGTTCACTCCCCCATTAGAACCACCAGGGATTCACCAAGAGGACCACCAGGGCTTCACAATGGATATCCCCCCTCCCTGGGCAAAGGTAAGAAGGGAAGGGGGATACTATTTATAAGAGCAATTCCAAATAAGTGTTTTTTTTTTTTGTTTTACTAAAAAAAATATGCTTTATATCCTCCCCTCCCTGGGCAAAGGTAAGAAGGAAGGGGGGATATAAAGCATGTTTTTTTAATTTAAAAAAACAACACTTAATTGTTTTAATCAGCCCCCTCCCTAACTACACACACACTGCACCACACACACACTACCCCCACTGCACCCCCATACACACACTGCCTCCTCTGCACCCCCATACACACAATGTCCCCACTGTAACCCCATACACACACTATCCCCACTGAACCCTCATACACACACTGCCCACACTGCACTCCCATACACACAATGCCCCCACTGTAGCCCCATACACACACTGCCCCCACTGTACACCCATACACACACTTCTCCTCCATACACACACTGGCCAGACTACACCCCCATGCACACACTGCCCCACTATACCCCCATAAACACACTTCTCCCCCATACACACTGCCCAAACTGCACCCCCATACATACACTGCACCCCCATACACACACTGCTCCCACTGTACCCCATACACACACTTCTCCCACACACACACTGCACCCCATATGCACAGTGCTCCCCAAAACAAACACTGCATTACACTTACACACACTTCCCCCACTAAACTTCCATACATACACTGCCCCCACTGCACTCCTATACACATACTACACCCTCATACACACACTGGCCCTATACACACAGTGTTCCCACTGCACCCCACATATACACTGCACTCACATACACACACTGTCCCACATACATACACACACACACACACACACACACCTACCTACCTAGAGGCCCTATCCCCTACTACAGTCCCTATCCTGGCAGACCCCAGGTAAATTGTCAAACTGTTCTTAAACGGTTTGACAATTTACTCTGTGTAGGCACCACGGCACTCCTGGCACTATAACCACTACAGAGAGCTGTAGTGGTTATTGTGTCTGGATTGTTTCTTTAAATAATCTATGAGTGCCCCTCCCGAGATAAGGCTCTGGATCTGCCCGTGGTTTGTTCCGGTGTCCGTTGGCTCCCCATAGCTAACGGAAGTGGCAGACACATTCTACTTGTGTGTGCCTGCCTCCCCTGCACACCTAAGACCAGCGTCCAATATCCTGCCTATGCGTGTACACAAGCACACAGATGCACGCATAAGCTAGTAAGTGTGTACGAGCAGGTGTGCGCATGCCTGTAGGGAGCCCTTCAGAGGCTTTTCAATGAGAAGCCTCGGATTGCCTACTTCCCAAGTGACTTTTGGCTATTTCCTGTGAAAAGGGAAAGGCTGCAGTTCATATGTATCTATTAAACAGCGATTTATATTTTTTCCCAATATCGACAGTGGAGTGTTCCTTTAATAAATGCATTTCAGAGTAGATATAGTAAGGTACAGCTTTTATTTTACTGTTTATTAATAGTATAGTTCATGGTTTCCTTTGTTAATTCTATCTTGTAGCTACATAGCTGGGTAGTTACCAAATGCTTCCAGTGCTTATCTTGTGGGTTGTGGAGTGGAGATGCAAGCTTCAAACATCAAAGTTGTGTGGGATGTTGTAGATTTTCTACCAAAGGTTTGCTTTTTTCAGATGGAAGACACTTTCAGATCCACAGATCATATGTCAAATTACACAAAGCTCACTTCATTGAGGTAGTATTAAAAATAGTTTCTGTTGCCACGTGTATGTTTCCTGACCACCTCATAATACGTTTTTCTTCTTGCTCACTGATAAGAATGTATCTAGACTAGACTTCTACACAGCAAAATGTTTTGGTTCTCCTGAATTTATATGGTTCAGATTTTCAGCATTTTCGGTACTGCAGAATATTGGTTGAATATTTTACTGTTTCATTTGAAATCTTGGTTAGATTTGAGAAATGTTGTGTCCCTTGATTGTAAATTTGTTATTGACCATTGTTGTTAAGTTGCAGAGGCTACTAGACTTGCGTGTGCCGATAACTTTTGATACCTCCAAATTGATACGGCTCTAATTTTTTGAAATTTTTGGGTTATAAAAAAATGTTGGTCTAAGTTTGATTTTAAATTCTGTCATTCAAAATGATACTGAATCGGTCAAAGTCTATTTAACACTCCCTCACTCTAACTGGGCTTCCTCCACTGAGTCAAGAGTGTCTATCCTTATAATTTGTTATTCCCTTGAATCGTAGTATTCTGTCCTAAACTGCTCTCAAAACGATAGATCCAAATTAAGCAATATATTTGGGATTAACAGCAGCACCTATTATTAGACAAAGCAAGAGCTTCTCCTATGAGATGTGAATATGTTCTGGAATGCCTTGTATTGTAAAATGATGTGAGCTCTATGTATACCTGATACATTTGAGGTTTGTTAGTGTATTGTTAGTATGTTTTTACTTATAATATTTATTTATTCAAACATAACCTACCATTATGTATGTAGATCATAATGCTTCCATTTTTAGCAGACAGTTTGGTCCTTAAGGGGTTAAAGGATAATTTATACTGTAAAATATCACTTACATACAACATGCAACCTCTGGTTATCAGTCTGTCCAGCTTCTGTTTAATCTAAAATCCAGGTAAGGTCTTAACTTAATGATGTGAACTGTAGTCCAACAGCAAGAGTACCATGGTGGGACACCACTGGTACAGATAGACCAGAAGTCCTAGCAAAATGGTGCCTGCACCTCGAAAGATTTTAATTTCTAAGGACCTAATTTTCCTGTAGGGTCTCTTCAAATACAATGCAACATTTTTATCAGATTTTTTTTTCTCCACTCTGGAACTACTTCAAGCTTGTGTGAAAATGCTGTGAAGTGGGAGAACCCTTAATATAGAACCTAAAGTCCACCCTGCCGTATTCTGTTCCCTTAATTGCCCATTCATTAATATAGTTTGCGTTATAAGAATAATTAACTTAAACAGATTTTAAAAATGATCAACACAAGGCAGAATCATGGTGCACAGATAATAGTTTATTACTGTAATATTTTAATTGTTATAACAGCGCCAAGCAGGACTGAATTTGTCTGTTTTCTCCTTCCTTCCTTAGGTTTTTAACACAAGGTCTAGTGATCCATATTCTGATAACCATAACTTGGAAAATAATTATAGATGAAAAACTCTGAACATGTTGCACTGGGAGACATTAGATCTGTTTTTCCCTTTAAAAATGTTAAAAATATTTAATAATGCAAAAAATACACAATTTGTAAATTATAACAGGAAAGGACATTTGATAAAATCCGTTAATTTACTTAGCTTTCTTCATTTTTAATGAAATTTCAAGAGATAACATTCAAGCCAACATATCCAAACAAGATGCCTAATATGTAAGTTAATTTATAACATTAATCTATGAAACTGCCTATTTTGGCTTTGGTATACAAAATACAGAGAATTCACTATACAGCAGAACTCAACATGTTCTGTCCTGCCCTACTAGACAGGACTCTAGCAAGACTGGAGGTCTCAGAACACTCGCCAGGGATACATTCATTTTCGACAGGCATGCATTTTCACTTACAAATGGCAAGTGAAAATTTGAAACCCCGCTACATAGCTCATTTATTGGATATCATTTTTTTTCTAACACAACAAAACAAAACACAAAAAATAACACAATTTTTGTTACGGCAATTGTTCAATTTATAATTTGTAAACATACCTAGATATTTGTTGTTTTCACATCTTTACTTATTTGGATCAGAACTTGATATTCAAACTTTTTCAAATTTCTAATTGCCAGCTTTTTTTCCAAATAATATGTTAAAGTGTAAGCAAACGGTAGACAAGGGTAATTAACACTGTTAATTAACAAAAGGCAGAAATCTTGGTATGTTCCTGACATTCCCTGAAGACTTGTTTGGACAGACCTATATGGAATAATTGGACCACTGTTGTCTCCATATCCTTTAACCATTAGACCAAAAAGAAGACAAAGAATGAGGCAACTCCCAAGTCACACACAAAGGTAATTTTCTCCAAGATGATCAATATACTGAGCAGGTGGGGAAACAATAGAGTCCTAGATGATTACAGGGTTGGAAGAAAGCTGAGATTGTCAAAAGTAAGCCATGGGGATCTACTTTAGCGTTACATAGATTGGCAGGAGATCTATAAATCATAATTGTGCATGCTCAAGCAAAAACCTCTTACAAAATGTTTTTTTTTTACAGAATGGCATTATTGTGCCATGTCGAACGTTCACGTATGATGTCAGAGTGCAATGTTTATTATTTTTATATTTTAGGGTACATGTACAATGTTAGGTACAAATATTTGATGTTTATTATTATTGATAAAAAATAAAAAAAAAGATATGTTCAGGTACTAAAATTGACCCTTTAATAACTTAGAGTGCAACTGCCATTCACAATAATATGATGGTACTTTAAATACAGTATAATTTATTCAATAAAAACTCGTCTCTCGATTTTAACCACCGTTTTAACAAATACACAATTACAACAGTCCTTATGACAAAATATTTAACTTATACCTTTGCATTTTAAGCAAGGATCCTGATATTGAGTAATAATTTTATGGTACGGCGTGTATTCTCTACCAAAGATATATGTTGTCAGAGTCCCTTTCTCCAGAATGGAACTCAAGCATTGGAATATCGAATAATTCTACATTAGTCTATTGATTAAATGGCAAATTGAAATTCACACATCAGTATATTACTTTTAGAAAGCAACACATCTCAAACATGTTATTGTTTAACTTAATCTCCATAAATATGTAATAAACAAAAATTATACAAAACAGCTATTTTGTTCTGCTTTTCTACTTTAGCGACTGTATAAATATTTGGACAAAATAACAACATTTGGGCACTGTTATGTGTGACCTCTAACTACTGATGTTAAGACATTTTATGGATTAAATAATTATAAACCATATGAATTAATTATATGTGAATTTCTAAAGGTCATTCATAGTCCCAGCTGTTGATTAGAACAGCTTACTGAGACTGGTAAAAGTCGACCCCTTGGGACCACTTAAAAGAGACTTCTCTTGTCTTTTCCGTGTTTTAAATGTGTATAGGAAAGATAGTGTTACATTGGAACAAAGGGGCAGTTTAGCAATAAAACATGGTTTATTTTTTAATTCTCAAATGAATGTCTAAGTTTCAATTTGCTTTAAATAAAGTATTGTGTTAAAACACTGATCAAAATCCATTATTAGTTTCCTGAAACGTACAATCAACTTCTCAGTTTATGTAACTTTATTTAAATGTTATGCTGATATTCAAATTACCTATTTAATTCCACGCTGACAACTGACATTAACTCACACCGTGGCCAATAAAGGGTTATAAACTCTTTGTTTACTTTACTGATTCCAGTGCCGATGTTCCTCGACGCTGGGTCGGCGCTCACACTCCTCTGATGTCATCTGATGGGGTAGACTAATGCGCATGCGCAGCGAGCATTGTGAGCGCAGTAGGCCCTCCCCATAGGAAAGCATTGACTCAATGCTTTCCTATGGGGTTTTCACTGGCACAAAATGTCCTCATGCACAGCGTGAGGATATCCAGTGTCGTTTAGGCAACCTAGAGGCCAGTAAAATCCTGAAAGCGCCTCTAGTGGCTATCTTTGTAATGCAATGTAAACATTTTAGTTTCTCAAAAACTGCAATGTTTGTCATTGCAGGACTAAGTGGGACAGGGACAGTGCACCCAGACCGCTTCAATGAGCTGAAGTGGTTTGGGTGCCTATAGGGTCCCTTTACGAATCATTGATGGACAGACAGTCACAGGCTTGAGTGCTCATCACATAAATTATGTCACTCACACACAGTAGCACTCATATATACTCCAGCTGCACATAGTAATCATGTCCTTTCCAATGGAGCCTTATAGAAAAATAAATACATAGAAAACAAATATTAACATAATTAACATTAATGAGCTCAGTGATGAATTGTAAGAAAATATTTTACTAATCTGTAAATCTGTGCCCTTTTTAAGTTAATCACTATCGTATTCTCTGTTCTGCTAGATCTCAAAATATTGTAATAATGAAAGAATGATATTAAAATCTGTGGTAGAAATCAATGCAAGTTATATAAAAGATATAGATACATATTTTTCACTTTACAATTTCATACTGTATAAACAAAAGCACATTAAATGTATGTTACATTTTCTTAAAAATCACAGCAGCTTTTGTTTATTATGTGTGTCATTGAAGATGGATAATGCTATATTAATTAAATACCCCTAAAATCACCTGCACAAATGTGCAATTACCAAAACAACAAATAAATCATTTAAGTATTACAAAAAGAACAAAAAAAACACTTACAAAGAAAGCCATCCTTAAGAGGTTAAAAGTAAGAGAATTATGCTTTTTCCCACATTAACCACATTAACCATGTTCCCATATAAACAACATATTTAATATATAAGTTTTGGTCTTCTAACAATGCCTGCATCCAGGCAACCTTGAGATGAGTAGAGAATCACGTTTCTAGAATTACAAAGCATTAATCACTTAAAGAAAATTGGATAAAAGCTGTGTGCAGACAGTGTGCATTAGCTTGTTCACACCAATTATCTTTGTTTATTCACAAAGGTACTTTTAAAAATGCTTTACACAGATTTTTATCTTCAGAGCAGTCTCCAAAATTAATTTAGTAATTCTGGGTCAAAATTATTTGTTGCTATGTTACTTCTGTGACATTTAGCCCAGAAATTAAACATATTCAGGATGCTAACACTCTTCTGATATAATAAATAGACTGCCTTGTATAAATAGTAAGAACATGTCAGAGGTGAGAAGAGGTTGACAGGTATGACACATGGGTCTTGTTAAACTTGTGCTTCAAAAATTGTGTGTGGGTGAGCTGTAGAGTAGATGTACTAGCTCTGTGTGATGCAACTCCAAGATTGTTGTAAAGGAATAAACTACTCAAAAAATTAAATGCATTTCCAATACCTTACAAGAGACAGCTTGAAGGATGGGAAACTGATGGGGGATGTCTGATAGGCCAAGATAGTTCATTTCACAGGCCTGATGCTGTCCTTGAGAAGTACTGAAGTTGAGAATTAGCAATGCAAATAGGAGAGGGCGGGACTGAAGAAGGTTACTATCAAATCAGAGGTATCAAGAAAGGGAATATGTGTGAATTAGAGAGGAAGTGAATGTGGGGTGGAGTTTTTATGAGATTTGTACGTCAGTGTCAGTAATTTTTAATGTATCCTGAAGGGTGTGGAAATAAATGCAAGGATTTGCATAGGAGTAACATGTGATGGGACCAACAGATAAGGAAGATAAATCTGGCAACAGCAAATATTATGGTTTGTAAATGGACAGTGTGGATATTGTGTGGATATTAGGGAAACTCTTAAATAGTAGACTTATAGATTTGTTTTCTTCTGAACTGCAATTTGTCTGAATTTGGGCCAATCGGGGTATTGCCTGAATTTTCACACTGCCATAGACTAATCACAAATGGCTCACTCAATGGAGCATTTTCATTTGATTTGCGAGTTCAACCAGTGACTCCCAAAAAAAGAGAAGGTTAGTTGGGATCAGAAGAAAAGAGATACTTTGGGAGATGTATGGTTCCCATCAAGTTCTTATAGTAGAAATAAAGGGAATATTTTGCTTTGCTTTTTCATGGTTCCTATATTAGAGAGATTTGTAGCCTGCTGGGATACATTTTCTCAGCCTTCAATAAGTGTAAATTTTTGATTGCTCAGATTACCAAACATTCAAGTTTCATGTAGAGATGTGGGATACGGGAGAAGTGCATGAGCTTGGCTAGCTAATTAACATTCTGATAACACAGAAAGAGATAGATAACATGTTTTCATAAAAGCTGTTTTATTTATATTTAAAACAATTCCATCCAGTAAATATCTAATGCTTTTTGTTTTTATGATTTCCTATGGAGAAGTTTTGCTCTGGTCGGAAGTTTTTCTTTTTTGATATAGTGGTTGAGATAGTAAAGCCGATAAATAGCATCTTGGCTTTTGGCAACATAAACATTTTTAATTGGAAAAGTAAATTTGTCTGTTTCTGTCATATGTATACAAAAATATATCTTTAGATCTATAGATTTTCTACACAGTTTGTGCCCTTATATATTTCATTCAGACATGAAAAGATAAAGGCCGTACGGACGTCATATTCTTATTGAGCTATAATGCTTGTTATTAATATTGACATACTTGTACGTTATATTAAGTAGCCTGTTTTCTATGTCTAGTGTTACGGTGTAATATTACTCAAATGGTATAGTAATCCATGATATGTCTATGCTCACATTTGGCACTGTTCCACATTCTGAAAGTAAGATGATCATGCCATCGATTTGTCTTCTGAATGTAACTTCTAAAGAATTGAATGAGTAATTCATCTATCCAAAGTCAAGCACGTTTTAAAGCAAACAAAAACAAGAAGGGAACTACAGATTATTTCTTGTTATAGGAGAGTTTTGTATTTTCATCTGCACAATCCTTCTTGAATTAAAGACAAAGCCCAAATTAAAACTGTATTAATTTATCAGTTGTATAGATCTAATTGCCAAGCTTTTTTTTGTGCCTAGAAAGGTGTCTGAGCATCATGGGAAATGTCGTCCCCAAACCTCTACAGTACCAAGATTAAAGATCTTTGCCATAGACTATATAACAAATATGGCTTCACTTGAATGTTTGTAATATATGGGCAAACATACGATTAATGAACAGATTGATATACAAGAACAAACAGATTGCCATTGTATCTTTAGCCAGATGTGTGCTAATAAGGTACTAATTAGAAAATGAAAGATACACATAATCACTTCTGTCAAATGATAAATTCAAGGTTATGCCTTTTTTTTCCAATTATAATATGTGCTATCAGCCTGACGACCACTATAAAATCAATACAAACATAAGCCTTCAATCAAAAATAATAGTCATCTTTATGATCTCTCACTGGTAGGATAAAAGTTGTTAATGCCTTTTCAAGCTTGTTCTCTGATGTTTATTATTGGTTAAATTATTCCCATGAAGGCTTGCAACATATGTTGTCACCCATAAAGTGGTATCGTATGATGTCTGGAAGACAGGTTGGCAACTGTACTGTTGGAAAAAGGAAGAGGGCATAATCCACATGGGATGCTGATAGACAGGGCTATTTTACATTAATTTTTACCACGAGGGCTCTGATATGTATTCACTCAAGGATATATAATTGGAACACTTAAAAAAAATTAGACTGATTGTAATCGTCACTCTGATTGGTATTTCTCTGTGTTTTTTTAAACAGGCAACATAAAGCAATAAAAATATGGCCAACTTGTATAATAATAAGTGAAAAGGTGATCGGTATGAGCTTGATTTGTGGTACATACTGCAAATGGAACGTACCTATGTTTGCAAGGAACCATATGCACTACTGTCTATGGAAAAAAATAACTATACTAACTATAGTATTTATGAAAAACTAGATGTAACAACAAGGTAATTTATTGAGCCCCAGCCAACTATTGGTAAAATTGCCTGTAGGAGTTGGTTGTACTTTTTCAACTCTCTTAACCTTCTTAAATATTCAACTTGGAGATGTTCACCAAAAGGGTTACCTCACACAATTTTGGACGAGCTGCAACATGCACTTGTGTGATTATACTTGGTATATATTGAAATTCACATTATGTAATGGTAAGTTTTAAGCAGAAAGTTGAGCTTTTGAAATCTAATTGCCTTTCTTAAAGGCGTTTTTCTCTGCTTTAATGATGCTAAATTGGAAAAATAAGTCTAGTGGGTGTTTGACTTCTTCCGAAGCAACAGCAGCAAACATGTAATAGAATGACCGCAAAGCAATTATATTTTCAACCTCAAAGAGTAAGTTACTATGTATAGAAGAAACATACATTAGGTTCTAATTCTTAAATAAGGCCATTGGATGTAATCATGTTTGATGTTTGTAGAACAGGTGAAGTCCTGCTTTCTTTACATATTATTACTGGCTCCCTGCTTGATAAAATATCTCTCACCTACGGCTCTTGACTAAGAAAGAGAGAGGTCTTTAGGTGCACTAATGAGGCTTTACAATAAAGAAAGACTTGGCAAAGTTAAGTGCTTTTTATTTGATTTGAATCTTTTTTTCTCATCCTACGTTCATTAGTACCATCAAGTGGAAACTGTGGGATTAAATCATTCTGCAGTAAAATGAAAACCATAAAATTAATGAAGGTCGGGAAATTGGTAAGACATCTAAAATGGGAAGTCCTTAAAAATATCACAGAAAATAATTCAAAATATATTACAATTTTACTAGAAAACTATTGTTTTATATATATATATATATATATATATATTTTTTTTTTTTTATTTTTTTTTTTATTTAGCAATTCTAGTGTATTTTGTTCATTAAATTGAAAAGGATTAATATCAGAGAGAAACATATTGCACTATGGCCACTGAGATAATTCATAATTCTGTAATTATAAAGGGGATTTATTCACATAAAATTAAATTATTTAGTAACGTGGACCTGAGGTTTAACACCAGTGTATGATGTAAATTTCAAACAGTGCATGTTCTGTCCTGTGTGTGTATGTTTTTGTATGTAGTTCTGTTTGGCTTAATTATTGGAAACCAGTTGTAAACTCATTGTGCGTTTTGTGAAAAAAATATTTATTTTTTTAATAATCCTCAAAGGAAAATATTATATTTGAAACATATATGAATGTATATGTAAAAGATTGTTGTGTTTGCTTGAGTGAGCAAGGCTTGTTCTTAAGTTGCTGTATTTCTCCTTTGAAAAGTACAGGTCTCATGTAGAGTAGGAATGTATGACTATTATGCGACAAATGTGCAAATGCAACTTTCTTAATAAGGAAGATCTCTGCTTGAAACAAAATCCCTGGATGTTAAAGGTTCTAAAGCAACGGATTTATCACTGTGATTTGTTTCCTGCTTAGTTTGACTTGAGCACCACAGCTATAATTAACTTTTGCCACCTCATTTCTACAGTTTCTATACACAGATCTCCAAGGTGACGGTAAATTAGGCCCTAGCATCAAAAAAGTCATTTTCACCCCCACAGGGGATAAATATTTTTACATAAGTATATAGATGGATGCATATGATAAATTAGATATATAGACAGTCAGACAGATTGATAGATAGATAGATAGACAGACAGACAGACAGGTAGATAAGTAGGTAGGTAGGTAGATGGATGGACTGACTGACCTGCAGACAGACAGATAGATAAACGGAGAGATAGATAGATAGATAGATAGATAGATAGATATGTAATCTACTAATATATAGTCTTAGTCTAATCCTAATAATTTATTTCTACATTTTAGTGCTTCATAATCTTAACAGTTGTCCAAACCCAGGCAACACAAATCAAACCCCAATGACAGAAATGTAACATAGTACATCCTAATCCTAATGGGTCTAACCATTATCCTAAAAGTAATAGTGCACATCTAACATGTATATTAAACCTAATGACATGTAACTAAGATCTGAAACAAATACAAAATCTTAACTTTTTATTCAAAGTTTTATGCCATTACTTAATTCCACCTCCTAACATAAAGTTATAACTCAAAAATGAACATTGTCTTGGCAATAAAAACATTGATCTAGCCTTTATTAAATACAAACAGAAATCTCTTACCATAGCCTTAAATCTATTGCCATCACCTAGATCTTTGCACGCTATAAGCACAGGAAAATAGATAATGTGTTGTCAATAATATTATTTAATGAAAATATATTATAATATAGCTTTAGCTTCACCATTCTGATTATGGTCTTTTTTTCTGTCCATACACAATAATCAACAACAAAAAAAATTGTCATTAAAAATGGACATACTGATTTGAAAGATATGTTTACACATGACTTTTCCAAAATCTATAAAATGCACACAAAAAAACATGTTTGCAAGCCCCTTGGCAGCAAAGAAGTAATATACAAGCATCATCTGAGCCTGAACAGAATAATGTCAGTGCTCATTTAAAAAGGATGGCCATAAGTCACAAAGAGCTAAATTTGGCTTTGTTCCCACTCCTGGTAATTAGTGCCAAGATACACAACCCCTCACATGCCTTATCAGACACATTACCATACAGACTCTATACGGGTTCTTTAAAACAATACAGCATCAGAGGAAGATAACAGATATTTCAATGCATGCCTCTTTCGCAGTATTCCTATTTGTCATTGATAAATATGCAGGCCAATGATTTTAATTAATTTTAAAGATTCTCAATCCATGCAACTTTTTCATATAAACCGGAAAAAAAGGAGGAACAAAGAATTAATTGTTTCCCTATTCTATTTAGCACATTTGCTTCTCGTTTTTTTTTATAAAATGGTAATGATAAGGCAAGCTTTTCCGCAAATTTTCTTTAATTTAATACTTTGAACACAATAGGGGTGTTTATTTCATCTGGTTATTTCGCGTAAATGTAAATTAATATAATTTTGATCAACATTTTTTTTTGGGTCCAAAATGTCAAAAGTGTAATTTGCTACATGTTTAAATGCACTATTTGTATGTGTCTAAACTTTATCCAGAATTTTGGTCATTTGTGAATCTAGATTATGGGTTGGTATTTTTTTTTTATATATGCAAATATATGCATATATAATTGCAGAATAGCACAATGCACACAAAATTATATATAAAATAAAATTGGATCTCAATATGTTATGCATGAATAGAGTCCTCTTGAGTTAAAACAGTAGAAAAACTGGAAAACAGACATTGTTACAAATGCCTTTTCTCTTTTGTTGAATAAAACAAAAGATGAACAAAATAAACAAACAAACAAAATATCTGATTTTCTCTTGAATTCTATTGTTATCAGAACTCTAAGTTATCATAACGTAAACATTTATCCAATGAGAAACATTCTCCTACAAATTCATGCATTGATACAAATCATTTTTCGTTTTCCAGTGGAGGATCCCCATATCACAGTTCTCCTAGTGTTTCCGAGTGATTGGTAAAATGTGTTTTTTTATCTTTTTTCTTTGTTTTTTCATTTACCCATGCCCTTTAGTATGACAGAGCTTGCCATGCACCTGGAAACATCATCCAAGTCAAGGTCTCTATTCAGCTGTCCTCATAGAAACTGCTAGTTCCCATGAGTCCCATGCACAAAACCATAACATCAACCTAGAAACACATGTCAAGTGTGTTACAATGCTAAATAGATCAACATTTACTGCATGTATAAATATAGACAAATTTGAAAAAGTAATTGTAATCTGTAGTAAGTGAAGGTTTTTACTCACATAATTCTAATATAACTGCCATCTTAAATGGCAATGGCTTGGATCAAGGTAATCTTACTGGAGCTACGAATGTCGCTAAGGATGGGGTAGACTTTGGGTGTTATAAAGAGCCCTACATTTTGACAAAAAACACACAAAACAGTTTGACATTGACAAACAGGTGATTGTATATAACCACCACACAAAGCTGTGTTTGTCACGTGGTTTACAATGTAACCTTGTAACAAGATTGTGTTGGCTTCCATGCTCCAGGGGTATACTTGAAAACAAGACACATTTCAATGTATTTCCCAGTAAAACACTTTCTAACTATTTCAAGTTAGCCATACAATAAGCGCATCGCTGCCAATTGTTATCGTAACAGCTGTGTGTATAGAGAGGTTATCTCCTTTCGTGGAATTGTATAGTGCATATGCTTTAAAATAGCATTTGATGTGATGAGAACATATTGTACGGGATTAAAAATGCCACAGCTGGCTTTTCCTCCATTTCATTATAGAACAAACCGCATCATCTAAAAAGGCTGAAATTAGTTTTTTGTTTTTTTTTCTTGTAAGCTAAAATATATGTGACTGCACTCTTACCTATTAGAAACTGTAAAATGATTTCTTAAGAGCTGGCATGATGGTGTTATCAAGGTCTTAATGTTAAGAAATTAAGCCAGTGTTATGAGTCAGTGACTTACGCTATTACATTTCACATTCACATTTTTATACCTTGGACCGTTTGAAATTGTATGAAATAGTTCTTGTATGATTCTGTGATTATGACATTGTATTTATAATGTTTAATGGTAATATATGCATAATTTATTCAAAACGTTCAATTCTTACTAGTTATTTGTAATTTATTAGTTAATTGTAAGTTGGTTAAAAGTTGATTTTTTTTTCATATGACAATGTGCAAATGTTTAGCAAAAGCAAAAGAAGGAAAGGAAGAAAACAGGCATATACAAATTAGAAGATATGTGAAGTCTAATATCTGTTTTATAATGTTGACTCAATTTAGTATGAGCCATGGATGAGTTATCTATCTCTTTGTTTGTTTTTTGAGAATTGGATGGTCTTTGCTCTGGTGTCAATAATGTGAGAGTATTAAAAAAAAAGTGAAATTCTTTCACACCTTTGCTATCCCGGTTTGGGTAGATGACATCAATATAAATCTTGACAAGAGAATTTAAGGGATAAAGCTGTCATTTTCATTGGGAAAATATATTTTTCTGGTATTAAATTTTATTTGCAAGCAATTTTACATGTGAATAGTTCAGAGCTAGAACTGTTCAGAAAGGCATATTTATAAAAATCAAACAAAAAAATCAATTTATTTATAAAAAATCAAACAAAACCTACAATTTGATTTGAGTGGGTATGGTTCCAGTGTAAATTGCAACGTGTGTCAGATTCTTGTTAACTGTTTCAGCTCAGCCCTCTCACAGAGTTTTAAATAGTGCCACAAGGTCCCCTTCACCATTTCTTCTTTGGAATTTGTTACACATAATTGGATAAATTACCGCTAGTCTTGGAGGAATTAGGTAGAAAATACAATTTTCGGGTACATTTGCCAGGAATTGATAAACACATGGACTTCTTGAATGTTGTTTATTACACTATTGTTTCTCTGCAAAAATGTTGTATTTCAGTTTGTTTTCCATGTTATAACATGTACAATTTAATAGGTTCATGACATTTCCAAGTGGACTTTATTATTATATTATTATTATTTATTATTATTAAGCACAATTTACCTTTCAAAGATCATATGTGTTCCTTCCTTCCCTCCTTCCTTCATTCCTTCCTTCCCTCCTTCCTTCCTTCCTTCCTTCATTCCTTCCTTCCTTCCCTCCTTCCTTCCTTCCTTCCTTCCTTCCTTCCTTTCTTTCTTTCTTTCTTTCTTTCGTTCTTTCCTTCTTTCTTTCTTTCTTTCTTCATTTCCTTTCTTTCTCTCTTTCTCTCTTCATAATTTATCTCACCACTCTTCATCTTTATCAGTCTGATCTTAGCATTTCATGATCAATTTTGTCTTTCATCTCTCTGGGTTGTGGAAAAGAGAACCAATTATATGTTCTTAATAAAACTGTGGAACTTGATTAATTGCTCCGGTAAAGTGATTTGAGATCTGAGGATGAAAAGATCTATATAACTACAAAGTGATTGATATCTGTGCAAATGTTAGCTGTTGGCTTTTTACTAACTCATCAGAGTAACTGTTTAGTTTATATACTGTACAGTTTACTTGTGCAATTTACTATAATTAAAAAGCTAAAATGCTTCCACTGTAGTCCATCCCACAAGAAAAGAAGAAAAAGATAGATAGTTAGATAGATAGATAGATAGATAGATGGATAATCTGTCTTATCTATTAAACATAGACATGCTTATTCTATTTTATTCAGGAAATCCACATTATATATCTTAAAGTTCTCTAATAAGCTTATTTTTTTGCCCACTGACTGTGATTGGATTTCTAAATTGATTAGGATGTTCTTAATGTTTTTCCTTGTGTGTCTTTTATCTGGGCTCATTACCTCATTTCATTTAGTTTCATTAAAATCAAAACCTTATGAGTGCACTTTTAACGTGATGTCACAGTCCCTTTGGCATCTGAGATTTCCTAACTGTATTGAGAAGCTCCATATATAAAGCCCTTTTCTTTGGATATTCTACTGCACGACAGCAGTGCTTATTATATTTTTTAGATTATTCAGTTCCAATCACGTATTTTATTTAAGGATTTAGCAGCAATAAGTTGACATTGGACTTGCAAACTCAAGGACAATAGTGTACACCAGGAAAACATTTTAGCAAATAAACCCCATGACCTCAAATTTTCTTACTGCTTCAAATTAATTTGGGGCTGTATACAAATAATTCTTTATACATTGCTATTGTTTGTAATTTGAGTGGAGTAACATATAAGGATACTTAAAAGACTGTTCAATATAATTAAAAGGACACCACAGGCACCAAACCAACTTTAGTTATTGAAGTCAAAGCATATCACATGATATGTGGTTTGCATTGCATATGTAATGATTGATGGATCCAAATGCACTACTTGTCATGCAAATATTAATATTTCCTAAGTTAAAGTGACACTATAGTCACCAAACCAACCTTAGCCTAATTAAGTAGTTTGTGTGTATAGATCAACCGCCTGCAGTCACACTGCTCAATTATCTGCCATTTGGGAGTTAAATCACTTTGTTTATGCACCCCTAGTCACACCTCCCTGCATGTGACTCACACATCCTTCATAAACACTTCCTGTAAAGTGAGATCTAATGTTTATACTTGTATTGCACAGTCTAATTTAAAAATTTTGTATCTCCTGCGCTGTTAATGGCCTTCTGTGTGTGTTTAAAGTTCAATTTACAGAGCAAAAAATAAAAACTTATAAAGTATGTTAATATCTGCTTGAAAAAGAAAAGAAAAATTTTATGCACACTCTGTGAGTCTCAGACAGGGGAGGTGTGACTAGGGCTGCATGCACCAAAACAAAAGTGATTTAACTCCTAAATGGCAGAAAATATGTTTTGGTGACGATAGTGTCCCTTTAACTTAGGAAATATTAATATTTGCAAGACAAGCAACACATTTAAATCCATCAATCATTAGATGTGCGATTCAAATCACGTATCATGTGATATGTTTTGAATTCAATAACCTAGTTTGTCTAAATAGGGGATGTGTTTGCATAGTGAAAACCGATATCTTATTTTATACCCGTGTACAAGAATTTAGAATGTGCTGTGCTATGCAGAAAATTAATGATTTGCTTCTTTGTCAGACCTGCATATTATTATCACCATGTATCATATTTAGTAAAGAGAAATAATAACTGACATAAAGTTGAGGTTTAATGAAGTGACATTAAACAGGCATCATTAGGTGCTCTGCTCGTTTTATTATGTTAGACAAGCTGTTGATAAATACATTATGTACCTCCAAAATACAGAAGAGTGTAATGTTCTCTTTCATCAATTAAGCATAGGGTCTAGAATTCAATCTTTCATCTTTTATTTTTTTCTATGTTCTTTTTCATTTGTTTGCTCATGGCATCTATTTACAAATCTGTGACCTTATTTGCAATAAGAAAGAAAGCATGGAAAATAAATTAGCATTTTTTCCATGTCT
This sequence comes from Pelobates fuscus, assembly GCF_036172605.1. Lineage (NCBI taxonomy): Eukaryota > Metazoa > Chordata > Amphibia > Anura > Pelobatidae > Pelobates > Pelobates fuscus. The sequence continues at coordinate 59,495,089 of NC_086321.1, forward strand.
ATATATTTAACAGACACAAATATTTTCAAACATTAAAAATAAAGTTAGCCTACAAGCGTGTTGTGTGTACGATGCACTCAACATTTGCATTAATTAAAAGTCTTTGAAGCTATCTTACATAACTTGGTTTATATACCTCTGCTCATCACACCTACTCTGCAAGTGAAACTCATAATATTCTAATATTATACAACAATTCACAAGTATAGTCATAGATCTTGGTAGTAAGCTTTGACGTGGAAATGGTTAATGCATCAGTCTGTGCAACATATGTTTGTTAAATCATGTCTCTGTGTGTTATCATTTGATTTTGGTTGATTATGTTTGTTTTTTTTTATTTCGTTTTTTAATGTAATTCAGTTTAGTAAGTAAAATGCAGAAGCCATATTTATTTTGGCCAATAAAAATATTTATTGGCCAAAGTGCATTTTAAGCCTGGTCTATTTCAAACTGATTGCAACCAGCAGCTAACGATGTCTTTTCCAAGCTAACATAATCCAAGACAGTATTAATATGTAGGAGACAGCTTTGGGAATTATTAGTCCCATAATATGCACCAGGAGAGGAAGCTGTGAACATTGCCTTCTGGGTATACCTTTATTTAGGAAATGATTGTAGAATTGACTAGTTGAGTACTAGGTCAGTGGCAAAGACATCATTTGCAGTGCTATAATTTTTACATTTTTATTTGAGCAGTACTGTTTCTGTATACTCTGAGCATTTTACCATACGAGGCCAAGCTGCTGGCAAACTCTGGGGGAGTTCTAACCCAGTAGTGCATAATATCTCCTCCCAAAACTATCACATAGAAAGAAATTAGAATACACATAGTAACGCAAATCTTATCTTCAGAATATATTCACATACCGAAAATTATTATTATGTTGCAATTGGATGCATTTTTTACTGCCTCTTCTGTATGACAGTATTCAACTTTCAGGTTTTTAGCCTCCCAATGTTAAAAGTTCTTGTTTAGTCTAGTTACATGTTTACTATAATTACAAAATTATCACATTCTTTATTTAATCCTTTAACCCCTTAACGCCGTTACGGCGTGCTATGCCGTCACGGGTTAAGTGGGCTTTAACGCCGTTATGACGGCATAGCACGCCGTAACGGCTTGCAGCCCCAGGAGGTAAGTTATACTTACCTCCGCCGCGATCCGCTTCGGGAGGACTGCCTCACAGCCCAGGCAGCCCTCCCACGGCAAATGAGGCCCCCGGGGGCCATGTGATCGCTCTCAAAGAGCGATCACATGGCCCCCTATAGCTGGCTGTGGATATGCCAGCAGGGGGACTGTTTGAAATATCAGACAGTCCCCCTGCTGGTGGGAAGAATTAAAAAAATTAATTAGACATGTGTAAAAATAAAATAAATGCATTTTTATATATATATAATATGTATATATATTATATATATAATATATATACATATTATATATATGTAACGTCATACAAAGTGTATTTTAATATTAATATAAGTATATATATTAATATTAAAATACACTTAGAATGACATTACATATATATAATATGTATATATATTATATATATAATAGATGTACATATATATATTATATATAAATACGTATAATTAAAATAATAAATAAATTAAATAATAAAATAAATAAATAAAATATTGAAACAAAATTTAATATAAATTATATATGCATATGTAATTTCATTCTAACTGTATTTTGTTATTAATATATATATATCGGTAACAAAATACACTTAGAATGACATTCTATATATATCTATCTATATATAAAATGCAAATAACCGCAAATATATATATATAGATAAATACATATAATTACATAAAAGATTACATCAGTATACACGTAGAATTTAAATACCTATAAATGCATATATATTAAAATTCTACATGTATATTTAAATAATCTTTTAACGTAATTATGTGATTTGATTAATTAAAATTTGATTGACATGCATGACAACACAGGGAGAAAGTGCAGAGAATTTAATTTGCAAGCACTATATTTGACCCTGTAACTCTCCAAGACACCATAAAACCTGTACATAGGGGGTACTGTTTTACCCGGGAGACTTCGCTGAACTCAAATATTCGTGTTTCAAACTGGTAAATTGTATTACAACGATGATATTTTAAGTAAAAGTGACGTTTTTTGCATTTTTTACAAGCGAACTGCACTTTTATGGTCTATATTATTGTTGTAATATGTTTTACTGTTTTAAAACACTAATATTTGTGTTTAGTGAAGTCTCCCGAGAATAACAGTACCCCCCATGTACAGGTTTTATGGTGTTTTGGAACGTTAGAGAGTCACATATAAGGCTTGCATTTCATTTTTTTCACATTGAAATTTGCCAGATTGGTTATGTTGCCTTTGAGAGCGTATGGTAGCCCAGGAATGAGAATTACCCCCATGATGGCATACCATTTGCAAAAGTAGACAACCCGAGGTATTGCAAGTGGGGTATGTCCAGTCTTTCTTAGTAGCCACTTAGTCACAAACACTGGCCAAATATTCGTTTTTTGCTTTTTTCACACAAAAACAAATATGAACGCTAACTTTGGCCAGTGTTTGTGACTAAGTGGCTACTAAAAAAGACTAAACATACCCCACTTTCAATACCTTGGGTTGTCTACTTTTTCAAATGCTATGCCATTATGGGGGTAATTCTCATTCCTGGGCTACCACACCGTCTCAAAGGTAACATTACCAATCTGGCAAATTTCAATTAGAAAATGTAATGTTCTATATTTGACCCTGTAACTTTCCAAAACAACATAAAACCTGTTAATGGGGGGTACTGTTGTACTCGTGAGACATCGCTGATTACAAATATGTGCATTTTTTTTGCAGTAAAACCTAACAGTATTATGACATTCACAGTTAAAATGTCAGACGGAAATGCAAATTTAAAAAAAAATCTTATTTTCTCACATTTTTTTTACTTTTATTCATAATAAATGATGTTCCATATATGAATAGTTAATGATAGATTAAAGTCCTGTTTCTCCTGAACAAAATGATATATAATAAGTGTGGGTGCATATAATTTGAAAGAGGGGAACTACGGGTGAACAGACACATAGCGCAAATACCAGTTTTTGTTTACGTTTTGTTTTGATCAGAACGTGCACTATTGACTCCGTCCTGAAGGGGTTAATGTGTTTATTATTATTGCCAATTATATAGTGCCAACAGATTCCGTAGCGATTTACAATATTATTAGAGGGGGGGATTTAACTATAAATAGGACAATTAATTGTTAGTTTCTAGCCTTTCCACTGCCCTTTTTCTCCTCTGTATACAAATTAACTCATCTACAACAGACAATAAGTCAAGATTGTCCTGATATAGAATATGTGTAGAGTTTGGTAAGTTGTGTCCAAGCGGGGTTAAGATTTTGAATTACTAAGTGGAACACTTTATAAGTTTGACAATGCAACCATTTTAGTTTATATGTATTATCTCCATATACCCTCCAAAAACAAGCATTTTATAATAAGAGGATTTTTTAAATTAAATTAAGTAATAATAGTGTTTGATGCACATTTTAGTAAAATTGTCCTTTCACTGGTTTTCATGCAGCCTTGTAGAATTGCAAAACCGAAAACTATCATTCAGTTAGTCAACTGCTATAAACCAATGAGTGGACTATAGAGACAGTATAGGTTGATAAGTTGAGAAATGAGCTGCAAAATTATAGCAAAATAGTAGAACTGTACAAAACAATAAAAAATGCGTCTCCTGCTTCATACAGAGATCTTTTACAACTCTACAGTCAAAACAATAAAAAATGCGTCTCCTGCTTCATACAGAGATCTTTTACAACTCTACAGTTTTGGACAACTTTTTGCAATCCGGTTGTCAACTCACTATATCTCAATATATACTTAATGAACTCCAGGCAGTTTCCAGAGCAGAAGATGTTCTACTTTTTACATCTTTATGAAAACATTTTCTTCCATCCTTATCCAGTTATATTTCAGAGATGTGCAGGATACATTGTATGACATACATGTCTTCTTTCTAAGTGTCATTTTTAGAAATTCCAATTTTTCTAGTCTGCCTTAGCCTGTCTTGATGTCTTCCTCGGTAGCACAGTTTTTCAACGTGGCTCTACATTGAAATTTGCTTATACGGCTGTGTAGGTCAGTCTCAAACAAATGCTAACCTACAAATCTCTCCCTTTTTATACACATGTATTAGATTTTTCCTTAAACGCCCCTTATTTGCCAATATATTGAGTTATTTCAACACTCTGCCGCGGACACAAAATCTGTTTTGGAGATTGTAATCAGAGGTCAACCCGTCTGTAAGTAAGACCATGAAATGGACTGTCAATAGTGTCTTCATTCGTCAAAATCATGATCTAACATGCAGCAACAGAAAATGCATCAAATTCACAAAAAAAGGATTGAGTAATAAAATGAAAGCATTAGTGAAAATAAGCCATTTCTAAATTTGAGCATTTTGTACCAGCATATTTGCTCAGTGCTGCTCTATACTATATATGGTATTGATAAATACAGATTTTTAAGTCCTGCTACTTATGCCATTTTTTCATATCTATGTGGACCTATTCCTTTGCGGGAATTACGTGTCTTTCAAGATTGTTGACATACGTACGTCTACCTATTTTCTTTCTATCTTTCTAATTCTGTCTCTCTACTGTTCTTTATCTATCTATACAATATGTTCCATTCAATGTAGGAAAAATGAGACCCTCGAGTGGTTCTAGAGGTATTATAATAAACCAAGACTGATGTTCAGTCGGTATATAAATATTGATAAAACCCCGAGATGACAAATTATTTTCTTCTAATACATGCTTCAGTCTTATGAATCCTTTATATTACATTATATTTTTAGACTAGGTTTAGTTAGTTAGGATTGAAATTAGGGTTTGTGTTGTTATGGTTTGGTAGATAAGGAGGTAAGGGTTAGAAAAGGGTTAGGTTGTCAGAAAAAGTATTTAGAGTTAAGGGACATATTTGTCCCAATCCTGCCCAAGTTTAGTGCGAGTTATAGTCCTGGTGGCAGTTATTCCACCTGCTGCTCAAAGATTTAACTCCCTTTAATCTTAGCAAAATGGAGACCTGTATGTCCCTGTTTTTTATGAGATTCTAGTTCTGATCCAAGCAGTATTCCTTCTTCATTACTGCAACTAATTGCATGGATGACTTCATCATACGTACAGTAAAGGCTTCTGAAACATGATCTGACCAGTAAAATAATGAGTAGATTACATAAAATATCACCTGCATATAAAGGCAAATAGTAAAACTGAAATTAGCAGCAGTAAAAATATAAAAACATGCCAGCATGGCCATATCGCTTAGTTGTTGTTTGAGTTAATGATCTATGCAGCTTTTACAGTGGTATGAATATTGATGCTATTTATTATGGTTCCAGCATTTCAACTGCTAATTTCCATCTATCTTCTGAGCAGGAAAGTACAAGTTTATAGAGAATGGTGTGAAATAAAACATCAACCCAGCAGCAATTCTATAAGTGAAAACATCTTTTAACACTACACAAATGGGATGATTGAAAAATATTGGAGAAATGCGGCATTGTCTGACAAATGTAAACTCATGCTGTGACTTGGAGTTAGTGGGAGGTCATATGTTTATGTAAATTGCTTGACTACAAGAATCTGCCTACTCTTGGGTAATTTGTAAATACTGCTGGATGTGGTAGTGTGTATGTGTAATACAAAAAGGGCATAATTTTTAAGCCATACCATACATTGGCACTGTTGCTGACCAGGTACTTTTCAGCTATAGTGGACAGTGGACACAATTACAATGCATGACATAACAAAACATGCCTTATTTCAAGATATTCCCACCAACATAACAGTGACTTCAGTTTATCCCACTGGGATATTTAGAACATAAATGTGTACCCCAGAACATGTGTGGTGACTGCGTGATGGTATAGAGCTAGTATACACTGTGTGCATGGTAAGACAAACACATTGCACATGCATGCTGTAGGACATATTATGAAACATCTTAGATATCAACCAGCATGTTATAAGCAAGAGAAAGCCACCGCCATCAACATAATCCAGAACCAGAGACTATAGGAATTGGCACTTTCAGCTACATAGTTACATAGTTACATAAGCTGAAAAGAGACTTGCGTCCATCAAGTTCAGCCTTTGGCACATTTGTTTTTGCTGTTGATCGTAAAGAAGGACAGTTTAAAGAGCAACCAATTTTGAGACCAATTAGGAAAACATTTCTTCTTGACCCCAGAATGGCAGTCAGATATCTCCTTGGATCAATTACCCCATGCAAAAAGTGTTCTGATAGCACTGATTGTATTTATCTAGAGTCTCCAGAAATTTATATTTTGCTCATTTATGACTGTACAGTTGCTGCATTAGAACTGCCATCCTATATTAAATGCTTTAGTGACTGATCTGTCACACATAAGTTTGAATAACCACTGTAACATTTTCAGTGTGGTACAGATGACACAGCAATGGTCTATTCTATATTTATGGAAACTGATATACAACGTGTCCATGCCCCTTCTCAATGTTATTGTATCTTTAAGTAGCTAAAAAGGCCCTAAATATATTTAATATCAGAATAGGGCAGACTAATGTCACTGTAGATGCAATAAAAATACCATTATCCAGAGCATAAAGTGCTTAATTACAAAGGAGATCTTTTCCAAAGATAGAGAGCAGTGTTACACAGGATTCCAAAAAAGATATATGTATAATGAATAATCACTTTTTTTCTTTCTTGTACCTAAAGAGTCTTTGAAATAAAATAGCATGAACATTGAGCTGCCCAGTCTAGATACATTTTCAGAAAATACTCTAAATGCATTCGAAACATGATATCTGCAATACATTGCTGTTTAAATTTTTTTTTTTCAAATCTCTAAAGACTATTTAAAATCTCCTCTCTTGAGTGAAACATATGGGTATTTGGTCACACGATATAGCCATACTTTATCGGACAGAGTGTTTGCGGCAAACACGGAGAAATATAAAGAGAATAGTAGAATATTGAGTTTAAAACCAGGGCCAAGAGAATTAGCTTCCTACGTGGTCTTTGGCACAACCTAGACTAGACAACTCTCTAGACTCTCAAGAAGGATGGCATGTGTAGAGGACGGCAGAGAGAATTAATCATAGATATTTTACTTAACTTGATACTAACTTACTTGAAATTGAGCATTGACTTGTATATGGTGAGCAAAAAAATATTAGTATTTTAGTATAGGCTTTGCTGAAAGAATCAGTCAAGTACTCCTTGGATCATGTGCCATTGCTCTTGTTTCCCTCAATAAAAGTAATACCTAACTAAACTGAGTTACTGAGAATCTTCCCATTAATTTCCCAGTCCCAGAGAGTGTGTTAGTTCACCCTTAGACCATGACAATCTCATTAACCCTTAAAACCTGATATTGCATTCTGAAAACTGGCTCATTGATCCTGGAAACGTGCAATTTACCCCGAGACCTAAGACTATATACTATATATAAAAAAAACTCTTTCTGTTATCATGCAGTTTTTCCACGAAATAGAAGTAGAAGGTAATGACAACTTTTTAAACTCCATTCCGTTGAATCAAAACTCTTTTTAAAAATGTTTCCTAGAGCATGTGGGTTTTACTTAGATCTTCCAGTCTTTGTGGCATGTGTTAAAATATGAAGTGATTGAATACAGGGGCAAACAAAGACATAAATCAAATTCCTCCGAACTGAGTCAGCAACAGAATAAAGCGATAAAAAGGACAAGTAGCATAGCTGGAAGAAAACTCCTGAAAAGAATATTTCATCTAATGCATCAAGCAATGATTTTGTTGTCAGTGCGAATTTTATTTACAGTTTTAAATATTTTGTGTTTTACACAAAAGAAACTGAATGTATTTTTGCTTAGAATGTAACCCTCTGTAATTATTTAAAGTTCTGTAATAGGTAAGGAGAAAATTAATATTATAAAAAATTCATTATTATTAAACGTTGTATTATAATGTGTTAATTTGCTTTTCTGTTGCTCCTAGGCAGAAATAGTACAAATTTCACATTAACATTTAAACACACATTTTTAGTATTTAAGGAGGAGAGGCAAAGGGTATTTTTTTTAGCCACATTAATACATTCAAGCTGATATTAGACTTTAGGTCCAAAAAGGTGTAACTCACCATGATAGGTAGGTTAATATTGAAGCTTCATTCACCTAGCTTCAACAAACCTAATTTATTGAATATTTAATATTATTTCCAGAAATGTCTACTATGTTGAGCAGCATTGCCTGTACAGATGATTGACATGATATGCAGTAAAAATAGTTATCTTCACCCCTCTTGCATCCACTTTTAGGCTGGTGCGATTTGAAATAGCAGTGCAGTGGTCCTGTGGACCCTTGTTCACCATGAGGAAGGATGGTTCTCACTATATGTCATTTAGAGCAAGGTGTTCATGTGCCTAATGATTTTGCCTCTGTGATAGATTTCCAGCTGGTTTTTCCCCTAGTAACATTACTTGTGCGTTCTGTCTAATTCGGAATAAAATATTAGGTTCCTACCTATGACATTATGAATCGATGTCCATCAACAATACTTTACAAACAATCAGACTGAAGTGGGTTTTAAGGGTGTATTCCAGGTGGTTCAATCTAGTGAAGCTTATGAAGTTGGTATATTTATCATATATTCTATTAGTAAAAAGAATTCAGCCATCTTGAACTGACTTAAATTTATTTAATAAACTAATTTTCCTTTAGTGGTTTATTGAAAAGTATGACCTTTCTGGAAAGATAACACAATGTTAAATAATACTAGAAAGGACATTGTAAGTATCACCCATGGAACAGTACATGTATATGACACATGACCTTTAATCTGTGAGATGTAATTCCCTTATTGTAATAGCCAGATCCAGCTCTAGCTTGTTATATGTGGCTAGAGTTCTTTGCCAGTGTGTTAGTGGTCTATGCTTTTCGAGTTAATCAGACTGCGTGTTCCTCAATCCATTATTCCAACTTGCAAGTACAGCTTAATGTTTGGAGCCTGGTGGCCATGCTGGAGAGATACACTGAACAACAGCAACTCTGTTTTAGCCTAGTCTCTTGATTATTGGTTATAATCAGCTACGATTTTGATTTCTGGGGTAAAACCCAGACTAAGCAAAGAGCAATGGGTAACTCCTGAATGAACCAAGCAGTGGTCTGGCCCACTAGTAAAAAGATTGCGGCTCCAACAAGTAAGGCATAGTGTGGTGTTTGTGAAGGCGGCCACCGCATTGCAGCCATACTGAGCTTCAGCTTGACGTCTAATGCATCCTCCGGGCTTTCCATTTTCACCCTTTGGACCAGTGGGCCTTATCCCATTTCCCACAGTGGATGCTACTGAAGTGATATCCAGAACATGCCTAGCACTAGGGCTGTCTTCAAGATGGCTACGTGGCTCAGAGATGTGGAGTATGCTATGAAGCCAGATGCAGTCCTAACTAAACCTGATCTCCTACGGAAGACTTTTGGGGTTATGCTTCTTGAATGACTAACCCAGACACTGTCAGCTACTTATTCTGTGGAGAGAGAGAAACCACTTACCATACTTCAGTAGTATTGATTCATACGTTCTATCTCTTACAATTTTATTTTATTTTTATTTTGTTAAGCATGCTTGCACATATGCACAGTAATTCATATTATCCTAGTAACACAGCAAACCCACTCTCTTTACAATTGGCTTTTCACATTTATCACATTGCCAAACCTGTTTGTTTTGTGGTTACTTCAATAAAAAAAAAAAACATTGTCAGTCTTCCATAGCTACTAAACTACTATGTAGTTATTCATCTCAGTGACAAAGAGTGTGGAATTCTTTACAAAAAAAAGTCTATTTTTACATTATAAATATAAATTGCGGTAATTGTGTTCGTGGCTGTGCCTAGAACAGGAATGCCGAACATCAGCCCTCAGATGTTTTTGAAATTGTATTTCCATATATCTCTGTCAATCACAGACACGAAAAAAAAAAAAACACAATTGAAGCTCTTGTTAAAAACTAGTCTGGCTGAGGTGAGATGCTTCTAGACACTACTGCTCTGTAGCGTTTATTCCAGGATACTTCTCTCACCCTCTTAAAACTGGGTTAAACATGCAAAAAAAAAATAGGTGTCCAAGTTCAATTTCCACCTAGCTAGAACTGCTATGCACCTGTAACGTGGGCCAGATAAATTATTTTGATGTATCACCATAGTCATTTATTGTATCCTTTTTCATACCACTGCCTGGCCACTGCTGTGCTAATATTAAAAATAATATGTTTTCACATTGGCGGACTGTTTAATTAGGTCAATTTTGTTCATTCATAATAAATGACCATAAGATTCTTTTGAATCACGGAACACATGGAAAAAGTGAATAAGAACATTTTAAATAATAATACATTTCTTTATTTGCTTGAAAAGAAAACCTGCTTGATTACGTTTTGATGCTACAGTACCTCTCAGTGCTCTACATACTTCCTATGCCAGACTCAAACAAAGCCAGCCCACATTTCTTTTGCATTCTTATTATATTTTATTTTGTGTTCTCTTTATATCTTCTTTAACTGCTTCAAAAAATAATGGAAGCATCTCCATTATTAATGTACATTGCTATCACGGATCTTTTGAATTAACAAAAGTTGCCTTATTATGGTGATGAAAATTTGCGTTTATTATAGCGTTGTATATTTGAGTTACTTCAATGTATTTGAAAACCTAGTCGTTATTTGCTAGTGACATATGTCAATATTTATGCTCTATCTACACTATTGCTAGTATTTGTAAAAACCTCAACACCACATTGCACAGTGTTTATAAGCCGCAAAATGTACTTAGACTTTTATAGATCTGTTGTCAATCAGTAAACAACAAATGAGTTGGGAAACGATGACCCTAGGAGAAACTTAAAATTAGCAACATTTATAAGCATCTTATCTGTTTTAATAAAAAAATAATAATATTACAATGAACAAGGAATTTTACCAGGTAAGGTTCCTTGAGTTGTTCGCTTAGGTTGCTTGTATCATAATGTGGATACAGAATACTTATTTTAGTACCTGCAAAAGGATGGAGTTGACTTATGGTATAAATGCAATTATTAATTAGCACAGTGGTACGCATTTTATTGTTTCACATCAATACTCTTCAATTAAAAAATCTTCTATATATCTCTTACATGTACAAATAGAGCTGTTTATTTAGCTAACAGACAGCATTCTTACTTCAAATAAATACGATTTTTAGAAGGCACTACCTTTATCTTGTATTAGGAAACCATCTTTCCATTCTCTCTGGCTATTTATCTTCCAAACATAGTCCCTATTTAGAGCCAGAGATATAAGCTCAACTAAACATGAGTCTTAAATACATGGAGACGTTAATTCAGTACATGGAATTTCAAGATAAGGGGTATCTATTTTAATGACTTTAATGTTCTATTTGGTAGCTAACTTATCAATAAAGACAAGTGCAATTGTTTCCCTGTGTTTCAAACCAACTTTGAAAGTGATTAAATTGCATTTAATTTGGTCTAGAGAAATATTTAAATATGTTGTTTCATTATTAATGAGCAATTACCCAGAATGATTTGGTGCAAGAAAAGGTGCTTGATTATAGAAAAATGCACAAAAGGACATTCAATTTACTGAGTTTAAATATTATTATTTTAGTTAGGTTATAGCTTTAACATAAGATAATTAAAGTTTAAATAGTAAGAAAAAAGTATAGGTTGACTTAAGTGAAATGTGGAAATGAAAAAAAATATCAATATTTTATTAAACTCAAGTACACCATAAAAATACAATGTTTTTACTATTTAGTGACTGCCAATACATGTTAGATAAAATATAAAAAGTGCAATATCCTCAACATATGAATAAAACATTTTGTGTATTTTTGTATTTAAAAAGACTGTTATTTTAGTTAACCCACTCTACACATAAAATAATCATTTTGATATCATGATCTGATTCTATTGCAGCTGTTTGATAACTAGAATAATTGTCTACAGACCTTCAGTGGGTACAAATTCTTTCTGGAACACAATGAGTTATTTATTAACCTGTAAACTTGATATGGGTTTATAAGGGAATTGCTAAATTTAGGCTAAAAAGACATGTTAGAAATATAGCTGACTTGTGTATCATTGCAATTTATTGTTGAATTCTACTTGTTATGCACTAACCAGCAATTAACGGTCCTGTTAACACAGACATATTGTTGTTCTCTAAGAATTTAGAAAAAAAGAAATCTAAATCATTTTTTTTAAGCAAGTTGAATTAAATCATATATAATAAAAGTTCCATGTGCATTCTATAGTCCTCGACCATTTGACAGGCAGTATTTGGACGTCTTTCAAATTACAATGGTGCTATGGTCTAGGAAGAAACTTAAAACCGTACCATGTCTGGCCAAGTGTTTTGAAGGATGCAGATTTGAAACAGGCTGCTACTGGGCTGAATAAATCTCATGTGAGAAACTTAACATCCTTCAAGTAATTCATTATTTATAGAACAAGGCAGTATACATTGTAGCCTACGGTAGCGAAGTGTCCTTCCGTACGTGGCCACATCAGGTCATATACTAACTCTGTCCATGTTTCTGAAACTCAAATGGTTTGTTCAAGCAGAAACAAAATTATTTACATAGAGCTGTTCTTGTCTAATTGTATTTAACAGCTTTAGCTTTGGACTATTGCTTAAAGGAATATCTATCATCATAATTTTAAATAATTAGATTTATTTTAAACATTGCTCCAAGTATCATTTTCCTTTTCAATTAAGTGCTAATTTAAATAAAGTTCTTACCCCTTTTCACTTAGTTGTTTAAAAAATTAAAAAAAAAAAACAATAAATTGCACACTTCAAGCATATTAGTAAGTTTAATCAAAGACAAACTGTTAAATGTGTAAATATTACCATTAAAAAAATGAGCAAATATTTCAATATATGTAAACCGAAAAAAGAAATTAGTAAAATAAGCTATAGTGCAGCAATGCATTGTTAGATTACTTCCTGCGTCAACATTCTTATTCACAGCATTGAAAAATGTATCCAACCTGAAAACTCTATTGATGTTTATCTAGAAAGTAATATATTTGCTCCAACTATCTTAGTTTTTTTAACCTTATTCAAAGCGCATAAGAAAAGAAGTAAATAGTACACATTGTGTAATAGTTTGAAAACTGAGAATTTAATAAGGCTGTCACCCACATGCAGTGAAAAAGTATTTTATCTGCCAAACAGACTTTGTAGAGTAGTGAAGGGTCAGATTTATCTTTTCTTTAGTTCTTTGTCCATATCGTCTGTGTCTCCATATTTACTGTAGCAGCTATAGCTGGTTTTCAAGCATTCCATTTTATGTTGGCATTATATTTACAGTTCCATTATAGTACTGCATTTTCATTCTAATATCGCCTCTGAAGACTTATTACAAAAATCTGACTTTTAAAGGAAGATCAGTTCAAGGTGACTACTTGAAGCCAGCCCGTAATCATGTTATTCACTAAAAGCCAAGTAGAATCATGATAAAAAATAAATATAGTTGCAAGCAGCAATGAAGTAACCAAGCACAGGAATATAAATAGAGTAATTTCATAGATATTACAGGTATAGTTGCAAATGACAATTAAAAAACAACAACTCTTTCAAAATTGGTAATATAATCCAATATTGCGTGACAATATGAGATATGGAGAACAAGAAAGGGTGTATACCGCGCCTAATGATTATATAAATACAAAATGTACATATATCTTCGAGTGTTTCCAATAAATCAAACCTCGGAAAAAAGAAATAGTAAAAATAATAGTGTAATACAGAAAAACTTTTATCGTGAATTGGTAGTAGTAACTTCACACAATCCACTCACATTTGTAAGAGCTATAACAGAGCTCAGCTGTGATGCGCTTCTCAATTCACTATAGTGAGAGCCTATTACCCCTTTTTTTTCTACCAATATGAGATATGGCCTTAGTATTGTAGATGGTAAGGAGGTGTGGCTTGATACTGTGATTAAAAGCCTTCTAATCAGTTTAATATTGGATTTATTAGGACAGGGTGGCCAACACTGAAGGCACAATAACAACTTCATTAAGATGAAGTAGTTAACATGCCTACATTGTTCCTTTAATGAAAGGATACCAAAAAGGTATCTCGTTTGTGGCAGGTAGAGAACCTAGTTGTACACACATGTGATACATTTTGCATTGTTATAACAAAACTTGTCATAAAAGATGTTTAAAGAACTTTGCTCAGTCCATTTGTCTACAACCATGTGACCAATCGCCTTCTCTTAAAAAAATTTGAATCATAATCTTACACAGCAATTTGTACATTTTCAGCATTAGCAGTTTTGGGGAAGAACATATTTTAATATTGGTCACCAAAATCAAAATGCCTGCCAAACTATGTAACCTTTGAGCTTAATGTTACAAAAATATATATATAAAATTATTACAGGGTTTTTCACTAACCTGAAAATTGCAGGGTATTTACACTGAATTCAAAGATAATTTAAAATTCAATGATAAAGTAGCGAAACTTAAAACAGAATTGACTTTGACTATAATAGGCTAACTTTTTAAATTCACTTTGAATTCCCAGCAATTCTATCTGATAAATAACATTATAGGCCTCTACCACCACACACGAGTTTCAAAGGTTTCCAACTAGTGGATTGTTTTTTACAGGTACAAAAAAAAAGTTGCAGTATAATATTAAGAATAATAATAATAAAAATCCAAACAAAATCAATAGGCTGTGCAGCAATTTTGTTGCCTGATCACATAGTAAAAATGCAAGTCAACAGCAAAAATCAAGTGTAATTCATCTGAAACCGACCTTGATTAATCTCTTGATGCTGATTAGATATCAGGTAGTGTTCCATGATAATGAGTATTCATCTACCACAATACAAGTTTGAAATTGCAATCTAAGTCAAAAGCCGTTAACTTATTATTAACTTACCTGGGTGCTATTTTTAAGGTCTGGTGGTGTGTACTGGTCAGTTGACAGATATAATAGCTCAACTGGACATTTTTGATTGGATCACTTACTATTTTTGTTGTATCTTTTAGTTTGCACAGATTACTTCACACTATTGTATCTACATTGAGTGTGTAGTGAATCGCTAACAATGCTCATTGACAGCTGTCTAATACAAAGAGACTGTTGGACGAGAAAAACAATACGTTTTCTGGAATCCAGAAGACAAACAGTAATTTATAAATGCTTAAAGGAACACTATTGTCACCAAAACAACCGTAGCTAGGCCCTGCAGAAGCCTCCTATGTGTAATTACAGTTCAATTTAGAGAGCAAGAGATAAAAACTTTTAAAGTAAGTTAACATCTGATTAAAAATTTAACTATTTTGTTTTCATACAGGCTGTGTGAGTCAAAGCCAGGGGAGCTGTGGATGGATAGTTCTGCATAAACAGAAACAAACGTGATTTAACTCCTAAATGACAGTGAATTTAGGAGTGAAACTTAAGGGGCATGAACTATACACTAAACAGCTTCATTAAGCTAAAGTTGTTTTGATGACTAGGTGTTGCTTTAAATTTCAATAAAGCTAAGTAAGGTTCTTAATATGTTGCAGTTGACTTCTTCAAACAGTGAATGTGGTAAAGGGAATGAGTCTTCTTTTTTACCTTTACAATTTAAAATGAATATTTAAAATAAAGTTAATGTATAAAACAGGAATCACTTTGCATACATTTAATACAATTTACATTTTTTTAATATTTATATTTTATGAATATGCAATAGAATATATTGTTATAGCCAACAAAGTGTCTAAGATTAACTGTTCTAGGGGGGATCACACATTCGTTTTTATTAATTTTAATTATGAGTACAGGTTTTTAACCTTTCTGTGTTTAATGAAAAATGCAGATGTAAATTGATCTTGACACTTAATTGGTTTATACTTTTTGAAGTTCAGTTCTCTACTACAAAAGGGCTGGAACCAGTGTATCAATTCAAGATAATGCCAGATTAGCCACTTATAAATTAACCTTCATATTATTAATAATAGTAAATTACAAATGAGATGTAACCAGTTTAAAATAAAATCTGTAAATCATTAGGCCACATATCCTTTCATTCACATTTTGGGCGTCATAAGGGAAACCTTTATTTCTGGGCTATGCAAATTTGTTACTTTATATGCAGTTGTGTTTCGAGATTTAAACCGTTTGACTTCATACCTGTCTTTTGTCTTCTTCCAGATGTCATTTCTCATGGCATGTAGACAGGGAGACAATTTCAACATTACCAATTCTAATTTAGAATTATCAGGTAATGGCAGAGTTCAAAATGGCTGTATTCCTGCCAGACAATCTGGAATGCATCCATTAAACATGACATCTTTGAAACTGAAAGACATAAAATTGATTATATGGGAAAGAAGAATGAAGATCCTCAGTCTTGACGTGACTTAATGAAAGAGTTTCAAAATGGTCCAAAAGTAAATTGAGGATATATGTTAATATTTTCAGAGCCACAGCTGAACCTACTTACACTAAAGTCTATATTCGGTCTCTTAAAACATAAAAAAATGTGTGTATATACCATAGTAAAACGGGATGTTATGCTTTTAACCTGGGGATTTATAGACATGTGAAATAGTGGTCCTTACACTTATCAGTCATTTTAATTATTACAATTATAAAATATTAATGAATTAAGATTTAGAAAATACAATACAGATTTTAAGATAAAAAAAAGTCAAACTGGAGGAATTCTTAAACTCGGTTAGTTTTAGAGTGTGTCAATTGTTATCTAAATTTGTTATTCCTTTGCCATATTTCACAATTTAGTGAATAAACCCCTGAAATACTTTGTGTATGGAAAATGTCCTTAGTATAAAATCTACCACGTAAGAACATTTCTTAAATGCTTTTACATTGACATCCAACTGAATAAATAGAGCAGCAATTTAAAACCTGCACTTTTAATGTCTTTGAAATGTCCAATATTGCAGGGTAAGTTACAAAATTATGCTATAGAACAGCGATTATCCGTGGCCTCTTCTGTCAGACCTTGCATACTAAAAATTTTTTTTAAATGACCCATACCATTTCATTATATTTTCCTGCAGATTACAGTCTGGCACTGAGTGGCATGTTTGTAGAATACTAAAAACCGAAACGCAGTATACAAGATTAGGATCTGAAATTGTGACCGGTAGCAGGCTGTCTGTGAAAATGAGCTGTCACTGATTGTGAGATAAAAAAAAAAAAGGTGTATTTAATTCACAGAAATTCTAGTGATTGATAGAGCTGATCTTTCCTTTTGTGTGACACATGGTTAAAGAACTGTTTAAGTGCCAAGATGTTGTCAAAATGAATTCATGCACTGAAAGGGTTAACGCGCAAGCATGCCATTCTTTAATTGCGAATCCTTCTATAATCAACTTTCCAGTTTCATGTCACTATACCGTGTGATTTATTGTATTGCTTTCCAGTGAGGTGGAGATCTTTGCAATAATTATATTTTCTTACACTTTAACTCTTTGCATGCCAGACAGTAGACAAATCGTCTATATGTGTTTTATAGCAAAATTTCATTGTTACTATGCTGTACAGATAAACTAGGGATTATGCAGGTTAAAGGATCACTATAGGGTCAGGAACACAAACATGCATTCCTAACCCTATAGTGTTAAAACCGCTATCTAGCCCCCCTCATGCCTCCATAAATATAGCAAAATCTTACTGTATTCATGCCTGAAGCTGTAGTTCTGCATGCTGTTTGCCTCAGAAATACAAGCTCTCTGCTGACATCATCAGAAGTGGTAGCCCGATCCACAGGGCCGCCATCAGGGCATGACAACGGTTGTCATGGGCCCTGCAGTCCTGGGGGGCCCGGACTGCTCAGGGAGTCCCGGGCCCCACATTTTATTTGTGCACATATAGATAGCGATTATCGCTATCTATATGTTCACCTGCGGCCCCCGGCTACCTGTAGAATGCAGACGGGGACAAGCCAGCACCATCTTAACTCTTCAGCTGCTCCTGCCCGTAACTCTCGCGAGCTCCGCAGCCGGCAGAGCATTGTCACGGGTTACCATGGCAACGCTCCGCGCGGCAAACAGACACAGCTCGCGAGACTTACAGGCAGGAGCTGCTGGAGTGTTAAGATGGTGCTGGCTGGTCCCCGTCTGCATTCTACAGCGGCTGGCTACCTCTACCGGACCACCGGACCACCAGGGATGCGATCTCCCCCCTCCCTGGCCAGGTAAGAAGCAGGGAGGAGGGCTTAAAACGTAAATGCAACCAAAAAAGCTCCCCTCCCACCCCCCACCCCCCTATGCAGCCCCCTATTTTACATACAGCCCCCACATTTACACACACTAAAACCACAACACACACACACTGTATACACACACTAAAACCACAACACATACACTCACTAAAACCAAAACACAAACACACTGCATACACACACTAAAACCACAACACATACACCCACTAAAACCACAACACGCACACACTGTATACACTCACTAAAACCACAACACAAACACACTGCATACACACACTAAAACCACAACACATACACACACTAAAACCACAACACAAACACACTGCATACACACACTAAAACCACAACACATACACACACTAAAACCACAACACAAACACACTGCATGCACAGACTAAAACCACAACACATACACACACTAAAACCACAACACACACACACTGCATACACACACTAAAACCACAACACATACACACACTAAAACCACAACACAAACACACTGCATACACACACTAAAACCACAACACATACACACACCACAACACAAACACACTGCACACACACACTAAAACCACAACACATACACACACTAAAACCACAACACAAACACACTGCATACACACACTAAAACCACAACACATACACACACTAAAACCACAACACAAACACACTGCATGCACAGACTAAAACCACAACACATACACACACTAAAACCACAACACACACACACTGCATACACACACTAAAACCACAACACATACACACACTAAAACCACAACACAAACACACTGCATACACACACTAAAACCACAACACATACACACACCACAACACAAACACACTGCATGCACACACTAAAACCACAACACAAACACACTGCACACACACACTAAAACTACAACACAAGCACACCCTGCATTCACCATACACACACTAAAACAACAACACAAACACACACTGCATTCACCATACACACACTAAAACCACAACACAAACACACTGCATACACACACTAAAACCACAACACAAACACACTGCATAAACACACTAAAACTACAACACAAACACACACTGCATTCACCATACACACACTAAAGCCACAACACAAACACACACTGCATTAACCATACACACACTAAAACCACAACACAAACAGACTGCATACACACACTAAAACCACAACACAAACACACTGCATACACACACTAAAACTACAACACAAACACACACTGCATTCACCATACACACACTAAATCCACAACACAAACACACTGCATACACAGACTAAAACTACAACACACACACACTGCATACACACTAAAGCCACAGCACACACGCTGCATACACACACTAAAACCACAGCACACACACTGCATACACACACTAAAACCACAACACACACACACTGCATACACACACTAAAACCACACCACACACACACTGCATACACACACTAAAAGCACAACACAAACACACTGCACACACACACTAAAACTACAACACACACACACACTGCATGCACACACTAAAACAACAGCACACACACACTGCATACACACACTAAAACCACAACACAAACACACTGCATTCACCATGCACACACTAAAACCACAACACAAACACACTGCATACACACACTAAAACTACAACACACACACACACTGCATACACACTAAAACCACAGCATAAACACACTAAAACCACAGCACACACACACTGCATACACACACACTAAAACCACAACACACACACACTGCATACACACACTAAAACCACACCACACACACACTGCATGCACACACTAAAACCACAACACAAACACACTGCATACACACACTAAAACTACAACACAAACACACACTGCATTCACCATACACACACTAAAACCACAGCACAAACACACTGCATACACACACTAAAACTACAACACACACACACTGCATGCACACACTAAAACCACAGCACACACACACTGCATACACACACTAAAACCACAACACAAACACACGCTGCTTTCACCATACACACACTAAAACCACAACACAAACACACACTGCATTCACCATACACACACTAAAACCACAACACAAACACACACTTCATTCACCATACACACACTAAAACCACAACACAAACACACACTGCATTCACCATACACACACTAAAACCACAACACAAACACACACTGCATTCACCATACACACACTAAAACCACAACACAAACACACACTGCATTCACCATACACACACTAAAACCACAGCACAAACACACTGCATACACACACTAAAACTACAACACACACACACTGCATGCACACACTAAAACAACAGCACACACACACTGCATACACACACTAAAACCACAACACAAACACACTGCATTCACCATGCACACACTAAAACCACAACACAAACACACTGCATACACACACTAAAACTACAACACACACACACTGCATACACACTAAAACCACAGCATAAACACACTAAAACCACAGCACACACACACACTGCATACACACACACTAAAACCACAACACACACACACTGCATACACACACTAAAACCACACCACACACACACTGCATGCACACACTAAAACCACAACACAAACACACTGCATACACACACTAAAACTACAACACAAACACACACTGCATTCACCATACACACACTAAAACCACAGCACAAACACACTGCATACACACACTAAAACCACAACACACACACACTGCATGCACACACTAAAACCACAGCACACACACACTGCATACACACACTAAAACCACAACACAAACACACACTGCTTTCACCATACACACACTAAAACCACAACACAAACACACACTGCATTCACCATACACACACTAAAACCACAACACAAACACACACTGCATTCACCATACACACACTAAAACCACAACACAAAAACACACTGCATTCACCATACACACACTAAAACCACAACACAAACACACACTGCATTCACCATACACACACTAAAACCACAGCACAAACACACACTGCATTCACCATACACACACTAAAACCACAGCACAAACACACTGCATACACACACTAAAACTACAACACACACACACTGCATGCACACACTAAAACCACAACACAAACACACACTGCATTCACCATACACACACTAAAACCACAACACAAACACACACTGCATTCACCATACACACACTAAAACCACAACACAAACACACACTGCATTCACCATACACACACTAAAACCACAACACAAACACACACTGCATTCACCATACACACACTAAAACCACAACACAAACACGCACTGCATTCACCATACACACACTAAAACTACAACACAAACACTGCATTCACCATACACACACTAAAACCACAACACACTGCATTCACCATACACACACTAAAACCACAACACAAACACGCACTGCGTTCACCATACACAGACTAAAACCACAACACAAACACGCACTGCATTCACCATAAACACACTAAAACCACAACACAAACACACTGCTTTCACCATACACACACTAAAACTACAACACAAACACACACTGCATTCACCATACACACACTAAAACTACAACACACACACTGTATTCACCATACACACACTAAAACCACAACACAAACATGCACTGCATTCACCATACACACACTAAAACCACAACACAAACACGCACTGCATTCACCATACACACACTTAAACCACAACACAAACACACACAGCATTCACCATACACACACTAAAACCACAACACAAACACTCTGCATTCACCACACAAACACACACTTTATCTAAAACACACAAAACTACATTCATTATACAAATGTGCAATCTGTATCCATTTTACACACCACACAGGCCATCCTTGTGGGTGGACTCAGAATGGGCCCTCGGGGGCGAGCCCAGGGGGCCCACACTTTGAACTGTGTCAGGGGCCCCGAAATTTCTGATGGCAGCCCTGCTGATCCAATCACAATGCTTCCCCATAGGATTGTCTGAGACTGACAAAGAGGCAGATCAGGGGCAGAGCCAGCATGATTAAAACACAGCCCTGGACAATCAGCATCTCCTCATAGAGATGAATTGAATCAATGAATCTCTATGAGGAAAGTTCAGTGTCTGCATGCAGAGGGAGGAGATACTGAATGTTTGGATGCATTTTAGGCAGCCATGACCCAGGAAGGATTTCTAACAGCCATCTGAGGAGCGGCCAGTGAAGTTATCCCTAGGCTGTAATGTAAACACTGCACTTTCTCTGAAAAGACAGTGTTTACAGCAAAAAGCCTGAAGGTAATGATACTACTCACCAGAACAAATTCAATAAGCTGTAGTTGTTCTGGTGACTATAGTGTCCCTTTAAATCACAAGCAAAAATTTAAATACATATGTACCTAAGTAGTAA
This sequence comes from Pelobates fuscus, assembly GCF_036172605.1. Classification (NCBI taxonomy): domain Eukaryota; kingdom Metazoa; phylum Chordata; class Amphibia; order Anura; family Pelobatidae; genus Pelobates; species Pelobates fuscus. The sequence goes on from NC_086321.1 coordinate 59,517,793, forward strand.
ATTTGCCTACTCCAAGATGGCCATCAGAAAGAGATATTGGCAGCATTTCACGCAAATGGCCAATTTTAAATGATATGCCCTACTTTTTACAATGTATGCCCACATTTGCCCAGGCGATTTATCGGCAGCTAACTTTACAGCTTTCCATGTGAGAAGGAGCATTGTACCTCTGTACTTGATAAATACACTATTTCAAATAACTTTTAATACAATCAATGTAATTCTGTTTAATTTGCTAGCCATTCATTGTAATTCTGAACAATTTGCAACCTTACATCACAGGTATGTTTCATGTTCACCTTAACAGGCATTTAAGCCTCTGGGTGTCCGCATATATGTAGTGGAGTTTGGTAGTTTAAATAAAATATAGCCCCCATATTACTCTTCAGTGACTGCATTCCATTTTTGTGTTTTTTTTTTGCAACAGTGGAGGTAAAGGTAAACATATTTTCTATAATCGATACTATGCAAGTATGACATCAGTATTTCAGTTTTGGCATTCTCACTATTTCAGCTCCAGATGAATTAAGATTAAAAGATTAGAAGGCCATCTGCTGGTATCATGCCTTCGATGTGACGTGATTAAAGGGTTCAAACTCATTCGAACACCATGGGCGAAATCAAAGCAAAGTATTGCTAAAGGAGAATGCTGACATTGGCACATGGGTGGATTACAGATTGGAGACAATAATTCATATATTTCTATATACTTCTACACTGTTACCAAAATTGGTCTATAAATGAGCAATTCATAGCAAAATGAAAACTTGATAATGATAATTGACAAAGATGAGCCGTGGGTATTTGGATAGATGGACACTTAAAACCTAGTTAAGAAAAGGTTATTACTAATGATAAATTGTTAAAAGGTCAAGCTACATGGCGAGCATGAACTGGCATTGGTCGGTCTCAGCCCATTGATCCGGGTTTTGTCAATATCTCCAGCAGAACAACATTTGGAAATCATGGATTGTAGATGTGCATTGAGTATTTTGTTGTAACCAGTCATATACTGTGCATCATTCAACATATGGTGAATTACACATTTCGCTATTCAAGTACAATAATCTGTACTCATATCTCATAACAAGATTTAGGGGCCAGATTTAGCCCTTCCATTGAGATAAAATGTATTGGGAGTAGCTGAAAACTCTCAGACACTTCTTAGGTCCGTGCCAAAGCTGAAGATTTGCAGTTACCAAGGGGAATCAAGAGGCATCTGTTTATTTTCACCCCAGTCCTTGCTGTCATCAAATGGTTAACACCAATTCGATGTGTTCCTTTAAGACTAAACTACTGGAACAGATACAATGGAGCAACATTATTACACATTATTTAAATTATTTTGAAAAAATATATATATAATCTGTGCATATAACTGAAAGAGTAATTATTATAAAATTTGCTTAAATCCTTGGAAAAACACTTTTAGGAACAAAGCATATAAAGAAAAAAATATTTTTTTTTTCTGATAAATCCAGTCTACAGCATTGGGAAACATGGCATGTCAGGGTTCTCCTAATCTTTTAACATCTCATAAATATGAATATTATGGAAAATATCCTTTGAGGAGCGCATAATTTACTGAGAACCCAGTCTTATTGAGTGACACTTTCTGATCTTTGGAGGATAGCCTGTAGCTTCTGTCTAGTTCATTTCTAACATGTCTGCTTTAGAATATGAAATTGGTCCCAAGCTCTAGAAGAACCTACCTATTTAATGGATAATTTAATAAATTTAGATGTAAATTAGATGTGAATATTTAATGCAAAATATTACACAAGTACATCCATGATTAATAGTTATGCGTGTAAATTTTTAACTGGATATTGTGGTGGTAAGAAGTATTGAAATCCATCATATATGTTTTTTTTTTTTTTATGTGACGTTATTAAAGGAGCGCTGCAGAATTAGAAACAAATAACTTTATTTTTAAAGCTGGGGTGTTCTATTATTTTATTAGGTTTTAGGGTCCTCCCAGTTCCCCTAAAGTCTCTAATCTAGCAGCAAGACTGTGTCCTATCGAGAATCTCCCTGACGAAGAAGCATTGAGGCTCTGAGGCATGGTTTGGCAATCCCCGTACTGCACCAAGAGAATGCTTCTTACATGAAAGCATTGCCTTCTGCTTTGAGCAAGTGCCCAAAGCGAGTAAAGAAGAACTATCGGATTAACAGCCGAGAGGGTGCAAAATAGCTAATATATAAAAGTACTGATTACTCTTGTGTGTTAGACAATATCTTAGTGACTGCAAGCTTTCATGAAACTATGGTCTCCCTTTATCAGACATGATACGGGGATCTGAGTGCCATGAATGTTTGAAATCTCTACATTCCCAGTTAACCAGTAAAGGTTTTAACCTAGCTGACTTGTTCCCTACCCTGTTTGCCCACTTTGTGGCCTGGAATAACATTGCTTTATTTTAGGTTCTGGCTGAGTAATTCTTTTCATGTTCCATTTGGAATCTGGCTTGTTTCATTTCCCACGTATAGTTTTAATTCAGATTCCAAAGTTATTTCTTTGAATCTTCAGCTGTAGCACAAAACAAGAATGAGGGCATAATTTTCTTGTAAAGCGAATGTATTAACCTCAGGCTGATGTAACATCCATCTGGAAATGCATTAGAAAGAATAAACAGATGCAAAAACAAGGACGACAGACTAGGGGAATTTTCCAATAAATAGTAAATTATGATGAATTGTCAGCCAAATTGCAAAGTGTATGTCAAAGTAGGTGGAGTGGAAAACCAAGGACATTTTCAGTCCAATTATTTGATCATAAATGTTGCACTTTTCTCATCTACCTACCATGTTTTACTGTTTATTAAATAAACACTCACATATTCAGCTATAAAACAATTGTTGAAATAACACAACATAAAAACTCATGTTCACCAATGATTAGAGAAATCAGATCCAGTGGTGGGTCATGGAAGTACATTTAGGTAACTCTCATCTCCCTTGGCAATAGTCTGAGAGTAAACGGAGCTTCCACCTATAAATGCAAAGCTTTAACTGAAAGCAAAGCTGTATTTTATTGTCTTACTGTTTTGCTATTTGTGTATATATACTTTTGTATACACCGAAATTATGTTTTCAATAAATGTTGCTTAAATCTGTGATTGGACATCTATAGGAAATCTGGGTTATGTTAGACAGGGAGGGTTTGCTAAGGCTTCAGACAAGACAAGAGATCTGCAGCTTCGGAGAGCTTTTTTTTTTTTATAGATATACCCTTAATTAAAAATGACCAATCAAATAAATGCATGTTTAATGTGATTCTGGGACACAGGTAGCGCCCATGCAATCTTCCATTTTTAAATAGTGCCATTTGTGAGAAACAGCAATTAATTTCTTGGGCCATTCCCAAGGCCTCTAGCAGCTGACAAACAAATGGCCACTGGGTGCTTTAGACTAAAACAGGTTAATTAATTGATTATTTTTTTACATCTGGTGTCAGAAGGCAAATCATAACGATGCTGGACACCAAGTATGCATCCAATACCGGATGAAAAGCATTGGTTTGGTGTATAGCGTTAGTTGCAGTGCATGCGCCATGTGTCTATAATGCTTCTTAAGAAGCATTTAAGTGGACAAAGGTCATTAAAAAATCATTCAAAACCTACTTCTTCATAAAAGCATATCAATTAAAAATTTTAATAGCTCCCGACTGATGCCTCTCTTGCAACTTTCATTAGTCTAATACTATCCTTACTTTTTGTGTCACTTTACCCCACTCCCTCTAGCATGCAAGCTCACTGAGCAGGGCCCTCAACCACTCTGTTCCTGTGCTTCCAACTTGTCTGGTTACAACTACATGTTTGTTCGTCCACCCACTGTATGGGTGGAATTTCTTGGCGCTATATAAATAATAACATAATAATGATAATCAAGCTTGATAATGTCCAAGTAAGAAGATCAGACCTCTGTAAGGTATCTATCTCGGTGATGGAATGGAGGTAAGTTTAAAACTAAGGTCTTTTGTTTTATTTTAATAAAAAGGGAGGCCCATTAATCTAAATAAACACACTGAGAAAGCAGGGTTAAAACATGTTTCTTTTTTTCAATATAGTTTTCCTTTAATAAAGAGACTGATTGCCAAATGCATACAGGATGTTTTAAGCTACATATATCATGTTTACTGCTGTCACTATCCCATATATTTATGCATACCCTAAATACTTCGTACCCAAAACAATCCTTAAGAGGACATGTTGTGGAGGCATCTACCTGGGCATAACGATATAATGTATTTAAAACCAATGCTCTATGCTAAGACTCAGTAGATACATACCATCCACAAGACTATACATAGGCTAATTAGTGCTATCACATATTCTACATTAAATCTATCTATAGCACAGATGATAGCCCTAACATATGGGTGTAAAAAATATCTTATAAATATCACTTAAGTAGTTTCCTTTCTTTTTCTAGTAAAATTTCAAATAGCCATCTAATATTTAATCTTACCTTGTAATACAAGAGATGAGTATTTAAATGATATCACTAATTTACTGGTACTCATTGGATGTAAGCTCATATTCGGCCATTGTATCAGTTTTGAAATACCATTTCTTTTCGAAATCCACTTGACGTGATCATACATGAATACACAATGATGATAATATAATTCACATTTACAAGAAATAATGAATCTGAATATCAGTGCAACTGCAATTATACTTTACCAAACCATTTGCGTCACAGCCTGTCTCTCCAGTAGAGTGTAATTAGCTGATACAGATGTCACCTTTGTGATAAGGATAAAAAAAATCACAGAGGGACAAATACTAAGGACCTCTATCGAGTAATTTTAAAAGAAGCTACTTTTATTTTTCATGCATTGTAAAATATGATTTACAAGTCCCTTTAAGCAAGCTTTTTAAAAATGCATGATTATGCATAAGGCTAAGTACTTGTTTCAAGTTTGATCTTGGCCATCTATAACCCTATAGTTTTATGTTCTAAAACAAAATACATGTAACGTATTATATATGATTTCGAATTAAGGATTGTCATTGTTTGCTATATGTGGCTAACATAGAAATTAAGTTTGTAAATATACTTTTTCAGTAGTGATATTAAAAGAATATTTACTTAAATTGTGTAAGCTTTATTGCAATGTTCTTACTTGTTCGAAAAATGGTCATAAAATTATTTTGATTGCTGATATATGAAACCCGTCCTTTTTAATTGCGCAATAATTACTAGTAATTTTCCTGCCAACTCACTATCTACTTCTGTTTTATATATTTAGCTGTGTTGTTTTTATACAGATATCAAAAAGGTTTGTCCATTAAATGGTGATATGTGGTGAATTGAAAATTAACAGCATAATCTAGTTACAAACCAATGAGTTATAGAAATTCCACATTCCATGCTCAAAGCTTTGACTAATTGCTGGCTATTTGTTCAAAAATCACTGGTGAGTCACAGAGACTTGTGCCCTTTTAGATCTGGCATGCCTATTTTTCTTGACCTAGACTTTGAGTAAATGAAATCGGAGAAGGCCAGACGGTGCTTTAGAACTATGAACTAATGTTCTGTTGTCTAACTTAACAATGTCAGTCTAGTGTTTATTCCCTGCTAATTTAGTTATTATTCAAAGGTTACACCACAAAAAAGTCTCACTATATTTGTGTAATACATAGTGCAGGAAGGGAAAGAGTTGGAGACAAATAGAAATATTCCAGAATGTGTTAAATAGCCTTAATATGACCATAATATAGTCCAGAGTTGTGGGAATCTATAGGTACCATAGTCAGGAGATTGAAGGATGCACATGGATTGGATATCAGTGGGATTTCTTTACTTCATATTAAATATTATTTTTGTTTGTTTGTTTGTGTTTTAGACTATCTTTTTTTAGGTTTTTTTTAAGCAAAAAGTATAACAGAGCTAAAAGTGATACTTTAGGCACCATTACAAAAGTTTCTTGCACAGGAATTTTATAACAAGTGTTGACAAGGCGTTTAAAAGCTCGGGTGGATATCGACATGGAATAAGCCTTAATTATGCCTTAGAGCTGATTCTAAGCATGGATTTAGGTCATAATGGATAACATAGATATGCAGGTATCACCATTGTACTGAACATCAATGGGGAAGTAAGTCACAGAGTCCTCTGTCCATCCCGTCTCTGACCATACCAAACCCCAGTTTACCTCTGTGTAGTGTCAGGAAGGGTGTGGAGAGGTAAGAGAAAAGAAGAGGATACGAAAAGAAAGTGATTGTTATGTAACTTTCTTTCAATGATATATGCAAGGTGTTCTATGTGACCTGTAGGGTTTAGAACACATTATCGAGCACACATTTAATATGTAATGTAGCTAGTCACAGCAACACCAGTGTTGTTTAGAAAATGTTGTTGTCTTTAGCCCCTACTGATGTACATCTGTACCTATCTAGTTCCTGCAACTAATTTAACCATTTTATAGGTCTGTCCAAGAATAACAAAATGTTTGTCTGTTTTATTTTGTTTTGCATGATTTTCCCTATCCTTTCACAATGCCACTACTTGTCATCGTACAGTGTTCATAATCATAATACATAAAGTAGCCCCTCGCAGTCAGAGCATTTTTAGAATTTGCAGTCTCGTAAATGTTGGATACGACTCTTAGAAATAAAATCGTATTTCATTTCAGAGGCCTTTAAACTTCACCTCTGTCAGCTGTAATCTTCCTAAAAGAAGCCCAGGATTGCCACTTGATGATTGATTACAGTGTCTTCTGGCTGGAAAAAAACATATTTTCGTCTTTAGTGAAACTGTCGACATTGCGTTGCATGATAGATATAAACCTGATATTTGAAATAATTATTTTATAGAAGAGCACATATTGCTACTGCTTTACCTTAGTTCATACATGTGGATTTCACACATATTTCATTGTTAATTGTTCTTCCTACTGTATAAATAAATAACCTTCTATAATAAGGCTACCCTTAAAAACAGAGAAATGTGTAGTATTCTAAATTTAGTGCCATGTTGGAATCATTGTAACCAAACGTCTGCTATTTCCATCATATTGCTATTTAATAGGACAATCTGGTTTCACCCTCATGCAATTCACAGCATTCATACATATTTTATTGTTTAGTGTACTGTATTGTATAGTATGTATCCATGGAATAAGCAGGGATGAAACGAATTCTTTTGCACAAGGTTGAGTCTCGAGTTGATGTAAAATATATTATAACGCACACTACAAAAATGCAGTTTTATGGGTTTACATATAGGAAATCTATTTTCTAGATAAATTGCCTTATATCACAACAAATGCCTATATCACAGACATCAAGTAAGCAGTAATACAAAATATATCACTAATAGCAAGATGAAGGAACTCGAGGGATTCTACTTCTAGCACTTCCTGTTTTCACTTCAACTTCATTTATGATTCTTTTTTTTTTTAATTGCCTGCACTCACTTAGATTGCTGAGGCATCTGTAAGCCATTTCATTGGCTGCCTACACAGAGCTGTGATTTTTTTTTTTTTACATCATTTTGTACTCCACGCTACTCTGCGTTTGGTGCAGCTAATGTCAGCCATTCACAGAGCAGCAGAAAAAGTGGGCAGCTTACGAGGGTAACTTTCAAGCAACTGTGTCTGTAGTGTTACTTTACGTGCATCAAGCCAAGCTGTAGAGATGTTTTGTTTGCAACATTGTCATTTTCATCCTGGAGACTATTTGCAAGTCATAGTTAACATATGTTGATTTTAAAATGAATGATAACATAAAAGAAAATATAATTGAAATAGTGTAGTATTTGAAAGTTAAGACTTTTTTGCATGTTTTTGGAAGTTTGTTATAAAAACAAATAAATAAAAACAATGTATTTAAACATTTCCTAAAAACAAATAAAGAAGGTTAAGCTGCAGCTTCCTCATCTCAAGGGTGATCTGAAATGCCTATTTAATTCTGCTTGTCAGACTAGCAGGCTAAAACTACCAACTATTCTATTGTATAATGGATGTCTTGGGCCACACAGGTCTAAAGCAAAACACAAATAGCTCAGGAATAAATTGTAGCAAAGCATGCAATAATTCTTTAAATTACTAGAATTTTTTTTAACCTTAACTCATTTACTACCAAGACGTCTCAGGAAAAAACACCACTAGAATTGGAGTATTTTTGATTAAACTAATGTTTAATTGTATTACGGAAGAACAATCTAAATTTTGGTTGGGGAGCCTTTTAAAAAATAATTTATCAAAAATATGAAGTTACAGGTTGGAAAAGCAGTGTGGTAAATACATAACATTTCTGAATATGTAACTGACATTTTCCCCACATATTCTGTAATCCTCCACATATATGTTACCCCATATGTCATATATATATATATATATATAGAGGTATATATCTCAATAAGAAGTAAGGTGCACTCAAAAGGTCTCCATATTCTTCAAACTTTTTTATTTGTATGTCATATCAAAATTTGGCCCATCAACGTTTCGACCCAGAAAGGGTCTTTTTCAAAAATCTTGAAAAAGATCTTGAAAAAGACCCTTTCTGGGTCGAAACGTTGATGGGACAAATTTTGATATGACACACAAATAAAAAAGTTTGAAGAATATGGAGACCTTTTGAGTGCACCTTACTTCTTATTGATATATATTTCCACGCTAAGGGAGCACCAAGGCAAGATTTTTTGTTACATATATCAAAGAGGGTGAGTGCTAAGACTTATCTTTGTTTATATATATATGTATGTAGCCTCATGTATACAGTATTGCATATATTGGCCCATTCCAGCCTTGTTTCCTATTTGGACACACACAAACATGAACTAGTACACCGTCATTGTTACACGCACACATGTATAGTTTGATACATGCAAACACATGCATACACACTGATACACACACATACACACACACTGATGTATAGAGACACAAACTGGCACACACATAAAGAGAGATGCAGACACACAGGCACAGTGTGTGTCTGGTGGTGTTTTTCTGGCTGAGTGTGTGCATCTGTATATTAATTATTTGTATGTGTGTGTGTCTGTGAGAGTATATCTTTGTATGTGCATCTATGAGTGTATCTAGACATTATGTATGTGTGTGTCTGTGAATGTGTATAGCTGTGCCTGTAAACACATATTCTCAGAACATTCGTGTGTAGGAACTGCTTGCGATGTTTTGTGTGTGGGGAATTTTTTTCATAATATAGATAACAAAACTCAATTAATAAACCAGTAATCAACTTTTCATTGCTGGTTCCAAAAATACTGTATGTTCTAACTTAGTCTTCCCATCAAATGGAACTGAAAAAGAAATGTCTGTTTCATGGTTTGAAAGGTTTGTCTTCTACAAAACAACCTGAAGCATAAAATAGTCAAATCAATTCATTTATCAGCTGGATATTAGCAGATATTAGCATTGCCTCGGGCAAAAAATGAATCCATTGCATGCTTAGTTTTTTGAAAAACTGAAGAGTTTTTCTTCTGTCTGCATATCATGTGTCCTATAATACAGAATCTACTGGTGATAGCATTAACAATAAAAGTTTAGAATTTGTGAGATTCAGGCGAAAACAGGCGGGTTGGCAAACACACCCTTAAACGTTAAAAGCTGGAGCTTTGAAACGACTGAAATAAATTACAAAATAATTAATAGTATGTACATATTACACAAATCCACTAATTGCAATGCTCATAGAGCCTGAGCAATGAATAACAAGTGCTTTGATCAATCCACATTATTATTTCAACAGGAAGATTACCTTTTGCTATTATCTGGGAATTATTTTCTCTAATGCATGGTTTGACTGACATTCTACAGCATGCAAGGTTAATCTCAAGGTGTCCTGGTGTGCCTGAGTATAGTGGGAGTTACACTATCAGAACGCAGTGTCTATTAACCGCTGCCAACATTTTAATTCACTAACCCGCCCCTCTCCCTGTAATGATATGTTGGGAGAGGATCTGAGGAGACAGAAACAGCAAGAATCATCTTCCCAGGTCCTAGGCCAGTATATCAAGAGAAAGACTGTATAAATGGTGTCAGCTGTATATAAATAAAAATAGTTTTAGGCTATACAATGTAATGTATGATGATATAAGGTAATTTGAGATACTCACGGTACTAAAGAAAAAAAGAATAACATTAGTTGCACAAGAGGATTCACAATGTTTGCAGTGTCCATTGAATTCTGTAGAACATTCTGTTGGAACATTTTTTTTTTTTTAAATGATGGAAGTAATTGTGTCATCTTCAGTGGGAATTCATCATCAACCCTTTCACTCCCAAGTTTTTTTTTTTCAAAATATTTATTTATTTATTACTGGTATTTATAAAGTGCCAACAGATTCCGCAGCGCTGGTATGAACATTTATTGAAACTTTAGACACATACCAAGCATCTATATGTAGGAGACTACTGTCCAGTGATACAAAAAAAAAATATGTAAAAGTATACAGTTATAAATTTGAATTAATTGTTAATTTACAAGAAATGGTTGGGTAAATAATAATGGCATCATTTAGGCCACACAAGTTATTTGATGTTTTTTTTCTTTCTACTGTATGGATACATTTTCATGGAAAAAAAAAACTATTTGGACCAATTTTTCATGGGAAAGCATCTAGATGAAACTAGAGGGACTGCATTCAAAATGACTTGTTCAATAGAAACATGTTGGAGGATGAACTTGGCAGATTGGATGTTTTTTTATGGATTTACTAAGTATCATTAGGCTTTGAACACATCTTGCAAATCAAGAATTCTGTTTTATTTGTATTATTTATCACTCATAAGACGCCAATGTGTTTGTTGTTCTCATTAAAAAGAACATTCTGAAACGAAGGAGGTTTCATTTACAAATCTATTTTGTAATTTTTATAAATGCATAAAATTATACTAGGAAAACCCAGCATGTGGTATAAGTCACTCTGTTATATGGATGGGAATTATTACAGATTTACTTTTCTTTTCTACATAAAATATAATCTGAGCAAGACGGTTGTATTAAAAGCTCCATTTCAGGAATAAATATTGTTTATGATCCTGTTAATGGTTCACTTGCAATTTATGCAAATGCATCCATTCAGAGCCCTAAAATGGCTAATAAGTTGTACGTAACCATATTTAATACCTAAACCTAAAGCATATGTTTGTATGTATGTGTCTGTCTGTCTGTCTGTCTCTCTCTCTCTCTCTATCTATATATCTTTCTATCTATCTATCTATCTATCTATCTATCTATCTATCTATCTATCTATCGTATGTGTGTATACATGTGTATTATTTTTATATATTATACCTTTTGTATATTGTATTATTCTTATTGAATGTTTCCGTTGTTGCTGTTGTTATTATTATTATTATTATTATTATTACTACGTATGTCATGGTACCATTTCAATTTGTTATCTTCCATTGCTGAAAAACCCTTTGTTGAGGGAACCATTTTCCCCTTACGTTTTATGGAATATACAGAGTAATCTTTCACACTGCTGATCTGGAACTAGCAAAAAAAAAAATGCCACTAGAAATCTGGGTGTGTTTTTTAAGTCTAGTCACGTCTATAAGACTCAATTGTCTTGCTTGGCTCCTTGGCACACATCTTCACTTCTCCGGACTTGCGTTTTCAATGTTATCTCCCTTATGTGTCTTTTTTTCCCCTTTCTTTGTTATCATTTTGTCCTCTATAAAAGATCTTCTCCCCATCCCTGAGAACACTTCTCTGCATATTTATTAGTTGTCTAATTTATATGCTTTTAAACACCAGGAAAATACTGAATATGGTCTTTACATTAAAGAATAATTTTGTGGAGTTAATTAAGTGTCCTCTGTTTTCTCCTCTGGGAATTAATGTACAGATGAAAGAACTTATCTATCAAATGTGTGTCGTAGCTACAATTCTAATAGAACAGTAACACAGTGTCTTGCTTAGTAACTAGGTTATCTTTAAGTGCCTGCATCTCTATGTAATTCACAGAAGCGGCAAGTATCCAACTTAATTAAAGAAAAAAATGGCTTAGTCTTTTTTTTTTCTTTTTAACATTTTTTTTTTATTATTTAGCAGCATGCATTTAATCTTACAAAAGATCTGCATATGAGCAGTAATAACTAAAGAACATTTTTTTAAAAAAATTATGACTATGAATTTTAAGGGATGCAGTTCCCAAAGTAACATTATATTTATTTTGAGACAATTTTTCTCTTCCTTTTTTACTTTTTTTTTTGTTTTTTTTTCAGCCTGCAGACATGTGAAAATGTCATTCATATTAATAAGTATCTTTTTTAAAGAACTGATTGAAGCTTTGCGTTGAATCTTTAGAAATCCTCTTTATAAATCCATACCTAAGGGTCTGTATTTTTTTCCAGGACCTTATTTTTTGATTCAGAGCTTCATTATTTTTGATTGAATACTTACTTGACATTAAAGTATTAATGCAAATAAAAAAAAACAATAATATGCTATGTATAAACAACGACATACATATACAAAAGTCCAGGGTCATCTACCTGAGACCCTATGTAAGTATAGCAGTGTTATAAACTTACCATGGACCCCTCCAATAATGACCTTTACTAGTTTAATAAATATATAGTATATTGCAGGTTTAATTCATTACATTTTTAGAAAAATACTGAAATTAAAGCACATTTGCATTTATTTATAAAAGTATCCCAATTCTGTGTGAGTGAATTTCTAATGAGCCATATTTTCCAGCTTTTGTTTTATAACTGCAGGACTTGCGTGAATTCTCCCTAGCTAAAAAATAAGAATAGATATTGGCTTCCCATTCTGTGCAACTTGATTGATGACTGAGGTCAGACTGAGGTCAGCCATCACTCAAGTTATAATAAAGTAAGCTAAGAAACGAAGGAGGTGTTGAGCCCTAGAGGTTAATGCACAATATGATATCATGAGCTTTAGAGTTCTAAAGGAGTCAATGTCATTCCCTCTACTAGGCTAAATAGTCTCTACACCTACAACAACAAGTAGATGGAACAACAGAACAAAAACACACTACTTCCAAACAAAATTTGAATCTGCTATAAATCTGCTATAAATCATCCATTGCTACAATATTATTTAATACAATGGGTTATATTGTAGTTAAAGGAACACTATAGTCACCTAAATTACTTTAGCTAAATAAAGCAGTTTTAGTGTAAAGATCATTCCCCTGCAATTTCATTGCTCAATTCACTGTCATTTAGGAGTTAAATCACTTTGTTTCTGGTTATGCAGCCCTAGCCACACCTCCCCAGGCGATGATTGACAGAGCCTGCATGAAAAAAAAAAACTGTTTCCCTTTCAAACAGATGTAATTTACCTTAAATAATTGTATCTCAATCTCTAAATTGAACTTTAATCACATACAGGAGGCTCTTGCAGGGTCTAGCAAGCTATTAACATAGCAGGGGATAAGAAAATCTTAAATAAACAGAACTTACAATAAAGAAAGCCTAAATAGGGCTCTCTTTACAGGAAGTGTTTATGGAAGGCTGTGCAAGTCACCTGCAGGGAGGTGGGACTAGGGTTCATAAACAATGGGATTTAACTCCTAAATGGCAGAGGATTGAGCAGTGAGGCTGCAGGGGCATGTTCTATACACCAAAACTGCTTCATTAAGCTAAAGTTGTTCAGGTGACTATAGTGTCCCTTTATGTATTGCTATTCTTCTAAATGCGGATGCTTCTTTAGTTCTGTAAAGTTGAAATAAAACCGTTTTAAACATGTATTATCACTTTAAATTAAAGAAATGTCCAGCCATTCTAATAGGGGGTTATTTTAACATATTCACACATATTGCTTTTTTAAGCTTTTAAACTTATGTAAACTGTAATTTTATAGAAATGGATCATTCTAAATTCTGCAAACCTGAATCAATCATGCAATTCTTTGTCACAGAACATTCTTAGTGTGACACTGTGTCTAACTCTTTATACCCTGATTTATGTAACAATCAAAACGTCCGCATCTATTTATCGCTGTTGCCAAAATGGATTACAAAAGCAGAAAATGCTGTCATTACATATAGAACATGGTTATTACCATTAATATTACATATTTGTTGTGCACATTAATGTTTCAAGATTTGCAATAAAAAAAAAAAAAAAAAAATCTGTTATCCAATTAACTGGGATTAAGTCGCCCACACAAGTCGTCAGAAAAAAAGATACTGTACTTTTCCATTATAACATAACTATAAAAATTGAAGCAGTAAAACGGATTATTGGAAAGGATTCCATGCTTTATGGCTGTAACAACTAGCATTTTCAGGCAGCTGTGTTAAGCACGCTGGATTAAGCCATTTATCTTGTATACTAAAAAGCACACAATAAAGCAAGACTGATTCATTGTATCTCTTTAACAAATAAATCTATGTTTCTGCTTATGCAGTTTTGGCCCATTTAAAGATCACTGCTCTGCGGTGGTGTTAACTTTACAATGTTACAATGAGAAAAACACACAGGGCATTTTCTACAGAATAGCAATATTGCTTTTCACAGAGGTATTTCAATGTCCTTGTTGGGGGTAAGACGTGACTTACTGCCAGCAGAGAAATTTAGCTTAATATGGTCGATCCTCATTCAGATTTCATGAGGGAAATTTTCAGGATATGGCAAGGGATCCTTTTTAACAAGAGGATTAACCTAAAATTATAATTACACTTTTACTATATATTGTACTTATGTAATGTAGAAAACTTAAACATGTTGGTGTAGCAGGATAAAAATTGAGCCTACGGATCAGGGCTGGATTAGGAGCCATTGGGCCAGGTGCTGACAATTATGATGTGCCTAATTATAGTATCTTATCGACAGAAATCTAAAACAGTCATCACAAGCGTCATGTATCTGATTGAGGTGGTGCTGGAGGGACTCACAAGATGCAGCTATAAACTATGCTAATTTCTGGCATTCATCTCTCAAGCAAATCCAAACCCCCTAAGAGCAGCGTCTGGTAAAGTAAGGCATCGGTCAGCAACGTAATATGGTGGACCAGTGACATGAATCACACATGGAAGACTGGCATGCCCAGACATGGTCAGTCTACCAGAAGAATTGGAAGATTAGCCTAGCATGCATGCATGTCAGGCTGTCTGCCAATCATGCAGGCTGGCCAACTAAAGGTGCACTATGCAGACAGAACCCTGAGCTTGGCACAAATGTGTCTAATGATGTGCTCTCTCTATGTTTTATATGGAATGTACCCTAGCACTCACTTGTCCTTTCCTCTCCTCACCTTCTTACTAGCAGGCAGAAACTCTGAGTATATAGTCTGGGGAACAGAAAAGGTGGATGTAGGGAGTGCCACAGTGTTAGAAAAAACAAAGCAGAAAAAGCATTTGCACAGTGTGCAAAGTCTGCTTTTACTTAACTAATTTCCTAGTCAGACAGTCTATGCATATTTTGTTTCCCTATATCCCTCCTAAGTTTTTAAGTTTCCATACTTAATTGCCTCTGCACAAATCAAAATGTGTAGTAGTAAAAAATAATAATTCAAAAAAATATACATATATATAATTAATTGATATATAAAATGTATTTTTATCAATTGTACCTATTCCATGAGCCTGGAGCTCTAGCTCCATTAGCCCCTATGTTATTCCAGTCCTGCTACTGATGTTCGACCATTGAAATTGTGGATTGCTGAGGCTACCTGAAGATGTTAAACTGTCCATATAGGCAGCTTTTAAAGATAAGTGTTGGATACAAAAGCCAGGGTACATAAGTTTAAAAATAATTTTAATTAAACTTGTTTATATTATAGCCATGTATTGTTTTTGGTGGAACTTTTGGTGTGGCAAGATAATGATTGAACGTATAGATGCACCCTAAGATAGCTGTATGAACTTGTGGATTGCCGATTACAACAGACAATTTTTGATGATAAAAATTCCAATGGCCAAATAAAAGCATACAAAAGACAGGATATACACATTAAAATAGCAATCAAGCATGTACTATTTTGTAGTTATATATTGAGAAGGACTTAGCTGTTTTGGTGTGACAAGATGAGAGAGGAACCTTAGGATTACCTTGTAAATATGTGGACTGTCATTTGGTCATATTGGCAGCTTTTGGTGATAAAGATGTCATTGGATCAATTACTGTATATAAAAGACAGGATACCCTATTATGAAGGTTCAGCAATATTTGCTATTTTAGAACATAGAAAGGTGTTTATGCTAAATTCTATCTGTGCTTGATACATTTATACATTACAAATACTAATGCTTCTAAGTAAAAATTGAGACATCATTCTCACTATACTTAAAATGCTGGAAGCATGCAGTTTAGTATAACAAAATGAGCAAGGATCAAACAACACACTGGGAAAGTTAAACCTGCGGTCTTCACACAAGTCCCATTTATTTCTGATATTAATGTTACTGTTTTTAAAAAGCTTTATTTAGCTATTACAGAGCTTTCATACAACAGTATAGTGCAAAAATGGGAAACATTACATTGCTCAACAAGTTGTACATGTTGTCCTCAATCCTTGCTTCTTCTAAAATTAGTCTTCAAAATCGAAAGTTTGATGGCATTCTAAAACCGAGCAGAAATTAAGCCTTATGCTTATAAAAAAAGTTTGTGTCCATTCACAACGAAAAACAATGCAATGTTGGAGAAAATCATTCAGTCGATCAGAAGAATTCAGGAGATAAATTGCAGACGTAAGTGCTTAAAGTTACCATACCTTTAACATTTGACAGAACTACAAGTATTCCTTTGGCTAAGTCACAGTTAGAGATTCATCTCAGCTGGCCTGGTTTGCCTTCAAAGTTCTTCAAATAACTTTAGAACTGCTCAAAAATTATTCCTGAACTATTTAGTAGAACTGGGCATTCCCTGGGCAGGAGGAAGTCATATTACTATTACTCTCTAGTACTCTCACTAAGTATGAATAGTAAATGTATCTTATCACTGTGGATAGTTGGATACTTTTGCACCAGCATTACAGAAAATATATTAAAGCTTTAAAAAAAGAAGTAATAGCAAAAAGCAAAGACTTCTGTTTAATGTTGATACTTTATTATTTTTTTTTTGTATGATAGTTTTTCTTTTAAGGCAAGTAATGGCATGAAGAGAGCTATTTTCTTGCAAAGTGAAAGCGCGTATGTTGCTTTGATATCCCATCTGCATACAACTCACAGCCAGAATTCCACCTACGTGATTTTTCTGGCATTACTACTACTGATGCCAAAGTTTTTCTTCTAACATGATTCATTTCATGCAGTAATAAAAAGGTAGAAGCTTCAAAGGACAAAACTAATTTTTAGAAGCTGCTTAAAGTCCAAATACAATTATATTCCAGTTAGTAAGCAGGAGTAACAATAGTTATTTCAGAAAACACATTTGCAAGGAATAAGTATTAATTTAGTTATTAAATTTACATTTCTTATATAACACCAGTGAAGGGAAGATTTTAAGAGTATATCCACAAAGAGCCATATATATATAGATATATATATATATTTGTGTACGGGATAATGAAAAGGGGCGTACATTCCCAATAGGTTTAGTTTTAACAAATAATAGTCGGTTGAGGTGTGCCGAAACCGACGAGAGGCTAGGCCTGCAAAAAAGAGGCCAAAAAGTATGTAACGATTATGTCTTTATTAACATCACAATGATAACATTATTTAGTCATTCTGTGGAAAGCGAGTCTGATCTCTTTCTCTGGGTTTGGAATGTTCCGGTTGTACACTGCAGATTTCCAGCGACCCATTCTCTTTATTATATGTGATGGGACATGACTGCTTGAAGCCGTGGTGGCTGCTCCGATCCGAAATGAATGTCCTGAGAAGGAATTAGGATTGAGGCCAATTCTAAATAGTAAAGCACGTATGTATAGCATAAAGTGTTTTGTAGTGAGTGGTTTTCCTCGTAGGGACAAAAGCGGCAGTTCTGGATTCCTAGTCTACTGACTTAACGATTTATCCAGCACCTGAACTGGGCAAAATTTAGAACCCGTGGGGAAATACTTAACCACCACAGGCGGGCCTGTTTGATTCGTTTTTGTATGGGGAATTGCTAATATATAATGATCATTTATTTTGTTCAAGTTTCTCTGTTTAAGGCAAGCGTCTGTGTCAGTTATCTTTTCTACTGAAAACTCCTTGGGCCGTAGGAACCCGAAAAAGGCCAAGTAAGCTGCAGATTTAATTACCAGATTAGTAGAATTTTCAAAAGGATTTTTATCTAACAGCTTAGAGATTCTTTCGAAGATGTTACTATCTATTGGGAGTCTTACGAGGGTTTTATGGTTATTCAGTCTCTGGATACCCTTAAGAATGTTTTTGATTGGGTATGTGGACAAGAAAGGGGTCTTGTCTGGATAGAGGGTAAGCATGAAGTGTTGTATGCCTGTTAAGTATAGTTTGATGGTATTGTATGCAAGTTTCAAAGAGAAGTGGCAAAAAGTTGAAAATGCCACCATAGTTTCAATAGAAAATCGATTTATTATGTTAAAGTTGCGTACAAAGTTATTAAACAAATCAAACGCCCTATTGTATGCCTTTTTTGTGTTAGCGGATAACCCGGCCTGAGCTAAAATTCTACTGTGGGCCAATAATTGATCTAAAGCATGACTAGATCTCTGAACTGTGGGGGAGTTTTGGGTTGTCTGTTCGCTGTAGGGTGAAGTCGGAAAAATTCCTGCAAATTGAAACGTGACAAAGCGTCAGCTGCGTTGTTGAACATACCTGGAACATGCATACAACAAATGAAAAACTGCAAGTTTGCTGCCAACCAAGTGAGCTTTCTTACCAAGTTCATTATAGACAGGGACTGAGATCGGCCTTTGTTAATTATATTGCAGGCTGCTAAGTTATCCGAATAACACCTAACCGCTTTATCCCTCCAAACCTCACCCCAAATGTGTGCTGCTGCCACTATGGGAAAAATTTCGAACAACGCTGAGGTTTTGTCGAAGTTATCTAGTGAACTAGTCAGGTGGCCAACTATCATATACCCATTCATCCCCAAATATTGCTGCATACCCAACTGAAGCAGCAGCGTCTGTCCAAATAACTGGAGAATCATCGGAGATGGGAGGAATGAATAACGACCTGCCGTTCCACGAGGATAAGAACAGTTCCCACATAGCTAGGTCAGCCCTTGCAGAACTGTCTAAACTGATCTTAGTGTCATCGTCAGGGAGGCCGTGGAGTAGCGAGAGCAACCTGGAGATGAAAGATCTGCCTTGCGGGATAATACTCATGGCAAAGTCAAGAGAGCCCAAGAGAGACTGTAACTCTTTCCTGGTGCACGACCCGAGGTTGGTGCATGTGTGAATGTAATCTAGAATCCTATCTACTTTGACCTGAGGGAGGCTGGCTTGCATGGTTACCGAATTGATCGTGATACCTAAGAAGGTGATTTCAGTTTTAGGACCTTCTGTCTTATTAGAGGCTACCGGAACACCTAGTTCCTCAAATAAGGAGAGTGCCTTTTGCAGGCTGAGTGGTGTGCAGTAGTGAGGTTCAACATACAGAAAATCGTCGAGGTAGTGGATTACTACTGGGCACCTGCACTCGTTGAGTAAAAGCCAATTCAGGGTCTCCGCGAACATGTCGAAAAGTTTTGGGCTACTTTTGGAGCCAAAGGTCAGCCTGGTTGCAAAATAGTATTCCCCTTGCCACTTAACTCCGTGAAGGTGCCAGAGCGACTGCTTAATGGGTAGCAATTTGAAAGCATTAGAGATGTCCGTTTTGCTTAACCAGGCTGCCTTACCGAGGTTAATGATGGCCTGAATGGCATCGTCTATCCTAGCGTAATGTAGTGAGAATTCCTCTGATGGAATAAGGGAATTTAAACTTGGGGAGGTGGAAGAGTGCGCTGCCGAGAAGTCAATTATTAACCCCTTTTTGTCGTTAAATTTACCCGTGGCTATACCCAACGGACTTGTTCTCCAGGATGTGAAAGGAGGTGTGGTGAAAGGACCTATCATGAAGCCGCTACCCACCTCCTTATTGAGGAGATCCTTCAGAGTGGCTGGGTCGGACAACGCTGAATGCAGGTTGGGGCATTCTAGTGTGCCTGGAGGAAGTGCTACAAAACCTGTGTGAAAGCCTTTGGTGAAACCGGAGATGAGAAAGTCCGCCAAGTGTGAGGAAGGATGTGTAGTCAGGTAAATTAGGTACGTTTATTGGTGTAATTGCCTTTTTCGGAAACAGTTTGTTTGGGCACATTGTTTTTGCGTGAGCCCTGAAACAGATAGAACAAACGTGGAGCAATCTACAGGCGCTATAAGTACACCCCCGTCATTAAAGTTATTGCATACTTGCACTTTCCCGAGAAACACTATAGGTCTGCCTAATTTGTCTTTAATATCCCTCTGACCAGAGTAGTCTGAGTTAGCAAAACTAGTAGACGGAGCTACTGCGGTACTGGGACAAAAATTGGATGTGTGAGAAGCTGAAGCGCATATTTCACATGCTGGTGTCCTAAGCCCGGCGAAATGCCTACAAAACAATTCAGTGTCCAACTGACTCCAATCAGTGGGAGTGTTGAACTGTGCCAGTGATGCGGCTGATCTGGCTGAGAAAGACTTATGGTAGTCGTAGAACGCATAACCACCGTACTTGTAGGCAAGGTCCACCAGTTTGTGCAAGTATAAATCCAGCTCTTCCCTGCGGTGTGGAAAAGAAGAGCAAATTACGTCCCTATATAACCCAAAGGCTAACACAAACTTGGGAATATTGAGTTTTTTATTGAGCCTAGGGTCTCTAGCTTTCATCACTACGGAGATATCTTCAAAAGTGTAAGACCTGTTCTCGATAATATCCTGTGATGCGATGAGGATGGAAGCTAAATTAACATCTTTCCCTTCTAGTATGTCCCGTTTAAGGTTCTGAGGGATCAAATGCACCGGATTAATTATGTTAGATTTTTTGGCGGGAATAGTAGTGGGGTTACCTCCGGAGCCGGGCTCTGGTTGTACCAGCGGAACTGGGACTTCAGTAATGTTGGTCTGACCGGAGGCTTCCAGAGTATCTAACCTGTCACTTATGTTGGCTACAGAAGCAACCAAAGAGGTCATCATGCCTCGTAGTTCTGCTAGACTACTCTGGATAGTACCGTCAGAACTAGGGCCTGGCAAAACCTCCGCATTTTGGGGATTAAGCAAACGGAAGAGTTCTGCTTTCCTGGCAGTAGCCGGGAAGGGAATGTTCCTTCTGTTCAGCTCGGCCGTGATCTTTGAAATGGTCCAGGATCTGTAGCTGGATGAGGTACCAGGCTCTCCTGGCTGGATGCTAGACCTGGACGAGGTGCTTGCAATTGACAGTTCATCGTCTTGCGCTGAATCGGTGGACATGCTATGGGCATGAGAGAAAACGTAGCGTTAGAGGGAGAGAGAAGGGGGAAAAAAAAAACCTTAATTTATTTTTTTATCTATTTATTTATTT